>NC_142367.1:13821562-14517187 GCF_059441175.1 Urocampus carinirostris
AATGATGGAGTCGTATTCACAGGAGACATAGTAACTGCATACCATCTAAAAGGAAATATATTATACTCAACCACATTGCCACATTATAGTCAGTAGTAGTAATGTAAAATAAAGGAATGGATACCATGACTATAACCCAGCTGTAATCACAGAACACGTAGTAACTGCATACCAACTAAATGGCGATACATGACATATGGCCACATAGCCATGTTATTGTCGGAAGACAAAATTTACTCTGCCGGTCCCTGCTTTTAGCGATAGTTGAACAGAGATAACGGATCAAAGCCAAAACCATGCATTTCATTTTAGGCGAGCTAGATCAGCATGTCTCCCTACTACAGTGCCTTATGTCGACCCTGCACATAACAATACGCAATTGGGGGTAATGGATCGCGGCCACTCGAGTGCAATTACTTCAGGCAGTGGCAAAAAAAGCTTTCAGGCCTGACCAAAGTGCGCTAATCTGGTCCCATCTGGCATCAATATGCAATTGGTGATAATGTACAAGGTCCGACTGAGTGCAGTTCACTTTTTGATCGATAGAACTTTTAAAAAGAGCCACTAGGCCGGACAAATATGTCCTCTGTCGCCCTCCGCTGGCATCAATGCGCAGTGGTTAGCGCTTGTGCGGCACAGTTCTGAGGTCAAGAGATCGAACCTCCTGTGTGGAGTTTGCATGTTCTACCCGTGCTTGCGTGGGTTTGCTCCGGGCACTCCAGTTCCCTCCCACATACCAAAATACATGCATGTCAGGTTAATAGTCCGGTCTAAATTGTCCCTAGGTGTGAATGAGCGAGTGAGTTGTCTGTCTCTGTGTGCCCTGCGACTAGCTGGTAACCAGTTCAGGGTGTCCCCTGCCACTGCCCGAAGATGGTTGGAATGGGCTCCAGCACCCCCGCTACCCTACTGAGGATAAGCTGTGCAAATGATGGATGGATGGATCGCGGCCACTCTAGTGGAATTAATTCAGGCAGTGGCAAAAAAAGCTTTCAGGCCTGACCAAAGTGCGCTAATGTGGTCCCATCTGGCATCAATATGCAATTGGTGATAATGTATAACGGTCGAGTGAGTGCAGTTGTTGTGGAATATGGATAACTAATGATAAGTATGTAGGCATCTGGCGAAGGTCGTGGGATGACGTTGTTGCAGGAGGTCACAAGCTAATATCCTGAGTGAGCCGGGCGACCTTCACGAGATATCACGACTTGATTTGAGGACATTGTAAAGGCCAATGTTGAACGTTTGGAACTTTGAACGTGTCCCGAATGCAATAAAAAGTGTTCCCTTTTTGCCATATCTCCTCTCTGCGTATATTTTGGGGCGACGCCCAACGACAGTCTCTCCAAAAACAGTTCACTTTTCGATCGACAGAACTTTTAAAAAGAGCCACTAGGCCAGACAAATATGTTCTCTGCCGGCCTCCGCTGGCATCAATGTGTGATTGGTGGTAATGGATTGGGCTGCAAAGTAGCGAGAGATTGGACGGGGTAGGTGTACCTCTACACCATCAGGCAATATGTTTAACCAATAGCTGTATAACAATTGGTCTTATATTTAAATAACTTATTCAACTGTCCTGTACGGACTTGGTTTTTCTACTCAAAGCAACAAAATAATCCCCGCGGGCACCACACAAAAACACCGTTGTTTGTCTATCAGCCATAAAGACTCTGTTGTTACTAACAGAAGTGACACTGATTGTGGCCCCCCCCGCCTTTGTTTTTCTGCTCGACCTGCCCTGATTTTCAGATACGAGATGGTCGGATAAAGAAAACTGGATGGAAAGTCAATTCGCCTTGCTTAAAGCCACTCCGTCCCACATAATCACGGCAATCGACGGGGGAGTGGCTGGAGAGCGCCCACCTGGCCCTCTATACGGGGACCAACATATTTAATGGTGGATCTGCTACTTGTTGCCGTGGTGACTTTTCATCTGTTCTCAAGCCATGTGAAGGCATGGCGGGTGGAGTGTTGAATGCCGTGCAGCTGGCACTCTGCTGAATGATGGTGGCATCCAATAGACAGGCTATAAGGCCACCTTTGTTCTCCGCAGGTGTCCACTTATTAAACATGCACGGTCATGCACATATGCCAAAGTGGTGATAAACGATGGATTGAGCCTCCATATTGGAGGTCATGAATTAGGGGTTATTCTTTGGTTTCAGTTTAAAACAGAATACAGAACCCCTGAGATACAGCATCCCCCGCCCTACAATGTTTTGATTACCGTATTTTCCGCACTATAAGGCGCACCTAAAAGCCTTTATTTTTTTCAAAAACTGACCATGCGCCTTATAATAATACAGTGCGCCTTATTTATGGATCAACATTAAGTCGCAAACTCTTCCAACTAACTTGCAGCCGCCGACTCGATTTTCCCCCGAACGCAAGTAGTCCGCGGTGTATGCTGGGATTTTCATTGGCTAACCAATGTGTCAATCATCAGTTGAATCGATCACTATTGGCTAAAGTTATTCGAAGGTCAAGGGACAGATCCTTTTTATCATTTACAGGCTGGCATTGGCTTGAACGGCAAAACAAAGCCCGCAATTGGCCGAAAAAGATGAATGTGTATAGCACGAGGTTGACGGCATACAGAAAGCATTTTTTACCATACTGTATTTGTAAATATTTTATTCTCCTGGATTTACTACACTCACGGATATAAAAGGACATTGGCTGCACATTATTATGAACACAACGACTTCGGTGAGCTACTTCGGCTTTATATTATCCCTGTATCTTGTTTCAGACTGAACTTAATGTTTCTGTGATAAGCGGTGCAGATAATGGATGGAATGGAGTGTCTATTTTTAAATTAAACTCAATTGCGAGCGAAAAAGAAAATAGAAACTAAGGAATGGTTGGCATTTCTTGATTCCCAAGACTTTAACCTTCCGAATGAGTGACATCGTACGGACACCGCATCCGCACGTGTTCTCGACACGTATTTGCGTCTTTGCACGCTTTCGGAATGTTAAGGGGGTAATAAGTTGGACTGAACTCTCTGACTGTTTTGTCGACGTTCCCATTGTAGCGCCTTATAATCCGGTGCGCCTTATGTATGTCAAAAATAGGACAATTTTTTCGGGGTGCGCCCTATAACCCGGTGCGCCTTATAGTGCGGAAAATACGGTACACTGTATGGAAATATGGTTTTTTTTGGCCCCTCTTAACAGCATTTTCCTCACTATATGATATCGAAGACAAACTATTATGTGTGCCCAAAAATTCAAACTTTCATAACATATTTATTTGAAGAGGAACCTGAGACTTGCAGTGCTGCTAAGGGGAAAAGCAAAAACATGATGACCATGGAAAAATACAAAGAGGGCACACGGATCGCAACCCTTGCATGGCCGTAACCAATCGCCGATTGAGATATATTTAAAAATAAGGAAGTGATTAACGCAAGAGAATTTTCCTAGAGAGATGGTAATCCATACTGATTTGTATTGTACAATGTTCTGAATTCTGATTGGCTGAACAGTTTCTCCACTTCTTTAATGCTGCCGTTTAATCCTTGCATGTATGTATAGCAGCTTCTAATGATGTTGACAAAATGCCCCGCACCGACAATAGTAATTAATTCATTGTATGATAAATTAGACCCCTAGTATACGGCGTACCCGCTTTATGATGTTTTTACTTCACGTGTTGTGTACGATATTCTTTTTAAGCCTTGTTATGGTGTTTTTCTCACTATACAACATCAACCAGTCCAAAACGTAAACATCTAAATCTTCTCTAATCTCTCTGCTATGGGCCTACATTATAAAAACTCTTGTTTGTGTCACGGCATAATTGTCAGAACCAGAACGAATGGTAAGACCCAAACGCGTAACATTTCACTCAAAAGTTTAATGGGATATCGAGGACACAAACGCCAGCGATCCGGTGCTCGCTGGACAGGGAGAGCAAGCAGATCACAGAATCGGAGCGTGATTGGAATGCAGAAGTGGATTCGCCGGAGCGGGAGATTAGAGCGTGGTCAAATGGACAAAACGGGTTGATAGCCGGAGCGGGAGATCAGAGCGTGGTCGGTGGTCAAAAACGGGTGAATAGTCGGAGACAAACAGGAAATAAGGAAAAGATGAGTAGGATACGTATGAAGACGGGAGCCAGAGTGCTTGCCTTGCGTATGCAGAGGTTTGCTGACGGACTGACAAGGGGTGACTGGAGTACTAGGTGTAAATAGGAGGGGAATCAATCAGGCAACTAGCAACAGCTGGCGCACAGGTGAGTGCAATGAGTAATCATGACAATCACAAAAACACAGCTATAGTATTGGTTGAACTATCTCCCACAATACCTTTCTCTTTCTATATCCAGTTCAGAATCTTGTGTGCTCTGTAAAGACTTTGCGAGTCAGCCAGACAATCCTGCATTTTTGGACTCTAGTTATTCACGTAGGGTCCAAGGCTTGCAGTGATGCTAAAGGGAGAAGCAAAAACTTGATAACCATGAAAACGGATCTCATTCAGTTCAAAATATTGTGTGCTTTTTAAAGTTTTTGAGTCTGCGATAGAATACAGTATTTTTTGTACTATATTTCCTTCCTGTCAACCTCACCCACTCGCTCCCCTTATTGATGATTGCAATGCCCCTTATTAAGAAACAATTTACCTTACACAACACAATACAGCACCTATTTATTCACAGCAATACATGCTATGTAGACTACTGCCACAATAACGGCAATTTACAATGTTCTCGTCTGCTACCAAGGACAGAAACCAGTAATCCAGAAAATGGGCAAGACGAGATAGGTCGAACAAAAAACGAGTTTGAAAAAAAAGTCAGTCGTTTTCAAGGCCAATAATGTTGCAAAGAAATAATATCTGATTTGACCGTCGATGGCAGCATATCCTCACAAATACAAAGCACTGAATGATCTACCTACTACTATTTCTGGGATCCACCAGTAGATCACAATCGACATAATAACCACTCCTGGCGACCACAATTTGAAATAATGAAGAAAAAAAACGAAAATAAGTGGAAAACGTATCAGTTGTCAGGTATATATTGATTCACCATGGATTCAAGGCTCGCAATGCAATACCATGATAACCATGGAAACGAAGCTCGTGATAATCAAGAAATACAAAAAGATCAAAGGAATGGCTACCTGCGCTAAGTTGCATGGTGTAACCAAATCAAGGATTCTACTTCTCGGATTTCGCCCATCACGGGTTCGTTTTGGAACGTAACCCCCGCTATAAACGAGCGCTTACTGTCATCGCTTATAACATAACATATAACAAGCGAGTGAATTTGCTGAAGAAAATGTTGCTTAGTTTGCCAACCACAGAATCAGTAGGGGGTTCTTGGGTGTAGGGAAGGAAGCTAAAAATGTTTACCGAGAAAACATCTTTTGCGGTCCTCGAACGGGAGAATGGTTTTCATTTTTCGAGCCGCGTTCCAGACCTGCCGCCACCCGCGGACTTCAATGCTTTCTTTCATAGACGGAGCGAGCTGACCGGTGAGGCTGTTGGCTTCTCTCTGATGCATCCTTAAAATGTGTTAGATGTACGACTCCTGCTAAGCAAACAGGGCTCCATCTCCACGTACGCCCGGTCAGTCACCCTTTCTGGCTTCTTGTCCACTAGCCCACCGCGAGTCGGGTTCTGGATTTCCGGCTACCGGTTGGGCGGCCGAAACTAGGAAGGTCTCATACAGTTTTTTGTACTGAGTCAGATCAGTGAACACTCATTTATTGCAGTTCCAAACGAAACCCGTATTAGCCGAAATCCGGGACACGGACACCTATTTTTTAATTTTTTTTATTATTTTTTTTTACAATTATTACACAATAAATACAGTACACCCCCAGGATAAGACAGAGGTGGGGCTTGCAAAGTTAAATTGCCGTATAGCAGGGGATAGAAAGCTATAGCAACTATGCACTGTTGTGATTCAGACCTGAAAGTTTGCTTGCAAAAAAGTGTATTCCTGGCTAAATTGCTCTGGTGTGAGAGCAAATAACTTAAGACCAGGAAAGTTGCTGAGTCAGCAAAACCAAATATTCTGAGTCAGCTATTTTGGGCAGTTGTCATATCTGGGGTAACCTACCTGACTGCCTATAAATGGTAAATGGTCTGCATTTATATAGCTCTTTTCAAGTCAATGAAGCCCTTCCAAAGCGCTTTACAATGTATTTCACACTTACCCATTCATACACACACTCATACACCAACAGCGGCCATGCAGCCATGCTTATTGGGAGCATTAGGGATTCAGTGTCTTGCCCAAGGACACTTCGACATATAACACAGAGGGAATCGAACCTGCGATCTCTTGATCCCAAGAGGAGCACTCTACCTCCTGAGCTAATGCCGCACCACATAAATATGATGTTGATATTTAATGTTATTCTAGCACGGGAGAATACGATGTCTTTCTGGAAAAAAATGCTGAGCCAATAAAAGCAAAAGTGCAGAGTCACCATCTTTTAGGCATTTTTCACATCGAGGGTAACCTACCTGACTGTCTGTTAAGGATGGTGGTTATATCAAAACTCCTCCTCCCTTTGCGTTGATCGTCCCCTTATATTTAAGAATCCAATCACAGACTTTGACTGTGAAGGGTCAGAATTTGTGTATCTTCTTTGTATTTGTTTTCATGGTGATGTTTTTGTTTCTTCCTGTAGCATGACTGTACTTTTATCTTTTGAGGAAAGAAATATGTCAGTCCTCTTCAACTATAAAAGTGCACCTTTACTATACTATACACCTTTACTATCATTGTTTATACTTACTGCCACCTACTGCTGCGCATGTGAAAGTACATTGTATAGTCATTTGTGAGCAAAGCAAAGGTGTTTTCGTTTGGGATCTAAGTATGTATGTGTGCTTGTTTGTTTGAGTGTCAGTCCACCAAGGAAAACGGAGAAGGAATTTAGATACGACCGCTATGTTTTGCAAGAGGTCAGGTAAGTTACCTTAGATGTGAAAAAGCCTCCTGAAAATATGACTCATTACTTTTGGTTTTGTTAACTCAGCATTTTTTCCCAGAAAGACATTCCACTCTCCCCTGCCAGAACAACACTGAATACCAATATCATGCCAGAATTTTAGTCCCCAACTGGAATTGGTTTTACTCAGTGAGTGTTCCACTCTCATCTGCCAATGACCCAAAAAGGGAATCACCATCCAAAAATGTTTTTGAGTCTCCACGTGGGCGATACTCTTATCGTGCAAAGCCAACTTTATAAGCGTAAATATGAAAAAAGAAAGTTGAGATGAAAAATTATTTTTGCTTAAAGTCATATAGTGGGGCTAATGCTGCAAAGACGACTCTCTCTTTTTCTCTAACTTCCTCTAGTGGTGAATTATTGCACACTGTCACTTCAATATTTGTGTCAAAAATATTCAAGTCAAGTCATGTTAGTTGTTATAGCCTTTAATCACAAGGAGTCTCAAAGGGCTGCACAGACTCCAGATTAGTATAACGCCATCCCCTGATCTAAATCCTACATGAGGGCAAGGAAAAACTCAAACACATCAGCATGAGGAGAATAAAGTAACCTTGAGAAGGGGCTGCATGTAAAAAAAATGTGTTATATCTTTTTAAATAGACTTTGTTTTGTTAGCTTCACTGGCAAATTCTGGAATAACCAATTGGGAACCGAAAGAAAACGATGAATCAGATCATGTTTTAAGTAAATTACATTTTAGCATAAGTCCACTCGGGTTCACTGTACTCAAGTTATTATTCTGTTAAACCCTAAGGAGAAAAACCAAAAGAAAAAACCCTTTTTAGTGGCTCAAGCACTTGTTTAACAAACATAAGTATTGTATAAATATTACAAATGACTACTGTACTGTCAAATAATATTTTTAATCATCAAGTAAAAAAGAAACTGAGGCACTGTTTTGCCAATCAGAATATATGATAGAAATCAGTGAAGTAGCAAGACCGCAATAGCAAGGGTTCACTGTTCTGCTTTAGCGACCACCAGAAGCCCTGGCTAAAAGCCGGGACTGTTTACTAAAGGAGTTGGCCATGTATGCTTTTCCTGAGTGGTGCCACTACCCGAGATAGCAGGCTATTTTGATCAGAAATGGTTGATCGTTTTGAAAAAATTAAAGAAACTCAGGGGGCGGTTCCAGTGGGAAGTCCTACAGGTCGCAAACAAGCAGACTGGTTGTGAATTAGTTAAGGGAGGAGGGAGGGGGTACTTCTAGGTGGCCTGTGGTTGGAAGAGAAACGGTCAGTAGACTCGTTGTCCCAAAATTTTCCTCCAGTTTGCCAAAGGCAGGAGCGAAATTATTGCAATTTTTCATCGGGAAACGCCAATAATTGCCAAAGTCCCGTTGCCAAACACAACTGCTGCTTCTTGAGATTCAAAGCTCGTATTAATGCGTCTTTAGGGAGTGTGCAATTACACTGTGGGATGAAATGTGTAAAATCAGTGTATGTATAAGAAATCAACACCTGAAGCAGTATTGCTAGCACATAACATTTTGTGTCAGTGAACATAATGTGAAAGATAAACAGATTAAATAGAAGTAGATTAGAGCGAAAGAGAGAAATGTTGCAGTTTGAAATCTGAGTTTAGAGGATATTGGAGAGAGATTGACGGACATTAATACAATTTGCCAGGAAGCTTCCTAGTCCCTGTTTCGGCGATGAGGCGAAGGTCCCCTCGGACGCTTCTGATTCTTGTTTCGGCAATGAGGTTAAGGTCCCTTAGCTGCTTCTGTTTCCTTCTCCAAAGGTGAGGCCAAGATCTCTCAGCCTCTTTTGTTTCCTGTCCCAGTAGCGAGGCCAAGGTCTTTCGGCCGCTTTTGTTTCCCTGTTTCGGTGGCGAGGCCGAAGTCCCCTCGGCCACTTTTGATTTCTGTTTCGGCGATGAGGCCAAGGTTCCTCAGCTGCTTCTGTTCCCTTACCCAAAGGTGTGGCCATTGTCCCTCAGCCTATTTTGTTTCCTGTACCGGAAGCGAGGCCAGGATCCTTTGGACGCTTTTTTCCCCTCGGTGGCGAGGGCAAATTCCCCTCAGCCACTTCTGATTCTTGTTTTGGTGATGGGACCAAGGTCCCTCAGCTGCTTCTTTTCCCTTCTCCAGAGGTGAGCCCAAGGTCCCACAGCCTCTTTTGTGTCCTGTTCCGGTAGCGAGGCAGAGGTCCTTCGACCGCCTCTGTTTCCTTGTATCGGTTGCGAGGCTAAAGTCCCCTCGGCCACTTCTGATTCTTGTTTCGGTGATGAGGCCAAGGTCCCTCAGCTGCTTCTGTTTCCTTATCCAAAGGTGAGGCCAAGATCCCTCAGTCTTTTTTGTTTCCTGTTGCAGTAGCAGGACCAAGGTCCTCCGACCACCTCTGTTTCCCTGTATCGGTGGCGAGGTTAAAGTCCCCTCGGCCACTACTGATTCCTGTTTTGGCAATGAAGCCAAAGTCTCTCAGCTGCTTCTGTTCCCTTATCCAAAGGTGAGGCCAAGGCCCCTCAACCTCTTTTGTTTCCTGTTCCAGTAGCAAGGCAGAGGTCATTCGGACGCTTTTTTTCCCTGTTTCGGTGGGGCCGGCCAAGTCCCCTTGGCCACTTCTGATTCCTGTTTTAGCAATGAGGCCAAGGTCCCTCAGCTGTTTCTTTTCCCTTCTCCAAAGTTGAAGCCATGGTCCCTCAGCCTATTTTGTTTCCTGTTCCAGTAGCCAGGCCAAGATCCTTCGTCCGCTAATATTTCCCTGTTTTGGTGGCAAGGCCAAGGTCCCTCGGCCGCTTCTGTTTCCTGTTCTGGCAGCAAGACAAACGTCACTCAACCAAACACATTTTCAAAGTGATGTTTTTAATATCATTTAGTTGATTAATTGGCACAAATGTGTGCTTAGCAATGAGCTCATTGTAATTTAGGCTCTTCAACTTTAACCCTCAAGTTCACAACTGAACAAATTTTCCTAACTGTCGTTATTAATCCAACAAATGAATCTCGATGAAATGATTAATCGCCACATTTAAGTGGTTTGAAACTTTCCATTGATAACTCGCAACAGTTTTTAGTAATTTAAATAATTATAACTCTTGATTTCTTAAACCCAATTTCATGAGTAATAGCCACAATAAAGTATTTAGTGTTGTCCGTCTATCATAAGATACAGATTATTAATTTGATGTTGTCACGAACCAGGGCAGGAAACAGGATTGAGAACCCAATAGCGTAATGTACTCACAATTTAGTAGGGAGAGGAGGAATGCGCGCACACTCGATCCGGGGAACAATGGTTGAAAAGTAGATTGAAATCCAAACAAAAGAGGGGTAAAAATCAAACAGATCAGCCCAAAAATAAAACAGGATCAAACACAGGCAAATTCACAGACTAGGCATTTCACAGAGTTTAACAGGAGTCTTGCAGAAGTTTCACAGACGATCAGACAACTAACGACTCAAAGGACCGCGTTTAAGTACTCCCAAGGAGCAATCAGTCAACGCGTCTCAGCCGGTGTCCATGGGCGGGGCCAATTGGGCGCCGTGGCAACCGCGACAGAACCCGGCGCCACCCGGCTGGGGCCAACTGGGCGCCATGGCAACCTTGACAGATGTTAAGTTTTTAATTCCTTCCCCAGATTTCACAATTGAACCCATTTTTAAACTAGCAATTTGGATTATGAATAATGAATCAAATTAATCGCCACAATTGAGTGGTTTAAAACTGTTTGATAATTAGCAGTAATTTGAATTAATCTCCTAATTTCTTACCCTCAATTCAATGATTGGACACATTTTCAACTGCACATTTTTTATCATAGCAGATTGATCAAATTAATATAATTCATTTGATTAATCAGATAACAGAGTTCCCCTCAAATATGTGAAAATCAATTTTCGAACCTTTGAATACAGTTCTTGATTTTGATTTAAATTTAGCTTCATTGTGCCCAGGGAATAATCCATTATGTCTTCCCACAGATATTCAGCTGTGGTTTCTGAAAAACGACTGTTTTGTTTGGCAAAGTGCTTACAGATAGCCCGACTCAAACATCACCTTGCCATCTTTAGGTTCCACCTTACATCATCATCCGAGACATTGATAGAATAAAGTATTTAGGGGAACAGATTGAAATATTTCTGTGGCTAGAACGGTAAATTCCATCATTATTCAATAAGTATAATACAACTACCCGGCTATGTTTGTTCAATTCCTGCTCGGCACATTGTTGCCGTCCATGTTTGCATTCCTTGAGTGTGTTTTTGGTTTATGTTCCACCTTTCTCCATCTGTGTTGCATTCGAGGGAGATCAGTGATCCGGTTACTGCATAAGCAACACCACTCCCTTCACCGGGGATCGGCTAGCCTCTCACTGCACTAGCGCTCGCCGGAATTTAGATAACACCTCCGCCAAGTCATGCGATCTACAATGGGAAGTATGTTTTGATTCAAAACACTGACGAGTGGGAGGAATAACTATTATGGAGTACCTGAAACAATTCAGAGAATAGAGATTCATTTGGAAGCCGAAGAAACCAGACTTCACTTCAGTTGTCAAACAAACTTGGCGGCTTGGGCCAAAATCGATTCTCGGTCCCGGACATTGATTGGTCGTGTCTTTCCTGTAATTGGCGAACTCTTCCATACACAAAAGTATAAGTGGTTAACCTGATCTGTTCTTCTGCTAATCTGTTGACTTGAGTCACAAACTAGAATGGTTATGCGCCATAAGAGCATCGCTGGCATCCAGAAGCGAAACCAATTTTAGGTACTATTTTGCTTTTTGGTAGGATCATTGGCATATGGCAATGAAAACCCCAAAGGATAAGACTGAATGCAGCTTAAAGGTCAGGCCTGAGAAATCCAGCCCGACCCGATCGGGCCCGCAGGTACAAAAGCCCAAACCAGTAAAAATAAAACTGAATTTTCATACCTTTTTTGTGAGGACTTGGGAAGAGGAGGGGTTTGGACGCTTGCTGTGCGAAAAGGAGTTGGAATCCATTGCGCAGATCCTCCACAAAGAAATAGAAACAAAGAACAATGACGGTTGGATATTAAAAAAAAAAAAAAAAAACAGTGAGAGAGAAACCGAACCCGAACGTATTGATTAACATTTTAAACACAACCCGACACTAATTTCAAGGCAGATGGAAATTCAATTCCTTAAATGGGGATATGTAATTATTCACATATTTATTGTTGGATTAACCTTAAAATATAAAGAATCCAAAGAGAAACCAAAGGAAAACTGGAGACTAGAAGTTAAAAAGCAGCTGTACAGTCTGTCTCTTGCTCTTTTTTCCTGAAAAAAAGTGCTGAGTCAACAAAACCAAAAGTGCTCAGTAAGCTTTTGGGAGAATTTTGCACATCTACGTGACTGGTGATCACTCTTTTTTGCTAAGAAAACCGAGTCAATAAAACAAAAAGTGATCAGTCAGCTTTTTAAAAAACTTCTTTCACATCTAGGGTAACCTAACTTAGTGTTTGTGTAAGATGGTGTTCATATCTGCTACTCATGTCTGTTTTGAGTAATCAGCCCATCAATTAGTTTTAGCACCGCCTTGTTTTGTTTAATCGACAGCAGGAGTATTTATTATTTCAAAACACAAAAGTAAAGGGGAGTATTACACTTCTACAAGGTACTGACAAAGTCTTAAAAAAGCACTGAAACTACTTAAAAGCACATAAAAGTAACAACATTTACAAAACAGTGCTAAAATAAAAAAAAACAAGTACTCAAAAGTATGGGACCAGATTGGAAAAGTAATGCAGTTCGCTAAAAAGTACTCAAAAATAGAAAACAGTACTACCCACAAAAGAATGAAAAGTACTCAAAGGTCTTGGGCAGGACTGGAAAGCACCTAAAAGTAATGTAACTCACTAAAAGTACTAAACATCATTAAATATCCTCAAAGGGAATGAAAAAAATGCTACTCCGCAGGGTTCTGTGCTCGGCCCCCTACTTTTCAACATTTACATGCTTCCATTAGGTGATATTATCCGCAAGTACAATATCAGCTTCCACTGCTACGCAGACGACACTCAACTATATCTTCCGTTGGAGGAATCTTCCACACTAAACTGTGGAAATTTGGAGGCCTGTCTCACTGAGATAAAAGAGTGGATGTCACTCAATTTCTTGCATCTTAACCCTGAAAAGACCGAAATGTTAGTCATTGGTCCTTCTAAATGCCGTGACTTCTTCTCAAAAACTGCTGTGAACCTTGACAAATGTCACATCACACAGAGTGACTCAGTTAAAAATTTAGGTGTCATATTTGACCCTGATCTATCATTTGAGATGCATGTAAAGCAAATTACTAGAACTGCCTTCTTCCATCTTCGCAACATTGCTAAAATCCGTTCAATACTGTCTCAGTCTGATGCGGAAACAATAATTCATGCATTTGTTACCTCCCGTCTCGACTACTGTAATGCACTACTTTCCGGTCTCCCGAAGTCCAGAATCAAGTCTCTTCAGCTAGTACAAAATGCCGCAGCGAGGCTTTTAACTAGGACAAAAAAGTACGATCACATAACACCGATCTTGGCTAACCTGCATTGGCTCCCAGTTAGCCAAAGATGTGACTTCAAAGTTCTCTTAGTATTGTACAAAATCATACATGGACTTGCTCCCTCTTATCTTTCAGATCTGATCTGCCGCTATGTCCCGGTCCGAAGCCTGCGATCTGAGAGTGCCGGTCTTCTGGTGATCCCGAGAGCAAAGAAGTCTTCTGCTGGTTCGAGAGCGTTCTCCATCCGGGCACCGGTGCTGTGGAATGCTCTTCCCCCTGAGATCCGATCTGCAACCTCAGTGGAAATGTTTAAATCTAAACTTAAAACTCACCTCTACCCTATTGCATACGAATAACCTACTCCTCTTGTCGGTTGACAATAGTCTGTGTAATATAGTGTAACAATCTGTGAAGCCCTTTGAGACTCTTCGTGATTTAGGGCTATACAAAAATAAATGACTTGACTTGACTTGACTACAAGTATTCAAAAGTTCTGGGAAGCAATACAAAATACTGAACATTGGTAAAAGGTACAAAAACTACTGCAAGGTACAAAACAGACATAAAGCACGGAAAGTACCAAAGACTAATTCATCTCATCTCATCAGCTGCACCGCTTATCCTCAGTAGGGTCTCGGGGGTGCTGGAGCCCATCCCAGCAATCATCCGGCAGTGGGCAGGGGACACCCTAAACTGGTTGCCAGCCAATCGCAGGGCACACGGGGACAGACAACTCACTCGCTCATTCACACCTAGGGACAATTTGGACCGGCCAATTCACCTGAAATGCATGTTTTTGGAATGTGGGAGGAAACCGGAGTGCCTGGAGGAAACCCACGCAAGCACGGGGAGAACATACAAACTCCGCACAGGAAGTTTGGAGCTGGATTTGAACCCACTCAGGAGGTTCCCATGACATGAACTGTGCCGCACATGCGCTAACCACTGTGCCGCCGTGCTGCCCAAGACTAATTCAAAGTATTTAAAAAAATATTGGAAAGCACTCATTACAAAAAATGTCTGAAAAGTGTGACAAGGACTGAAAAGTATCAAAACATACTCAAAAGTACCCAAACGTCGATAAAGTTTCAAAAGAATACCGTAGCTAAAAAATGCTTAAACATACTCAAATGAAATGATAAGTATTAAAAATTACTGAAAACAATAAGTACAACATAGTACAAAAAAGTGCTAAAAAATTCTGAAAAGTACTGAAAAGCATTAAAGAATACCTAAACGCACTTAAAACTTCTGAAAACATCTTAAAACAAGTACTAAAAGTGCTTAAATATACTCAAAAGGAACTAAAACTACAAGTGTTTGAAATTACCAATACTAAACACTTATTAAAAAGTACTAAGAAATACAAAAAGTGTAGTAGCCCAAATAAAAAATGACAATAACAATACACTAAATAATAAGTAATACTTATGTGTATTATACATTCATATGATTAAATAAAATAAATAAATATAAATGCGATGTGAGATGTGACGAGAGCTGGTTGAGTGGAGTAGAGGGGGGATGCAGAGGGGGCAAAAAAAAAAGTGGATTATTATTAAACCTGATCTCAAAACTTTCACTTGCAAGGTCTGTCATGCTCCTAACGATTTTCAATAATTATCTTAATCTGCAATTGCTTACGCCTATATTCCTTAGCAGAGAACAATGCGTTAGCTTCCTTTGTGTTTCCTGATAATTGCAAGCTTTGTTTCCATGGTTCTCATCTTTTTGCCTCTTTGTTCAAAGCTTGAACAGATTAATCTCGTATCCCGGGGGTCTGCAGTAATAACTCTCATTCACCGCCACTGAATTCTTTAGCGGTTTTTGCGCTAACCTTCCACAAGTCTACACTATTCCATTCCGGGGTCAAGCCTTCTTTTTGAGTATAACAAATGAAAGCTAATATTGAAGAGAAAAAGACGCGGTTCACGTCTTAGCATAAACTAAAAAGCCTTTTTCTCTTGTCGGAGGCCAGTGAAAACAACGCGGCAGAGCTTCGGTCATTTCGGGGCTGGTTTTGTGGTTTTTACACTGTTCGGGGTGCGGAATATTCCCATGTCTCAATGAAATGTTCCATAGAACGCGGGAATAGATTTGTACACCAGGGACACCGTCATTTAGGACTATTTGACACGTTCATTAAAAGTTTCCCCCCCTTACCCAAATGACTTATTATTTCACCTAATTATGGTTATAGCTCCATATTACCTTCTCTCTTATTACGCGTAGAAAAACACACGGATCAGAAAAAGTACAAAATGCTCGGGAGGGGAATAGTCTTCCTACTTTGCCCGATTCGAGGCTCACGTATCGCCGGCGTTCCCCCCCGAAAAGTCAACAGAGCGAAGAACAGGTGGGATTTGGATGTCATGTCTGGTGGCAATTAGGTGTAATACGGGATGTCAAAGCCCGTAGCTAGCTTTAGATATACCCTGGCTAATGTTAGCTTTGCAGATTCACTCTGGCATATGGCTTTGACTGCACAGCCCGGAGCCAAATTAGCCAACGCTATTAGCTGGTGGCAAAGGGCACGTCAGGAAGGGAGAAGAAATGCATTGTAAATTTGGGGAGGGAAGAGAGGGACACTATGGAACCCCGAGAGTGTTAACTTCGGATTACCGTAAATACGGGACGACAGAGCGCACCTGATTAAAAAGCTGCATGTATAAATTCATTTTGCATTGTCATCAAAATGACCTCAAGATAAACCACCAAAGAAGGACTGCCACAAAGAGGAAGGTGAAAACTGCAAAAGTACTTAGCAATGCGTTCAGGTTCACGGATCTCTTGACCACATCACTTCCTGTGGTGTGTCTTTGGCAAGCACATCCAGTTCCCATCCCTCTCCAGGCTGTTTTTTGGGCTAGGGTCCGCCCCCCATTAGAAACAGATAGCACTGGATTCTATGTTTACCAGTAGCAGGAGAAGCCTCCTGATCAGAGTCTGTCATGAACCGGAACAGGATCAGGACCCAATTGCGTGTTGTTTCTCACACAAGGCTTTTATTTTACGGGGAATAGTGCAGTCATACACATTTAAGCAGCAGTCTGGCGTGAAATGACAGGAAGCCAGAGGCCGACGAGATCGATACCAATTGCCCGAGCAGATATCGGACGGATGGGGTCGATACCGGACATTACGGGACAGACAAGATTGATATCAAAACAGAATATCGAAATTAAACAGGACAAACTAGACGGGAACGAAACTGGAAACCGATATTAAACAACGGGACAGAAAGGATTGATATCAAAACAGGATATCGAAATTAAACAGGACAAAATAAACGGGAACAATACCGGACAGGAAATACCAACAGGAAACAGGATCGAGTCAAAACCCACGTCCTGCGGGGCAGAGGTTCATTGATGGACTGAACAAGGAAGAGTAAGAGTACTGAGCTTAAATAGAAGAAAAGCCAATCTGTCCACGAGCCGCAGCTGGTGCCACATGGGCGGGGCAATTTGGCGCCATGGCAACCATGACAGAGTCATATACAGCATATGACAATACTAACACTAGTTCATAAATCACTGGGGAAAAAACTTGAGTATCATATTGTACAATACACATTGCTTGTGGCTTTTCATATTTTTGTTGAAAAACAAACTTTGTTGCGATGATGTTACATCCTTTTGCTTTTGTGACATAGTATGTCACGGGAGCGTGGAGGCGTGGAAGGGGACCGGACCAGAACGGAGGCAGGAGGCATGAAGGGAGAACTCAAATGCGTTGACGATCCATAGGTTTTATTTAATAAAATAAAAGTCGCCCAATACTCCGAGGCAAAACAGAACAATACAGAGTTCCTCCGGCACGAACTCAACAGGACAAGGCATAACAGACTAAAACAGGACAAGGCATAACAGACCGGGATTGTGAAGAATGAGTATTAATGAACCCGCAACCGCAGAGCCCACCATGCAGCCTTAAATACAGACCCACCATTAGTGGAAATGCTTTCAGCTGTTGCCCAGGGGGCGGGGCAGACTGGTCACCAAGGCGACCGTGACAGAGCCCCCCTCTTAAGGGACAGCTCCCGAGGTCCCAAAAAAGAAAAAATTACAACCTCACGCCCCGGAATGGTTCGACGCTCACGATTGGGGCAACCCCGCTCCCTCCTCCGAACACGCAGGAACGGGGAGAGGCAGGCGCCATCTGCGTCGGGCGGATCGGAATCGGCGCTCGGCAGGGGGAAGTCCGGCGGGTAAGCTGGACAGGGGATAACAGACAGGCAAAATCAGGGCAGAATCAGAACAGGTAAACAGGACAGGCAAAATCAGAACAGGCAAAATCAGAACAGGTAAACAGGACAGGCCTCTACAGAAGAGTCGCACTCAGGTCAGGCCGATGCAGAAGAGTCAGAATCAGGGGGTTCAGGTTCAGAAGAGTCAGACTCAGGGGGGGATCAGATTCAGAAGAGTCAGACTCAGGGGGGATCAGATTCAGAAGAGTCAGACTCAGGGGGGATCAGATTCAGAAGAGTCAGACTCAGGGGGGATCAGATTCAGAAGAGTCAGACTCAGGGGGGATCAGATTCAGAAGAGTCAGACTCAGGGAGGAACAGATTCAGAACAGACAAGACAGGACAGGACAGGAAAGACTGAACAAAATCAGTAAAGGGAGACTCAAGGCAGGCATGGGAGTCGAACAGGCAGGCTTGGGAGTCGAACAGGCAGGCTTGGGAGTCGAACAGGCAGGCTTGGGAGTCGAACAGGCAGGCTTGGGAGTCGAACAGGCAGGCTTGGGAGTCGAACAGGCAGGCTTGGGAGTCGAACAGGCAGGCTTGGGAGTCGAACAGGCAGGCTTGGGAGTCGGAGTCGGCCCGACGGGCAGCGGAGTCGGAGTCGGCCCGACGGGCAGCAGAGTCGGAGTCGGCCCGACGGGCAGCGGAGTCGGAGTCGGACTTGCACGCAGGGGAGAGGGAATAGCAGGCAATCGGCACGGGAGTCGGGCAGGCAGGCGTCAATTCTTCCTGGGACCCCATTCGAGGCACAGCAAGGGCCACGACGGGCGGGGCCGTGGTTCGAACGGGCAGGGAAGGCCAACTCAGTAGGCGCCTGCCAAACTGCGCACTCCAGCTCTCCCCAAGTCGCGCTGGGATCGTTCGCTGAGTTCAATTGTTGGCGGGTTCATTCTGTCACGGGAGCGTGGAGGCGTGGAAGGGGACCGGACCAGAACGGAGGCAGGAGGCATGAAGGGAGAACTCAAATGCGTTGACGATCCATAGGTTTTATTTAATAAAATAAAAGTCGCCCAATACTCCGAGGCAAAACAGAACAATACAGAGTTCCTCCGGCACGAACTCAACAGGACAAGGCATAACAGACTAAAACAGGACAAGGCATAACAGACCGGGATTGTGAAGAATGAGTATTAATGAACCCGCAACCGCAGAGCCCACCATGCAGCCTTAAATACAGACCCACCATTAGTGGAAATGCTTTCAGCTGTTGCCCAGGGGGCGGGGCAGACTGGTCACCAAGGCGACCGTGACATAGTAAGAGCGTCTATTTTTCTATTTTATATTAATGCGTATTTAACTAGCCCAGAGGAGGAGGAACACGGCCCCCTGTCAGTACAATTATCGTAATAATCATAATAATTCTTATTATTCTACTAAAACAGGGGTTGAAGCTTCTGCAGGTATGCTATGGCTACCTAGCAACAGATTTATTGTTTTTATTTGTATTAGTTGGAATTTTGTTACAGTTTTATACTCTCAGTTTGAAGGTCATCTGGAGGTAACTTTGACCCTCGGGAGATTTTCAATTTTCGCGAGGGGTTCTGGTACCCATTAACCATGATAACTGAGGGATTACTGTACTTCAAGACGAGGTAGCTAGCCTAGCGGCACTATAAAACAAGTGACAGAAGCAGAACAAGACATTTTGTTAGCAACTAAGCGCTAGGCAGTACATGGCCAAAAATAGAACAGGGAATCCTCTTGTCTGTATTTAAAGGGCCGGGGGAACACCTCCTCCCGCACGTTAGCGTGTCACACAACGCGCACACAAACAAGACTCGACTATAAATGAAGTGTCACGGTGCTGTTTTAGGCAAGGCCACTGGAATTATACACGACCGGAGACAGCTGGGACAGTGTGAGGCGCGGAACACACGCGCTTCACTCTGTGTGAATTAATTCGTTAATTACCGTGAATTTGTCAACCCCATTTGAATGAGTCAACTCTTGAGGTTTAACGTCTTTTTCCATAGTTCTTGCACTCCTTGTCTTTGAATTTTCCTTCATTTTCACCCGGTAATGTTGGCTTCAATGCCATGTTTTAAACACATACTTTAATCATGACGCTTAACTCAGTCGATGCCGGACGTTTCTATCAAATGCCATTTTGACTCGTTTTTGAAGTTCTACCTCTAGTTCTGTAGCTTTACCAACATTGGACATATCAAAACAAAGCTTTACCGGTCATCTTTTGTTAAAAACAGTTACTTTCTAGCTTTTACTGTTGCTGCCACATTGCTAAATTTCTCAAAAATACGTGTTTCCAAGAAAACTTCTAAAAAAAGAAAAAGGCATTTTGTGAAATAATGCATTTCGAGCAGAACTTTCACTTTTTTTTGCCTTTGCATTTCTTTGTCAAATAACACTGAACTTAGGCATGAACGATGCATTAACTTTGGAAGAGCCTTTCAGTGCCAGTTGTTTTTCGGTAAAGTGATCACATGATTTTGGTCAACATGATAATAGTGTTCCTGCAGACGGGCATTAAACTTCATCCCTCTCTGCCCCAAAGGGATTTCGTCATATTTTTCGAAAGAAAAAAGTTTGAAGCGCTAACTGTACTTATCCATATCTTCGCTACTCTGATCACACTACTTCACTACGCCTAAACAGGAAACACAACGAGGAAGTGGGTGCTTCCTCGATGTGTGGACAAAGATCAGATCAAAGCCACTGCAGCCATCGAATGGTGATTTATCTTACTTAAATAATTCCCAAAGGGTTGATACTGACCGTTGAGCAGTGCTAAACCTTTAACAATAGTCATCAAAGCAATTACCTTCAATGACTTATAGGTAATTAAATATTTGTCAATGATGTAAAGAAATTAGCATTAGCAGTCCCATTCACAACACTAGCTTTAGTTGTTGGAGTTTTCTGACTCGAGCATTAGCTTTAAATAAAAAATGAATTAATGCCCATTAACCGTTTAAGTGATGCTAGCGGCTAAAGTCTAGCAAGCCATCAAAGCAATGCCATTTGGTAGTATACCTAGCAATAACTTTCAATGAACTTTAGGTAATCAAACGTTTGTCAATGATGTCAAGAAATTAGGATTAGCAGTCCCATGTACAGCACTAGCATTAGTAGTTAGAGTTTGTGGCTCTTGCATTAGCCTCTAAATAAAAAAATAAATTAATGCCAATAAACAGTTTGGATGATGCTAGCGACTAAAGTCTAGCTAGCCATCAAAGCAATGCCATTTGCTAGTGCTGTATAGCTAGCAATTAGCTTCAATGACCTATAGGTAATTAAACATTTATCAATGATGTAAAGACATTAGCATTAGCAGTCCCATTCACAGCACTACCATTGGTAGTTAGAGTTTGTGACACTAGCATTACCTTTTAAAAAAAGGAAATTAATGGGCATTAACAATTTAACTGTTGCTAGCGATTAAAGTCTAGCTAGCCATCAAAGCAATGTCATTTGGTAATATAGCTAGCAGTTACCTTCAATGATCTATAGGTAACTAAACATTAATCTGTGATGAAAAGACATAAGCATTAGCAGTCCCATTTAGCGCACTCACTTAGTAGCTAGAGTTTGTCACCCTAGCATTAGCTTCTAAATAAAAAATAAATTAATGCCCATTAACTGTTTCAGTGACGCTTGCGAATAAAGTCTAGCTAGGCATCAAAGCAATGCCATTTAGTAGTATACCTAGCAGTTTCCTTCGATGATCTATAGGTAATTAAACATTTGTCAATGATGTAAAGAAATTAGCATTAGCAGTCCCATTCATAGCACTAGCATTAGTAGTTAGAGTGTGTGACACTAGCATTAGCTTCTAAATAAAAAAATAAATTAATGCCTATTAACCGTTTCAGTGATGCTAGCGGCTAAAGCCAAGCTAGCCATTAAAGAGATGCTATAAGTTAGTGCAGCTAGCGGTTTAATGAGCGACAAAAAATAATAAAATGAACTGATTTATTAGCAAAGTTTTTTTGTGTGTCAACTACATTAACTTTCCAAATTTCGTCATACGGCGAAGGAATATCGAAAGCTCGCCTGACAAAAATGGAGACGGACAAATGAGAGTATTTAAGCCACCGTAAAAGGCGATTAACCAAATCCCGAAGCGGTTCTCCCGAGACAGGAAAGGTCTATGTTGCCTGAAGAAAAAGCGCCGTAAAGTTTTGGCCGTATAAATAAGAGGAAATTAATTAAACGCAGGGCGGGCGGTTCGGCGCCACGCAAAGAATACACAATTTAGCGTCTCGCGCCAAACGGACAAAATGAAGGTGATCAGTCATATTTCGCCGCGTTTTGACATTAAGCATATGCTTTTTTTCTTGGGGGTCAGCTAAGCAATTTGGACAAATTGGAGAAAATTGCGTAGGTAAACATGGGGAGAGGTCCCCCCCTAATGTTTCTTTCCCTCTCTTTTTCTTTCCCGCCGTCTCTTTAAGACAATATTTTGTTTAGTAAATCCCTTACCTGGATTTTCTGTGACACTACCGTGGGACAAAATGGCTGCCAGGGCTATCGGGGTTATGTCATGTTTAGCTAACTTGGAAAGCATACGTCAAGCACATACAGTCAAGTTTCAAAAGCATGGCTGTCATTCCCAGAGTAAAACAACTATTAAATCATAATTGTCTTCGCACACTCTACTGTTCACTTGCCGTACTTACACTACTGCGCTGAGGTTTGGGGAAATAACTATACAACTTCATTAAAGTCATTTTTCATACCGCAAAAAGGAGAAGTAAGGATTATTCTTCAAGTCAAGTCACAGAAATCCACTTTTCATTCAATGAAAACTATTGAAATTTCCTGACATTGTATCCTATCAAACATTAATTTTCATGTATAAGGCAAAATAATAGGTTAATACTACAAAATATTCAAAACTTATTCAAAAATCAGGAGGGTGGATATAAGTTAAGGGAGAAATCACTTCAAAATCTTAAATGTAAGAACACCATTCAAGCGTTTCTGTATTTCTATAGCCGGTGTCGAACTATAGAATTAAAGAAGGGGGTCAAGTACTGATCCCTGTGGAACACCATAGGTAACACTAAAGGGCTGAGATGTCATTTCACCATATGTGAAGTCGATCGGGTCCTTAATCCATACAGTTGTCCAATAAAACAGCAATATGTGAGACAATAGTACATGTTTTTTACATGTGTTTTAAAAATATCCATCAGTTCAAGAAAAGGTACAAAAATATGATACTTGGTTTTAAAGGAGGATAAAAAAATGATTCATGTGTATGTGTATGTATATATCTCTCATCTCATTAGCTGCACCGCTTATCCTCAGTAGGGTCGCGGGGGTGCTGGATCCCATCCCAGCAATCATCGGGCAGTGGGAAGGGGACACCCTGAACTGGTTGCCAGCCAATTGCAGGGCACACAGGGACAGACAACTCGCTCATTCACACCTAGGGACAATTTGGACCGGCCAATCCACCTGAAATGTATGTCTTTGGAATGTGGGAGGAAACCGGAGTACCCGGAGGAAACCCACGCAAGCACGGGGAGAACATACAAACTCCGCACAGGAAGTCCGGTAGCTGGATTTGAACCCACACAGGAGGTTCCCAAGACCTTAGAACTGTGCCACCGCGCAGCCCTGTATGTGTATATATGTATATATATATATATATATATATATATATATATATATATATATATATATATTTATACACATATATTTTAGAAGGAGCCGGATTATTATTATCATTATTAAGACAAAATTCAACTCAACTACCAAACTCGCTCTCCAGACACCAGCACATTTTATTTGACTGTGTGACGTTAGATGAATTGATAAACTGTGTGTAATAAAAATGCCAGTTCCTGTTTCGCATATCATTAGAAATGTACCATCTAGAATTTCCCTCCTGTTGAGTATTGAGGCTCATTTTGCTAGGCATTTTTTGTTCTAAACTATGGTTTCCAAACAAGGTGCAAGCAAAGTTATTTTATAAAAATGTCACAAAATACTGCAAACGAGAATACCAACATATGTATTTACCTTCAGTGCAGACGGCACTGGGCAAAAGAAAAAGAATGCGCTCGTAGAAATCTGCTGATTCCTACTGCTCACCCAATCCAATTACTCTAAGTGCTTTGCTAGAGCTTCTGGGTAATACGTTTGTTTTGCGTTAAGGCTTGTTCCGTGGCTTTTCATCATAAATTGTCTCAACAATGAACAAGGAGTGATTAATGTGTAGATTTAAAGGAATATTTAGCGATTTACAGCTAAAACTGTGTTTGCTGGTGTGACACATCAACTGTAAACTGTAGTTATAATTGTGTCCTATGTACTGTATACTGGACCAAACCTTTTTAGCATCAATACCTTCACATCTTTGCATGTGTGACAATCAGTTTAGCATAAAGCAAAATGATATAACATTGTGCAAGTCTCTTTTTGTCTTCGAGCCACTTGACTCTTGAAAAGAGCCATAAACGGCCCGCGAGCCAGAGGTTCCCGTTCCCAGCTTCTGACTATTAGATATCAACAAGAATGGCTTTTGTATTTGTTAAACCTGACTCTAATGCGTTTAACAAGGTTTACACCACCTAGATCTATGTCCAATTAAAAGGAAGCACTTAAAAGCTTAGGTGAGGAGTCAGTGAGCCAGTTTCTGTTTGTTGTCATTTATTTATCCAATGACTCCTTTACGGTTGAGACGGTGAGCACGATTCAGCCCGATTCAATACGTCCCAAAGAAAGCACGGCGCTGCCATAACACTAATCGCCTAATTGCCCTGCCTCGTTAGAAAACAAGCCCAACTGGAAAATGGCAGAAAGTGGCCCTAAATTCATGAGACACTCATCTTGGATGCGGAATCACGACGTGAGTCAGAATAACGTCACCGCGAGGGGAACGGCCGCCATAGATGGCGTCGGCAGGAGAAAGTTGACCTTTTCACTGTCGTTAGACATTGCAAACCCTATTTTGGGGTTATTTGTGACTGTGCAGAATGAGTTCATTGAAACAAGGGAAACAAAATTGAGTTCGTTTTTGAGAGGGCGAAAAATAAATCTGCCGGTCAATACATTACACATTTTGTATTATACAGTAGACTCTCAGGTTGCCATAATCTGTCCTGAGGACTGGATAGAGAAGTGAAATGTACCTTTGAGGAGGGATCTTAATTAGCTTATGCCTTTCAAACTCAAGCACCCCTGATAAAAACAATAAAATATTATACTAGTATGTAGGAAGTGATATTTATGTGTAATACACAGCATATGATTAAATAACAATATAAATAGATATATATGGAAAGGAAAAATTGTATTTACTTTTGGCATGACGTGACTAGAGCTGGTCGAGTGGAGTAGTGGGTGGATGCAAATGAAAATGAAACTGATTATGAACATCCACTTGCAAGGATTGTCATGCCCTTACAAGAAGTTCTTGCTGTAATTGCGTTTTATTTTCAAAAATAGTCCAGATCTTAGATTGCTAATGGCCTTGCAATGATAGCGATTTGTGTGCCCTCTTTGTATTACTTGATACTCGCGAGCTTTGTTTCTATGGTTAGTGTCACGACCAGAACAGAAGGAGGACCCAGATGCATAACGTTACTCACAATTTTATTGAAATATAGAGGAAAGGTAACACCAGCGATCCGGTGCTCGCTGGACATGGGAAGCAAGCCGCTCCCGGGATCGGAGCATGTTCTGAATGCGGAAGTGGATCTCCCGGAGCAGGAGATCGTAGCGTAGTTACACGCAAAAATAGGTCGTTAGCCGGGTGGGAGATCAGAATGTGGTCGGGGTCAAAAAACGGGTCGTTAGCCGGGACGGGAGATCAAAACGTGGTCGGGGCGAAAAAACGGGTCGTAGCATGAGACAAATTGGGTAATCAGGAACGGACGAGTGGAAAACAGATGACAAAACGGGACGGAGTAAAAAATGCTTGCCTTGTGAAAACAGAGGTTCGCTGACGGTCTGATAACTGGTGAGTGAAAGGACTGAGCTTAAATAGAACGGGGAACCAATCAGGTAACCAGCAGCAGCTGGCGCCAAACGAGCGGGCACAGGTGAGTGTAATGAGTAATCATGACAGGTTAGCACGTTTTTGCTTTCTGCAAGCCTTGGGCTTATAGCAAATAAAGTGTTTTTTGCTTACTGGAAAAATATCTATTTTGAATAAAGATGGACTAAGGCATTGTGGGAATTTGTAGACCAAATAGCATATCTGCATTGTATATCTATATGACGCAAGCCAATTGCAGACCAGCGTTTCATAAGACGTCGACCAATGACAGAAGGGAAACTTAGAGACATAACTCATACACACGGAAATAGAAGAGTGAATTTTCCAAGTTTTTGTGTGCACAAAAAAATTTTGCATTTTTTGTTGATTAAGGGAAATATGCTATAAAGAGAATCAAACATCTCATTTAGCACTGAAAAGTGAAACGTCGTAAGGCGGGGTCGCCATATCCTGGGTTTGTTTTTGTGAATAATTTCTATCAAAGTCTATCATTCTAATTTCACACAATGGTACATTTATTTAAAAAAAAAAAATGAGCCAGTGAAAGCCATTAACAGCCCAAATTATTCAACTCAGAATCGGTTTAAAGCAGTTAGCAGAAATAACTATACAGTGGAACCTCGGTTTTTGAACGCCTCTGAGTTCGAACAAATCGGAGTCCGACCAAAAATTTCAGAGTTCGAACTCCGGTAATGCGTGAGTGCGTACGCTAGGGTGCGATGCTGAGTGGCGTACGGGTGTTTTAGCCCCCTATTATGCCTCCGAAGAAAGTCAGTGCAAGCAGCAAAGTTGCTACAGGTGAAAAAAGAAAAGTAGTGCGTACAACTATTGCATTTAAGAAAGAAATAATAGCAAAATATGAAGGAGGTGTGCGAGTGTCTGATCTTGCTAGGGAATACCCCACCGTCCACCTGCGCCTTCTGCTGACCACCACAAAGGTAAAAAATCCTATTCATAATTCTTTTCTTTATCCTTTTTTTTATTTTTACATGTTCATGTTAGCTTAATCTTTCGTACGGAAGATTACGATAACGCAAACGTACGATTAGCCTGGGTTAGCTTTATGTATACGTTGAACATTCAAGGTAAACATTCAGGGTGTTGGAACGGAGCCCAACTTTCAGGGTGTTGGAACAGAGCCCCCTTTCCAATGAACCGCTCACCACTTGTTGTGGAGACCCGGGTGCTAAATGACTTGTAAACGACCTGATTTTTTTATTTTTACACGTTCATGTTAGCGTAATCTTTCGTACGGAAGATTACGACAACGCAAACGTACGATTAGCCTGGGTTAGCTTTATGTTTACGTTAAACATTCAAGGTAAACATTCAGGGTGTTGGAACGGATTAAAACGATTGACATTATTTTTAATGGGAAAAATGATTTCGGTGATCGAACAAATCGGTTTTCGAACAGGGTTCTGGAACGGATAATGGTCGAGAACCGAAGTTCCACTGTACTTTATAGTTGAGTACGGATTAATTCGAACACCTACAGATATATAGATAGAGAGCCAGGAAGCTCGAGAGCATGATAGCTAATTGATTTGATAGATGATTGGATCGCGAAAGAGGTTAAGTTCTAGTTTGATAGCTAGAGAGTAAATAGCTGAATAAATAGCTTGATAGCTAAATACATAGACATAGCTAAGTAGATAGCTCAATAAAGAGCTAGAGAGCTAGATAGCAAAAGAGCTTCATAGATCGCTAGAAACCTAAATAGCAAAAGACTACTTCATAATAGTAGTAAAGAAATAGCAAAATAATAATTGACAAATTAGTTACAGCATAGTAGCAAATTAAAACACGCATTTCAGGCTCTAAAATGTTGAATATTTTCTCACTTTCCATGCTACCGATGCATGAAAAAAAATTCACTGGAACCTAAAGAAAACAGTTTCCCTCCTGGAAATAAATGCCCCAGGCACTTAAAATAAATCCGTCCAGTTTCTCCATCGACGCTTACCGAGACAGACAAAAGCAATCGAGGCATTTGATTTGGGTCAAGGTAAAAGTAATACCCGTAAGCCCTGTAATATGGTAATTTGTCTCGGCTGGGTTACGCCGGGTGGATTTACCAACAGCGGGTCCAGGCCCCGGCTCCTATTGAGCTTACGTTGGGTTCTGGATGGGGCTCACTCGGGGGGGTAGGTGAAACAGGGGTTATTTAATAAGGTTGCTTGTTATTGCGAAAGGGGAAACGGGGGAACTTATAGGCTGTCACTGAGCAAGCACTGACAGCCTTGTAGACTGACACTCCGTGTCTCACCAGAGGGGGGAACGGCTACTCCATGTTGCTGAGTGTGTGCGTGAATGTAGTCAGGAAAATACAGCGCTGAATAGTAGAATTAAAAACTAGCCATCCAGCTATCTTTTTAGATATATACCTATTTTGCTATTTAAGTATTTTGCTATTTAGCTATTCAGCTTTCTAGCTGTGGAAGTATTTATTTAGCTATCTGTTTAGATATATATTTAGCCATCCATTTAGATATCTATTTAGCTATATAGCTGTCTATTTGGCGATCCATCCATCCATCCATTATCTGCACCACTTATCCTCAGTAGGGTCGCAGGGGTGCTGGAGCCCATCCCAGCTATCTTCAGGCAGTGGGCAGGGGACACCCTGAACTGGTGGCCAGCCAGTCGCGGGGCACACAGGGACAGACAATTCGCTCGCTCATTCCCACCTAGGGACAATTAACCTGACATGCATGTTTTTTGGAATGTGGGAGGAAACCGGAGTGCCCGGAAGAAACCCACGCAAGCACAGGGAGAACATGCAAACTCCACACAGGAGGTTTGATCTCATGACCCCAGAACTGTGCCGCACACACGCTAACCACTGTGCCATATTTGGCTATCCATTTGACTATTTATTTAGCTATCTACTTGTATATTTGGCTACTGTTTAGGTAGCTAGCTATTTATTTTGTTATTGAGCAAGCTAAATGTCTATGTAGCTCTCTAGCTATCTAGGTTTTTAGCTATTCCGATGTATTTTAGCCATATACCTCTCTATTTAGCTGTACATCTGTTTAGCTTTCTAGCTATCTAATTGCCTTTCCATTTTGTTATTTACTTAGCTATTGAATGATCTGTTACCTATTGAGCTGTATATTTAGCAATTTATCGATCTATTTAGATATCTAGCTCTCTAGCTATCATCTTATCTAATTTGCTAACCATTAAGCTATCTAATTATCTAAATAGCTACCTAGCTCTCTAGCTTTTTAGCTATCTTGATGTCTATTTAGTTATTTATCTATTTATTTAGCTATATATGTATTTAGCTAAGTAGCTATCTAATTAGCTAGCTATTTAACTATGAAGTTATCGATTTAGCTATCTGTCTAATTAGCTATCTAGCTCTAGCTTTATAATTAGGTATCTCAGTAGCTTTCAAGCACTTTAGCTTACTGGCCATGTTTTTATGTCTAACGAGATTCAAACACATCGGTATTCAATAAAATTATTACAAAAACGGAATTAATTTTGGCTTAGGTATTCAAACGAATAATTGGAAGTTGTACAAACCTGAAAAACACCCGCACACATAGCCACGGAGCCGAGTAAGATGAGTGGCCATCCAGGCTTCTTTAGCATGTTTAGGTTCCACCTGACTCTAATCGGGAGAATGGGTATCTAAGGGGCAGCAAAGCTGCCTGTTATTCCTGTAGTTTAACGAATCTGGATTTGTTGAACTTTTTCAGCCCTGTGTTTTTCCAGGCTGTGTTTTTCGTTTCTCATTTTCTACCCTTCTCCTGTATGCAGGGCGCATGTTGTTGCCCCCAGGAATCTCTTGTCAATCAGCTCATGTGTCTGCGTTTGGGTCCACCTCCCCAAAACATAAACACAAGTTTAGTTACAAGTTTTATTAATATTTTGGAACGCGTAGGAACTTTTGAAAATGAGTACTATTACTTTGAATTGGAAAACATGTTTTGGTACTCGAACACTTTGGCGTTCTACCATCGATCTTGAACGGGTTATGGTAGAGTATGATACACAAATAATCGTGTGTCCGATTTTCAAAACCGTTACCGTAAGACAAGTCTCGCCTCAGCAATAAAGATAATATTTTTCTCATTTGTGTATTTGCCGAGGCGGGAATGGAAGCGACAGAGAGCATTAATTAACGTCTGAAAAGTACTTGGCCGTGTAGCCGGGGTCCAAAACTTTGACACAAGCCGTGACCGACCGCTTGCCGCCAACCGCCGTTTCCCTGCACGGGTCCTGGCTTATTCAAATGGCGCTTTTTAATGGGAGTCAGATGTGATCGTGTTTACGATATACGATGTCCAATTACCTGCAAGTAACCAAAGTGCAGAAAAAAAAAATCATAGCACTGAGTAGTTGCTGGAGTCTTTTCTTTGAGACCATGGAAAATGGAAAACTAAATATTAATAAAAGTCATGAAAAAATAGTAGCTTACTTTATTTAGTCTTTTGCATGTTTTAACACAATAACTTTATTGCTTTTTCTTCCCCAATACTCAGGAATAATCTTCGTTTTACACGTTAAAGTCAAATTTATTAAGGGTCATAAATCTTTAGAACGATGGAAATCGAGTCGGGCTTGTAACAGGCTAATAAAGATGTAAATCCTCAACGACAAATTATTAATCAGTCGGACCCTATTTGCATCGTGTGACGTGTGCAAAGCGAGGCAAAATTAGAACGTGATAAGAAAACATGAGCATTAGCGGCTAGCAGTTATGTCCTTCATCCTAGCATTGGTAGTTAAGGTAATTAAAACTGGCGTTTTGCTAAGCTATTTAGCATACATTTTCAAAGTGATGCTTACAAAACTATTGTGGAAAATATTGTTAAATGGCAAAAATATCAGATCATGGTTTTGATCAGGATTATTTTAAAATAAATAGCATGTTTATGGCTATTTTTACTTAATGTTTTACTACTTTATGGACAAGGTTTAATTTAAATGGGCTAGCAGCTGTGTTCACAATCATACCATTAGTAGTACGGTCTGTGGAACTTGCATTAACTGCAAAATTATTTAGTATTACTTCTAAAGGGATGCTCATGGAATCATGACTCGATTTTAACCTTAAACAAATCTGCAAAACCTTTTGTCAAATTTTAGCCTAAAATGTAACTATTGGCAAACGTATCATATCATACTAAAAAAAGAGTATATATATATATATATATATATATATATATATATATATATATATATATATATATATATATATATATATATATATATATATATATATATATATATATAGATAGATATATCCTGATGGCAGATGGAAATCTCATCTCATCTCATCTCATCTCATTAGCCGTACCGCTTATCCTCATTAGGGTCGCGGGGGGCTGGAGCCCATTCCAGCCATCTCCGGGCAGGGGACACCCCGAACTGCCAATCGCTATATATATATATATATATATATATATATATATATATATATATATATATATATAAAATAGCAGTGTCTGAAATGTATAACAAAAAGTTAACGGACACCAGGGAAGACAACTCTGAAAAGTTGCCTACCCCATTTTTCACAACTTGAACCACAATAAGACGATAAATCGCAAAAAAAAAATCATTGCTGCAAAGTAGTAGTAAGATTGATAATCAGAATATATAAAAGGACAACACTTTAAAATTAAGTTTATTATAAATCTTCTTATAGGGGCAGCACGGTGGCGCAGTGGTTAGCGCTTGTGCGGCACAGTTCATGTCGTGGGTTCAAATCCAGCTCCAGACTTCCTGTGCGGAGTTTGTATGTTCTCCCCGTGCTTGCGTGGGTTTCCTCCGGGCACTCCGGTTTTCTCCCACGTTCCAAAAACATGCATTTCAGGTGAATTGGCCGTTCCAAATTGTCCATAGGTGTGAATGAGCGAATGAGTTGTCTGTCCCTGTGTGCCCTGCGATCGGCTGGCAACCAGTTCAGGGTGTCCCCTGCCCACTGCCCGGAGATGGCTGGGATGGGCTCCAGCCCCCCCGCGACCCTAATGAGGATAAGCGGTACGGCTAATGAGATGAGATGAGATGAGATGAGATTTCCATCTGCCATCAGGATGTACCTGTATTTACTCATCTTTATTCATGCAACGTTTGCGTTGTGTCGTCTGCTACAAGCCACGTGAACTCTTCTTTCCAAAATGCTTTTAATGTACGTTTACGTTTTGTAGCATCATAAATTTCATTAGATTCTTATGAATCTTTCTTCTCAGCCTCCCTGGTAAGGTCTATTCAGGGGTACTGGAGAGGAGGGTCCGCCAGGAAGTCGAATCTCGGATTCAGGAGGAACAGTGTGGTTTTCGTCCTGGCCGTGGAACACTGGACCAGCTCTATACACTCTTCAGGGTCTTTGAGGGTGCATGGGAGTTTGCCTGTCCGGTCTACATGTGTTTTGTGGACTTGGAGAAGGCATTCGACCGTGTTCCTCGGGAGGCCCTGTGGGGGGTGCTTCGGGAGTATAGGGTACCGCACAGTCTTATCCGGGCTGTGCGGTCCCTGTATGCCCGGTGCCAGAGTCTGGTCCGCATTGCCGGCAATAAGTCGGATTCGTTCCCGGTGAGGGTTGGGCTCCGCCAGGGCTGCCCTTTGTCACCGATTCTGTTCATAACTTTTATGGACAGAATTTCTAGGCGCAGCCTTGGCGGGGATGGAGTCCGGTTTGGGGGCCTCAGCATTGCGTCACTGCTTTTTGCAGATGACGTGGTGCTGTTGGCTTCCTCAGCCCGTGATCTTCAGCTCTCGCTGGAGCGATTCGCAACCGAGTGTGAAGCGGCCGGGATGGGGATCAGCACCTCCAAGTCCGAGGCCATGGTTCTCAGTCGGAAAAGGGTGGTATGCTCCCTCTGTGTCGGGGAGGAGGTCTTGCCCCAAGTGGAGGAGTTCAAGTATCTTGGGGTCTTGTTCACGAGTGAGGGTAGGATGGAACGGGAGATCGACAGACGGGTCGGTGCAGCGTCTGCCGTCATTCGGACCCTGTACCGGTCTGTCGTGGTGAAGAGGGAGCTGAGCCGAAAGGCAAAGCTCTCGATCTACCAGTCGATCTACGTTCCTACCCTCACCTATGGTCATGAACTTTGGGTCATGACCGAAAGAACTCGATCCCGGATACAAGCGGCCGAAATGAGTTTCCTCCGCAGGGTGGCCTGGTTCTCCCTTAGAGATAGGGTGAGAAGCTCAGTCATCTGGGAGGGACTCGGAGTAGAGCCACTGCTCCTCCGCGTTGAGAGGAGCCAGTTGAGGTGGCTCGGGCATCTAATAAGGATGCCTCCTGGACGCCTCCCTCGGGAGGTGTTCCGGGCATGTCCCACCGGCAGGAGGCCCCGGGGGCGGCCCAGGACACGTTGGAGAGACTATGTCTCTCGGCTGGCTTGGGAACGCCTCGGGGTCCCGTCGGATGAGCTGGAGGAAATGGCTGGGGATAGGGACGTCTGGGCTTCCCTTTTAACGCTGCTGCCCCCGCGACCCGACCTCGGATAAGCGGAAGACAATGGATGGATGGATGGATGAATCTTTCTTCTGGGGCTGAGGTTTTGGCTTGATTCCTAACCACTTATCCACTTTTCTTGTGTTCTCTGAGAGTCTACTTTGAACGTTCGGGAGAGTCCGAAAGCACAAAGTTATTCGATGCAGGCTTCTGATTGGCTTCTGGGTATGAAAATTGCCCAAAAAATTCCGAAATTTCCAAACTAAACGAAGATTTGGAAATTGGAATAAAGCGTTTGATTTGAAAAAAAAAAAAAAAAAAAACTTAAAGAAGTTGTCGACCACCCGGGCAAAGATGTTTTGTAAGTTGTACGCCCGACGTTAAAGATGCACGCCCTGGGCATCCGGGCAAATATTATTACACACACACACACACACACACACACACACACACACACACACACACACACACACACACACACACACACACACACACACACACACACACACACACACACACACACATAGAGACAGAGACAGACAGAGTAAAACATGTACTGTCTATAGATATACATACATATGTGTTTGCGTATGTGTATTAATCTCGTTAGCTATCTATGTATGAATACTTTTATTCACCAAAGATTTACATAAATCTGCCTTTTGTTGTTTTATGTTTATTGTTAAGTCTAAAATAAATTCAAATGATGACAGCGCAAAATTATGATTTTAAATGTTTATTCATTAACACAAATAAGACCAAATGATACTAATACTCCAAATAGTTAACCGTCCATTTTTGAACATTTATGCCTCAGCTGCAAACCGGTCTATAAGTCGATGACCACATTTAGCATCATTTTGCAGTCAAACCAGAAACTTTACATTACCAAGAATTACTGGATTAGAGACAGTTTCCATTCCAATGGTGCTTTCCCACGCACGCCCTTTCCCCTTGAAGCTTCAGGAAGTCATTGCCAAGCCACTACGGTGGTGGGAAGCCATCACTTCCCATCACGACTCAATGTACACACGTCTTATTTCCATCCATTCGGTGCTCGTACGTGCGTTCCATATAGTATCTACAGCATTGCGGGTTGATTACAATTTCGGATTTGCACATTTTTTTTTTTCTCAGTCGACGTTGTCGTCTGGTTCTGCGGGGCGGCGACCGAAGAACCGGCAGCCAAACGACACCCGCGCGTTTTTTGGAAGCCACTTTTTTTTGTGTGTTGTATATTCAATATTTTTAAATACAGTAAACCTCCGACTCTGAGTTGGTGATTGCATAATTGCATATAGCAAGGGAGAGAAACCTATGGTAATGTGTAGCTAATGCGTTCCAAACCCTGTCACCCCGGATCAAAATATTGAAAAAACAATACATGAAAGGGTAAGAATTTCGTACATGTAATATAGGTGTTTATGTATTACATATAAAAGTACTGAAAAACAATAAAAAACACTGAAAATCAGGGTTGGGTAGGGTTACTTTAAATTGATTACTTTCAATTACTTTTGGATTACTCCAATACCAAACATGCTAATAAAATTTAAAAGCCGTTCCATCTGTTCTGTTACTCCCCAAGCCTGCACAAAATTTAGTAATTTTATTCATATTTAGTTTCTTTTGTCTTTTATTAGCATATTTGGTGTTGGAGTAATCCAAAAGTAATTGAAAGTAATCCAGTTAAAGTAACCCTACCCAACCCTGCTGAAAATGTATTGACAACGCGGAAAGCAGGACATATGACAATGTTCTCAAAAATCATGTTTAATCCTCAACTCAATGAATGGTCAAAAACAACAGTAAAACTCTCTGAGCCGAAAACCGAGAGACAAAAAACAACCCTCAGAAAGCAGGATCCTCTGGAAAAAAGTGATGTTGGAAAACAGGTGAAAAGGAAAATCACCTAACACAGGGTGTTGTCCAAAATGTCCTTACGAAGATCTAGGCTAATTAGGAGCAGGAGTAGGGTGATCGGACACACCTGTCCGATTTATAAACCAACTAGGCTCTCTTCTGCTGGACGGAGGCGTGTCAGATCCTGACATAGCCTCCTCCATAAGGGCCGGATACCAGACGGCCCAAAAGAAAAACAATTATGGAAGCTGCAGCAACGGGGCGGCTCAAGTTCCTGCTGGAACAGGGAGCCGGAGTGGCCAAGGGCTCTTCTCGCAGCCGGGGCAGGGAGCTGAAGTGGCCGGGGCCTTCAGATTAAAAAGTACTGGGCCTAAAGTTGTACCTTGGGGGACACCACACTCAACTTCAAGGGTTCTGGAGGAACACGTTTCCATACTTCTTAAGAAATGTCAGTGTGTGAGATGGGAATAAAACCAGTTAAAACTATACAAGAGATGCCCACCACGTTTCCGAGACCATTTAATAAAATGTAGTGATCTACTGTGGCAGCACTGAGAAACACTAGCCCCACAAGTGTAAGATTGTCAAAATCCAAATTGCACCTGATATTTTTTTAAATGTTTAAAAAGGCAGTCTCGGAATTGTGGTTGATGTTAAACCTAGACTAAAATGTAACTTTAAAAAAAAAAGAATACCGGTAAATAATGAAATCTTTCTTAAAAATCGACGGTAATTGTTGTAAATGGTTGGGTTTAAATTTTTAATTTGGGCTTCTGTAATAGTAAGATGGGTGCCAAACATGTTCTTTGTGTAATATTTAGTGCCTCCTAGTAGTACTTAAATTAATCTCATTCAGTAAAAAATGAAATAAAAAAACTCATTGATTGGAATACTAGGCAGAAATACATAAACTATCATACAAATAATTTATATATATGATCAGAGGTCAAGAAATTTGTATTTCTTTAGGTCCCCGCCATGTTTGTCCGGCAGGATTTTTTCTTATTTCATTGGATTATTACTGGCTCATACCGGACAACACAGTGCCATCTAGTGGTCAAATATTACACATTAGGGACGATAAAGGACTTCTCGATTTGTGAAATGTATTTACACATTTTCAAACCAAAAATCATATTTATGAGATGCTCCATGTGTTTTCGCTTATCATTTTAATCAATAGTGTTGTATTTACATAAACGGAGTGTTTCTACACCACTAGGGGTCGCTATTTTACACACACTGGTTCTTTAAGATCTCTTCTATTCCTCTTGTTCTCTCTTTTTTTTTTTTAGTTTTCCATCATTCGACTCCACACGCCAAAAGGCAACAGCTCAATTCTCAGCCTTGCTAAATAATGTTGGCACCGCCAGGCATTGTGGGTTAAGATGGTGTTGAAATATAGGAAGAGAACATAAAAACACGACCATTGTCGTTTGAAGTTCATATTTCCAAGGTTTCTATTTGTTAGGTTGAGAAAACACGTTTAAAGTATATTTTTATCTTCCCGTATAAAAAATAAATTAATAAAGTGATAATAGATTAAATGTCAACAGGCAGTTTATATAAAGAAAACATAATTTCCTGAAAAAATATGTAGTTATGCATCGTCCATCATTTTTAATTATTTCCTTCTTTAAAAGTACAAAAAATAACAGTCGAGATGTAGAAAGATTAAATTTCTGACATATTAAAACATAAACAGGACAAATGTATGGTTTGAAATCTTTATTCGAGATGATATTCTGTTTTTACATCCAGATTGATGAATTAACAAAGATATTTGACTGAAGAATGCCATAAGCGAATTTTCACATCTTTTTTTTTTTGCATTGTAGAAAAAAATCTTGCTATTTTTGTAATTATACGATATTTTTACTTCCAGCACTAACCTTGAGACGAGACTGCACATGAAATAATCCCCCTTCCAGGATGACCATGGTATATAGTATTTGTATTTCCTTTACATTGTTGCTTTTTGGTTGGACTCTCTTGAGTTCGGTCTGAAATAGCTATAACACAAATGTTCACATTCTTTATGCAACTATTTTGCATTGTAGTTACAGTATTTAATACAAGTTAAAACATTTTACTGTTGTTAAATATTCAGTAATAATGAAATTTCCAAGCAAGAAGCATCATTATCAGATCAGTATCAATTAGTATTACTCAGTAGTTTTTTTTTTTTATTATATTATCACATAATGGACATATTAATAAACATTTGGATGTTCTGCAATATGTTAGTTTTATGGTACTCATAACTATATTTTGCCATCAAAATTGTTATTGACACATAAAGCGAGTATCGACCATGAGGTAATCCCCCTTCCAGGACTACCCGGCTGCAATGGAGGTTCCATTAACAAACAATACAATTAAAAATGAAATATAAAATAATTAAAATAAAATATAATATCAAAATCAAATCAAAAGGATGACCAGTTTCAAAGGATGTCATATTTGTGTCTATTTGTTTTGTCCTTTATCACAAAAAGTCTCAAAGGGTGGTACAGACTGGTTGGTTGGATCCCTTAAGCAAACAGGTAATTTCCTATGGTGTGTAATGGGCAAGTAAACAGATATTGGTCATTCATAAGCTATTCATCCATCCATCTATTATCTGCACCGCTTATCCTCAGTAGGGTTGCGGGGGTGCTGGAGCCCATCCCAGCTATCTTTGGGCAGTGGGACACCCTGAACTGGTTGCCAGCCAGTCGCGGGGCATAGGAGACAACTCACTCGCTCATTCACACCAAGGGACAATTTGGACCGATCAATTAACCTGACATGCATGTTTTTAGAATGTGGGAGGAAACCGGAGGCATGGGGAGAACATGCAAACTCCTCTCAGGAAGGTTCGATCTCATGACCTCAAAACTTTGCCGCAGACGCGCTAACCACTGCGCCGCCGTGCTTCCCCATTCATAAGCTATAAAACATAAATGTGTTTTAAGCCGAGATTAAAACACTTCCACTGAGGTTGCAGATCAAATCTCAGGGGGCAGAGCATTCCACAGCACCAGTTCCCGAATGGAGAACGCTATCGAACCTGGGGATCTCTTTATGGCTCTTGGGATCATGTGCGGTCTCTTCTCAAGGATTTTTCATTTTTCTCATGCTGAAGTTTTTGAGTTTTTCCTTGCCCTCATGTAGGTTTTAGATCAGGGGATGGTGTAATAATAGTCTGTAGATTGCAATAGTCTGTGCAGCCCTTTGAGCCTCTTTGTGATTAAGGGCGTCACAAATAAACATGACTTGACTTAAAGTCAACCTTTAGTCCCCAACATAATATTTTGGAATAATGTGTACAGAAGCTGTATATAATTATTGTAATGGTAAACAAAATACATGTATATTTTAATATTGCAAAGTCATGGCTGGGAGTATTTTCAAATATTAACACAAGGCATCAAGTGAGGAAATATCACCTCAGCAAAGACAAAGTAAGCTTTTTAAATCGTCGCAATCTCACCAAAATTAAACACAGTATCATATGACGTGTCAAAGAAAGACATTTAAGAAGCTTTCTTTTGGAAACAGTAAAGCCAGAAAAGCCAAACTGTCTGTGTTTAGATTTGACATGGATATTGCTTGACACACTGTGCATGAAAATTATGGGATATACTTTTTTTTTGTCCCCGGTAGATACAAAAAAAAACGGCCTCATTAAAGAACGTCGCATTGTGCGGTCAAGTTTGTTTGCCCTGCAGTTTACATAGCAAACGGAGTTGCCAGGGATGCAGATCAATACGATGCCGATTCCCATGACAATTATGGTGGACGAAAGGGGGTGTGTAGCAAAAAATGACGTACTGCTTCGCTTTGAAAAATCTGGACTTGATTAGGAGACGACTTGTTCCTTCTGCCGAGTAACTGTGGGTCAAAGAACAAATCGTAATATATTTAAAGGTATTTTCGTCGTTGCCATAGTAGCATTTATTTCATTGTTTGTTGGCCTCTCGTTTTGATTCGTTGATACATTTTCAAATCACCATTTTTATCATGATCATGATTGCATTATAAATGAAATACATGAAAACATTTTTGTTTTTTTTAGTTCTGTTTTTAGAAATAATTGATTTTCTATTTTATTTTCAGTTTATACTCAGTATGTATTCATTTTTTTCATTTTTGTAATAACTACTTATTTTTTCGTAATCATATTTTATTTTTTCTGAATTTATTTTGCTGTATCTGAATTTTTCGTACAAAATTTTACAACTAATCTAAATATTTAACATACAGAAAATGTTGCTTATTTTATTTATTTTAAAACATTATAAGGAGTATAATTTCCCCACCAATAGATACATAATATTACACATTTTTCCTGCAGAAAAAAAAAGCTGAAAAAATACTCTTAAAAACAGAAAAAAAATCCCTGAAACAGAAAAAATGAAAAGAAATATTCCCAATAAATAAATATTTAACATTGCAATTAATATATTTTTGGCAAACAGAAGAAAACACCTCAAAACCAAAAAATATTTGTGAAAAGCAGCAAAAAATGTTCAGCAAAAAGAACATTATCCCAAATGTATTTTATCCCCCCCCCCCTCAAAAAATATGACTATAGTCAATAGTGTTTAAATATTCTGGCAAAATAAAGAAACTGAAAAAATAATGTCCTGAAAAAATACCCTATACCAAAAAAATATCTAACAAAATATAGAAAATATTATCCCCAAAAATTACATTTTGAAAAGTAAAAAAATAGAAGGAAAAAATTATCAGAAAGTACCAAAAAGTAACAGAAAAAAGGGGAGAAAAAACCCATTCATTTAAAAAAATAACATAAAATAAGTTTTTTGTTCACCCTCCAAACAAATCCCTCGGTTGATTGTGGCAACAGCTTCCCCCACCCGTCCCCGGTAACAGCCCTGATTCCGACCACAGTCGTGCAAACATCAATGGAAATGCCAAGAAACGCTCCATTGCACTCGAATCAGAATGGGAAATGTGAGACACACGAAAAAGAGGACGCTTCGGAGTCCCCTTCCTCTGGTTGCCGTGACAACATCAGAAAAGCCGCACTCTGATGTTTAGGAGGCGATCCTTCCTACCGCAGGACTCAAATTTGATGTGCCGACTTGTTATTGTTGATTTAGTCCCATTCCAAGTCTCATTAATGTGCTTTTTGGACAGGTACAAGTGACTCCTTGGGTAAATCCGATTAATTCAGCCGCATTCTTTCAGACAAATCATCATGCGCAGGTTACAAAGGCCCGACTCAATCCGCTGGTCCACCCACACGCTTTTTCCAGTGGTTTTTGGCCTTGGCAGACCTTTACCAGGCCGTGCCTAATACAAGAAGGTGATGTGCATGATTTGTTATATATGTATTCCCTCGAATCTGAAATACAAACACTAAAAAAAAAAAAACGGACCAGCCCGTTGCCCTCCAAACCACTTAGAATAACATCTCAGTTTAAGCGTTTTGGACGCTTGCATCTGATTAGGACAAACTCAACATTTGGATGACTTTTTTCTCCATCTCTTATTTTTGCATGTCAAAATGGATGAAGGCTTTCCATAAACACCTTAAACGGGGAAAAGGGAGTTGCAGGGTTACGGAACTCACGGAAAGAACAGATTTGGGATAATGAGCGTGTTGGGAAAATCGGACGACGATCGAGACCTCGCTGTATGTACCGCAACATGACATTTCTTTTCTGTAATATTATATGTTACCTATTATGTGTTGTATGCTATTTTGATCGTGTATATGTGTACAGACGCTGCCCTACTTATGAACGGGATAGATTCCGGACGATCGTTCGTAAGTTGAATTTGTTTGTAAGTTTCTTCAGTGCTATATTTGGTATTGAATGTATTTTTAAGGATTATATAGGTATGTTTAAGGCTTGTCTAAGTAACCTGTATTGTTTTGAAACTGAAAAATAAAGGTTTATTAAAATAATATGCTCTACAAAGATAAGTTTAACTTACTTTTGGAAGATGAGCTTCAAGAGTTAGGCGACTTCCTCCCCCGTGGTAAAAAGTGGCCGAAAAAAAGAGATCCAACCATTTGCTCAACCACATCAAGCTTTCTTATTACACTTTAATTTCAAAAGAAACGGCTCGCCTCTTCTTTACACTAACCACCAACCGTTTTCTTTCAAAGGTCACATGCGATTGACCTGATCAAACCGAACCTCGACTCTCGCTGTCGCCATTAGCCAGACAGGCGTGATTAATGCATGTGGACCCCCAACCTGCACCCCAAGGTGCTTGCGTCATGACCTTTTATCATTCACCCAGTTCATTTAATATATAGTTTAAAATACGAAGAGAAGACAATTATACTTGAGTTTGCAAGGGTAACAAGGGACAACCCTCAAGATATACAAAATCCAATCCGTCCTCAGGGTCCTCCCATGCACCCTTCCTTTTATTAAAATCTCCAAGGTTACGAAAAGTAGATCAACTCCAAAGGGTGTGGCAATCAAAGAACAGCAACATGATCGGCCAAAAGTGATAATAATGCAATGCTTTCAATAGTCAAAATAAACCGTCACTGGTGTAATAAGCATGTTTCTTTGCAAGTGGTTAATAGTTAGATAGATAGATACTTTATTTATCCCCGCAGGGAAATTCACATAATAGTCAAAATACAACAACCTTTGCATCATAAGAACTTTTCATGACAAGCAAAATAAAAACACATGCAACACTAATTTTGAATACTCAATGATCAGGGTTGGGTAGGGTTACTTTAACTGGATTACTTTCAATTACTTTTGGATTACTCCACTACCAAATATGCTAAAAAAGACAAAAAAAACTAAATAGGAATAAAATGACTAAATTTTGTGCAGGCTTGGGGAGTAACGGAATACATGGAATGGCAAAAATGATGTTGGCAAGCTGTTTGGATTTATTTTCATTTTGTTTCTGTCGCATTTTATGTTAGTTTTGCCGGAGATCAAAGAGATCAAAGCCAGGAGAGAAAGCTTACCATGTGTTGTGAGTCATCATTTTATTCATATTTAGTTTATTTTATCTTTTATTAGCATATTTGGTCTTGGAGTAATCCAAAAGTAATTGCGTCATATCCTGCACGGTTGTCATGGCGCCCAGCTGGCCCCGCCCTTCGACACCGGCTGAGAGGCATTGGACTGATTGCTTTTGGAGTACTTAAACGCTCCTTTTGGGACTGCCCGTTGCGAGATCATTGCTTTACCTTGTTGAAGACCAGTTCATGCCTGTTTGATCAGAGTAGTGCCTAGTTTGTAATTTTGATTGCCTTTGAACCAGTTTTGTTTTGTTTTTGGTCCATTTGTGTGTTGGACAACATTTCTTTCCTAATTAAAGTGACACATCGCCTACGCACATGAGTTCCAACTTCCTGCTTCCCGGTCTGCTTCCTGACAAATTGAAAGTAATCCAGTTAAAGTAACCCTACCCAACCCTATCTATGATACAACTTATTATTTTATATTCCCCAGTTCATTACACAAAAACAGATAAATAAAACAACCCTGGCCTCGTAAGCATTCTTCTTAGCAAGTGTTTATGAATAAAAAAGAATGGAAATTCCCTTCGAATGATAAGAATGAAAGATAAAATTGATAAGAAGTGTTTAATATCAAAATAGAACTACCCTGGCATTATCATTACTTCCATTGCAAGCAGAATACAAACACAGGTAACACAATTATTGTAGGATGTATAATAAACATGAAGGTATTTCCCATTTTGATTTCACAAAAATAAAGAAAAAAACTACCCTGCCATAACAAGCATTCTTCTCAGCAAGTGTTGAGGAATCAAAAGTTAAACTTTGCTTGGGATAATAAGAATGTTTTTCGAGTGTTTAGTATTCAAAAAAGAACTACCCTGGCATTATGAGCAAAACACTAATTTCGACAAATGTAAAAATCAATATTAACCTTATTTGTCTAAAGGCACAAGAAAATCCTTCTCGGGCCGTGACGTCTTGGGGATATACCGAGAAGCCGACTCTAAAGCCCCCTTTCAATCACCGCCATTCTGCTTGACTGAGGTGGGATTCTTTCAATGTCGTGCGTACCCCAAACCTGAGGTGTTTATTTTGCTCCCAGTCAGCCCGCTTGGGATAATATTTCCCCTCCTGATCTCCAAAACGGTATCTCAGGTTGCTACGGACGGAATCGAGGCAGGGTAAACATCAACAACCCCGCCTTGCGGCTCCCATCTCTTTGCCTTTGTGAACTATTTTCGAGCGAGTGTAAAGTGAAGGGAAAACATGGGTGAACACTGACGCTCACTGAGGCTAAAATGTTGTTATTTTTTAAAGATTTATTGTTCACATTAACCTGCTCAGTTTAGAGATGTGCTACGCCTAGTTCAGTTCTCGCTAAATCATATTTTGACTGCAGGGAATTAAAAAAAAACATGAAAAGTTACTCATGTTGCTAAACTGCAACACAGCACCCTGAGGACATCCTGTTAATCTTTTAATAATCAACACAAGGATACTACTGGAAATGTGAATTCCCTACAGGGATGAATAAAGTATCTATCTATCTATCTATCTATCTATCTATCTATCTATCTATCTATCTATCTATCTATCTATCTATCTATCTATCTATCTATCTATCTATCTATCTATCTATCTATCTATCTATCTATCTATCTATCTATCTATCTATCTATCTATCTATCTATCTATCTATCTATCTATCTATCTATCTATCTATCTATCTATCTAAAAATGAATTACAGTGACAGAGGAGGTTAAAAACTGGTACAAATGACCAAAAAAAATTAAAGAAATCATTTCTAAATGATAAATGTAGTTAAATCAAAGAATTACTGTACTTAGCGGCCTCAGTGAGAGTTGAAAATGTTCCACAATCCATTATCCCCGATAGTATATTCCTCCAAGCGGGGGCTGGCAGAGAACATTTTTTCCGGGTCCGCAAAAAAACAAACTGCACTTGTGCAGGCGCGATCCACCGATTGCATATTGTTGCTAGTGGAGTCTGGCTTAACGCACTTTTGTCGAGTCTACAGGCACTTTTTTGCCGTTATTTCCATCGAATATGAATTGCACTCATGCGGCTGTGATCTGTTATCTCTTATCCAGCTGCTTTTAAGTCCGCCGTCATTAAACCCACACTGAAACGACCCAACCTTGATCCAGAAAACTTATGTAATTATAGACCTGTGTCAAACCTACCGTTTCTTTCTAAAATACTTGAAAAAGTATTGCCACAGCAGCTGAATGATTTCATGTCTGAGAACAATCTCTTTGAATCAATGCAATCAGGATTCAGGGCTAACCACTCTACTGAGACAGCTCTGATTAAGGTAACCAATGATCTCCTACGGGCAATGGACTCGGGCGCATCATCACTTTTGCTGCTGCTGGACCTTAGTGCTGCATTTGACACAGTGGACCATAATATCTTGCTAGAACGGTTGGAAAAATGGATTGGTCTCTCAGGAGACGTCCTATTATGGTTCAGATCCTACCTCTCAGATAGGACACACTGTGTTAAATATGGCGAATTGACATCTGAGCCATTTAGTGTTACTTGTGGTGTTCCGCAGGGTTCAGTGCTTGGCCCCCTTCTCTTCAGCATTTATATGCTTCCACTGGGTGATATTATTCGCAAGTATAATGTCAGTTTCCATTGCTACGCAGATGACACTCAACTCTATCTCCCGATGGAGGAATCTGCCACACTAAACTGTGGAAATTTGGAGGCCTGCCTCACTGAGATAAAAGAGTGGATGTCACTCAATTTCCTGCGTCTTAACCCTGAAAAGACTGAAATGTTAGTTATTGGTCCTTCTAAGTCCCGTGACTTATTCTCTAAAACCGCAGTGAACTTGGACAATTGCCACATCACACAGAGTGACTCACTTAAAAATTTAGGTGTCATTTTCGACCCCGATCTGTCCTTTCAAACACATGTGAAGAAAATTACTAGAACCGCTTTCTTCCATCTCCGTAACATTGCTAAAATTCGTCCTATACTTTCTCAGTCGGATGCGGAAATCATAATTCATGCGTTTGTTACCTCCCGTCTCGACTACTGTAATGCACTACTTTCCGGTCTTCCGATGATCAGACTCAAGAGTCTTCAGCTGGTACAAAATGCTGCAGCGAGGCTTTTAACAAGGACAAAAAAGTACGATCACATCACCCCAATTTTGGCTAACCTGCATTGGCTCCCTGTTAGCCTAAGATGCGATTTTAAGGTTCTCCTACTACTATACAAAGTCATACATGGTCTTTCCCCCTCATATCTTTCAGATCTGATCTCCCCCTATGTCCCGGCCCGAAGCCTTCGTTCCGAGAGCGCCGGTCTCCTGGTGATCCCAAGAGCCAAGAAGTGTTCCGCTGGTTCGAGAGCGTTCTCCATCCGGGCACCGGTGTTGTGGAATGCTCTTCCCCCTGAGATCCGATCTGCAACCTCGGTGGAAATGTTTAAATCTAGGCTTAAAACTCACTTCTACTCTATAGCATACGAATAACCTAAACTTCTTATATGTAATACCTTGTGAAGCCCTTAGAGACTAATTGTGATTAAGGGCTATACAAATAAAAATGACTTGACTTGACTTATCCCATATTCCTATGAGCGGGGACTGGCAGAAGGCACTCTTATCAGAAGGCGGGTCATTCGCTCCTAAGATGAAATGCACAAGAGTGCTTTTTTTTGTTTCAAGTCGCTGACCTGTTGCTTTGTGTCCACTTATTATGAATTGCACTGTTTTGGCCGCCATCCATTATCCCCTGTGACTATTACTGATAGCAAGGGCTGATAGAAGAAGTTCGTGTGATGTGTGTTGGCTCTTTTTTTCATTTGCTTTCCATCTGAAATGAACAGCACCCTTGTGGCCATGATCCATTTTCCCCAGTCAAATATTGCTAAGAGGGGCTGACAGAGCACAATTGTCTTATAATCGTCGGCTATGATCCATTATCCACCAATGATTGACAGCATCTATGTGGCTGCGATCCATTACTCCCAGTCGACTATTTCTACAATCGGGGGCCGGTAGAATGTGTTAAAAATAGAGGGTCTACTTAGCAGATTTCCATAGATTTTGAGGAGGTTCTTGTCCCCATAAACACAACAAAGAGTGTTTAAACGGTGGCTGGTGACAAGTTTTTAAAGCAAAGTCAACTCTCATGCTCATACAGTGAAGAAAATAAGTATTTGGACACCGTGCTATTATGCTATGCCTTCAAAAACATGGAGGGGTCTGAAATTGTCATCGGTGCATGTCCACTGTGAGAGAGATAAACTAAAAAGAAAAATCCGTAAATCAAAATGCATGATTTTTTTAAACAATTGATTTGTGTGATAAAGCTGCAAATAAGTATTTGAACACCAATGTATCGTCTAGAGTTCTGACCCTGGAAGACCTGTTAGTCCGCTCATTAGTGTTCAAATACCCATTTTCTTCACTGTACTCTCATAATCTGAATATTGAAATATAAAGATTTTGTGCTATCTTTTTATTACTTGATAGTAGCAAGCTTTGTTCCCATGGTTATCATGTTTTTATTTTATTTTTATTTTTACTCTTTACTTTAGCATCACTGCAAGCTTTTGGGATCCAAAACAGATAAACGCAGTCCAAAAATTACAATACTTTATTGCCAACTCACTTTATAAGTCTATAACTCTAGAACTAAAGGAAAATAATATTTATACATATTTTTTGAATTATTATTTACAGTGGACCACTTAGTTTGCAAAGCTAATATATTAGTTAAAGTATATAAACAAAAATTTTAAATCTAAAACAAATAACTTCAATGATACAATTAAATTTGGAAAAATGCTTATAATTAAGTCAATAATAAATATGATTGTATTTTTTAAAAATGTGATATTATATTTTGCTAATTGCATTCGATAAACTGCTTAATATATTTCAAATATACATTTTATTTTTAAGCGTCACTGTGATACTAAAATAAGTTTTGCAGTGCTCCTGAGAAATTGCAAAAATACACTGGAAATGTTTATAGGATTTGCAGAAGTCAAGCCTAAATCCAAAAAGCATAAACTGGAAAGTATCTGTGAGTACCACAATGCCGGAACCCAGATTCCGGACTACGTTTGTTTACAAAAACTGTTGAAAAACTAAACCGTGTTTTTCGATGACAACATCGATTCCAGTGTCAATTTACTAAATATTATCACAATAGAATTCAGGGGAAATGCTATTTTTCCCATTGTAATCTCGAGCCGGGGGTTTGTTTGGTTGCACTGCGGAGTTTCCATGTTGGGTCTGTCGTCGCGGCAACGAAGAGACAGGAAGGAGGGATTCAGGAGCCAAAGAAAGGTGAATTCTAGCAGCTGATCTGGCCGCTCCCGGTTTTATAGCTAGCATGTCAGCGCCTTGGATGAAAACTGCGAGGAGTTCAGCCAAATTCAAGTGTGTGGGTGAACAATTTCAAGTTCTTCTGAAGTTAAAAGCGACTTGAAAGAGAATAAAAGTACACTACACCCCCGGGATATGACATTCATCCGTTCTGAGATGGGGATTGCATATTTGATATTGTCGTATAGTGGGGGCTAAAAACCTATTTCAATAAACCAAATTAATGAGTAAGTACTACCTTTGTGTAATATACATGTACAGGACTAAATATCATTCTGAACATACATACATGTGAAGGAAAAATGAAACTAATTACTTTTGGTGTTACATCAACTGGTCCGATAGAGAAGCAGGTGGATGCAAGGGAGGAGAAGAGGGCAACATCGGATTAAAAAATTTTGATTGATTAATTGCAATTTTATCTATTTTTTCCCCGCTGTTCATCCAAATATGGGGTAAGATTTATTCAAAAATTGAAATTATATATATATATATATATATATATATATATATATATATATATATATATATATATATATATATATATATATATATATATATATATATGAAACTGATTTGAACACTTACTACCTTCCTCTAATCACCCTCTTATTTTTAATTAATATCGTATATATCGATTGATTACCGCCATGCAATTTAGGAAGTGTAGCAACTCTCGTGCCTTTTGTATTTCCTGTGATTCGCATGCTTCGTTTTAATGGTTATCATATTTTTGCTCCACTGCAAGCCTTGTGACTAATAGCTTATAAATATAGTATAAAAATACAGTATTGTGTAAGCCACTCAAAAAGTCCTTATAAATGAATGAAGAGGGATTAAGGCATTGTGGGAGGTAATTCATCAAATAGTGTATCGGCATTTTAATGATGCTGTGATGGAAACCAATTGCAGGGCAGCATATAATATGGTGACAACCAATAGCAGATAAGCTTCTTAAGAAGGTAACATGTTATACCAATGACCATTTGGGGTTTTGGGTAAGCAAAATCATTTGTTGTCAATATCCTACGTCATTCCACACCGTAAAGTGAAAACATCGTAAGGCGGGGACACCCTATCCTGGGGGTCTACTATAGACATATTTGGGATTAATTCACGACACAGCATTCAAGAAGAAGTCTAATCAACGGCATTTGTCTCAACCCAAATAAAGAATTAGTACTTCACATACATGCTTGACAGCATATTTATCAAGTGTCCTCATGCGCCCCTAAAATGCATTGCCTCTTTATTAGAACCCTAATTTTGATAGCTGTACTATTTTGAGGGGGATGAGGTGGATGGAGGTGTCATTGCAAGTTTGGTCAGAATGCAAGTGAAACCAGATCTCAATTCGGGAAGAAGAGCCCATCCAAAGAAAGCTACTATTGAGACCAGGTCCTTTATGACTGCTAATTTCCAGTTTTTGTAGCCCTCTCTCTCTCTCTCTCTCTCTCTCTCTCTCTCTCTCTCTCTCTCTCTCTCTCTCTCTCTCTCTCTCTCTCTCTCTCTCTCTCTCTCTCTCTCTCTCTCTCTCTCTCTCACTCTCTCACTCTCTCACTCTCTCACTCTCTCACTCTCTCTCTCTCTCACTCTCTCTCTCTCTCTCTCTCTCTCTCTCTCTCTCTTTCCCCATACTTCTCTTTCTCAATCCATCTCTTTTTCTCTCTGTCTTTCTCTCGCTTCCTGTCTTTCCCGCTTCCTTTATCTGTCCTCTCTCTTTTTCTGTGGTCTCTCACACTCCTCCCGCTGTTATTTCTTTGTATTTGTCTTTCTCAATCTTTTTCTTTCTCAGTCTTTCTCTTTCTTAATAACTCTCTCTTTATCTTTGTCTTTGTCTTTCTCTGTGTCTTTCAGTTTCTCTTCATCTTTCTCTCTCTTCTTGTCTTTCTCGCTCCCTCTATCTGTTCTCTCTTTTCTTCTGTGGTCTCTTTCTCTTTCTCAAACTTTCTCTTTCTCAAATTTTCTCTTTCTCAAACTCTCTTTTACTCTCCTTGTCTCTTTCGCTCCCTCTTTCTGTCATCTATCTTTTTCTGTGGTCTATTTCACTCTCTCTTTCCCCTGTTATCTCTTTGTATTTCTCTTTTTCAATCTTTCACCTTCTCAGTCTTTCTCTTTCCTAATCTTTCTCTCTTTATCTCTTTGTCTTCATCTTTATCTGTGTCTTACCGTTTCACCTTTTCTCTCTTCCTGTCTTTCTCGCTCCCTCTATCTGTGCTCTCTCTTTTTCTTTGGTCTCTCTCTCTGCTATTTGCTCCCTCTCTTTCTCTTTCTCAAACTTTCTCTTTCTCAATCGCTATCTTTTATTTTCCCAGTCTTTTTCTCTCTTCCTGCCTTTCCCGCTCCTTCTATCTGTCTTCTCTTTTTTTCTGTGCTCTCTCTCTTTCCCCCACTATTTCTTTGTATTTCTCTTTCTTAGTCATTCTCTTTCTCAGTCTTTCTCTTTCTGAATATTTCTCTTTACCTCTGTGTCTTTGTCTTTCTCTTTGTCTTACTGTTTCTCTTCCTGTCTTTCTCCCTCCCTCTGTATGTCATCTTTCTCTTTCTGTTATTTCTCTCTCTTTTTCTACTATTCTCTCTTTCTATTTATCTTTCCATCCTTCTTTTTATCAATCTCTCTCTTGTTCTCTCTGTCTTTCTCCCTCTTCCTGTCTTTCCCGCTCCCTTTATCTGGTTTCTCTCTTTTTCTGTGGTCTCTCTCTATTAATTTCTCTCTATGTCCCCTTCTATATTATTCTCTTTCTCAATCTCTCTTTTTCTCTCTCTGTCTTTGTCTTTCTCTCTCTCTCTGTCTTTCTCTCTCCCTCTTTCTGTCTCACCCCCTCTTTCTGTCTGTCATCATCTATCAGAACTTTAGCAACTTTGAGGGCTAATACTAAAAAAAGCATATTCGTTTCAACTTGTGCTGCCTTCTAGACATGTGTACCGAGACCGATCCGGCCAAAGACAATGCCAAGAGTTACCACAGAGCAGTTTTAATGTACCCAAGTGCAGAAACCCCGCCGGCTTGCTTGCAGTCCAGACCACTTTGCCTTTTAAATACAAAAGAGGTGCTGGAAATTTAAGCACCAGAAAAAGTTGATTAGTTTCACATATGGGCACTGGAGTTACGAGGGTAATGCCCAATATCTCCCCCAAGTGAAAACACACCTCAAATATTTACAAATATTATAGGGATCGTAAAGTGAAGTTATTGTATGCTTGGAATAGAAAAGTAAAATGTATACATTCATTTTTTATATAGAGTTTTTAAAGACATACAGTAAGTAACAAAATAGTACCAAATAAGTACTACCGTATTTTCCGCACTATAAGGCGCACCGGGATATAGGGCGCACCCCCAAAAAATAGTTTTTGGTCCTATATCTTCCATAGATAAGGCGCACCGGATTATAAGGCGCTACAATGGGAACGTCGACAAAACAGTCAGATGATTCAGTCCAACTGATTACCCCCTTAACATTCCAAAAGCTTGCAAATAAGCAAATACGTGTCGTAGACACGTGCGGATGCGGTGTCCGTACGATGTCACTTGAATGCATCGTTCCATCATTCGTAAGGTTAAAGTCTTGGGATTCAAGAAATGCCAAACATTCCTTAGTTTCTATTTTCTTTTTAGCTCGCAACTTTACTGTGCATATGACAATAAACACTTGGAGTTGAGTTTAATTTAAAAATAGACACTCCATTCCATCCATTATCTGCACCGATAATCACAGAAACATCGAGTTCAGTCTGAAACAAGATACAGGGACAATATAAAACCCGGAGTAGCTCACTGAAGTCGTTGTGTTCATAATAATGTGCAGCCAATGTCCTCTTATATCCGTGAGGGTAGTAAATCCAGGAGAACAAAATATTTACAAATACAGAATAGAAAAAAATGCTTTCTCTATGCCGTCAGCCACGTGCTATACGCATTCATCTTTTTCGGCCAATTGCAGGCTTTGTTTTGCCGTCCAAGCCAATGCCAGCCTGTAAATGATAAAAAGGATCCGCCCCTTGACCTCCGAATAACTTTAGCCAATAGTGATCGATTCAACTGATGATTGACACGTCTTTTTTGGCCAATTGCAGGCTTTGTTTTGCCGTCTAAGCCAATCCCAGCCTGTAAATGATAAATAGGATCCTCCCCTTGACCTCCGAATAACTTTAGCCAATAGTGATCCACATGATGATTGACACATTGGGTAGCCAATGAAACGCCGGTAAATAAATCCCAGCATACACCGCGGACTACCTGGCGTTCGGGGGAAAATCGAGTCGGCGGCTGCAAGTTAGTTGCATACTTTGCGAATTAATTTAGTTCCATAAATAAGGCGCACTGTATTATAAGGCGCATGGTCAGCTTTTGAAAAAAATAAAGGCTTTTAGGTGCGCCTTATAGTGCGGAAAATACGGTACTTTTATGCAACGTGAGTATATTAGTAAATGACAATATAAATACATAAACATGTAAAGGACCAATTTATATACCTTTGGTGTGACATGACTTGAGCTTGTAAAATGGAGTTTTGGGTGGATGCAATGAGGGAGGAGACAGCAAGGAATAATTAAATATTAAACTGATTTCAAAACTTCCCTGTACAGAGATTGTCATGCCATTAGAGAAATTCCTTTATTTTATTGCCTCCTAATTTTGAAAATATTACCCGATCGTCCATTGGTTACAATAATGCTCCTGTCGTCTGTGTGCTTTCTTTATAATTCCTGATATTCACAAGCTTCATTTCCATTGCTCTGATGTTCTTGTTTCTTTCTTTGGCAGGTCTTAGGACCCGTCGCTAAACCATTATTTTGCACGAGATTCTAAATCAAACAAAGGGCAAGAAAGGGAGTTTTGTGGGAGCAATCAGCATCTTCATAACAGCGTGGCAAACCAATACCAGACCAGGATCTTAAATGCTGTCCACCAATAGCAGACAGGCATTTCAGGGACATGTTGGATTATTCCTCTCAAATATTATATATAATACTTGAGCTAACCTGATAGATTGCTGTTATTTGTCCTTGCTTGGCGTATAACTAAAAGCACTCTTGCACACATTAACCAGTGTTAACCAGTTAAGACTATTGGGTCCCAAATCAGCACATTGATGAGGTCCTCCTGAAGTCAAGTATGACTTCTTAGGATTTTGTAGTCTCGAATATTAGTTTATTTTTCAAACAGCACGTTGTCAGCATTTCCACCTCGTCCCTATATGCCGTCTCAGGAGTGACAGTACCTCAGGAGGTAAAGCGGTCATCTTAGGATGTTATATGTCAAAGTGTCTTTGGGCAAGACACTGAACCCCTACTGCCCCCGATAAGCAGGTTGTTGCCTTGCATGGCTGACACTGCTATCGGTGTGTGAGTGTGTGTGAATGGGTAAGTGTGAAGCACATTGTAAAGCGCTTTGTGAGGTCTTCAGTGATGTGAAAAGCGCTATATAAATGCAGGTCATTTACATTTACATTCCCATCAGAGACGAGTCCTAGCAAGGTGGTGTGGTCAGCGAACTTCATAATTCTGTTCGTAGGGTGGGTTGGTGAACAGTCTGAGGTATTTAGGGTGAAGGGTGGAGGGCTCAGCTCACATCCTTGGGGGGATCGGGTGCTCAACGTAGGGAAGAAGAGACATGGCGGCCGAGTTTCTGCAGGCGGGTAGAGAGAAAGTCTATCCATCCAATCCAGCTGCAGATAAAGGAAACCCCCAGGTGAGAGAGTTTCTCCACTAGGATCTCCGGGACGATGGTTTTGAATGCGGAGCTAAAGTCAATGAAGCATGTTCAGCTGTGTTTATTGTGTTTTCAGTGGAGAGGTTTGCCCTGTAGGCAAACTGACAAGGGTCTGGTGCGAGGGGTAGGAAACCTTTGAGGTGCTGCAAAGCCAACCTCTCGAGGCACTCCATGACCACAGGCGTAATCGTGGCAGGCCCTTAGGCATTAAGGCCAACCATCCATCCTCTGCACCGCTTATACTCAGTAGGGTCGCGGGAACCCCTTTCAGCTATCTTCAGGCAGTGGGCAGGGGACATCCTGAACTGGTTGCCAGCCAGTCACAGGGCACTCAGATACAGACAACTCACTTGCTCATTCACACCGAGGGCCAATTTGGACTGGCACTCTGGTTTCCTCCCATGTGGGTATATGGGAGGAAACCGGAGTGCCCAGAGGAAACCCACGCAAGCATGGGGAGAACATGCAAACTCCGCACTGGAAGGCTGGTAGGTGGATTTGATCCCATGGCCTCAGAACTGTGCCGTGGACGCGCTAACCACTCAGCCGCCATGGTGCCCTAACACCAACCACTGATGACTTGTTTGAGATGGGGATGATGGTGGAAGTCTTTTGGCAGGGTGGAATGGTAGCTTGTGACAGGGACCGGTTCAAGATCTTGACAAAGGTCTGCGCAGTCCCTAAGTACCCTCACTAGTACTCCTCATAGGCCAGCTGCCTTCCCTGGGGCTCGCAGGATGTCTACTGTAAAGAAACTGGAAAAATGATAGTAATAGCACAGTCATGCTTTTGTTTTATTCCAGTACTTGAAGATCTGCTGAGTTTATAATGAGATGTATTAATCACATCGCGCTTGTTCGTGTCAGCAAACGGTTTCATATCCCAGTTCCGATTCCGATCTGAAGTGGAAATAACGCTACGACTTAGAAAAAAGGAACGTTCAAAGCGCGCGTAGGGCGCGGACAAATGGCAGAGACGAATGTCGGAAAAACAAAAGCGGTTAGAGGTCGACAAGATGAGTAAGGTTACAGGAGCGGCGCTCTCCATCTTGGACTGTTTGTGTTTGCAAGTGGGCGCCAACTCTCTTTGAGAATCAGCGTCAGCTTTAGGTTTTCATGACATCACTTTTAATCGTAGCAAACACCTCGTTAATATTGCTACAAAAATATAACAAACCCTAGCGTGCCATCGGCTTGATTTATGGTGTTATAGTTTGGCTCAGGATGAGGCGAGTACTTGTGCTGTCCCACCATAATGCTTTGGAACAATGGTGACCTTTTTTGGACCATTTTATAACAGGGTGATCCGAAAATCATTTATGATTCTATTGAAAATTACAAAAATCATTTGAGACAAAGCTATGTTTAGAAATTATATAATTGGAATTTGAAATCGCATACTCACAATAAAAACGACTTACCGTAAATATTAATTATTATTAATAATAATTACAGGTATGTAATCAAAAACATAATTTTTACTATATTGATTAATCAAATATTTTATGTTATGTATTTTTAAGATGGTTTTGATTTATTTTGATTAAAAAATATTATATAATAATTATCTTAATATATTATTATTTTTTTTTATATTCGATTTTACAATCATTATTACAAGCAAATTCTTATTACATTAAAATTGATATAAATATAAAAATGATGATGATAGTAATGCTGAATATCTTAATCATCATAAAAAAAATCATCATTATGGACATTATTCGAATTAATAACAAAATGGCATCCAAATCTAAACATGAATAAATACAAAACAATTCTAAATAAATATAAATACATATTTTAAACTGAACAAAATAATACAACAGACACAAAGAATGAATACATTTACAAATTTGAAATAACACAATTATAATAAATAAATTACATGATTAAAAATCACTAAGAGCATGACATTCAAATACACATATAAAAAATAAAACATAGTGATAGTTATTATTACACAAACAAATAATTTATAATTATTATAATTATATTATAAATAAAATACATTGGACACAACAAAAGAACAATACAATTATATGAAATATGAAAGAACACCTAAGAAAACAATTCTAAATCGTAATAAGTGCTAAAATACAATGGACAAAATACATAAAATAAAATAATAAAATATTAAAAAATAATAATTATAATACATCAAAAATACATTGTAATATTTATTAAAATGTGAAATAATGCAAATGACACAATAGCTTGATAACCATTTTGAAATATTAAGTAACACCTAACATAATAATATTACATTATTATAATTTTTAAAATAAAACCCAATACAAGACAAAAAATAAAGAAATAAAATGTTATGGAATATAACCTACTACCTAACAGAACAATAATAAACCGTAATAATTATCAAAATATAATATATTGGATAAATATAAAACATGAAATAAGAACTAACACAACAGCCCTAAAAATGATTAAAATACAAAATTATGCAAGCGACACTAACAATTATTGAATACATTCATATAATATCATGATATCGATATTCCAGCCACTTTGATCCTATCCCATGGAACGGTCTGCTGGAGGACATCAGGTCTACGGGGACCCTTGATATTTTTAAAAGAAGGTTCAAGACCCTTTTTAATAGGGCTTTTAACAGATTATTTTTATTTACGGTAGCTATGATTTGTTCACTTTACTGATCAAACTTTACTTTTATCTCACATTTTTTCTGTTTTGTTCCGCAGTAGTTTTATTTATAATTGTATATTTCTCATTATGAAGGCCCACATTATCGGGTGTGGTTCAGTAGCTGAAATCCCTATGAGTGTGGATAACCCTCTCTCAGGTCCTTTTCCTCACATGGTTAGTCTGTGCCTTGTCGTTATCACATTTTATTTACATGTCATTTTTGTTTTTTAACTAGTATGTGTGTCTCTATTATGTGTTTAGGGTTGTTGAGCGGGGATTAATGAGGGTTTTTTGTTGTCTATGGTAAACTGAATGTTTTGATACAGCATTTTGAATGGTAGCTCATTCCCTGAAAATTGCTTTACAAATACATTTAATTTCATTTGATAATATATGAATAACACCTAACAAAAATAATACACCGTAATAATGATTAAGATATACAATTATACAAAAAGATACTGAATAAGTCATGATTACTTATCGCACTCACCTGTGCCCGCTCGTTTGGCGCCAGCTGCTCCTAGTTGCCTGATTGATTCCCCCCCTATTTATTCCCCGTACTAAAGTCACTCCTTGTCAGTCCGTCAGCGAACCTCTGCATACGTGAGGCAAGCACTTTGACTCTGGCTCCCGTCGGTCCCATCTTCACCCGTTTTATACTCGCCTGTTCTTAATTTACCGCTTGTCTCCGGCTATCGACCTGTTTGTCCATTTGACCACGCTCTGATCTCCTGCTCCGGCTAACGACTTCTTTTGACCACCGATCACGTTCTGATCGAACCGTTTTTGCCCCTGACCACGCTCCGATCTTCCGTACTGGCGAATCACTTCCGCATTCCGATCATGCTCCGATCCCTTGAGCTGCTCGCTCCTCCTGTCCAGCGATCACCGGATTGCTGGTGTTTGTTTCCTCGCACCTGACTTCCTCAATATCCCAATACACTTTTGTGTGAAACGTTGGGCATTTGGGCCTACCATCTGTTCCGGTTCTGTCAGAATGTATACATTCAAAAAATAGAATTTCAAATAACTTCTAACACAACAATGGTGAAACAGAATAGTTATCAAAAACTTATTATATATATATATACCACAGCCATACCCCCCTAGTGGAAGGTGACTAGAGTCATTTCTTACTCTTTTTTGGGAGATTGATTCAGAGGAGGGGATTCCCAGCCCCGCCGCTCAACCCAACTGAGGTGTTGGGAGTCATTAGGTGACCAAACCCCCCAATTCCAACCCCTAATGCTGAACGCCAAGCAGGGAGGCAATGAGTACCAATGTTGTAAGTCTTAGGTATGACTCGGCCGAGGCTTGAACCAGTGACCTCCCAGTCTCGGAGCGGGCGCCCTACCATCTAGGCTACCGAGCTTAAATCTTAAATATAATAAAATGAAACCATGTTCCCTGCGCATTTTCTTCCACCCATACCTCCATTACCTGCACTGCTTATCCTCAGTAGGTTCACGGGGGTACTGGAGCACGTCCCAGCTAGTTTCAGACAGTGGGCAGAGGACACCCTTAACTGGTCACAGAGCACACGTGGACCGACCACATGGAATGTGGGAAACCCACACAAGCATGGGGAGAACATATAAACTCTGCACAGAAAGGCTGGTAGTTGGTTTTGAACCCACGACCTCCGAACTGTACCTTGAGCACACTAACCACTCAGCTGCCCTGCCTTTCGAATGAACCAATTAGGTAATAGGGGCACAACTTCCTGTGGTGTGCCTTGAGCAAGTACAGTCTGGCGGTGTCCACCCCTCTCCAGGCTGGTTTGATTCCAGTACTTGAAGATCTGCTGAGTGTATCATTTTTCTTCAAAATATTGAAAGTTTGTCAGAATCTTGTGCCCGTCATGCCACCCTGAAGAAATGTTTCTGCGTCTGCAGCTGCCGGTTTCACGTTATCAGCTCCAGGAAGTGTCTCTTGTGCCCACCTCAGCACAAGAAACCCAAGGAAAATATCGAGCGCTACGTTTCTAGATTGTTCTTGGCTGCAGAAGCTCCGCGAGAGGAAACACGAGCCAACCACTCGCGCTATTTTGCGTCTACTCAAATGTAGGGAACCCCCCCCCGCACCCCTGACCTGTCTGCGGCTGAGGTTTTGCCAAATATGATACAATTAAAACTCCACTTAGAGACCCTCCATTTTGTGTGCCCCCATCTTGACAAGGAAATGTGACTAATTGCCAACGTTTTACTACGGATACAATATTTAATGTTCTGTTTTTTTGGCGACGGTAACCGAGCGGCTGGGTTTTCAGTCTGCCAGGACTTGAACCGGGCAGAATTGTGGTGGGACCTCAACTTCGTTCAACACGGTGATTAGTTTGTCTTAGCCCACCGCCGACCAGAAGAATCGGCGGGAGTTCCCGTAAGTGGGGCTGGAGGCGCTGAGAAGATTAGGGTTTTACATCCAAGAGAACCCTACCCATTCCAGACCCTCACGGGATGCCTTTCGGATATGAGATACAGTATTCCGTCCGTTCGGCGGCTCGACTTTCACGTCCTCGGTACATTGCAGACTTTTTTCTATCAATGGGATATCAGTGTGAATTTACTTACTTGCGATGAAGAATGCTTATAATGCCATGGTTTGTCTCTTTTTGAGTAGTAAATCATGAAAATGAAGAAGGTTTGAAATGCCCAGGGTTGTTCTGTTTTGACTATTAAACACCTGTAAAGAAAATATCTTGTTGTACCAATCCAAGGTCTATTTTTTATTACTAAAAGCCTGCTCAAGAGAATACTTGTATTGCTAAGGTTGGTTTTTCTCTTTGTTTTAGTGAAAAAAGGGGGTATTAAGAACATAATGTAATGCTTATTATCCATTAGTGTTACAATTGTTTTTATTCTGCTTGCAATTAGGAATGCCTGTAATTCCAGAGAAGCACTATTTGACTATTAAACAGTTGATTTAAAGAATGCTTATAGCACCAGGTTTGGTTTGTAACTTTGTTTTTATGTGAAATAAAAAAGGACGGAGTATGGCAAGAAAAACATTTAACGTTTAGTATGCGTTTGTTGAAATAAGTGTTACATTTGTTTTTATTCGACCCGCGATGAAGAATGCTTATAATGCCAGGGTTTGTCTCTTTTTGAGTATTAAATCATTGAAATGAAGAAGGGTCGAAATGCCAAGGTAGTTCTATTTTGACTATTAAACACCTGTGAAGAATTTTTTTTATACCAATCCAAGGTCTATTTTTGATTACTAAAAGCCCACTAAAGAGAATACTTGTATTGCTAGGGTTGGTTTATCTCTTTGTTTTAGTGAAAAAAGGGAGTATTAAGAACATAATTGAATGCTCATTATCCATTAGTTTTACAATTGTTTTTATTCTGCTTGCAACTCGTTGATTTAAAGAATGCTTATAGTACCAGGCTTGGTTTATGACTTAGTTTTTTTGTGAAATAAGGACGGAGAATGGCAAGAAAAACATTTAATGTTTAGTATGCGTTTGATGAAATTAGTGTAACATTTGTTTTTATTCGACCCGCGATGAAGAATGCTTATAAATCCAGTGTAGTTCTTTTTGGACTCTTTAAAACATTCTAATACAACTGTTTAAAATGCCAGGGTTGGTTTATTTCCTTGTTTTTTGCTGAATAAGAAGTGGGAATATGATAAGAAAACCTTTAATGTTTAGTATACATTTGTTGAAATTAGTGTTACATTTGTTCTTATCCTGCTTGCAATGAAGAATGCTGCTTATACCAGGGTAGTTTTATGCTTGACTATTAAGCGATTGCTAAGAAGAATACTTATAGTGTCATTGTTAGTTAATTTCATTTTTGGGGAAATAAGGAGGAACTTGTTAAAAAAATGTTTATGATACATTTATCGAAATGAATGTCTCATTTGTTTTTATTTTGCTTGCAATGAATAATGCTTAAAATTCAATGGTAATTATATATTGGGTATTAACCACTTGCTAAAACGAATGTTTATAGTTCCATGGTTGGGTTATTTGTTCAGTTTTTTTGTGGAGTGGGGAAGATTTTTAAATAAATTAAATATTGATCATATATTTGTCGTAGCTACTGTAACATTTATTTGTATTCTTGTCTGCAATAAAGAATGTTTAAAGTATAAGTCCAGGGTTGTTCTATTTTTATTATAAGTGCTTGCAAGGAAGAATGCTTATATCACAGGTAAAAATAAAATCATGTAATGTTTATTATACATTTGTCGAAATTAGTGTTACATTTGTTTTTTATTCCGTCTGCAATGCTTATAATTCCAGGGTAGTTCTATTTTGAGTATTAAACTGCGCACCGTCGTAGAGTACTGCAACATCATTTCAAGACTGATTACATTAGTATTGCTTTTCAATCGGGACACAGTCCGAATCTTTACTCTGCTTTACTTTGGACCCCACTCCTTATTATTGTCTGCTCACGTATTTGACAAGCCAAAGTAATGTTATAAAAAAATATAATTCATTTTGCCTGGTGGTCATCACTGCCAGTTCAACCAACTCCGAGTTAGTCCAGTTCCACCGGAGACATGCCCACTTTTCCCAATGTGATTCGGGCCCCCCATTACCTGAACCCGCCTTCCTTGTAGGTAGGTTTTGTACGTCTGTTTGACAGCGATTAATGAGTGCCAATGCAAGCACTGCACCCCAAAAAACAGCACCCCAGTTCTCTTCCGAAGCCAAGGCCGGCCATAGGCCTCATTATTAAGAGCAATGGCCGAGACTTAGGCCCTGTCTGTGCAAACATTCGTACATGGAATTGAGAGTCGGAGGGGTTCTTTTGGGGAGGGGGACCCACGAGGGGGATGAGGTTTCAATGAACGTCAGCCAGCGTCTGCTCTGTTTGGACTGCAAATTATTGCTGGCTGATGCTCTATTTTTTTACAACCAAAGATTGCTGTCGCGAGGAAGGGGAGAGGAACGAGTACCAAAAAAAAACCCCAAAAAGGGAGAGTAAGATGGTGTGGAAACTCAATGGGTACGTATAAAAAAAATAGCGAATATGTGTAATAATCTTAAAAGAAAATAGTGGAGCGGGCCCCAGCTGTAGCTAAGAATAGTTTGGAAAGAGCAAAGTGGCTGTTGGTCATTTCCAAGCAGATATCGAAGGAAGGAGGTGGAAAAACGTCAAATCTACACCTCCAAGCAGACATGGGACCAAGTCACACATGTGCAAGTCTCAAGTAAGTCTCAAGTCTTCACCTTCAAGTCCCAAGTAAGTCCCAAGTATTTTTTTCTTGGGCAAGTCAAGTCACAAGTCAAGTCCCGAGTCTTAGATTGCCAAGTCCAAGTCAAGTCACAAGTCATAAAAACAGCGACTCGAGTCGACTCGAGTCCAAGTCACTAAGTCTCAAGTCCCCATGTCTGCCTCCAAGTACATGTACATTATGACTGTCTCGTCAGACCGCAGAGTCTGACACTTTTTTTTTATTTCACAAACAATACACCGCCTGAAAAAGTAGGGGTCACCAACATCGGCACCAGGGAGTCCCCAAGAACACTTGAGTAGCCCGTAGAACCAGTTTTGTGAGGGGTCATCGTGATTTTCTAAGAAATTGGATATAAAACTGGTACTCCTCATTCTGTTCACTTGTGGGAATGTTTCTTGTTGTATAACTTTCATGTTTTGTTCCGTTAGCTGTGTGAGAGATATACACAATATAAACTCTCTGTTGGCAGAATTATTCAGATAAAAACACTTATTGAAGTTTTAACCTCCCTCGCGAATGGAGAGAGCACGGCCGGGCTGCCATCTTCCCAGGTTCCCCGGGCCGTACTGACAACATCCGGTCAGTAGGCGTGGTTTATTGATTTCACACATAAACAGGAAATGAAGTCACACATAAGCGCGACTTCACAGTAAAATCAAATTGAGAAACGTATTTACAAATAATGTAATTAGACTGATCTTTGAAACGTGACTATGTGTGTGTGATTGTTTTTATATTACGAACATAAAAACTTGTTAATTTCATAGCAGTCAACTTTACAGCTGGTAGGTGTTGGAATTTGAGTTGTTCTGTCCGTGAGTATGTTCCGTGCGCCCGCATCCTTTTGTGTTTTGTCGAGTTAGAACTGGTTGGTATACTTACTTTCCTGATTTTGTTTCGTTATAGTCTGGGTTCGAATATATCCGTGTGTTGTCTTCTTTTTGTGTTTTGTTTAGTTAGAACCAGTTGGTAAACCTTCATATCCTGCGTCCTCCCACTTTCTTTTTGTGTGGAGTTAGAACCGGCTGGTATTCCACCATATCCTGGGTCTTCTACCTTTCGTGTATTGTTTCATTAGAGTTTGCATTCCAAAAAATCCCGCATTGTCATCCTTTTGTGTTTTGTGTAGCTAGAACCAATTGGAAAAACAGCATATCCTGGGTCCTCTTACTTTCGTGTTTAGTTGAGTTAGAATCGGTTGGTATTCCACCATACCCTGAGTCTTCTACTTTTCATGTATTGTTTAGTTAGAGTTTGCATTCCATAAAACCCTGCAATCTCCCTTTTATGTTTTGTTTAGTTGGAACCAGTTGGTAAACGACCATATCATGCATCCTCCAACTTTTATGTTTTGTTGAGTTGGACCCGGTTGGTACTCCTCCGCAATGTAAGTCTTCTTCCTTTCATATTTTTGTTTGGTTAGAGTGTTCCAATATATCTTGCATTGTGTACCTTTTTTGTTTTGTTTAGTTAGAACCAATTGGTAAAACAGCATATCCTGGGTCCTCTTACTTTCGTGTTTAGTCGAGTTAGAACCGGTTGGTATTCCACCATACCCTGAGTCTTCTACCTTTCATGTATTGTTTAGTTGGAGTTTGCATTCCAAAAAAACCTGCAATCTCCGTTTTATGTTTTGTTTAGTTAGAACCAGTCGGTAAACCACCATATCATGCGTCCTCCAATTTTCATGTTTTGTTGAGTTAGACCCGGTTAGTACTTCTCCACAATGTAAGTCTTCTTCCTTTCATATTTTTGTTCGGTTAGAGTGTTCCAATATATCTTGCATTGTGTACCTTTTGTGTTTTGTTTAGTTAGAACCAATTGGTAAAACAGCATATAATGTGTCCTCTTACTTTCGTGTTTAGTTGAGTTAGAACCGGTTGGTATTCCACCATACCCTGAGTCTTCTACCTTTCATGTATTGTTTAGTTGGAGTTTGCATTCCAAAGAAACTTGCAATCTCCGTTTTATGTTTTTTTTAGTTAGAACCAGTTGGTAAACCACCATATCATGCGTCCTCCCACTTTCATGTTTTGTTGAGTTGGACCCGGTTGGTACTCCTCCACAATGTAAGTCTTCTTCCTTTCATATTTTTGTTCGGTTAGAGTGTTCCAATATATCTTGCATTGCGTACCTTTTGTGTTTTGTTTAGTTAGAACCAATTGGTAAAACAGCATATCCTGTGTCCTCTTACTTTCGTGTTTAGTTGAGTTAGAACCGGTTGGTCTTCCACCATACCCTGAGTCTTCTACTTTTCATGTATTGTTTAGTTAGAGTTTGCATTCCAAAAAACCCTGCAATCTCTCTTTTATGTTTTGTTTAGTTAGAACCAGTTGGTAAACCACCATATCATGCGTCCTCCAATTTTCATGTTTTGTTGAGTTAGACCCGGTTAGTACTCCTCCACAATATAAGTCTTCTTCCTTTCATATTTTTGTTTGGTTAGAGTTGGTGCTCCAATATATCTTGCATTGTCTGCCTTTTGTGATTTGTTTAGTTAGAACCAATTGGTAAAACAGCATCTCCTGGGTCCTCTTACTTTCGTGTTGTGTCGAGTTAGAACCAGCTGGTATTCCACCATATCCTGAGTCTTCTAACTTTCATGTTTTTGTTTTGTTTTCCAATATATCCTGCATTGTTTATCTTTTGTGTTTTTTTCTGTTTAAAAGCAGTAGGTACTCCACCATATCCTGAGTCATTTCTGAGATTCCTTTATTACAATATATCCTGCATATTATCCCTTTCTGTTTTTTCTATTTAGTTGGAGTCAGTGTTCCAATATATCCTGCATTGTCTTCTCTCATGTTTTGGTCACTTTTAAGGTACTAATTGTTCCAACATATATTTTGTTGTCACCTTTCATGTTATGATCTGTTACAGCCGGTTGGTGTTGGAACATTATGCAGTTACTCAATCCACATTTGAGTTTCTTTCCCTCAGTCCTCTTTCTTTCATGTTTTGTCCAATTAGAACTAGTTGGTATTCCACCATAACCTGTATTTTATTATTTGATGCTTCGTTCATATAGGTCTAGTTGGTGTTTTAACATTATGTATCGAGAATGCGTGGTTGAACCTGGGTTCTAGTCGCTTTGGTGTCTTTAAATTCTGAAGATCCTAGTACACTTTATTGTTATTTACCTTTACGTTATCTGATACTGATTCCCTTTTTGTAGAAAGGTTCCTTTTAAAAATCTAATTATGTGTCTAAGTTTATACGATCCACATTCACAATACTCACTCTACCAAAGTGATCATCTTAGCGTTGTTTCTTCAAGCAGCCCCCTTTCGGATTTTATTTGTCAAAGCTGGAAGGTTTATGTAATATGAACTCACCCCTGCAGATTTGACAGCTTTCAAACGTGATTGTTAATCATAATAAATCATAAAGACGGCTTTTCAACCGCTCCGGTCTGCACGTGTGCGCAGTTACCGCTAATGCGTGCGTCTTCTGTCGCCACGTTGCTAACGCCGCCTTCTCCCCTGTAAAAATCATGTAACCGACTATAAAACCATCTTGGATTTTAATGTTTTCCTAACACGTTTGTGCTAATATTCCCGCTAGTAAAAAAAGTGTAAGTTATAATAAGCTCACCCTTGCTGGCAACGACTGCAGCCCAAATAAAAAAAAAAGGAAAAAAAATGCAACATTATACAGCCGGACCAAAGTTAGTCTGCGTTAAGGGCACTTTTAGCGCCTCTCAATTGAGGTAATAAATTGAGTCTGATGGCTAATTTTAGGTGAAACCCAATACATCATGCTAACCTATGAGCCAGAAGGGAGCATTTAATCGAAATATGTCTGGCAATGACGCCAGAAGGGGGTAAAAGTGGACCTGCTTAAAAAAAATACATGGATTTAATTCTACTTACAAGAAACGAACATCGATATATAAGAATTTCAGTGAAGTGACTGTGTCAGCTTTGGAGTTTGGTGACAGAAGTCTCAGGGAAATCTCCAGTGCAATGCATGTATTGTCTTACAGTTCGAGATGGAAATCTTGGAATGATTAGCCGATACGGTTGTGTACACTCACTGGGAGGATTAGTTACCGCTGTTTAGAGGAGTTAATTTACAGCGACTGTACTTCTGAAGGAGGTGAAAATCCTGTACAAACAAAGATATGATTATCTGGTAGGATGTGTTAATGTGGCAGGAATGTTGTGGCAAGAGAAGAATTTTGTTACATACAGTAAATCTCAGTTAATCCGGATTCAAATTGACTGGGACAATTATTCGGATATTCCTAGTATCCGGATTAGCCGATGTCCGGTATTCTCAGACCACCTTCACCTCAAAATGATGTTTAGTAGAAAATACAGGAATAACTCATCTGGTTTTGATTGAACAAGAATTCATGTGGGGCAGCACGGCGGCGCAATGGTTAGCGCGTGTGCGGCACAGTTCTGTGGTCATGAGATCGAACCTCCTGTGTGGAGTTTGCATGTTCTCCCCCTGCTTGCTTGGGTTTCCTGCGGGTACTCTGGTTTCCTCCCACATTCCAAAAACATGCATGTCAGGTTAATTGGCCGGTCCAAATTGTCCCAAGGTGTGAATGAGCGAGCGAATTGTCCGTCCCTGTGTGCCCTGCGACTGGCTGGCAACCAGTTCAGGGTGTCGCCTGCCCACTGCCCGAAGATAGCTGGGATGGGCTCCAGCACCCCCGCGACCCTACTGAGGATAAGCGGTGCAGATAATGGATGGATGAACTCATGTGTTTAAATTAACTCACATAAAATTAGAATTGTAGCTTGTAAGAACGGGAGTCTGAGGCGGAGTAATAAATGTCCGAGCAAACGGGGGCTTTATTGACATAGCTCTTCAAAACAGGGCACAACAACAATAGCACGTTGCTATCTCTCTAATCGGAAGAAGGGACAGCGCAACTTCCTATCCTGTCCCACTGGAACTCTGTACTCAACAACAGTGTTCTGTGGGTGAATCATGTGAACCCACGACAGAATATTAATCAAACATATATTCCGCGTTTTTCAGAATATCTGACAATGTTTGCGTTTCATGTGAAAATAAGCAGTGATATATTTCTTCTTCATGCCAGTTTGAACATGAAATGAAATGATCTGCATTTATACAGCACTTTTCAAGTCAAGAATTCCCAAAGCGCTTTACAGTGTGCTTTACATTTCACAATAGCGGCTGTGTAGCCATGTAAGGCGCTAACCTGCTTATTGTTGGTTTTAGGGGTACAGTGTCTTACCCAAGGACACTTCGACATGTAACACGGAAGAGCCGGGATTCAAACTGCGATCTCTTGATCCCAAGACGAGCGCTCCACCTCCTGAGCCACTGCCGCCCCTAACCGCTGCCGCCCCTTGATTGTTACAGTATTGTATGGTTTTTTCCTCTAATGTCCGGTCCTCTCGACCCCTCTTCTTCACTGACGCCATGAGTGAAACTCAGCGTAGTCTCCATTGGTGTCATTATACGCGAATAGATCAGAACTTGAATCGAAGCACAAATAAAGTATTTTTACACGGCTAGGGATTGCTATATAACACACAGCGGGGCTTTTAATTGATTCGGGCACAAGGGAGGAACCACTTGACCCTGCACTTGCAACAATAGCAGCGCGGCAGCTGCTGCGAACACACAAATTCACACTCTGGATGCAATTACAAATGTTTAGGAAGAAAATAAAAAACAATTACTGGCGCTGGATGGCGGCTAATTTCTTTAACGGAGCAATATTTGCCCAAAGAATCACGCAGGCTCTTCTTGTTTGGTTTGCCATGCATGTATTTACCCAAAGGAGATTGGCCATCATTTGATTACTCCGCTGAGGTATGCAAAATATAATCACTGTCATATTAGATTTCCACGCCGTGTACTTTCATGAGGCCGGAAGGCTAATTTTACCTCATCGTGTCAATTTTTCGTTTTCACTTCCTCGTATTTATAGTTTTGAATAATATCAAGTTGTGTAAACAACAATCTTTTACAGGCCTGTTTTGTAGCTCCTACTGCTAGCCACTGATGTTAGCAGCTTACACAGAGTTCCCGCGGATACTTGAAAAGTCTTTAAAGTAATTGAATTCATTATTCTAAAAATAAGGCCTTTATTGGCATCAAGATGTTTTAAATCCAATTTTTGAAAGTCTTGTAAATGTGAACACATTAATTAGTCTTATATTGTTTTGAACTAAAAAGATTTAGTAACATTTATCAATTATCTTTTTTGGGTATTAACCTCTTGCTAAAATGAATGTTACCTATTTACTTTTGTGGCAACGTCTCGTGACCACAATGACGAGTGTTCCCATGGATCCTTGAAAAGTCTTAAAAAGCATTGACTTCTCATCTCATTAGCTGCACCGCTTATCCTCAGTAGGGTCGCAGGGGTGCTGGAGCCCATCCCAGCAATCATCGGGCAGTGGGCAGGGGAGACCCTGAACTGGTTGCCAGCCAATCGCAGGGCAGCATTGACTTTATTATTCTAAAAGTAAGGCCTTCATTGGCATTAAAATATTTTAAATCAATGTTTCAGAAGTTTAAAACCTGTGAAGACATTAATTAGTATTATATTGTTTTGAACTAAAAAGATTTAGTAACATTTATCAATTATCTTTTTTAATAAGTCACGTATTTACTTTGTGGCAACGTCTTGTGACTAGAATAACCAGATTTCCCAAGGATCTTTGAAAAGTATCAAAGTCATTAAATTAATTAATCTTAAAATAAGGACTTATCAATTATCTTTTTTCATAATTGACAGATTTACTTTGTGGCAACGTCTTGTGAGTACAATGACCAGCGTTCCCACGGATCCTTGAAAAGTCTTAAAAGGCTTTGAATTTATTATTCTAAAAAATATTCCTTTATTGGCATTAAAATATTTTAAAGCCATGTTACTGAAGTCTAAAACATGTGAACACATTAATTTTTGAACTAAAAAGATTTTGTAACATTTATCAATTACGGGTATCTTTTTTAATAAGTCACGTATTTACTTTGTGGCAACATCTTGTGACTACAATAACCAGCATTCCCAAGGATCCTTGAAAAGTATTAAAATGCATTGAATTCAATAATCTTAAAATAAGACCTTCATTGGCATTAAAATGTCTTAAATTCAATTTTCGAAAGTATTAAAAATGTGAACACATTAATAAATATTATATTCTTTTGAGGGCAGCACGGCGGCGCAGTGGTTAGCGCATGTGCGGCACAGTTCATGTCATGGGAACCTCCTGCGTGGGTTCAAATCCAGCTCCAGACTTCCTGTGCGGAGTTTGTATGTTCTCCCCGTGCTTGCGTGGGTTTCCTCCGGGCACTCAGGTTTCCTCCCACATTCCAAAAACATGCATGTCAGGTGAATTGCCCAGTCCAAATTGTCCCTAGGTGTGAATGAGCGAATGAGTTGTCTGTCCCCGTGTGCCCTGCAATTGGCTGGCAACCAGTTCAGTGTGTCCCCTGCCCACTGCCCGATGATTGCTGGGATGGGCGCCAGCACCCCCGCGACCCTACTGAGGATAAGCGGTGCAGCTGATGAGATGAGATGAGATGAGATATTCTTTTGAACTAAAAAGATTTAGTAACATTTATCAATTATCTTTTTTAATAAGTCACGTATTTACTTTGTCTTGTGACTACAATAACCAGCGTTTCCGGGGATTCTGAAAAGGAAGTGAATTCCTTATACTAGAAATAAGGCCTACATTGGCATTAAGATGTCATAAATCTAATTTCTGAAGGTCTTAAAAATGTTAACACAAAGATTTAGTAATATTTATCAATGGTCCTTTCAGGGAGTACAAAGTATTTTCTTCTTATGCATGTGTTTTCTATGATTCTACACTCAAAATTGGTTATGAATACAGTGAATATAGTGATTATAGTATTATGTTTTTCCAAAAAGTTTTACACCGGACCAAAAAGTCATTTTTCATATTTCATGATAAAAAAGCTTCATGAATGTAGCAGAAGATGTTTTTGGAATTGATTGTCTCCCATTTTTGACTGAGGATCCATGCAGTACTCTAAACACACTTTTTTATTTATTGTTTTGTTTTGTTTGCATCAATTGTGTGTGTATTTTCTTTCTCCAATTGGTCTTAAATTTGATTTCAAAAGGCATTAAAAAGTCTTAAAAAGTCTTCAATTTAACTTGCCTTAAGCTGTAAGAACAGTGTTACATCAGCCATGACAGACACTAATGCTTCGCTCTTTTCAGCCACCTCAGGTGTTTCCAACTTGCTTAGTCTCATGTTGAGTAGAGTCCTATGGTTTAGGCGTATTTGTCTACTGTTTCCTTCTTGAGCCACTCAGGTTAGCCACTTGGCTGCAGCTTATGACTCGCCTCTTGCTGCTTTTGTTATTGTTAGCTGCTCCGTGCAAATAATAATAATCTTGCTTTGTCTGTCAGTGGTCACCGAGTTTAGTGATTTTGGCATCTGGTGTTTTTTCCCCACCTTCTCTAGCCACTCATGTTAACCACTTGGCTGCAGACTATGCTTGCTGGCAGCTTCTACTGTGATTGTAAGTTCCTCCATGTCAATAAAGCCTTCTATGTTCACCGAGTCTAGTCATTCAGGCAACTGGTTCTTTTCCCACTGTTTCTGTCTTTAACCACTCAGTTTAGCCATCTGGCTGCAGGCTAGTGCTCGCCGCTAGCGTCTAGAGTTATTGTTAGCTGCTGCGTTTAAATATTGCTACATGCTTTAGCGGTTGCATGAGTCTGATGATTTAGGCATATGCTGCTGTTTTCAACTGTTTCCTTCTTTAGCCACTCATGCCAGACACTTGGCTGCCGGTTATGGCTCGCCATTAGCCTCGACTGTTACTGCTAGCTGCTCGGTGTAAATGAAGCTTGCTTTGTCCTTCAGTGGTCGCGGAGTACAGTTATTTCAGGTTTCTGGTGCTTGTGTTCCACGGTTTCCTTTTTTAGTCACACATGTTAGCCACTTGGCTGCAGGGTATGCTCAATGCTAGCCGCTTTGTTGTCGTCAGCTGCTCTATATTAAAAAAAATAGCTGCAGAAAATGTTTTGTCGGTGATCGTAATTTATTCTACTTTCATATCCGTCATTTCTCAATTTTCTAATTTAAGTAAACTGAATGAGTGAGTGAATATAACCAGATTTTTTGGTTATTAAATATCAATCCACATAAACAGCCATGTTATTCTTTTCCTGTTTTCCCTCCCAAAAAATACGGCTCAGATTTGAAAAAGGGTTCTGTTCGAGTACTGTTCTTTCTTAACCACTATGCTAATTCGTCGGTGTTGTTTGCTAACGCACACAAACGTTAGCAGCTCCGTTAGCAGGCGACTAAGTTCTTTAGCAGGGACGCTCCATAATGGTGATTTATGACCGTGACGAATGATTTATGTCCTCACTTCCAAGGTGGGAAAAGCCAGATAGCTTCTGAAGTCGCTCCAGACTCGTTTTGCGATGCCTTCAGGGACCCAGAGGAGGAAAAAAATACGCGGGTGTTCCTTGTAGACAGTTGTTAGACGTGGAGTCTCCCTTTTATTCTATTTACATGTCGACTTGATTTGTTATTCTAAGGGCAAACACAAGAAGATTATTTGCGGCGAGCTCATCAAAGTGACAGTGGTGACACGCACTGGAGAACCACTAATGTACACTGCCAGGAAACGCCAAATACTGCGGTCAGCCTTGTGGAACAAACCCTTACATGAAAGTTATTTTGCTTCAAGTCTTTGTTTATGAATTAATTTCAACTTGGTTTGTTTAAAAATGAAATGAATAATATATAAAAATACATGAAATAAGAAATACGTGAATAACTTTTAAAATTATTGAAAAAATAAATCTATAAAAAACATCTCATAATAAATAGTATCAAAATACATCAATCAAATGAACTCAAATATACTGTAAATAAAATATCTATAGAAATAAATGAATACATTTTTTTTTTTAATCCCACGATAAATTGGTTTGGGTAAAAAATAAAGTAATACAAATACAAAATTTGTATACATAATGAAAATGAAGGAATACATTTAAATAAAAAAATAAAAAGTAAAAAGCACAAATATAAAATTGGATTAAAAAATAAACTGCAAAAAATATGTATAATAATGAATCATTAAAAAATAAAGACATTTGTAAAAAACAAAAATGTTTCAGAAAAAGATAAATATGAAAACAATAAAAAAATATAAATAAAAAATTAATCGCACCTTCATTCCTTGTACCCAAATTAATTACAATTTTGTGTGATTTAAAAAAAAAAAAAACAATATAGAAATTACGACAATAAAAAATAGAAAATGTTAAAAAAAAAAGAAATAAATTAATAAATAAATAACATTATACAATTGGATAAAATATGTATACAAAACCTGAATAAACGCAAAATCCTAATACAGTTGTTTTATTAAATCATTATTATTGTTTTTTATTATTATACTTATTATTGTTATTTTTATCATTATTAATAATGATGTTGATGTTGATAATAAGGAAAATATAACTACTGAAAGTGAATAAATAGAAAATAAATACTAAAAAATACATAATTCAATTAACTTAGATATACAACAAATAAACCTATCATTAAATGATAATGATAAAATGAATAAATACAAAGTTCCCTAATAAATTTGTTTCAATAAGCAAAAATACTAAAAGTGCGATTGGTTGGCAACCAGTTCAGGGTGTCCCCTGCCCACTGCCTGGAGACGGCTGGGATGGGCTCCAGCCCCCCCCCCCGCGACCCTAATGAGGATGAACGGTACGGCTAATGAGATGAGATGAGAGATGAGACTAAAAGTAAATATATAAAATAATATTAAAAAAACACATGAATTAATTAGTAGTAAAAATTAACAGCAGATAAAATGTTGATAAAATGAATAATAATAATAATAGATAATAAAAATAAAATTGTAATAATAAATTAAAGATAATTCATTAAAATATTGAATATTAGATAGATACCACCTCGATCTCTTCTCTCCAAGTAAATAGACATTTACTTAGGTAGAAATACAATAAAATACAATAAAATAAAATAAAATGAAAAAAAAACACATTAAACATAAAACATTTATGAATACAAAAATGAATAAATCTCCACGGAAAAAATGTATATATATTTTGAAAATTATATCTATAATAATCAATAAAAAAAATCTGTTGACACTAATAATAATAACACATCCAGTCCAGTATGAGTATTTTTGCTCATATTTCTCCATCCAGTCCATCCATTAGACCTCGGCAGGCCCAAAGTCTGCCGGCCGGTGTGTCGAAATGTGTGATGCGGGGCACCTGTCCACCCCGGCCCGGTCTAGTCATGCTACCAATTCTCCCGAGCTGATGATATCATCAAATGCTGACGAGGTAGACAGCTCGAGGCGCCTGCGGTTGTCCCTGGAAAAAAGGAACACTCCCCCTTAATGCAAGTTCCTGTGTGCGTGTTGTAGGTACACAACTCACTCAACACACATTGAAAGGTGGCGTCTTTAAAGTCGAGAGTAGAATATTTTTTTATAATAAAACACACTTATTGTATTATACTTATATTCTCTTGCTTATGGTGGTGGTTTGCATTTATATCGCGCTTTTCAAGCCAATGAAGACTTCCCAAAGCGCTTTACAATGTGCTTCACACTTCACACACACACTCACACACCAATCAGATGTTTTTTCTTTTCTTTTGAGGTTTTGAAGTAAAATTTGCTCCCTAGTGTTCAATACATGGTCACATATTCCGCCAATATAATTAAACACGTTGCATAATTAATGATTACTATTTTTTTTTATATTATGATTTTCAATTTTAAATGGTGAATGGTGAAAGTAAGAAAAGGCCTGTTTCATGTAAAGTCCAAACGCCAACCCAAATCTCAAAAGAGAAGAGTTTATTCAAGCACGTCTAAGTAATGCACGTACATGTACGCGCTACAAAAGGACTGGCAATAATGATTTAAGCCAGAAGTTAATGTCAGCGAGTAGAAGATTTCAAAATTTCAAAAAAAGTTAATAAAAATACATTACAAATAATATACACCTAGTTAGGACAAAACATTAAAATGTTATCACAATAATAAAATGTAATTATTTCATTAATGCAAAAAAGTAAAAAAAATGACCAAAAAATTTTTGATATTTCTTTTCACATGACAGCAATGACATATTCTCTTCTAAGCTTGAAAAACTTTTCTTACTTTTTTATTATTTTTTTTTTAATATAGTGGAATGAACTATATTTTATTTTGAAATTATCTGTGTATTGTTTGTTGTTGGAACATCTGTTGCAGTCTGGTCATCCTGAAAGGGGGATGACCTCATGTGCAGTCACTTCTCATGGTTCCTTATTTTTCCTCATAATGAGGTTTTTGAGTTTTTCCTTGCCCTCATGTAGGTTTTAGATCAGGGGATGGCGTAAAAAAAAAGTCTGTAGTTTGCTGTTAGTTTTGAGAATCCTTGTGATTAAGGGATATACAAATAAACATGACTTGACTTGACATATTAAGTAAGTGTTCACAATGCCCAACTGAGTTTAAAGAGGCCTTATATCCTCTTCAAACCACGCCTATCTGGTTTTAACCTAACTTATCTCGAAAGCTGTTTGAAACATATTTGATAGGGGGGAAATGGTGTAGGGTGGGGGTAGTTGCTGAGTGACTCTATGCTCGTCAGAGCAGTTTTTGTTAGTGTAGCCTGAAAATGGTAAAATTAATCAGTGTCTTTCTTCCAATGCTGTCCAGGTTATTCAAGCGTGTTTAAGAAATGCACGTACTTGCATGCGCGACATAAGAAGCTTGACAGAGGCTGCAAAAACGACAAGCCAGAAGATGGCATCAGCATATAAAAAAGTTCTAAATTCCGTACAGCACCTAGGACCTAAAATGGGAATTAAGTGGTAGTTTCCTAAGTGGCGTCTTATTGTGATTGAAGCAGAATTAATATCTATGTTTTAACTTGTATACCTTTCATTTATATATGAATTGATATTTTAATGTTATATATGTTATGTATGTTTTTAAGCATTTGTTATGCTATTTTTTTTCACCATTTCAATACTTTTAAAATCAAATCCTTTTTAAAAACAAGGTTGTTGTTTTTTTTAACTATTAGAAAAAAATTATGTTAAGTTTTTATCCGACAGTGTTGAGATAAATGCTAACAATGGCCTGTTATTTAAAAAAAAAACCCTCACAACTCGTGAGACACTTTTACTTGCCATTATTTAAAACAAAACAATAACTTGAGCTTAATATACACTTATTTATTATCACATATTTTTAAACAATAAAACAAATGTACATTTAATGTACTATACTTTAATTTCATTCCTTTAAAAAAAAAAAACATTTTAAATGGATCCAATCAGCCGACCCCCATCTATAACCCCCACTGGAGGAAAATAAAGCCTGTGCCTTCGGGTGTGGGACTGATTCCAATTCTAATTAATAGTAAACTAGTGGTCAATGGGTGATTTGATTTATGTGTTTTTTCCAAATACTTCAACAAAAGAGATTTTAGAGTACTCATTTTAATAGACTCAAACAGCAAGCTCTTATAATAAACTGTAAACGTGGCTGGATGATATGGACTAGGTCTACCTTTTCATAAAAGGAGAACTGCTTTTAATAACAAGCAGCCTCTTGGTCAGTTTCACAACAACATCCTCGAGGAACAAGACAAAAACAGGAAGAAACTCAACCTGAGCCGCATCCCTGCTTTCCTAAAATATCATACCTTCTGTTTTCTCTTCGATTCAACTCCAGGTTTGCTTGTGTCGTAGCGTCTCACCCGCAAAAGACAGGTTTCTGTTTTCTTTTTCCGCTCACCGTTTTAGAGAACATCAGGGCCTATTTCAACCAAGTGTTCCGGGGAGCAGAGAATTACGATAATCCAAACAAGAAGGGGCAGAATTATTGACCAATGTCTTCTCACAATCATTTTGGGATATTCAGAGATCAAAGAGTTACAATATTCTAAATATGAGGGGACAGAATTCGTGACCATTTTCTTCTAATAGTACTTTTGGGGAATCCGGAGAGCAAGGAATTAAGATAATCAAAGCGAGAAGAGCTAAAGCCATGTTAATTAGATCCCAACTGTTCTGCACCATATTTCAATTAGCGTTTCATCAGATTGACTTAGCCGCTTACAGCTAACATAATAATAATCCTAAAAGCAATAAAATACAATAATCTAAATAAGAGGTGTAAAATGATGTAGAATAAACACAATCCTGACTATTACGCACTGTAAACGATTCAGCGTTGGGTCTGAGTGGCTCTACCGACCAAAGATAACATGCTTTATTCTTTTTGGGGAATCCAGAGAGCAAGGAATTACAATAGTCCAAACAAGAGGAGACGAAGCTAAAAACTTTATTTTATAAATCTCGACTGTTCCACACCATAATCAAATCAGTGTTACGTCCGAGTGACTTGGCTGACAAAACCTAACATTTCATATTATTTGGGGGTATCCGGAAAGCAAGGAATTACAATAATCTAAATAAGAGTTGATAGAAGCAAAGATGATGTAGAATATTGAACATCCTGATTATTCTAAGCCATAATGGAATCAGTTTTTTTTGTCTGTGTGACTCTGCCACCCTAACCTAACATTCTTTTCGGGGAATCCAAACAGCAAAGACCCTCAATTCTCCAAACCAAAGGATATTGAAGGAAAGACGATTTTGAATCCACAAAATCCCAACTGATGTACACCGAAATTGAATCAGCTTTTTGTCCCAGTGACTCAGCCGCCCAAAACCAACATCTCATTTTCATTTTGGGGAATCCGGCGAGTAAGGAATAATAATAATTCAACCGAGAGGCGATACAAGCACAGATAATGTTGAATAGACAAAATCTCGACCGTTCCACTCCATAATCAAATCAGCCTTAAGTCCGAGCGACTTCGCCGCCCAAAGCTAACATCCCAGAGCACCGATCGAGTCGAGGATCGGCGTTCCTGCGAGAAAATTGTTTGGATTGACTAGCATTCCTATTTCAGGACCCTAGGTAAAGAAAGCTGAATGGAAAGCTGTGTGTCCACCTATGTGTGCACGCATGTCGATTGTGTACCTACGTGTAATTTGGACATGCACCTTTAAGTGGATCTAGCCAAATGTTTTTTTTTTTCTCCATTTTTTTCTACGGTTCTGGAGCACCCCAGCTCGACAAAGGCGACTATTCCGATGGCGCTGGTCAAGTGAAGGAGCGCCGGACTTATAATGACATCGAAAACAAACAGTGCTGAATGGGCACATGGTCCCTCGGTAACCGCAAGACCCTTAACGGGAAGAGTCTGTCCAGCGGCGCTCCCGGCCTACAGGAAGACCCCGGCGCCAAGCGCTTAAAGTACACCCACTGTGTCGAGCGTGTGCCGTGCAGACCCCCGCCACTACATTTATGAAAAGGACAGAAGAAGAAAAAAAAAGGCAATACCAGTCCATTTGTGCAGACGTTTTTGCGCGAGGATATACAAATACAAACAGCCGTGGCGGGGGGACGTTCCAATCAAGCACTAGCAACAATATTATCCTGCCATTCACTGTCACATCGTGATTGATGATGGAGGAGTCGGCCCAGAAGACCGCGGCTTGCTCCTGGACCAGAACGGGGAAAATATATATTGAAATATGAATTTACAAAAAAAAAAACTTGAATCGAACACCATTTGAGGGCAGAGGAATGAAGAGCACATTAAATGTATCTAAATAACTTAACGTTGCATTTAGTTTAGAGTCTTTTTCAATACATATTGTAGGTGTGTTACAAAACTGAATTAAACTTCATCTCATCTCATCAGCTGCACCACTTATCCTCAGTAGGGTCGCGGGGGTGCTGGAGCCCATCCCAGCAATCATCGGGCAGTGGGCAGGGGACACCCTGAACTGGTTGCCAGCCAATCCCAGGGCACACAGGGACAGACACGCTCAGTCACACCTAGGGACAATTTTGGACCGGCCGATTCACCTGAAATGCATGTTTTTGGAATGTGGGAGGAAACCGGAGTGCCCGGAGGAAACCCACGCAAGCACGGGGAGAACATGCAAACTCTGCACAGGAAGTCTGGAGCTGGATTTGAACCCACGCAGGAGGTTCCCATGACATGAACTGTGCCGCACATGCGCTAATCACTGCGCCGCTGTGCAGCCCAATTAATTAAACTTAATTGAATTAAATTGTTCCAATTGGCAAAATATTGAGAAACGAATGGAGTCACCAGTTTTTGGAGATACAGTAATCCCCGGTTATCACAATTAACAGGGACCAGTATCCCCCCTGAAAAACTCCATGAAGCCCCCAAGGGTCAAACTTACCTCGAGATGACGTCCTTACCGACTGAGAGTATACGACTGTAACAAAACGACTTCTATAGATCTACAAATTTAAAAACACAGAACTCAGAATTGCAGTTGAAAGAATGGTATTTATTGTCAATATACAGAAGTACAACTAAATTGGAGGGCTACTTCTTATAATACAAGAAAGCGATTTAGAGAGCGGCTGGCCAGCTCTATGCTCGCATCGGGTATCTTCAAAAGGAGCTAGGTCTCTGCGATGATTAAAATACAACCGTCCCCAATGTAGTGGATTTTCCATGAGTTGTAGCTCCAGGTCATGTAAAATGGATCTGGCATTGGTGAGATACAAGCTCGGCAGGGTTGGCTCAAGAGACTTGTTTGCCTAGTCGTAGTAGTAGGCCGGACCGGCAGTCTCAGTATTTTCTTCTCCCCGACACTGCCTCAGTTGCTTCCCACCTGGTAACAATCCACGGAGCACACGCTAGTAATCACTGTTTCTTTGCATTCTTCTGACTTTGCTCGGAGTCCAAATTTCTTTTCAATGTAACGAGCTGACAAAAGCTAGCGGTCGTCATGCTATTTGTTTTGATTGGTCCCTTCTCCAGGTTTCTTATTTTTCAGTTTTTTGAGTTTTCCTTGCCCGCATATCGGTTTAAGATGAGGGGATAGAGTAATTGTAACCAGTCCTTTGAGACATTTTTTGATTAAGGGCTGTACAAAAGATTGTGACTTGACTTGACTTGCACACATTGACTGAAATGCATGATTATGGCATCATCCATTATCCCCAGTTGACTATTTCTGAGAGCAGGGACCGGTAGAGCACCTTTTTTCTCTGTTCAGGGTGCTGAAGTGTGGCATTGTGGCCCGCCTAAAATGAACTGCAGTATTTTGCCCGCGATCCGTTATCCCCAGTCAATTATTGAGAGCAAAAGCCGAGAGAGTGAATTGTCATGTAAAGTGTCATAATCGGCAGCTTTTCTTTTCCTATTCTTTCTGATTAAAACACACTGTTCCCTTGTGGCTGTGATGCATTAACTTGTTGGACGATTTCATATCTGTTTTTGCATATCTAGGGTGATCTCTGACCCCATTTTCCTACAATAAACAAGGGATTACAATAATTTATGAAATCTTTAAAAAAATGCAGATCACAATAAAGCCCCAGTGTGTAGTATTTGACCACTAGATGGCACTGTATTTTCTAATGTGGACAAAAACCAGTGTAGCAACACGTTGCCAGACAAACATGGCGGCGACCTTTGGTAGGATTTCCATTATGTAAAAGATATACAAATTTCTTGACCTGTCTATCTTTTATTTTAGTTTACGAAAATTTAACATTGGTACAATAGTTTGGGTATTTTTTCGAAGTATTTCGTTCATTTTTTTTTATTACTGAATGAAGGTTTTTTTCAGAGGAACTAAATATTACATACTGTTCCTTTAAACGTGTTTTTGATTTTAGAAAAGTTAACTGAAAGTATGTCATAAAAAGGGCAACACGGCGGCACAGTGGTTAGCACGTGTGCGGCACAGTTCTGAGGTCACGAAATCAAACTTCATGGGTGGAGTTTGCATGTTCTCCCCATGCTTGCGTAGGTTTCCTCCGGGCACTCCGGTTTCCTCCTACAGTCCAAAAAAAGAACATGCATGTCAGGTTAATTGGCCAGTCCAAATTGTCCCTAGGTGTTAATGAGCAAGCGAGTTGTCTGTCTTTGTGTGCACTGCGATTGCCTGGCAACCAGTTCAGGGTGTCCCCTGCCCACTGCCCGAGAATGGCTTGGATGGGCTCCAGTACCCCCGCGACCCTACTGAGGATAAGCAGTGCAGATAATGGATGGATGGATGGATGTCATAAAATAATTCCTATTTTAGTCATGGGTCTGTGCATCTATCCATTCAAATGAGGCAATACATATTTCAAATTACCCACTTTAATATTTTTTTTTCCACAATGTGTAAAAAACGTTCAGTACTGAAAAAAAAGCAAGAAATCTTGACATCCGTTTTATGCGTCAAATGCAAACGTTTCATCTGTTTGTTTAATCCCACTCCAGTGTTTTTTTTAACATCTTAATAAAACAGAAACATTCTGGTGCGCCTCAGACATCTCAGTTGGGACATTTTATTGCTTTATTGGCATCGATCGCGCTCGAATTCTTATCACGGCACAACACAAAATGTCCTCAGAGAAGGTATAAATGGCCGCCGGAGATCACCTCCGCCAATCATCGGCAAACTTCGTCGTGATGGGAGAAGAAGTGGCTTTCAACTGCCGACCACAGCTGCTTCCCCGCATAGTTTTATGACACGAGGTCGTAACGTTTATTGGACATTGTCTTGCAGCCCCCATTTTGTGTACGGTACACCCCCGGGGTATGACATGAATCCGTTCTGAGGTGGGGATCGGACATCTAAATTGCCGTATACCGGGGATAGAAACAGATGGTGATGTGTTCCGAACCCCAAGATTAAAAGAAAAAATATGAACAAAATGGTATGCTAAGTACTACTTATGTGTTATGTATGTTAATAGGGTTAAATACAAGTATAAAAGAAATTCACACATTATGGAAAAACGACATTTTATCCACCTTTGACTTGAGCTGGTGCAGTGGAGTAGCGGGTGGATTCAGAAGGGGGCAGGGCAAAGTAATGGTGGATCAACTTGCAAGGATATTTACGCGTTTAGAAGGTTTCCTTTCTATAATGGCCTCCTTATTTCATATTAGTCCCGATCGGCGATAGTTTACGGCCATGCAACTGAACAAGGATAGAGATTTGCGTGCCTTTTTTTCAATAATATCAAGCTTTATTTCTATGGTTATGTAATTTTTGCTTCTCTCTTTAGCATCACTGCAAGCCTTAAGACCCATTCTACCTATAAACCGGGTGGAAACATATGTAGGCCTGGAGAGGGACAGGCGTCACCAGGCTCTACTTGCCCAAGACACACCACAGTGATTAAGGGAACCAACCAATGTATAACCAAGTTGAAGATTTCCTTGTTTTTTTTCTAATAATAGTCCCGATTGTCGATAGCTTCAAGTCATGCAACTGCGCAAGTGTAGAGAATCGTGTGCCTTCTGGGTATTAACTTTGTTTCCATGGTTATCATGTTTTTGCTTTTCCCTCAGTATGACTGATAGCCTTGGGACGCATAACCAATAATTTCACTCTTATCATGGCGCCCAATTGGCTCCGCCCGTGTGGCGCCATCTGCGGCTTGTTAACAGACTGGCTTTCCGTCTATTTAAGCTCAGTGCTCTCACTCTTCCTTTGTCAGTCTGTCAACGAACCTCTGCCCCGCAAGACGTGTGTTTTGATTCGGTCCTGTTTCCTGTTGGTATTTCCTGTCCGGTATGGTTCCCGTTTATTTTGTCCTGTTTAATATCGGTTTCCAATTTTGTTCCTGCCTAGTTGTCCTGTTTAATTTCAATATCCTGTTTTGATATCAATGCTGTCAGTCTTGTCCTGTCAGGTATCGACCCCATCCGTCCGATATCTGCTCGGGCAATTGGTATCGATCTCGTCGGCCTTTGGCTTCCTATCAATTCACGCCAGACTGCTGCCTGACTGCATAACTCCCCATTTCCCGTAAAATAAAAGGCTTGTGTGAGAAACTCACGCATCACGCATTTGGGTCCTGATCCGGTTCCAGTTCTTGACAAATGAATTCATTTCATAAATACAGAATTGTAGCTCAGACTTCGTATTTGCACACAAAATTCTGAACCAAATGAATAAAAAGAAAAAGCATAGTGGGAGGTAATTTAGCCAAATGCAAATCAGCATTTTCAAAAGCTGACATGGACTAATAGCGGATATCAAGATGTAACTTGTCATACGCACAACAGTGCAAAGTTTTTGGGGACGCAACATAGTTTGTTTATCATATAGTTGGGACAATATTGTTAGGAGGGGAAGAAAATTGTCTTATTCCACACTTCAAGTGAAAAGTCGCCGTATCCCGGGATTCCATTATAGTCAAAACCTAAGGAGTCTTATTATTCTTATTATTCCTTCTGTGTTGATTCTGGCCCTCAGATGAAAGTTCTGGATGACTAAAAAATAAAAAGTGGCTCCCAACTAAATTCAACTAATAGAAATTACCAACATATGAGTTTTATGTTGCCGTTATGTTCCCTGTTGCATTTTCTGGCTCGTCCAAAGCATTACAAACCCCGACCCCCCGCCGGTTTTAGCAACCACCCCCCTTCCTCCTTTGATTCGGTTCTGGCTCTGATATCGGCCAGCTCGATTTGGACCAGGAGAACTTGAGGTCATCTCGTGAACTCGAACTAAATCCACCGACGCTGTTTGGATAGGTGCTAGCGAGGCCTCACGAGAAGCACAGAATCGCAGCGGACATTTTTTTTTTTTTTCTTTTTCTAAATACTCACTCCCGACGCCACGGGGAAAATCATTTGTCCGGCCAACCGTAGGCCGGGCGAGCTGGAATGAGTTGAGAGAGAAAGTTGTCGTTTCTGGATTGAATTTAGACGCTTAAAAGTGAGTTTGGGATGAGAACATATGCGACAACGATTTCAAAGTTGAATGCAACATCAATCATTTTTATGAGCGAGAACATCACAATCCGCTTCCCATGTCAAACCAGAAGGAAAGGAGATGGAAAGAATAGGAAGGGAAAAAAAATGGCACCCGGGTTACGACATTAATCTGTCCTAAACAGGGGATTGCAGAGGTACTGTATAGCGGGGAATTGAAAGCGATGGTGATTGGCTAATGCAGGGGTGTCCAACTTATGGAGGCCAGATTTGTAGATTAAAGAGAAAGAAAAAGAACGAGAGACAAAGAGAAATCAATTGGGAGTGAGAGAGGGGGTGGGGGGATGGTGAAACAAAAAAGATTAAGAAAGAAAGAAATGAAAGGATTCAAAGAGAGAAAGAATGAAATGGAGAAAAAGAGACAAAGAGTGAAATAGAGAAATGGAGAGAGACAAAGAGAGAAATGGAGAGAGAGGAAAAGAGACAAAAAGAGAAATGGAGAAAGAAAAAATAGCTAGAGAGAGAGAGAGAAAGAGAGGGGGAGAGAGAGATGGAACAAAAAAGAGATTAAGAAGGAAAGAAAGAAAGGAAAGGATACAAAGTGAGAAAGTGTGAAATGGAGAAAACGAGACAAAGAGTGAAATAGAGAAATGGAAAGAGACAGAGAGAAATGAAGGGAGAAAAAACAGATCAAGAGAGAGAGAGAGAAGGGGTTAGAGATGAAACAAAAAAGAGATTAAGAAAGAAAGAAAGAAAGAAAGAAAGAAAGAAAGAAAGAAATGAAAGGATACAAAGTGAGAAAGAATGAAATGAAAGGATACAAAATGAGAAAGAATGAAATGGCGAAAAAGAGTGAAATAGAGAAATGGAGAGGGACAAAGAGAGAAATGGAGAGAGAGGAAAAGAGACAAAAGGAGAAATGGAGAAAGAAAAAATAGCTAGAAAGAGAGAGAGAAAGAGAGGGGGAGAGAGAGATGGAACAAAAAAGAGATTAAGAAGGAAAGAAAGAAAGGAAAGGATACAAAGTGAGAAAGTGTGAAATGGAGAAAACGAGACAAAGTGTGAAATAGAGAAATGGAAAGAGACAGAGAGAAATCAAGGGAGAAAAAACAGATCAAGAGAGAGAGAGAGAAAGAGAGAGAGAGAAGGGGTTAGAGATGAAACAAAAAAGAGATTAAGAAAGAAAGAAAGAAAGAAAGAAAGAAATGAAAGGATACAAAGTGAGAAAGAATGAAATGAAAGGATACAAAGTTAGAAAGAATGAAATGGAGAAAAAGAGACAAAGAGTGAAACAGAGAAATGGAGAGAGACAAAGAGAAATGGAGAAAGAGAAAAAGAGACAAATAGAGAAATGAAGAGAGAAAAAAGACAAAAAGAGAGAGGAGAGGGAGACAAAGAGAGAGACAAAGAGAGAAATGGAGAAAGAGAGAGACAAAGAGAGAAATAGATAGAAAGGAAGAGAGACAAAGGGAGAAATAGAGACAAAGAGAGAAAGAGTGAACTGGAGAAATGGACAAAGATACAAAGAGATAATTGGAAAAAGAGAGAAAAAGAGAAAAACGAAGAAAGAGGAAAAGAAACAAAGAGACAGAGAAAAAATAGAAATTAAGAAAAAGGGAGAGTAAAAAAGAGAGAGAGACAAGGAGATAAATAGAAAACTAGAAAGGGTAAATGGAGAGGGAGACATAGCCAAAGAGAGAGAATGAGAATGAAGAACTGTAAATTTGGGATTTTCATTTTTAACCGCAAGGTTCATTTCCTTGGTTGTGTCTTTGCTTCTTACTTTAGCATCACCGCAAGCCTTGGGCCCATTGCGAATAAAAAGTAAACAAAAAGTATCGTGTTGTACCTTATTTACTATTCTTATTTCGTTATTATATTTTGAGCATTTGCGTTTGGGCCCGCGGGCCGTAGTTTGCCAACCCCTGCCTTACACGGAAAACACAGTAAGATGGTATCCCAGGGGTCTACTGTCCAGTTGTTTTATTTTGCTCTTTGACTCTACTGATTTGCAGCTAATCCTCATTGATAGAGAAAATAATGGATTCTTGCAACTTTTCAGTCTCAATCTACGCTGTCGGGGAAGTGAACCCTGCAATCTTCACTAAGTGCCAAAAGAAACTCAACCCTGGACTCAAACTAGCATCTTTCTAACCACAAACTTGTCAGGCTGCCCAATAGGCTACGGGATGTTCCCACTTCTGGGGCCGATTGTCGGACCCTACGGCCAAGACCGTAAGCCGCTGTGACAGTTCTTGGCAGCTCCGCTTCTTAAGTCCTAACAGATCAGCACGAGGGATCGCAACAAGCCGGAATTAAGCTCCCGGTGCTCTGGTTCGACTTTTCATGTCTAGTTCAGGGGTCGGGAACCTTTTTGAACCAAAGGGCTAGAAAAACAAAACAGATTTATATCTATATGTTTTTTAGAGAGCCACGCCATACATTTTAAGACAAAATTAAAAAAAAACCACCAACACCCGCTCTTCAGAAAAAAAATCACTTTTTCTGTTTTGATGATTTTACAAAATGTATAAATAATATAAAATAATGTTATTGTTATTTTATGTTATTGTTATTGTAGAGCACAGGTGTCAAACAGGCGGCCCGCGGGCCAGATCAGGCCCGCTAAGGGATTGAATCCGCGAAATAACACTCAGAGAAGCGCAAGAAAAAAACAAGCTGCAGGTTGAAATATGTCAACTTGATGTTGCCAAAGCCAGGTGCCTTGAACAAAGACACTGTACTTGTATTTATTTCTCTCTCTTTTCCACCCCTTTCTCCCACTCTGTCTCTCACTCTCTCTCTCTCTTTCTCTCTTCCTTTGTTGCTTTTTGTCTCTCTCTGTGTCTTTTAACCTCTTTTGTTCTAACATCTTTTTCTCTCTTTTCTCTTTCTTCATACCCTTAGCACTTTCTTTTCTCTCCTCCTGTATTATCTTTGGATTTCTTTCTTCCTCTCCCTTTCTTCCCCCTCTCTCACGACTTTTTATCTTTTGTTTCTCACGCTCTCTCCCCCTCTTTTTTTCTCTTTGTCCCGCCCTCCCTCCTTTTCTCCTCCCTCTTTCTTTTATTTCTTTATCTCTTTTTCTTTCTCTTTAATCTACTAGTCCGGCCCCCGACAGAATGTTTGTTCTATCGTGTGGCCCCCGAGTTAAAATGAGTTTGACACCCCTGTTGTAGAGTGACTTGTTTACCTGACTGCCCATTTTGCACATCTGGTTAGCTGCTCCTCTTGCACTCTTTGCACTACTGTATAATACTATACATAGCTATAATTATGTAGTATATTATTAGTACTTCAATACTCCAACTCAATACAACATTTTATTTATATCTGTACATTCAAGGAAACTGTGCGGGTCAGATGTATCGACATTTCGTTCTGTATACACGTGTACAAGAATGACAATAAAGTATATCTGAATCCGAATCTGAATCTGAAATAATAAAAATGCCAGAACCTCTTTCCCATATCAATACAAACATACCTAAAATTTACCTCCCTCCCGCAGTAACATAAGAATGTTGAGGCTCATTTTGACTGTCATTTTTTAATGATTTCAAAACAAGGTGCAAGCAAAGTTCTTTTGTAAAAATGTCACAAAATACCGCAAACAAGAGGGATATGGACAACTTTAAATTTCGATGCAGACAATGCTGGCCGAGAGACAGAAGGGAGTGCATAATTTCTAATTTTTACTAAAAATGTATATTTAATTTTCATAGTAAAACTTGAATTACATTTTAAAATGATTATAGAATGCAAAATAACAGCTCTGCATATAAAATATCCATCCATCTATCTATCTATCTATCTATCTATCTATCTATCTATCTATCTATCTATCTATCTATCTATCTATCTATCTATCTATCTATCTATCTATCGATATATCTATCTACTTTAAATTAGGTACATACCAAAAGGAATATGTACCCAACATAATAATAAAATGTGTACCTCAAAAAACAATAATTATTCAATTATGAAGATCATAAAGATTACTATATTGGAAAAAGGTCTCATCATGTTTAAACCAATTACTTAACCTTTTAAGCAGGGCTTCAATGCCACATACTTGTACACCATGTTCATATTTCACAATCATTTCCTTCTTCAACTAGTTGTCATTGTTTTCCATTTTCCTTTATCACTAACTCTCTTAGAACCTATAATAACGGGCAAAAAAGAAATAAAACACACAAAATCACAATTAGATGAGATGTGGTCCCTCTCAACCACAATTGGTATAGCGCCAATTGACTGAACAGGAAGAAGGGATGGACCAGGACATTTTCACCAGTTTTATCATCATAGTTTTTTTGTAGCAGGATACAAATAACACAAACATTCTTTGTTAAGTTTTGGTGAGGTGGACCCAAGCGAAGACACACTAGCTGACGAGCGTTTATTTTGGGGCAATTGAAATTACTGCACTCTACACATTGGAGGGAGGAAAATAATTTGGAATTAAAAAATGCAATCCGGGAAACTCACAGCTCGCAAAGTTCTTGAAGTCTAGAATAGAATGACAGGTATACTCAGTCAGGAGTGCAAGAACATCAAGGGCAAATAACGACCCAACAGCTTCTGCTGTCGGCACAGCCCTTTAATGATGGTGATGAGGAAAAGGTGTGGTGGTCCTCCAATTTGTCTGCCTGTTGGCGCCCCCTGAAGGACAGTGGTGTTCTGGGTCCTAACAATTCTTAACATTTTCTAATGATTTAAATATACTTTGAACAACTATTAAATCCATGACTCCCTTTAATCCATAAGTATGTCTTGTCTTTTAATTTAAAAATAGGTTTATATGAGGCTTTCAATCATTTTGCGGCTCCATGCATATTTGTTTTTGGGTCTGTTACTTTCAAAATTTTCAGTTACCGACCCCTGGGCTGGATGAATAAACATGACTTGACTGGTCTACTAGTGATCCCAAGAGCCAAGAAGAGATTCGTAGGTTCGAGAGTGTTCTCCGTTCTGTGCTGTGGAATGCTCTGCCCTCTGAGATTGGATCTGCAACCTCAGTGCAAATGTTTAAATCTAGGCTTATAACACACTTCCATTCGAATGAATGACCTATATTTCATGTTGACAATATCTATGTATTGTTTGTTATTGCAACATCCAGCCTGGTCATCCTGGAAGGGGCATTACCTCGTGCGGTGTCAGGAACCGGAACAGTATCAGGACCCAAATGCGTGACCTTTCTCACACAAACCTTTTATAGGACCGGAAATGGGAAGTCATGCACGTTAGGCAGCAGTCTGGCCTGGAATGATAGGAAGCCAGAGGCTGACGAGATTGATACCAATAGCCCGAGCAGATATCGGACAGATGGGGTCGATACTGGACAGGACGGGACAGACAGGATTGATATCAAAGCAGAATATCGAAATCAAACAGGACAAACCGGGACAGACAGGATTGATATCAAAGCAGAATATCGAAATCAAACAGGACAAACCAGACGGGAATGAAACTGGAAAACAATATCAAACAGGACAAAATAAACGGGAACAATACCGGAAAGGAAATATCAACAGGAAACAGGACAGAGTCAAATCCCACGTCTTGCAGGGCAGAGGTTCTCAGGGCAGAGTGAGAGCACTGAGCTTAAATAGACAGAAAGCCAATCTGTCAAGGCAGCTGGCGCCACACGGGCGGGGCTAATTGAGCGCCATGGCAACCGTGACAGTGCAGTCCCTTTTCAAGGTGTCTTAATTTTCTTCATGTTGAGAGGTCTTTGAGTTAATCCTTGCCCTGATGTAGGTTTTAGATCAGGGGATGGTTTCATAATAGTCTGTAGTTTGCAATAGTCTGTGGTCTGTGCAGCCTTTTGAGACTCCTTGTGATTAAGGGCGTCACAAATAAACATGACTTGACCAAAGTGAACCAAAAGCGTGCCGCGAACCACCATTTGAGAAACACTAATCAAAACAACTTGGAATACAGCTGAAAATCCTTCTAAAGAAAACGGCTCCGAGTGTGCTGGAGGACGGCGCCGTTGGCATCCAGCAGCCAATAGCGTAGACGCCAATTTCCCTATGCTAATGACATTAAGTGCGCGCGTGGCTTCAGAAACTCAACTCCTCCATCTACGGAGAGGAGAACAGCTGGCCCTTGTGCCTCCAAAACCTCTCAAATTGTCCCGATACACAATCTGAGGTCTAAAACAAACTGGGATCCCGGGAGTTGGCAGCAGGGACGGCGCTAGAGTGGCGCTGACCCGCTGTCCTGTATGCTAATGGGACCGGGACACAGAGTCCACTGTGAGCGGCAGCACAGTGGCCTGTTGTGATGGCGGATAGCAAAACAGAGGCCCTATATGTCCCACTCGGTGAGTGGCACGTGTGTCCTCACCCTTGCCGGCTAAAAATAGAAACAATAACAATGGTAGAGGGAAATGCTTGTTTAGACAAAAAATAGATGATATCGCTTTACAACATATGAATAAAGCCCAGAGAAATCATTTTCGGGTTAATAACGCTAAACAAGGTGTGTATTCATGATATCTTGGACATTTCATTTTCAATACCTCTGTGTTGAAAACTAGTATTTACTGATTCTCCTTACCGTAAATTACATAAATATGTACAATAAAAATAAAAATGCTTAGAGAAATATTTGAACTCATTCAATGCCAATTTTTACCATTTTGACTTGTTTTTGAAGGCTTACACTTAATTTCAATCAATAGAACACATCTAAAGCAAGGTTGAACGATCCTCTTTCTGTTAAAATTTCTTGCTTTTACAAAAGTTAGTAAATAAAAGTTGAATACTCATTTCCTAGAGAACTTCTGAGAAAAACTTATTGTGGAAGTAGAACTTTCTCTGTGTTACGACCAGAACAGAAGTAGAATAGAATAGAATCTACCTTTATTGTCATTGTTACAAAATAGGTTAACATATTGTGACAATGAAATTGGGCATGACACTCCAGGTTCACACATTCACAGTGAGGTAATAAAGCCAAGAAGATAAAGGAACAGAGAAGATAAGGTGATAGTTATAATTTACACGATATTTACACAAGAAATGTCGGCATGTAGGATGTTACATACAGTTGGTATCGTAATACAGTTGGTAGGACCCAGATGCGCAATGTTACTCACTAGTTTATTGAAATATAGAGGAAAGGCAGCGCCAGCGATCCGGTGCTCGCTGGACGCGGGAAGCAAAATGCTTACGGGATCGGAGCGTGTTCCGAATGCAGGGGTAGATCTTCTGGAGCGGGACATCGTAGCGTAGTTGGACAGAAAAACAGGTCGTTAGCCGAGACGGGAGAGCAGAACGTGGCTGGGGTCAAAAAAGCAGGTCGTTAGCCGGGACGGGAGATCAAAACGTGGTCGGGGTCAAAAAACGGGTCGTAGCAGGAGACAAACGGGGAAGTCAGGAACGGACGAGTGGGAAACGGGTGACAAAACGGGTGACAAAACGGGTGACAAAACGGGGCCAATGGGAGTCAGAGTCAAAAAGGCTTGCCTTGTGAAAACAGAGGTCCACTGACGGACTGACAACAGGCGAGTGAAAGAACTGAGTATGACGGGGAACCAATCAGGTAACCAGCAGCAGCTGGCGCCAAACGAGCGGGCACAGGTGAGTGTAATGAGTAATCATGACACTCTGCAGTGCTTTTTGGGGGATTTCTGATACCTTCAATATGAAAACAATGAAACGAAATGAAATGATCTGCATTTATATCAAGTCAATGACTTCCCAAAGCGCTTTACAATGTGCTCCACATTTCCCAATGGCGGCCTTGCAGCCATGTAAGGCGCTAACCTGCTCATTGGGGGTATTAGGGGTTCAGTGTCTTACCCAAGGACACTTCGACATGTAACACGGACGAGCCAGGATTCGAACTGTGATCCCTCGATCCCAAGACGAGCGCTCTACCTCCTGAGCTACTGCCGCCCCCAATGTTTCTTCTAAACAAAAGCTAACTTTGTTTTCAACATAACATAATGTTACATGAACACGGAACCTATCCCTGAACGAAGGCAAGAAACTTGCAAGAACTTTTCAGTGCCCAATGTTTACGTGATCACTCGGGTGCTGCCCAACACACTCTCAATTGTTGGATATAGGAAGCAACACGAGGAATTGGGGGCTGCCCAGTGTGGACAAAGATCAAATCAAAGCCATTCCTGCCATCATATGGTGATTTATCGTACTCACATCATTTCCAAAGGCTTGAAACTTACAGATCAGCTGCACTAAAGTTTACAAAAATATATAAATATAAATATATAGATGGTAGGGCGCCCGCTCCGAGACTGGGAGGTCGCTGGTTCAAGCCTCGGCCGAGTCATACCTAAGACTTACAACATTGGTACTCATTGCCTCCCTGCTTGGCACTCGGCATTAAGGGTTGGAATTGGGGGGTTTGGTCACCTAATGACTAAAATGGCGGCGCCCTGTTTGGCCGCGGCTGCATCGGCTCGTTACAGTTTAACTGTACGGGTCAGGTGTATCGACATTTTCATTCTGTGTGCATGGTTACAAAGAATGACAATAAGAAAAAAAAAAGTAAGTAAGTAAAATAAAGTAAAACGGAAAAAAAAAAACACAAACCACGTATTGATGCCGTTATAAATGGCTACCGTATGTAGTAGTATTTTATTATTATGGCTCTCCAATTATATTTGCTATATTGTCTAGTGTAGTTAGAAGATGCACTTACAAATTCTCAAGTTTTTTCTATTTTCCTCATTTTGGGGTTTTTGAGGTTTTCCTTACCCTCATGTAGGTTTTAGATCAGGGGATGGTGTCATAATAGTCTGTAGTTTGCAACAATATGTAGTCTGTGCAGCTCTTTGAGACTTCTTGTGATTAAGGGTTATATAAATAAACATAACTTGACTTGACCATTTTATTACTTTTGATTTTTTTGGGTGTGCCTCGTAGTCTGGAAAATACAGCATTTTTTTATATACCTAGTCAAATGGAAAGAGGGCTACATAAAAAATGTATAACATATTTACAAAGCCGGACTGAAAATGTAAAAAAGTGGGGCTGATTTAAACTACTGAGAAGCTAACAAATGTAGGGTATTCCAATATAATCAGTTAAAAAAGAAATATTTTTTTATGGCCTCATCAGTTATCATGAATTTTCTACCAGACACATTTCCTTGATATGAAAGTCCCCATATCATGAAGATCAAATTAAAGAAGTCCATATAATACAGGCACTACCAAAAGCCTGCTGTTTCTATTTTATCAAAAGTGGGCTAAATTGAGTTCAAAGAAAAAAAAAATACTGTATTTCATGTATCATTCACTCAAGTGAAATAGAACACATAATGATTCCTGGTGTATGATACAAATGGTTACAGACCAAATTGCATTTGTTTGTCATCGTTCCTCGAGGATTAAAGGAAAGTCTAGTGACCCGATAAAAACACAGACAATACAGAAAGAGAACAGAAGCGTTTTATAGAGATAACTTCTACTGTTATTTAATTTGGATATTTAAATTGAGGACTGTGGGTGGAAAAGTTGAAATATCGTGAGTATGTTGTACATATTAAGGACGGCAGTAGCTCAAGAGGTAGAGTGCCTGTCTTGAGACCGAGATAATTGTGAAAGTGTGTTTGTGAACGTGCACATAAAGCGCTTTGGGAGGTCTTCAGTGTGACTTGAAAAGCGCTATATAAACGCAGTCCATCACCATCATCTATATCAATCACAAATTAAGAGGCTGTAGAAAACCTTCTCAGGGGCCACATCTGGCCCGAAGGCCTTGACTTTGTACTATAAATTGCATTTAAAAACCCCAAATTTGTTAGAATTTTAAAAGTGCACCTTATGATCCGGTGTGCTTTATAGAACAGAAAATACGGCCATTTCGGAGTTCCCTGGGGATAATGAATTACAGTCGCAAGGTTGCTGCTTATTGTACGCTGAAGTAAAAATTAAACCTGGTCTCTCTGCCCCTTCTCTCAGCAATATTCGACTGGGGATAATGGACCGTGACCAAAACAGTGTAGTTCCTTTTAGATGGGCCACAATATAATGCTGCAGCCTTAACAATATGCCGGCCCATGCTCTGGAATAGTTAATTGGGGACAATAGATCTTGGCAACAACCCTGCATTTCATTTCCTGACAAAATTGCCTTTTGCATGTCCCTGCTTGCATCAATCGGGAATAATGGTTCGCGGCTGCACGAGTGCAGTGCATTTGTGGTGGACAGAGCGATAAAAAAGAGCCGCCAGCCCAACAAAAATATGTTATCCGGGCCATCGCTCACAGAAATATGCAATCGGGGATAATGGATCTCAGAATATTTTTCAACCTGCGATGCACGGAGGCCTCTAAATACAAAGCGTGAAGTAGCAAAGGATTACATCGTTTTCAATCTGATACTTTTTGGGGGGGAATCTGTGATTTTTACCTACCTATTTATTCGATTTGAGTCCCAGGCTCAGAGTGATGCTAAAGGGAGAAGCAAAAACAATACTAGTTCCTCCTGATTGTCTATATTTAAAATATACATTGTAGTTCAGGCTTGAATATATTTTGTGTAACGTAATCATGCATTTTAATCTAATTCCATGATACTAATCGTGAAAAAAAGTCCTAAATATTTGCCTTCAAACTGTCCTCCATATTCCCCAAATACGCTCGCTGCAGCTGTTTATGTTCAACAAGCAGGATTTATTTACTTTCCATGGGCGCTGCCTCGTTCCTTTAGTGTCTCGTTATCTCGGTGAGACGTATTTAGTCATCTATGGGCGTCTTGTTCCAGCGTGTTTGCTTTTCGTCACCGGCGAGAAGATGGATGAGTCTTTCAGTGCCGATAACCTCGATAGGAAATATGCAGAGCCGTCCGGAGTGACCGCTTCTATAACCAGCCGGACTGTGACGGACAGGCTAGGTTGATGCCAGCGAATGTTTGCGGTGCTCGGGTCTCTCGCAGTTTCCTATTTGCTTGCGGTAGTAACGGGAATTCCCACGGGAAGAAGGTTGTCATACCTGGTGAAAGTGCCATTTTTATGTGTGAAAGCCCCAGTGTGTGAGTGTATGTCATACAGTGACCCCTAGTGGTGTCAAAAATACCTTAAACATGGACTATATGGGTTTTTTTTCAGACTAGTAGTTTTGCGAAGATTGCTTGTTCTAGTGGTGCTTTAAGCACTTTAGGACCACTTACTGAACGCAGATGAGCCCAGTATTTAGTGGAGTCCCGTTAATTAGACATACTTTTTCCCACTGTTTTCCTCTCTAGCCACTCATGTCACCCAATTGGCCACGGGTTATGGCTCACCACTAGCTGCTATTCTTAATGTTAGATGCTTCGTTGCAATTCAGTGGTCACCGTGTCCTGTTATTCAGGTATCTGGTGCTTTTTCCACTCTTTCCTTTTCTAACCACTCACTTGGCTGAAGGCTATGGCTCACCACTATTGTTATTGTTAGCCACTCGGTGTAAACAAAGCTTTCTTTGTCCTCCAGTGGTCGTCGAGTCCAGAAATTGTGGCACCTTTTACTTTTTTTCCCACTGTTTCATTCTCTAACCACTCATGTCAGATATTTAGCTGCAAGCTATGGCTTTCAACTACTTGCTATTGATCTTGTTAGCTGTTTTGTGTATATAAAACTTTTTTTCCTTCAATGTGTCTCACCTTACACACTTGGTCAGGTGAGCAAATCCGCCGGGGTCCATGTTCATCATCTACGACTTTTTACACTGTTTCCTTCTCTAGCCACTCATGTCGCTGAGTTCTGTGATTCAAGGTCCCGACGCCTGACAAATTAAATCTCTCACTGGCCTTTTTAGTAGCTTCCTGCTAGCCACTAAAGTTAGCCACTTTTCCTAGCTTTGACAAACTCCAGCCGCTCTGGATGAATCTAGCTTGTTGGTCTTTTGTAGTTGTTTACGGGATTAACAACAGTTTTCATTGTGCTGTCGCTGGCTTAAATTCACCCTTGATAACGAAAGGAAATATCGAAGTACTTTAACCAATTTTTCCAAATGCTATCATTTGGCTTTTTGTAGTATTTTCTTCAAATGCAAAGCCTTTAGCTCCATCCTAATCTGCAACGACCTCTAGTGGTGAATTATTGCACACTGTCACTTCAATATTTGTGTCAAAAGTAGTCAAGTCAAGTCATGTTAATTTTTATAGCCTTTAATCACAAGGAGTCTCAAAGGGCTGCACAGACTCCAGACTAGTATAACGCCATCCCTTGATCTAAATCCTACATGAGGGCAAGGAAAAACTCAAAAACCTCAGCATGAGGAGAATAAAGAAACATTGAGAAGGGTCTGCATGTGAAAAAAATGATGTTATATATTTTTAAATAGACTCTGTTTTGTCCTAGCTTCACTGGCAAATTCTGGAACAACCAATTGGGAACCGAAAAAAACGACGAATCAGATCATGTTTTAAGTAAATTACATTTTAGGGATTGCGATTTAGAACGTGTCTAAATAAATCAATTTCCTTCCATCATGTGTGAAACACCAGTTCACTGTCCAGTCTGATTCCTTTCATACCGAACCTAATTGCAAATCAGCTTTAATGGCCTTCTATTTGAGTCTCCTTGACACATCGCCGAAAAAAATGGAGACCTCCTGCGCTCTCGTATCAATCACTACATATTTTAAGAGCTTAGCGGTGGGTAAAGCCCGACGGACAAATATTTGGCGTGTCCGAGCAAACATCCAGCAACCCCCCCTTCGTGTTTAATCAAAAGTTAGAACAGCGAACCAGTGTAGGTGTCCTTCAGTGAATCTCAGTGCTAGATAAACACTTGCGGTGGACGGCGTGTACACAAATCTCGGGCAGAGACCAGCTCAGGCATCCGTGGAAAAACCTTAATGTGTTGGGTGGCATGGCCAATTTGACCTTGTTGAGAAATTGCGGTGAAAAAAATGTACGTTTGTGACAGATCCTTCTCAAACAGGGTGTGAAAATGTTGCTGGATGGAATCAGGGACCTCCTGGACCTCATTTGAAAGTCACTTTTGTTCCTCGCTTCGGTAAAAGGTTCAAATAGATAAATTGCGCTAACATGAAGTTTAAGAAGCCAATTACAGAGCTGTACTATTGCTCCAGTCTCATTTTAATCAAAAAACTGGCAAATGAAATGTCAGAAGCTCTTGAAGATGTTTGTATGCCGTTAGATACTTTAACCCCTCGTTTATCAATTTTAAGGAGAACCAGAACTAAATATACGGAAATCTCATTTTTAGCAGGAGCTCTGCCAGCCCCTGCTTGTAGCAATAATCGACAGGGATAATGGAAAGCCTCTTGTATGCTCTTGTGGCCCCAGCTTTTAGCAATAGAATACTGAAGGCAATGGATCACAGCCAAAACAGTGTGCTTCATCTTCGTCGGTTCAAAATGGATTGCTTCAGTGGCCGGAACCCTCCGCCTGGCCCTGATTTAAGGAATGATCAACTGGGGTAATGGATTAAGGACACGACTATGTATTTTATTTTGGCAGACCAGATCAATAGCCGCCAGACAAAAGTCCCCTCTGCGAATCCCTCCTACTGAAATATGGAATCGCGGATAAGGGATCGTGGCTGCACAAGTGTAGTTCACTTTTTGGTGTGCAGAAAGAAGCTGCCAGGCCTGACAAAAATGAACACTGCATCCCCCGCTAAAGTAATATGCAATCGGGGATAATGGATCACGGCCACAACCAGGCATTTATTTTTAGCGAAACTCGAAGGATAGCCTCCAGACCAAAGTGATTTAAGGGATTGGAATTAATGAATTGGGCCACACAAGTGCTGTTCATTTTGTGCAGAAAGAATATGCATTAAATAACAACAAGATAGTATATATTAGGGCAGACGGCGGCACAGTGGTTAGCGTGTGTGCGGCACAGTTCTGAGGTCATGAGATCGAATCTCCTGTGTGGAGTTTGCATGTTCTCCCTGTGCTTGTGCAGGCACTCCGGTTTCCTCCCACATTCCAAAAACATGCGTTTCAGGTTAATTGGCCGGTCCAAATTGTCCCTAGGTGTGAATGAGCGAGTGAGTTGTCTCTCTCTGTGCCCTGCAACTGGCTGTTCAGGGTGTCCCCTCCCCAATGCCCGAGGATGACTGGAATGGGCTCCAGCATCCCCGCGACCCTACTGAGGATAAGCGGTGCAGATAATAGATGGATGGATAGCATATATTAAGTAATACTTATCCATGTGTACATGATTAAGAAACGTAAATAAATATATAAGAAACGGAAACATGACATTTTATCTACTTTTGATGTGACGTGAGCTGGTAGAGTGGACTTAGTGGACTGATGTTTTGTCTGATATATGTGTATACAATTAAATAACAATATAAAGGTGGAAAGAATAAACATTTAAATAACAAAAGAATATATATCAAGTACAACTTGTGTACGATTAAATAATGTAAATATGTATACATGTAAAGGAAAAGTTAAAGACTTGAGACGGTCCAGTGGAGTAGCGGATGGATGCAGAGCAAAGACGAGATGGCAAATTAAATTCAAGCCTGATTTTAATCGCCTCCTTATTTTTAACAGTAGTGCCGATCGTCGATTGGTTACTACCTTGCACCTTATCGAGGGAATCAATTATTGTGCCCTCCTCGTGTGTACTTTGTTTCCATGGTTATGACAATTTGGATACTTTGTCATATAACCACCGTTTCTGACTGAAGTTTGGTACTTTTGGTAAGTCAGGTCCAAACTAGGACGGATAAGGAGCAGGGAGACATATGACAGTTCGATCCATCAGCTTGTCTGGACCGTAATTCTGATGGATCAAATGGCTTTCTTTCCATCGTCTCCAGCTAGTTACGCTACAACATCCTGACAAGTCCTTGGACCCGCGCCACAAATATGATCGGACCCGGTACGACACTGCGACGGCGAATGCCAAATCAGCACAGGAGAATCCACGAATTCAACATTTTCGTTGGCATCGAAGCAGTTCAAATATAATTCCGCGACTAACTCTATAAGTCTGCCCGAGTGGACGAGGAACTGTGCAAATAGGCCCCGGTGCCAAGACCCCGGTATAGCAATGAAGGCATGTGTAGTCTTTGGACAATATTTGATAACAATTTTGAAACGGATCATTTCTTCGACGACCTACAAGACGGACTTTTGGTCCCTCCGACGGGGGCACGCTTTTATTTCGGCGTGAAATCAAATCCACGGGAATATGAGCACATCTGTCTCTGAATAATTGGGCAAATATTTTGAAATCAAACAGCTTTTCCACTGTCAAACACGGTACGTCAAGAGAGGCACCGGCCCGACACGGCTGTTAGGGGTTTTGAAACCGAAGGACCCGGCGCGCGGGTGCTGACGCCGCAACGGCCTCACTATCAGGTTGGAATCAGGCAAACGTCGGCAGTTTTAGGAGGACTCTGAGATGTGTGCTTGCTGTTTGTCTCTAAATATTTGTTATTCTTTAGTAAACAACAAATGAGCTGTAACTTCAATCATTCACAAACAGGTTCTTAGGAAAATCACTTCCAGTAGACCCCGGGTAACGACAACCCAGCCTTTCGATCATAAACACTCCATGGTGTGGAATGAGAGGGGTTTTTGCCCCTACTTAAGGCATTTTTTCCCAACATCAACAAGAAATACTTGTGTGTGTGCCCAAAAAACATATAAAACTGCAAAATTTTTCAGTGTTGCGAGTTATGTCTCCTATATGCCTGTGTGTTATAGCTAAACGACATATAAAATGCTGGTTTGCTAGTGGTTTGTGTTAAGTATCATGACAATTCTATTATGCCACAGTATTGGCTGAACTACCCCCCACAATGACTTTTTATGTCTTCGTTCTTTACAGAATATAATGCGCTTGAATTGAATCGTCGTTATTGTATTTAATATTAACGTTGTGAAACATTGCATGCAACGGGATTAGACATGGTACTCCAGGGTAAACATGTAATATAACCATAGAAAAAATGAGATCAAAGACTATCATAATAAATAGGCAAAAAACGATTACAACATAGTGCTTAAAAAACTAGCCCAGGTTATAATAATGCAATCAAATAGAATAGTGCATCATAACAATTGTGCAATGAAAATAAGTGCAATAACATTTAGCAGAAACAATTTAAAATCAAAACAAAATCAATCATAAGATATATATTTTCAGTTTAATTTAGCAACAACAACAAAAAAGAAAAAAACAGATAACATTTAGCAGAAACAATTAAAAAACCCAAAATAAGTCATAGGGTATATATTTTCAAGGTTTTGTGCAATAGTACAATTTTCAGCTTCTTAAAGACTTTGCAAGCTGGCGAAACGGTACTGTAATGTTTGTACTCTATGTGTCTGTAACGGGTCCAAGGCTTTGAGTGATGCTAAACAAAGCAAAAACATGAAAATCATGGAAACAAAGCTTGTGATTATCAAGAAATATAAAGAAGGCAGAATAATTGTTACCCTTGCTAAATTGCAATCATCAATCTGGACTATTGTTAAAAATATGGAAGCAACTAAAGCAAGAAAATCTTCTAGAGACATCACAATCCATGCTAGTGGAAGTTTTAAAATCAGCTTTGATTTGAATCTGCCGTCTCCTCCCCTCTTTGCATGCACCCGCTACTCCACTGTACCAGCTTAAGTCACATCACAGCAAAGGTGAATACATTATAGACATATATATGTATTTATAATTGTATTTAATCCTGTACAAGTCTTACACATAGATACTTTTTTTTAACTTACTTTGGGTTCAAAATGCCTTGCCATGGTTTTTTTAACCCCTGCATTACGGCAGTTTCACATTGCAATACACACCTTAGTAGGAATTAATGTCATACATATAAGACCAATATTCGTCGTGGCTGCGACAAAGGGACCAAAACCTTTTCAGTTTGTAATCCAACCGGAAAAATCGGAACCCAAATCCAGAATCAAGCTAAGAGCTCTATAGCAAAGTTTCATTCAAATTTGGTCTTTTCAGTCTGCCAAACCACAAGCAGAAACAGCCTTCAGCGCCTGAAACCCCAAAGAAATCTGAAGTGTTGCGTGTGATAAATCTGAGCTGATCCAGCAATGTGTCTTAGCCTTAACCATATCACACACGGTCCAAAGCCCCGCCTAAGAAAATGATATCAGTTCTTACACTTAAACCAGACTTGCGGTCCGGCTGAGGCAGACCGGCAGCTTTATGAGCGATCGCAACCACCCGTGACATCTTCATAGCACGGGTCCAAAAAGTTATTGGATTAACACCGGGTATGCACTCTCACTCGCGGCACTTGGGCATTTCAAGTCCAAATCACTCAGAGTCATCTCTAAAAATGCTTTATTTTGACAAACCGCTCAACACGATATCCTCCAACCTTCCAGACAATCCGATCATTCGATACCGTGAAATGAACTTTTCCAGTGAGGCGTTTGGCAAACGGGGTTGCCTATTATTTAGGCGGGTTCGACTTTTTTTTCGAGGGCGACTGTCTGGGCAGTTTTATTTAGTTCATGTTATAAGATACCCGAAGCGTTTCTGGAAATAGAGTGGCTCGTGTCAGAGCTCCGTTGTGATCCAAGGAATACAAAATCTGGATCTGATCACAACCACTTTGATATGACATTTCTGGTACAAATCAGAAAATTTGGTTGCAGGGTAGCTCTGAAATGTTATACGTCATGCTTTCTTTCTATTTAGTGGGTGAGTGTGGCTTATTGGCGCCACGGTATTGTGCCCTTGTTAATTATTGTACTATTTTGGGGAGAATTGATGTCTGATTTTAAAAAGTTGCGCTTATGATTTGTATTTACTGTCATTCACGTATTATTTTCTTTATGCCGAGGTTTTTGAGTTCTTCCTCGCCCGTTTGCCTGTTTCAGATCAGAGATTCGTGCAGTCCTTTGAGACATCCATCTTTTATCTGAACCACTTATCCTCAGTAGGGTCGCGGGGTTGCTGGAGCCCCTCCCAGCTATCTCCAGCCAGTCGCAGGGCACATAGAAACAGACAACTCACTCGCTCATTCACTCCTAGGAACAATTTGGACCGACCAATCAACCTGACATGCATGTTTTTGGGATTATGGGAGGAAACCGGAGTGCTTGGAGTAAACCCACACAAGCACGGGGAGAACATGCAAACTCCACACAGGAAAGTTTGATGTCATGACCTCAGAATTGACGCACTAACCATTCAGCTGCTGTGCTGCCTCTTTTGAGACAGTTGGTTATTAATGGCTATACATGTAAGTGTGACTTAAATTGACTATCTCAGTCACTTAGAATTAATTCATTTATTCAGTCATAAATATACAACTTCTTTCATAATTTCAGTTGTGTTCAGTTTAAACGCTTTGTTGGGGAAATTTAACTTTTTTGTTGGTTTTCGTTTTGGGTTTCAGTATAAGAGTGATTGACAGCCATTCGTGATTTCTCCGGAACCGTCCTCCTAGAGCAGGGGTCAGGAACCTTTTTGACCCAAAGAGCCATAAAAGCAAAAAATATTTTAAAAGGAAATTGAGAGAGCCACATCTTATATTTTCAGGCAAAATTGAAAAAAACTGCCAAACACGCTCTCTAGACAAAAGCTAATTCTTGGGCACATTTGATTTCACTGTGTGTCATTTGACGATTTAATCAAATGTATGAAATGATGATAATGCCAAATCCTGTGCCCCAAATCAATGTAAATATGCCATTTACCATTTGTCTTCCACCTTCAGATAAGAGTGTTAAGGCAATTTTTTTCCATGAAATTTGTCCTTAATAACGGTTTCAAAACGATGTGCATGCAAAGTTCTTTTGTAAAAATGTCACAAATTACTGCAAACGATAAGCATATCGTCATATTCACTTTCGGTGTGGACTGCACTGAGCGAGCGAGAGACAAGGAAGTGCCTTGCGCTGTGGGCAGGGATCCGCCCACCGGTACTGCTCACCCAATCAGAGTCGTTTGCCAGCGTTTTTATTTATCAGTTGAAATGGTTTCTTATCGAACTTCTGCATTAAGTTGCTTCGGCTTTGTATGGACCAAAATCGTGATGAAATCACTTGACTTTGGAACATCACAGAGAGATGTGCAATAGTTATGTTTTATTTCGGAGACATAAGTACCCATGAAAAGAGCCATATATGGCTCCCGAGCCATAGGTTCCCTACCCCTGTCCTAGAGTAAGCCTAACCCTAGTATATGAGTGATTGTCCGCCATTTCAGTCTTTGCACTCATTGTTCTGTGACTCATTCTTGCCCAGAATATTCTGTGATAAAAACTTCGTAGGAACCTTTCATCTCTCCAGCCTTTATTTTGACCAGCTTATACCAATCTGGATAAAAACGAACAAGTGAAGGAAGAAAATAATTTTCTCCTTCATCTCCCAAAAAAGCAAAGACCCATTAAAACATGCTTTTTCTGTCCACGTGACATCAACGGTCAAGTATCTGCTGAAGAGATTTCACAGTGAAACTAAAACGGAATCCGAGGAACTGTCAATATTTTTCCGATCTTTGACCCGATTCTGCCTCGCTGAGAAAGGAATTATGCAGATGTTTGCCAAGAGACCAAAAACACAGATGATGCGCTCCTGCTAATGGACCTTGACGGTTGATTTGAAACGATCTGTATTGCATCAAAGGAAAAACATGAATATCGTACTTGACAACGCAAATTATCTAATCCCTGCGGTGGTTTTTTTCCCCACAAACTCTTAAATCTGTGTTTGGCTAAAGTAGCAGGCGAGTCCCAGAAGAGCCGTTTCGCCGTAACGTCTCTCAATATGTCACATTTTCCAAATTTGACAAAGGTTTCGGTTGGCAGTTGCTAAAAAATATCCATGCTTAGCAACTTATTCCTGAAGACCTTCATCTTTTCCTTCCCGAGATATCGTAAAAAGGTGAAATTGACATTATTTGTCGTCAACGATGCTATTGTTATAAGCAACATTTGACAAACAGGACGGTTTGCTCAATGTTCTCTGTTTTCCCCAGACTGCACTTAGCACCAGTCGTTGCTGACAACCAGATATACCGATCCGCAGTGCGTGAATCTGAGTCCCCGAGAGGAAGCTTTGGAGAGTGATTTATGGAGGGAGAAAGTGCGGGTGGAAGGATGAGCGAGGTATGAGAGTCGGAATTCGGCGTGACCGCTTGCAGTTGTAAAAAAGATCACAGACCCATGTAAGGTTTTGCTGAGACAGGATGCACATTCCAGTTTTTCATTTTCGGGACTTTTATGAACGTTTTTAAGTGAGCTAAATCGGAAGACGTTTAAAGAGGATCTTACTCAGCTTTGTGAACTGTCGATCACAATTGTTTTTCCCAATATTCTTATTGGCGCAATATCATCGATATTGTCCAGTTTCCTCCCACGTTCCAAAAACATGCATCTCACGTTAATTGGCCGGTCCAAATTGTCCCTAGGTGTGAATGAGCGAGTGAATTGTCTGTCCCTGTGTGCCCTGCGACCGGCTGGCAACCAGTTCAGGGTGTCCCCTGCCCACTCCCCGAAGATAGCTGAGATGGGCTCCAGCATCCCCGCGACCCTACCGAGGATAAGCGGTGCAGATAATGGATAGATGGATGGATGTTTTACCCTTCGAAGTTAGTTAGAGGGTCTTGTAATTGTAGTTAGGAATGTTCTACCCCTGGAAGTTAACTCCAGGATCTGTTAATGAATTTTTCAACCATACAAATTTATCCAAAGGTCTTTTAAGTGTAGTTAGTAATATTTTACTCCTAGGTGTTGGTTCTACAGTCTTTTTATTGTAGTTAGTAAGGTTTTGGTCCTGTAAATGAGCTTTGAGGTATTTTAATTTTACTTGAGAATATTTTGCCCCTGGAAGTTTCACCAAGGGTCTTATAATTGCAGTTAGGAACGTTTTACCCCTAGGAGTTAGTTTTAGAGTAAATTAAAAGTAGTTAAGAACTTTTAACCCTGCAAGTTAGCTCCAGGATCATTGAATTTTAGTAAGGAAAAGTTCCCTGGAAGTCATAGCTAGGGTTTTTTAATTGTAGTTAAGAATGTTTTGCCATGGAAGTTAGACCTTAGGTCTTTTAATTGTAGTTAGGGATGATTTTCCACTGGGAGTTTGTTTTAGAGTGAATCAAATGTAATTAAGAACATTTCACCCCTGGCAATACGTTTTTAGACTAAATTAAAAGTAGTTTAGAACATTTAAGTTAGTCCCAGGGTCATTTTATTCTAGTAAGAAAATGTTTATCCCTGGAAGTCATATCTAGAGTCTTTTCATTGTAGTAAGGAATGTTTTACCTCTTGGAGTTAGTTTTAGAGTAAATTAAATGTGGTTAAGAACATTTACCCCTGCAAGTTAGTTCCAGGATCATTGCATTCTAGTAAGGAAAAGTGTATCCCTGGAAGTCATATATATGGTCTTTTGATTGCAGTTGGGAATGTTTTACGATGGGGATTGGACCTTAGGTCTGTTAATTGTAGTTAGGAATTGCTTTCCCCTGGATATTAGTTCTAGGGTCTTGTACATTTAGTCAGGAAAGTATACCCCTAGAAATTTGTTCTAGGGTATTCTAGTCAGGAGTGTTTTGCTCCTAAAGGTTTGTCTGTTGGAATCTTTATTGTAGTTGGACACAAAATTGCTAGCTTTTGTCCGATCGCCCACCCAACACATTTTGATAGCTGTTGTGTGGCTCAAAATGTATTTCTTGGATGGACGGACAACTTGATAGGTCACCTTTGCGAGTTCTTAGTAACTTACCAGACAAATGATAAACATAAGGAAGTGGGAGGAGAGAAAAACATTTTCTGAATCAGGCTTGAGTTCTTGTCATATTGTGTGTAGGTGGCATTGTGATAGCTACCAGCTGTGTAAAAACAAAGTGTCACCTACCAAAAGGTCTTAAACACACATATGCTAACATCCCGCATCGAGAAGCAAGTTGTCGTTAATTTCGTTTTTGTTCTTTAAGTAGCTAACGAATCAGTTTCAGTGCAAGTTGAGACTCAAAACACAGCAGACACATCGATTGGGGTGGGATGGGGTTCTCCATTGGAAGGTACCCCAGGGGGCGACATTGCAACGCAGCCCCACAAGCGTCAACAAAACCTCAATGCTTTCAGCAGCTGTTCTCAGTGTCTGGAAACTCATTTTGCCCGACCACCGTTAGCTTTGCTCCAGTGGCGGTAGCTGTGGAGTGGTCTAACCAATCGGTAGCTGTGGTCCAGGAGGGTTGCCCCCCTCCCTCACACTCCTTGTTTAATCTTGAGACTCAAGCACATGCTTTTGTAATCCAAAGATAACATCAATGTTGACTGAAATGTGTCCCTGCCTACTTTTGGTAATGTTTGTGTACTCTTTCATTCAAAACCTCATTTATTCAGTCATAATTATACACATTTTCTCATTATTTCACTTCGGTTCTGTTTTCAAGCTTGTGGTGGCCGGGAAGTTAATCATATCAGTACTTGTTGGAACCGGTTTGGAAATTTAAACTGTATCTTTAAGTTTTGGTTTTAATTCAGCCCTTGGACCGCTCTTTTACTATAACAACATTGGTAAAACCAGCGTATTTGTAAATTTCTACTGCCATTGTTTGTCGATCATTTATGCCCAGAATATTCTGCAAGTAAAGCCTTCAGAAGGAACTGCTCCTCTTTTTCCAGCTTTTATTTTGAGAACCTACCTTGCTGTCCACCGGAATCAAACGAACAAGTGGAGGGGAAATAACCCCATAGCTTGTTAAAACATGTTAATGGAGAAGTTAGTTGGTAGAATATGTTCCCCATCTGGACAAGTTTTTGCACAAAATGAGATGCCAAGGCACAGAGAAACAATGTGAGTAAAATATAACATGTTGGTTTTTTTATATTTTGAGTTCCTCGTTTGTAAAATCGTTTTAAAATCAAACTCGTAATCAATCAAACAAAGAAAATAGTTTGGAAAAAAAGTCTGCTTTGGGGAGAGAACAATGAATGTGCCTGGGATAATGAAGGGAATTCAAAACTAACAAAACAGAGCTGGGAAAACACAGCTACCAGTAAGCCTTGCCTCAAGAGGAACAAAGCAAAAACATGCGAAAAGTCAAACCAAAAAGAACAATCATTAATCAGTCTGGAACTGCTCTAACCTGAGTGGTGTCAATCCCTTGTCAACAGACTCCGTTGTGGTTTAGTAAATGAAACAGGACCTCCAACCAAAGCTGTAAAACAGAATATATTTTCTTTTTCTGTTCTGGTCCTATTAGCTCTCATTGTTTCTCTTGTTCTATTTAGTTCATTCTACGTTATTTTTCTTTGATCTCTTGGTTCCGTGTGTGTTCTTTTTTGTCCGGCTTCTTCTTTCATCATGTATCTAAGTTCTTCATCTGTTGGTTCATTGTTGTTATGTCTCTTTGTTTTCCGTTCATTCCGTTCAGTTTCCTTTGGTTCTTTGTTTGTTTGGGTAGGAACATTTATTTATTTATTTTTTCTTCACTCATTTTATAGGTTTTTCATTTGTTTGTTCCTTTGTGCTCGGTATGTTGGTTCTTTGTTGATTGTGTTTTGTTCACCTTTGGTTCTTCGTACGTTCTCATTCTTGCAGTTATTTTTTCTTTCATTCTCTATGTTCTTTGTTGTTTATTTATGTTTTTCTCGCCCTTAGTACTTTGTTCTGTTCCTTTTGTCATGTTTTCTTCATGTGGTTAGTCTGTTTAGTCATTCTCAGATTTCTACATTTGTTTTCTTAGTTCTTTTGCATTCATCATCTTTGTTCATTCTCTTACTTTACTGATAAAAATAAACAATAATGGTTCCACTTAAGGAGGGGGTCTTTTTTACCGGAATAACTTCTTTGGTTATGTAGAGACACTTCAAGAAAAAGACAAGAAAAAAAAATAAGTCATTCATAAGAACTCAAATTATTAATAATGTTGACCAACAGTGTTAAATAAATACTTCCATACATCCTCAGTTTCAAAATTAATCTGGAAGTTTCCATTAATTCATATTCGTTAACAACCTGGACATCCATCATGATGGTTTTACGGATTGATGGTCCACGTCTGGAGTTTTCCGAAATGTTCTCGGTACCCTACCCATATTTTCACTGCTAATTAACGACAACTTTGTTGTACCAAAGTCAAAATCCACAAACCGTCGTCCAGTCGAGACGGAGGTACATGGCACTCTAAGTAGCAACTATTATATATCCACGGGTGGAAATGCGTATACACGGCAGCAATAACAGAATCTATAGCCACGCCAAGCACAGCGCGCCATAATCACAGTGTTAGTGTTAGTTGGAAACATACATGATGATGAACAGAAGTGAAGTATTCTAGCTAACATGGATCAGTAAAAATATGAGCATCTTTTCTCCAGTGCCTCTGCCATGCGCTATGGCACGGTTGGCAATAACATGTCTTCAAAACTACTTCCTCTGAGATTATTGTTCTTTCCATGGTAGCCATGTTCTTCGTCTGCAGCAGATATGACTCACAAGTCACTCGGGGGGCTAATAAGGGCAGGTCGTGGCATAAAGCAACAGATACGTTGAGTTAAACCTTCCCAGACGTGTACACTCATAGTTCGACATTGAGACCAATTAAATGTTTGGATGACATGTCAGAAAGCATGATTTAGCGAGGTTCGCGGCCGGATCTGCTGTCGGTTGACCCAACAGTAGCGCCGGTTGTGCCGCCTCATGGTTTCCCTGTCAGTTATGTGACTCAGGCCGTGACTAAACAGCGAGACTAAGCGGCTATGGTACATCTATGGCCAACGACAGGAGTTAAGTATGGTTGCAGCTCATTCTCTCGACTTTACATTGAGTGGGAGGGTGGAGTGGTTTTGTTCCTTTCCTAATGCTCGACATAAACCTGGAAGCGTTTCGAGACTTTGGGGCCAGATGTCTGGTGAGTACTGGCTGGTTCTCAAGAAAGCTGGCATTGGACATGGGAGGGGTCCAATTGACCCAATTAAGAGTTTAATCTTAGTATTGATGACCAAAATCATACGTCCATTGGCATCAGCTGACCCGTGGTCAGGTTGCAGGGCAGGGGCCTTAGTGGGGAAACCTCTCTGTCCCAAGCCACATCATCTGATTGGATCCAAAGGCGTTCCAAGCCAGACGGGAGACATATTCTCTTTAGCGTGTCCTAAGTGGTCCTTTGGGCGTCCAGGAGATTTTCGAACCCCATGCCCTAAGCCACCTCAACTAAATCCTCTCAACAAAGAGAAGTAACAGTCCCGCCTGGATGACTGAGTTTCTCAACCCTGAGGGAGAACCTGGACACCCTGTAAGTTGAAACTTGTTCTTTTGGTCAGGCCGGGACAAATTGTGAGGGTAGGAACGTATGTCCACTGGTAAATCTGGTAAATCTTCACCATGATCGACCATTCAGAGCATATTGGCATACGCTGAAACAGTACTGAGCTGAGCCTGTGAACGAGACCCTTGAGATACTTGAACTCCTTCACTTAGGTCAGGATCTACCATAGGCCTCAAATGTATTTTAAAACAATAGATACCATCTTATTAATAGAATAGAAAGTTTTTGGGTTTGTCAATGAATCATGATGCTGCAATCCCTCATTTATTGTGGTTGATGGGGACCAGAACCCAAAAATCTGCAAGGTATTCCCCCGTCCTATTTGTAACGTGTGTTCTGCTCTGCTCGTAGCAATAGTCGTCCAGGGATAATGGTTCACGGCCGCATGGGTGATGTTCATTTGAGGCGTAAAGAACGTGCTGCCATGCATGACACTAGTTTGCTCATTTGGATCCTCCTCATAGCAATTTCAACTGGGGATAATGGATCGCGGCTGCAACAGTGCATTTCATTTTTAAATGTGATGTGCCTGACCCAGCTCTCAGCAATAGTCAACTGAGGACAATAGATCACAGCCTAAACTTTGCATTTCATTTTAGGAAGACCAGAATGGCACGCCTTCCAAAAAAGTGCCTTCTGACAGTCCCCTCTTAAAGCAACCTAGCTTGTGTTTGTTTGTTGTTTCCAATGGCCACACTGTCCAACCCAGGATACATGATGTGGAATAATACGCAGTGACCGCACTAAGCTAGCCAAGGAGATTAATGGGAACTCGAACGTGGTATTTAGCTGTCACAGGGCAAGCGGCCGCCGATGAAGATGCAACCACGTTGCGGTACGGCAGCCTGTTATTATGCTGGAAAATCAAAGCCCTGATTATGTTGCGCAGTGTGGACGAGGCCTCGATGACTCGGCGGTCAAATTTGACTGACACTGCTATGACATCGGAGAAAATTAACAGTTTTCCGTTTGGGGTAACTACGTTAAACATTCACGATACAACATTCAGATTGCTCTCATTTTATGAGATGCACTATGGGAACATGCTAAACATAATGATCTTAGCAGACCCTCGGGGTATGACATGAGTCCATTCTGCGGTGGGGATTGCAAGTGAAATTGCTATATAGCAGGGGATAGAAACTTATGGTAATGTATAGCTAATGTGATCACAACTCCGGGTACTTAAAATAAAAACATTAAAACAACAAAATGGTATATAGTGAGTATAAGGTGATATGTGTAATTTACATGTAAGGGAATAATTACAATAATGAAAAGTTTTACCTACCTTTGGTGTGAGATGACTTAAGGTGGTCAAATAAAGTAGCAGGTGGATGCACAAGGGGAAAGAGCAGCGGATTAAAAATGACAGTTTTTTAAAACTTGTTTTGGCCTTAGAATATTTCTTACTTGAATCGCCTCCTTAATTTTTAATGATGGTCCAAATTGTCGATTGGTCATGACCAATGTTCCCTCTAAGCTTCACGAGTCTAAGCAATCACACAAGCGTCGCTTAAAATTTTGGTGAGCAAGTTTAATCCTGCTTGTGGCAACCAAATCATTATAAAACATGCCCAAAACCTGTGATCAAATCAAGTTCCATTCCACTGGCTGTCCCGCAACACTAGTTCATTTTTTAATTTTTATGAATTGGCTAGTGTCATATTGGAAAGGTTGCACGGCTCACACACGAATACCAAACAAGAATAAAACAAGCAAGAAATAGCAAATAAAAACAAAGTTGAGTTAAAAAGTAGGGGCGGAATGTGAACGCAAATGATCATGAAAAGGTAAGCCTGAAGAGGGTTTTGAGTCTGCATTTGAAGGTGGACAGGGTGGCGTAATTCAGGAGGTCAGGCAGCAATGAGTTCCAGAGCTGGGGGGGCAGAGCTGCTGAAAGGGGGTCTACAGTATAAGTATATCTCATGTCTATATATTTTACGCTATTAGAATGATACGAATACATGAAGTTCAACATTTAAATCATTATACGAATGGTTAGCAGTTGGAACTTTTAGGGATTGTCTTATTGTGTTAAACAAAACCCCAGTTTGAAGTTGATTTCCTTTGTATTTTCAAGGTAACATTTGAATTTTTGGTAAATTGCGAACCACAAGCCTCTACTTTTTGTGTTTTTTGCCAAGATTTTTCATATAAATAGATAATGGGAGTTACAGTACTTTATTCAATATTTACAAGGTTCTCATGACATTTCAACTTATTCACCCCACAAATCAAGACCCCAATTTATACATCAAAATTGAACAGCAGTGGAAGTTCTCTAACAAAACGCTACACTTCTCTCCCTGTATCATCAGCATTAATGTCAGGGTTTCTTTATTCCTCGAGGAATAATGACAATCAAATGTAATTAAGTCCACAACTGTGGCAACCATCATTAACAACAACACAAAAAAACATATATTTTGTTGCAATCTGGCACTATTCTCCACAGTATAGTTGCCTTGGCGCTGTTGTCTGAAAATATAGGCCTCATGTTTTACATGACGCAGCTTTTAATCACGCTTTCATTTGATGCAGTAGTAAAAATGTGCACATCTTATTAATCGCCATCTTGCATGATCACATGATCAGAAAACACTTGACCTAAACAACTCTGGGCAGAACAGAAAACAATGCTGCTGAAATGCCGTGATGCTGGGCTTGGATTGAAGTAAATGGACATGAATTACTGTATTTTTTTACAGCATACGAGGCACTGGATTATGAAGTGGATCCTTTGTTCATGTATATAAGGCGCACCGGACTATAAAGCACATGGAATTAAAACTACAGTGAGAGCTAGAGTTGCAAAATAAATACATAAAAAAAATACCAAAAAAAATATGTTTAAATTAGAATAATGTATCTCATAGAGCATTAATTATTATTATGACATCTGCATATCTGTCAGCGTTTATGTTTCCGTTGTATTTTATTTTAAAAATGTATGATTTCAAATTTTGTACAGCCTTGATGGGGACTAGTGCCACCAGGCTGTACTTGCCTAAGACACACCATAGGAAATGGTGACCCGACGACCCTAGCGGTTAATCTACGTTATCGTGGATTGCTAATATTGTCGCGGTTTTCTACATTGTCTGTCTTGCTGTGAGTAGATAGATGCCATGTTGTGTTTCCAACGTTTATAAGCGCTTAATAAAAGGCACTGCAATAATTAATATGCCTGAAGTTGACAGGTATGCATCTGATCCCTCCATTAAAATGAATTACAATTAACATTTTAACCACAAGAGGGTACTTGAATATAATAATAATAATAATTTCCTTGTATTGTCATTCTGTGTAACAATGTACACAGAACGAAATGTCGATTGCACCTGACCCGTTGTAGCGAGCCGATGCAGCCGCAGCCAACAGAGGGCGCCGCCCTATATGTTTCTCAAAGGCAGAACAGTATCAGTATGCAGTATCATTTAACGAAAATGCAAACAAGAGTATGTAATTCTAAACAAAACATCATTCTTAGGAGGGTTACATTAAAACTGTCATCACATACAGTTACTAGTTACCTGTTGAAAAATGAGTAACATAATCAAAATACCAAGGAAGGAAACCAAGGTCAGGTAGTTGCTTGTGGTAATGCAATGAAGTACTTACATTTTAACTACGTAGTATATTTTATTAATCGACAGTAAAACATTCTCCTTCATTGGATAATCTCTGTTTTGGATCACATTGAAGCACATTAAGAACCAAATATTGTTTTAAACACACCAAGTGTTCTTTTTTTAAAATTTCCAATAAAGGGATGTTTTCTCTCCAAGTTATTTTTTTTCGTTTAAAGTGAACATGCCAAACTTCTTGACAGTATTTAAGTTTACTAGGCTAAGTAAAACATTCTCACAATGTAACAATACTGTGATCGGATAGTGATTTTGAACATCAATTCAGTGCAAAATACAAAGAGGAGGCAATTATTCGTATTTACTAAATGCCCCTGAATGCATTACTAGCGCACAACTGCAAAAAATGAGTGCTACATTGAAAGAGAAATAAAATACAAACAAAAAAAAAGTGCTTTCTCCTGCAACACGGTGTATTTGTAGGTCAACCAGTCTATATGTTCCTCAAAAGCAGAACAGTTACCATTTTTTGTATCCTTTAATTGTTGGACTTCCAGTTTTATCCACAGTATTTTCCTGTATATAAGGCTCGCTGGATTATTAACCGCACTTTCAAATTTCTAGCCAATCTGGGACTTTTAGGTGCACCTTATAGTCTGGGAAATACGGTAGTTTATTCTTTTGGCTGTTTAAGCATATGGCTTAAAATCCCGAGCGGCTTGTACAAACACAAAATTGAATTTTGTTCTTAATTTCAAGCTTGCAGCCGCATCAATTTTGTCAGCTGTGCTCGATAGTCGGAATTTACGGTAAATGTATCCGCCCTGTGAAACATATCAAACATACATTTTCTCGCATCTCCGCCGTCTCATATTTTAAGCGTAATCTCCAGCGACCAATCCACAGCTGGCGAGGAGCCCGACCTTTCACCCCGTCCTCCGACATGGCAGCCATCTTTAGCAATTATCCGCAATTGGTCAGTTATTTTCTTAGGCCAGCCAAATTACCGCGCCGTCCAAACGTAAGCAGGCGATAAAATGTAAACGCTTCCATTCGCACATCAGAGAGCGAAGCATATGGCCAACAAACGCCTAAATTAATTAAACGGAAGCAGATGGATCAGGAATCGTAATGTTAATTTCAGATTAGATTAGATTAAGAATAAGATTTAATTTATTGGTCTCCTTAGGGAAATTCACTGTCATCGACTGGGGGTAAAACAACAGGCATTACATTAGAAGAACAGCAGAATGACAAACATATATGATAGTGGGACCACAAGGGCAGACTGATTGGATGGGTCGGTGGGGCCTATTTTTTAGAAAGGTGATGGCAGAGGGGATCAGGCTTTTCCCAAGGCGGACCCTCCTATATCTTGTTGTCCTTTATCTGCGCACTGATGGTAGTGGGATAAAGTATTAGCGTACTGGGTAAGTGATATCCTGGACTATTTGCCAATCGGATGATGGACCTGATGGAATCGACCTTCTTATCGATTCGGAATAAGTTCTTTTCGCGATAGAAACAAACATCCGAGATTTAGCGTTGTTACATAACATGATTATTTGTGAGCGATGAAAAACACAGAGTTGGCTCAAATAGTGTTCGATTTACACTCAGTCTTCGCCAGGGACGGTTTAGATGTCAAATATTCGATTTGGCAGCATTGGGAAAAGATACATTTGGTAAATTTAAGTATAATAAGTGAAATAGTCTTTCCAAATAACATCTTCTTTGGTCCAATGGAAGATAAGATTATTCTTATTACAAATTACTCTATTATTTTTGTTAATATATATTTTACTTAGTTTTTTTCCTTATTTCACTATCGTAATTCCACAAATAATTCACAAAGTACAAATATTTTACTTTTTTTTTAAATGAAACATAGAATATTTTTTGAGGTAAGAATTAAAATCAATACAAAAAAAATCAAAAATACAAACAAATAGCATCACTGGAAAGATAAGTTTAATAAAATAAGTCAATCATATTTCCAAGTAATTTTTGTTCCACTGGACGATATTATTTTTATTATTATTAGTAGTAGTAGTAGTATTAATAATAGTATTAATATTATTGTTAATATTATTATTATTATTTATATATATTTTAATCTTTTTTTTTAAATCTTAAAATACAATACACAACAAATATTGAATGTGTTTAAATATAATATAATTATAACACATGTATTTAATTAAAGAAATGTGGAGATTAGAATCTCAATTAAAAATTATATTAAACAATTAGATTAAGATTGAGAAAAAAAATCCCTTTACAATGTCATTAATTCAAAGTTTTAAAAGGAGAAAAAATATGTTCTAATAAAGTATTATTTTTATTCCAAAATGGTTTATTTTTAATATATATTTTTAGTATTGTTTTTGTTTTGTTTATAACCACAGGATTTACAATTGAGTATACGTTGTATTTTTTGTTTCCAATAAGTGCATATGCAAATCAATTGGATCACGACTCTCTTTTTCGTATTTCCAAAAAATGGAAGAACCACAATATAAAATTATTAAAAACTACAAATCTAATACATGTTAACGCTAATAAAATAACAACTTTAAAATGTAAATAATCCAAAGATATAAAATGAATAAAAAATCTACATACGAATATGAAAAGAATAATACTATTTTTTGGTACGTGGCTCCATTTTTTCTACTTTTTCACAACATCCAATTTTCCGTCTTTGTTTGTGTTTTTGCCTGTGACGCACATGCAAATCAGGTCTCTGTGTCAAAGCAACTAGCTCTCCATTTTCCATTCCAAGACCCAGCAGGATTCAATGATGTCACCGGCCCCGTTTAAAAGTTTTATTTTTCAACGTCAGCCTCTACAAACACGGCAATTTGTCGGCTGTTTGACACAGCCGTGATGTAATCTTGGCTTTTAATATTTGTCGACTATAATCTGCCAAAATGTTGTCATTTGTTTACCCATAAGCAATCGAGGAACTCAATCTCTTTTTTTCCCATCAAGCTGTTCATGTGATATTTGACTGGCACCGCTTTTTTATTTCGTTATCCCTGGTTCACTCTTTGGCGAATTTTGAATTTAATTGGTTTTATTGTCATTGATATCAAGGCAGCGTGCATTGTGTTCTGAGCGGACAGCACACAGCAAACACTATTATGGGTGCAGGTTAAGGAAGGTTTTGTTTGTGGGGTGGGCGGGACTTTGTGCGTGACTGTGATAGGCTGCTGTATACCATCAGTCAAACAACAGGGCGGGTGCACACGTTGCCAACCAAACAAACTGCGGAGAATGGCGCCAGATAGCTTTTAGCGGTGTTAGGGGAAAAACTATGTTTACAAATTTAGCGTTTACCAAATTCTTCAAATTAGTTATCTGACTCCATTAACCAAACACAAACTTTATTCTCCTAACAATGCGGGCTTTTTTCTTGATATTATGGAAAACATATTGACAAGAGACAGGCTTTTTCACACGGGGGCAGATTTATTTTCCTAAATTATTATTAAGTGAAATCAATCGAATTTAGCCAAATTATTGTCGAATTAGTCTAATTAGTCTTGTCAAGCCCCCCCCCCATCTTTTCGTCTCTGCTCCTGTCTGTCTGTCTGTCTCTTCCCGTCTTCCGGGTTCCGTCCTTTTGACACGTCGGGGCATCGGCCCCTTCCATGGGGCGTGCTGACTCCTCCCCTGGGGCGGCCCAGGTGCCAACCTCACCTCCTCCTCGCCGGAAGACGCCACCATGTCTGAAGGACTCACAACAAGGAAGCTAATCAGCTCATAGCAATGCCAAGCGTTTATCAAAACAAGGCCTAATTCCCTCATCAGCGCCCTGCTGTCAAAATTCCCCAGCCAAAACACTCTACACTTCGAACGGCGCGACCTTCAGCCTTCTGTGAAAAATCCCCACTGCATTCAACAAAATTTAATACGTATTATATTAAATCCCTTATAGTCAATTAAATAAAATAAAAAATCCTTCAGCCGCTTGGTGCATTAAGATGAAATTCATCAATTAAATCATACTCTGAGGGAAGTCGGAAGAGTGCGAAGAAATTGTGATCACCAGTGGATGCTCACTTGGATGTTTTTGTATTCGGCGTCAGAGAAAAGGCAATTAGGAGAGCTGCAGGTCTTGCCTTCTGCTATGGCTAGGCTAACAACTTTCCAGCCACCTTTGCTGAGCTCGCGTCTCACCAACGCCATTACCAAGAAAACAGATGACCTTGAGCTACAACACTTGGGAAATCACCAATAAGGTTGTCTTATTTCTAGGATACTCGATGAATGACTGGTCTTAGTATTTCTGTAGGATTATTTTTTTCTAGTAGACTTTTGTTATAACATGTCTGTAGTATTTCTGTAGAAGTATTTCCATAGTAGTATTGTTTCTGTAGTATTTGTATAGTATGTTTTTACTATTTATGTAGGCGTATTTATTTAGTAATTTTTGTAATATTACTGTAGTTGTATTTTGGTATTCGGTGTTTTCTGTCCTATTGCTGTAGTATTAGTATTTGTTACAGACTCACTGTAGTAAATTACTGCAGGAATTTTGTGGTATTTCTTCGTTGTTGTTTTTTTCTTTTCAGAATGAAAGCAAAATAATATAGTTGATTCCTGTCTTAAACACAAAATTAAATACAGTTGCAGTTATATACATATAGAGATTTTGTAGTATTACAGTAGTATTACAGTAGTAGTATTTTTGTTGTAGCCACATAAAGGCAGAGTGAGGACAAAAATGGCACCTAAAAACACAGTAATTAATTTACTATTATAAATATACATTGTCATTATACTTGGACCATTTTGGAGGGACGGATAAAAAAGCCTGATTGGCCACATGGGGCCCGCGGGCCTTGATTTTAAGGCTCATATAAAGCTTTTTATATTTTTTGCAGCTCGAAACACATGTCAAGTCTAGTCATGTCATTATTATTTGTGTAGCCCTTAATCACAAAGAGTCTCAAAGGGCTGCACAGGTTTTTGCACAGACTATTATTTCAGACTATTATTACACCTTCCCCTGATCTGGAAACAACATGAGGGCAAGGAAAAACTCAAATTACAAATAATACAGAGATATTGCCCACAAAAAGTACATGTCTATTTGTTTTCGGGTATAATATGTCTCTTTCAACATTTTGGAGTGACAACCCTGGCACTACACAATATAGCAACATATATTGTAAAATACTACATACTGTCCCTTTACATAAGAACTTAAAGGAGACCTAAAAGCTTTATAGCCTTATTGAGTCTGCCACCCTGCTTTTTCTCTCGGGCTTCACCGCTAGACAGGAATAAAAACAAAGGAAATAGACCATGACCACGGCTCTCAGGCCTTTGGCAGAGTGCACGAAAAAACATATATATATATATATATATATATATATATATATATATATATATATATATATATATATATATATATATATATAAAGTTGCTGTTCTTGTCAATAAATCAAGGCTTTAAAAAGTTTCCTCTCCGCTTCGAACAAATGAGGCGTATCGAAGAGAGAAAGGATCGGGTCCAAACTCGGGTCTCGGCGCATCAGATCACAAATCAAAAACGGGCAAATAAAACCGTACGTGCGCTCGTTTCTCCACGTCAAAGAAATCGCTACGCTACGTGCTAACACGAACAATACGTTTGTTTCTTTGTTCCACGCAGGTCACCACGACAACGAGCTCAGGAAATATTACCTGAGACCGCGTTGACATCGTTTATATCAGTTCGGAGCATTCAAGCGTTTCAGTTCCGCTTTATTGCGTAGGATTTTTTTTTTTTTGAAGAAAGTTGATTACTGAAAATAAACTTTCCTAGCAGAAACTCATCGGTCATTGCTTAATGCGTCATATTTAACCCGGGTTTTATGATTTGAAGTTTGATTATGTGACTCTGAAGTTGAGTTCAGTTCGAGTTCAGCATTTTCATTTCCTTTAGCCCGTAATAAGGGTCCACCAAGGTCGTAGGGGCACAGCTTCCTGTGGTGTGTTTTGGGCAAATACAACCTGGAGGCGCCCATCCCTCTCCAGATTTTTGCTTTTTTGGTGGGTTAGTACTGGTTGCTGTGGTTACCTGTATAGCAGGAAAGGCTTCCTCATCTGACTCAGATACAGCCCTTTCATCATCTGGTCGTTGTTTTGTTTCTGGGCAAGCGCCATCCGCTCTTCACCTGATCGATGCGTTTGAATTTGAAATGTACAACCCATTCTTTCAAGGGGGCATACACCTGCACCCCTCTAGACTGTCCTGGTTAACGGTGTATTGTATTCTATACCAGTGGTGGTCAAACTACCACCCGCGGGCCACATGTGGCCCGGCAGGCTATTTCATCAGGCCAGCCAAACGAAAATGGTCAAACTATAATAAGTATGTTGATAATGGTAAATAAAGTACTACTTATAAAACAATTTTTGGGCATGCATTTTATTGTGTCCCAATTTTGTATTCCCTTTATCAATTTGTATGGCGACAAAAGTACTACTACCACAGAAATACTACAAAAATAATCTAAAAATTGCTTTTAAAACTAAATATAAAAGTCTGTGCTTATAATTATGTATCATTTTGCTTTCATTCTGAAAAGAAAAAAAAAATTCTACTATTGAAAACCTTACTAAACAAATATTACAAAAATACTGCTATAGCAATAATTCAAAAATACTTCATACGAACTACTACAAAAATACCAGTACAGTACTACTAATACAAAATACTACCCACAGCAATATTACAACAGAAATACATCAAAATAATACTACAGAAGTATTACGACAAATTTAAAACAAACATTATACTATGGAAAGACTACTGTAAAAATACTACAAGAATACCACTACAATAAAACTATAGTACAAAAATACTACTACAGCAATTTAATGAATAAATACTACTAATAACTAATAAATACTATTACAAAAATACTAATATAGAAATTTTAGGAGAAATATACTACAAACATTCGATGGAAACATTTCAAAAATACTATGGAAAAACTTCACAAATACTATGGAAATACTAATGCAGAAATACTACAGGAGTAACAATGTAGTAATACTATGATACAAAAACACAATAATTGAAATATTACAACAAAATACTACAAAATACTACTAAAGCGGTATTAGGACAAATATGCTAGAAACATTCTGCTATGGAAATATTACAAAAATACTATGGTCAAACTACAGAAATACTATGGAAATACTTCTGCAGAAATACTATGAGAATACCACTCCAGTAATACTATTATACAAAAGTACAACTATAGAAATTCTACGACAGAAATACTACAAAAATACTACTACAGAAGTATTAGGACAAATATTCAACCAACATTCTACTATGAAAATACTACAATAATACAATGCAAAAACTACAAAAATACTATGGAAATACCACTGCATAAATACAATAAGAATACTATCGCAATAATACTGTGATACAAAAGTACAACTATAGAAATACTACGTCAGAAATACTACAAAAGTACAACGACAGTGATGCTACCAAAATACTACTGATATATTATAAAACTTCGACTATGGAAACTTTTTAATACATATTTATTTTTGGATTATTATTTTCTAATTTCACATATTTAGTGTTTTTTTTCCCAAGTAGTAATCCCGTCAAGTCGAAATAATTTACTCCGATTAAAAAGAATTCCAATGGGACCCTGAAGCATCCAGCTGTGCCTACAACTTTCATTTTGAAGAATATATAATCCAAATTGTGTATACATCATCCATAAAGAAAGGATCTGGATGGCAGCTTCTATAAGGAGGTGTCCCGATGAATAAATTGTCCTCGTTAGGACCCTGACAGTCAAATGGGCGCCATTAAGAAGAATTACACGCTACAGGCCATAATCGTTGTTGGGGAAGGGGCTGAGAAGAAGATGAGGAAATTAAAAACTACTCCTTTGTGGACACTTGAAAGCTGCATCAGGGAAAAGGCCGTGCGCCATTGCAGCATCACCCTTTGGGACGCGATACCATTTTTGGGTGTGTTCTCCTTTTTTGGGAGGGTCGTTCACCTCTAGGATGATCTACCCGATTGCTTGTAAAAGATTGTGGTCGGGAGAGAGTATAATGTCTTTTTTGGGAGAATTGCCGATTCAAAAAATCCCAAAATACGAAGTCAGCTTTTTTGCAGCAGTTTTCACATCTGGGGTAACCTATCTGACTGCCTGTAGAGATGGTGTTGATATTCATTGTCAAGTCAACCCTTTTTGAAATTGAATTTTGTTCTGTATTGAGTCATTGTTTTTTGGGGGGGCATTTTCACCTCTAGCGTGACCTACCAGATTGCTTGTGCAATATTTTGATCCTGGCCAATCTTGTTCTGGCATGGGAGAGTAGTATGTCTTTCTGGGATAGCTACTGAGTCAGCAAAACTAAAAATGCCAGAAAGATATCATTAGAAAAAAGAACTAGAAAGAGTGAATTAGAAAGAGAGAATTAGGTAGAAAGCATTAGAAAGACAGAAAGAGAGGATAAGAAAGGGGTAATTAAATTAAATAGAGAGATTTAGAAAGAGAATTAGAAAGACAGAAAGAGAAAATAAGAGACAGAAAATTAGAAAGAGAGAATTAGAAAGACAGAATTAGAAAGGGAGAATTAGACAGAGAGAATGAGAAAGAGAGAGAGAGAGAGAGAGAGAGAGAGAGAGAGAGAGAGAGAGAGAGAGAGAGAGAGAGAGAGAGAGAGGGAGAGAGAGAGAGAGAGAGAGAGAGAGAGAGAGAGAGAGAGAGAGAGAGAAGAAGAGAAAAAAACAACAATAAAAAGAGAAGAGAGTGAGAAAAAGTGAAGAGAGTGAGAAAGAGAGATGAGAGTGAATAAGGGAAGAGTGAGAAAGAGAAAGGCAGGGAAATAGAGAGGGAGAAATGGAGAGGGAAAAGATTAAAATACAGAGAAAGAGAGAAGGATACAATGCAATACAGCCATAGTTGTTCTGTGATTGGCTTGGCCTGGCTTTAGTGACATCCCATGGACATATTCAAAACTGCAGCTTTTTTTCTCTTGCACTTCTTTCAGCGGGCCGCACCAATGCGATCCCTTGCTCAAAGGTCTCTTATATGAAAACTCAACAAGTTTTGCGCCCTCTTATGGAGAGGATTTGAAGGCCCTCACTCAACACGCTGGCTTGTTCAGGATAACATCCAGTGAAAATAATCAGCACAACCATGTGCAGAGTTTTGATTTTTACAGCAAAAATATGTTGGGTTTGTTCCCCTAGACCAAAAACCTCAAACCTGGATTAAGGTCCAGCAGTCTGTTATGCAATATCCCCCACCCAGTGTTTTCAGTACAGGAATAGATGACTGAATAAGTACATAAATAGAGAGAGAAAGAGAGACAACACTAATTTTTGACCTGAAAGAAGAGAAGGCTAGTTTTTTTTCTGGCGCAGAAAAGCAAACTTTCATATAAAAAGAAAAGGTTAAACAAATAAATAAAAAATATAATCAAAAAAGTAAATAATTTCAGATCATTTTTTGCTGTTATTGTATAAAATGACCCGATCTATTATCGCAGATTGCATATTGCTGTGAGCATGCACCAGCAGAGCGCACTTTTGACAAGTCAAGCCACTTTTTTTGCCATTATTGTATATGAACTGCACTCACCTGGCCGCGATCTATTATCCCCCGTGGCATATTGCTGCGAGCGGGCACTGGCAGAGCGCGCTTTTGTTGGGGCCGTACCCCTTTTTTAATTTTTACTGTATCAATGTAATAACTGCACTTGTGCGACCATGATACATACTCTCCAATTAAACATGGTTGTGAGAGAGAACCAGCGGAAGGTAAATTTGTCAGGAGGCATGCTGTTCTGGCCTATCTAGAATTAAGTGCACCATTGTGGTTGCAATCCAGATCCAGTATCCCTGTTCGAATATTGCAAAGATCGGGTACCAGCAGAGCGTACTTTTGTCGCACAATTTGTTTTGTCGTTATTGTGTTTCTGATCAGTATGATCTGCACCTGTGCTGCCGTGATCCCTTATCTCCAGTCCTATATTGCGACACAATATAAGCAGAAGGCATTGTTGTTAGGAGTAATGCCATTCTGGCCTGCCTAAAATGAACTATTGTGGCCGCGATTTATTATCCTTGGTCAACTATTACTGAGAGCAGGGGCTGGCAGAGCATAATTTTTGTCGTTACTGTATTTCTGATTGGTATGAACTGTACTCGTGCTGTCGTGATCCATTATCTCCAATCCTATATTGCCGCGAGAACCACTTTTGTAGGGAGTCATGCCATTCTGGCCTGCCTATATATACGGGAGTGGCTGCAATCTTTTATCCTTGATCGATTATTGCTGTGAGCAGGGGCCGGCAGAAAACACGTTTGTTGTACAGTACTGTATTTCTGATCGGTAAGAACTGCAATCATGTTACTGTGAGCCGTTATCCCCAATCATATATTGCAGTGAGAACCACTTTTGTCGGGATTCATGTCATTCTCGCCTGCCTAAATATACAGGTATGGTTGCGATCTATTATTCTTGCTCAACTATTGCTGAGAGCAGGAGTGACAGTTATTGTATTTCTGATTGCTATGAACTGCACTCATTCTGCTGTGATCCATTATCTCCAATCCTGTATTTCAGCGAGAAAGACTTTTGTCAGGATTCGTGTCATTCTGGCTTGCCTAAATAGACGGTTGTGGCCGCAATCTATTATCCTTGATCAACTATTGCTGAGAGCAGGGGCCGGCAGAGCACACTTTATGTTATTTCCCCCTGAGATCAGGAGCCCATTTTTTAATCAAAACAGTTTTGAAAATGCGGCCGATGGGTAACCACAATAAAAAAGACCCTGCAGATAATAAAAAAGTTCCTTTGACAAGGTTCCCGAGGGAAACCAAACCTAACAAACGCGTCTTACAATTCTGAGTTGAAGGTGAACCAGACTTTCCCTCCATTTCGGTTCCGCATCTGCTGTTCTGGTCTCCACGACAAGCCAAAAAACACATTCCGTCAAGTGATCCCGTCAAAGTCCCTGCCACTCTTACAAACCGTTTTCTTAAATTTGAGCCTCTTTCATGACCTCACTTTCTCATGAATCAAGTCCGAACGATGGATCACAATCACTCTTCATCAAGCTGCCATTCTACGGAGTAATTAAGAGTGGAACACGCAATGTCAAATTGTAGCCACTTAGACGCGGGTCGTCATTTTTCAAAGCGGGGGGCTAGGTCTGATAATTGGTGGCTGTTTTAAGAAAATCACGCCCAGCTATCAGTCACCTAAATGGGGCGTTCAAGGACCGAGGCTCACACGCTCGTGTCCAGCCGGTTGTTTTCTAGCTTCGTCGTCAGGGTTCCCCCCACCACGGTAAACTCGCTCGGTGGTCGTCCAAATAACAGATGACTCACGGTGTGTGTCTCCGGAAACTCAAGATGGAGGACCAATCCTGCCCTATGTATAAATAAATGTAAAAAAAATCATAATAAAACTACAAATGTGTGCCATAAAAATAAATTAACACATAAATATGTCACGTATTACCTAAATATATGACATAAATGCAACTTATTTATTTATTAATACTTTTGTCATTTATTATAGATAGATAGATAGATAGATAGATACTTTATTCATCCCCTAAGGGAATTTCATATTATGACATTATGACAAAATACACGGCAAAATGATTGACAATATACACAACAGAATACACGACAAGATAGATGACAGGATACACGACATAATACACCACAAAATGAATGACAAACTATGCAAAAGATTACACCACAAAAAAATACAAAAATACACGACAGAAGACCCAATAAAATACACAACAAAATACACAACAAAATACTTAACAAAACACATGACGTAGTACACAACAAAATACAGGACAGAATAATTGACAATATACACAACAGAATACACGAAAAGATACACAACAAAATGCATGAAAAAGTGCATGACGTAGTACACAACAGAGTACACGACAAAATAATTGAAAATATACACAACAGAATACACGACGAAATACATGACGAAATACACGACAAAATACACAACAAATACTCAACAAAATACACAACAAAATACACAACAAAATACACAACAAAATACATAACAAAATACATGACGTAGTACACAACAAAATACAAGACAGAATAATTGACAATATACACAACAGAATACACGAAAAGATACACAGCAAATGACACGACAAAATGCATGAAAAAGTACATGACGTAGTACACAAGAGAGTACACGATAAAATAATTGAAAATATACACAACAGAATACCCGACGAGATACACGACAAAATACACAACAAAATAATACTGTATATCAGGGGTGGCGAACAAGTTTGACACAAAGAGCCGAAATTTTTAACCTTGAGAGTCAAACCACACACTGACCGGCATTAGACGTAACCTACGCAGATGATTGGCAGTCAGTTATGTGTCCGGAGCAGCATAATAACAACAAATCTGCCAAATTAATTTCCAAATATTATTCATTATTTGTTATTAACTCTGATGGATTCAAGTGTGTTTTAAGAGGGGAAAAAAAACAACATGAAACGAGGCAAAGAGCCACAGTATATAGAAAATATGATGAGGCAAAGAGCCGCATTCTTATTGGCCAAGAGCTGGATGTGTAGAGCCGCTTGTTCGCCACTCCTGCTGTATATGACATAATAGATGACAAAATACATGACGGGATACATGTCAAAATCAATGAGAAAATGTATGACAAAGTACAAAACAACATACATGACAAAGTAAAAGACAAAGCACACAACAAAGTAAACTAAATATTTCAATCCTCGACAAAATACAAGACAAAATATACGACAAAATATACATTTAACTACACGACAGACTATCTATCTACCCTGGTCATATCCCTCGAGAGAGGTGACCGACAGCAAGACAAACACATACAAAAACAAAGAAAATTAAAAAAGGAAAAAATAGCCAAAAAAACACAAACAAACATTTTTGGACCATGGCCAACCCAATTGCCCAAACAAGTTGGGCACCTCGGCACCCAAGTTGGTCATGCTTTCATCCCTCCAGATGAAACGGGACATACGAAAGCGGCCATGTCACTCGGGTCAGGGTGACACAACACACTCTTCTGTTAAACAGCAGTGCCCGACAGCTTTCACTGGTTTACCCCTGCCGCATCATACGGGTGCCCTGCCCATCCCTTAGAACACGTCCAAACATCCCCCTATCCTTTCACAACACTTCTCCACTCATTCCTATCACCAACAAGAGCTCTAGCTTCCACAATATTTAGACCTCCTTCCTGCAGTGCACTCATAACACCATCCATCCACGTCAATCGCGGCCTTCTTCTTGGTCTCCTTCCATTTCCACGCCAGACTACATGTCGGAATACGCAGCAGAATACACAACAGAATACATGACAGCATACAGACAAGATACGTGACGAAATACATTGAGAAATAAAATAAAAAATGACCAAATGCCTAAATCTATGATTAAACTGCATTGATGTCATATATTTCGGTAATAAATGATTTATTTTCATCCCCAATGTGTAATATTTGACCACTAGATGGTACTCTTTTGTCCCATGCGAGCGAGAGTCAGCGATGCACGACAGACCGCAGCAGCAGGATGCGGGAAGAATATGGTGCCGATCCAAGAAGGGATCCACTGTGAAAAAGAAATACACATTTCTCTATGATATCTTTATAAAAACGAACATGGGTATGATAGTTTGTGTATTTTTGCCCAGTATTTGAATCAAAGTTTGTTTTTGTACTATATGAAAAAAATGTACCACTAGGAGGCACTAAAAATATCAAGTGTTCATTTAATTATACGGCATATATTTGTTTTATTAATTTATTCATACATATATTTCTATATATGTCAGGATCAATATTCCCTCTAATTTTCCTCGGGTCTGAGCGTTCACACAAAGTCAGTGAGCAACGCTTGAAACGACAGTGAGCAACAGCAATCCCAAGTGTGGCAAGATAATTAATTATCAAACATGTCCAAAACTTGACATCAAGTTACATTTTGCTGAGTTTCAGGCAATGCAAAATTATTTTTCTCTTTTGAATGAATTGACTCATGTATTATTGCAAAGGTTGTACGGCCTACAAACGTCGTTTCTTCTTACAATTGTTTCACAAGATATCCATTTCTTTTTATTTCCTGATATATTTTGTCGCATGATATTAACATTTTTGGGGGCTTATTTAGTCGGTTGTAAGATACAGAACTGTACTTGATCACATTTTTTAGAGGAAGTACAATGTTGGCAACAAGATTCACTTGATATAATTGGAAATTATTTAAATGCAACACAAACTTTTTCTTCTTTTTCCGTGTTTTTTTCTACGTTTTTTTAAATTCCTTTAAAAAAAATCTTATTGTGTTTATTTTTTCCGAGCTGTTACTTTTTTCCTACATTTCTTTCTTTTCTTTTTTTCTGTCTTTTTTCTAAATGTTTTCTTCTTTGTTTCTCTTCCTTTTGTTTCTTTTTTTCTCAGCTTGTCAATACTTTTTCATTTTGGTATTTTTTTCTTTTTTGTTCTATTCCACCCCTTCTTTTAAGTCATTTTGTGTATAAGTTTAAATAATATTTGGTCATGTTGGGATTAAAGAAGCAAAAACAACCTGAAAAGCCGTTTAGGACCCAAAAGAGCCGCTTCCTTTTAGTGAGCCGAGCCGAAGAAGCCGGTTCTCGACAAACTCTACTAACTTTACTCAACTTCGTTCTACCTCGACTCGACTTCAAAATACCGCATTTAGGACACAACGTCAGGGGAACCCGTGTCTTTTTACCTTCATGCACTGTAACTTTGACTTAAGTCGCTTCTTAATTAGTAATTTTGACAGACTCCGGGATCCGACTATCACGTTTTTAGTCCAAACACGCCTAAACCCTAAATTCAGTCGGAGCTCAACTTTGCAAGCCACTTTTTAATGTCTTTGTTTCTTTCGTTTTGTTCTGTGAGCCTTTTAATCTGTGAGTGAGTTTGTGGACGCGCTAAATCACAGCTCCACTTTTACGACTAGCACTTCGGGCCAGCGTTAATTGATGGACATTTGTTACGATTAGAGCGACCGAGTGCCGTTTTTTTTTACTTTTATTCATCCTGGCGGCAATGTTTTAAAACAGTGAGTAATGGAGTTGTGGCTATTTAACCAAGGGGAACAGGAACAGAATTTATGGTGAGCTGTGTTTGTTATTAGCTAATGCTAAATATTTTTGTGGTTGAACATTTAAACTAATAAGCTCAAAATGTATTATCATTACATTGCGACAGTTGGGCCTCGATATTAGAAACAAGGTGACCAAAAATCATTTTATGCTTAAAAGTGCATCTTCTCAGACTTAAAAACAAAATACTACTACGATTCCTAGCAGAACTATTATGGGCTGTGAAAGCAGACACTTGAGAACAGACAACATTCTGAAGACCATAGACAACACCAGGCAGGTTTAGGATAAAGTTGTGGAAAAGTTCAAAGCAGGAATGGGATACAAGATGACGCAACACTTACACATCTCCCGGAGCACTGTGCGAGCAATCATATCAAACTAGAGAGAGCATAAAACCACTGCAAGAAAAACTACCAAGACCTGGCCTTCCCTGTAAAATCCGGGCCAAAAAAAGGGAAAAACTAACCAGAGAAGCAACCAAGAGTCCCATAATCACATTAGATGACCTACAGGCAAACACATATGAGGTGGAACAATCTTAGCATGAGACAACTACTAGTCACACTCTGCATAAATCTGCCCTTTATGGAAGCGTGGCAAGAAGAAAGCCATCAAAAGGCCTGTTTTGGTGTTGGCAGGAAGCCACTGGCGAGACACAAATAACATGTTGAATAAGGTGCACAGGTCAGATGAGACAAAAATTGAACTTTTTTGATCGAATGCAAAACATTATGTTTAGTGTAAGAGCAACTCTGCAAGTCACATCATCCCCACTGTCAAACATGGTGGTGGCAGTATCATGATCTGGAATTGCTTTTTTTCAGCAGGGACTGGGAAGACAGTAAGAGTTGATGGGATGATGGTGGGAGCCAAATACAGGGTGATTTTGGCAGAAATGGAGTGCAGTTTTACCTTCCATCAGGACAACGAGTCTAAACATTTTGCAAAATGTACAATTCAAAGGTTTAAAACTAACAATATAAAATGGTCAGAATGGCCAAGCCAAGGAACGGACCAGTGTAAAACGGGTGACAAAACAGGACCGACTGGAGTCAGAGTCAAAAATGCTTGCCTTGTGTAAACAGAGGTTTGCTGACGGACTGACAACAGGCGAGTGAAAGCACTAAGCTTAAATAGGAGGGGGAACCAATCAGGTAACCAGCAGCAGCTGGCGCCAAACGAGTGGGCAAAGGTGGGTGTAATGAGTAATCATAACAACAACATACACGACAAAAAAAATGACAAAATACATGACAAGATACCCAACCAAATAACCGAGCAAAGCACCTGACCAAATGCATAACAAACTACACTAAATCACTACAAAGTACATGACAAAATATATGACAAAGTAGACAACAAATTCCACAACAAAATAAATCGGTTCAGGAATTATTTTTTTCCTGGTCCCATTACCCGTGATAAACAAGGGATTACAGTAGTATGCTATGGGGGGATTTGTAATAAGGGGGGTTTTACAGCGATATTACAGAAAAAGTACTCAAAATTAGAAAACAACTCCGGTGAAACAATTACGAAGTCCAGTTTTACCACACTTAGTGGCGACACTGGAAAAGGTCATTCGGTCGGTTGTCATTCGGCCACATGTGGAACATCACCGTCACCATAGAGAAGTCAACCACGGAGCCAGAAAGTCGCTGTCCTACCACCCCGCGGGAATCAAACCTGGAACCGAGAACTAAGATCTCACTGTGAAAAGCGCCGTGACTTCATGATTTTATATTTTTCCTCTCTAATCCCGGCTCTGTTTACCAGCAAACGTCAGCAACTTTCCCCGTACACTTGATTTCCTCATTTGCGGGAATTAATAACCAGCGGGAAAATAATCCGACAGAGGCGCCGTCTGCATTTCTGGCCGGCGTCTCCGCCCAGCCCTGCTTCCATTTTAGCTTGTTTTTTGCTAGTATTTTGATTGAAAACACAGAGACAGTTGATGAGTGTGACAGGGTGGACGTGTAATTTCACATCATTACAGGTAAATTCTTTCCAGTTATGGAAAATGAAACGTGTCGCCACAGGTTGCGAAGGTTCTCATGGAGTACTGATTCTGACATGTGTAGGAATAAATGCAGGAATAAATGCAGATTTATAAATATGTGGCATGTAAATAAACTCAAATAAATGATAATTGGTTGGTTGGTTGGTTGGTTGGTTGGTTGGTTGGTTGGTTGGTTGGTTGGTTGGTTGGTTGGTTGGTTGGTTGGTTGGTTGGTTGGTTGGTTGGTTGGTTGGTTGGTTGGTTGGTTGGTGGGTGGGTGGGTGGGTAGGGGGTTTGGGGTGGTTGGTTGGTCGGCCAACATTATATGGCATATATGCAATTTATTCAATTATGCATTCATTTTATTGTTTATTTAGTCATGTATTTGGTTGAGCATTGATGAGCACATAGACTGCCAAACTCATCAACCAATAGGTGAAAAGCTCAGCCAGTTTGACCCGCCCTCTCAGTTGAATGACATTTTTTGCGACAAATGATTCAACAATATACCCATGCGTCATTACATGTATTTATGTATTAGGTGATTTCTTTATGTGTTCATTTATTTATATGATGGATAAGTTTTAACTTTAGTTCACTTGAATTAAATTCAATTGAACTATATTTTTTGTCGTTGATATCAACGCTGTGATACATTATATGCAATGAGATTACACACTGGGAAAGAAGCTTTCAGTGTCACGATTGCCCATTGCCCTCAACTGTGCTCGCTCGTTTGGCACCAGCTGCTACTCGTTGCCTTATTGGCTCCCCTCCTATTTAAACTCAGTGCTCTCATTCATTCCTTGTCAGTCCGTCAACGAACCTCTGCACTTGCAAGGCAAGCATTTTAACTCTGTCCCGTCCTGTCTGGTATCCTGCTCGTGTATCCAGTATCCAGATTCGATGCCGTCTGTCCCGTCCTGTCCGGTATCCTGCTCGTGTATCCTGTATCCGGTATCGATTCCGCCTGTCCCGTCCTGTCCGGTATCCTGCTCGTATATCCTGTATCCAGTATCGATCCCGCCTGTCCGGTATCCTGCTCATGTCGCCCCTGGCCTCCTGGTTTTCCTGCGCCTGACTTATCTGCCCCGCTTTTTCTGTCAAGTGATCGCCAAATCGCCGGCATTTGTGTTCCCGCACATGACTGCCCCGCTCCCGTAAATAGAGCTTGGTCTGAAAACGTTACGCCTTTGGGTCTACCGTCTGTTCGGGTTCTGACATTCAGTTCAGAACATTCCATCCCGTCCGAAAGCCCTCCAAACCTTCGTTTTATTAAATCTTTAAAGTTACAAAAAACAGATCACCTCCTAAATGATGTGGATATCAAAGAACTGCAACATGATTGGCCAATAATGCAATAATCTAAACAACGAGTCCAAATAGGCATCCCATGATATTTTCTTTGACAACAAACTTATCATTTCCCCGCTTTTAAATGAACAGAAACAAAAAAAAAATCAAATTGAGGTATTTTACAGGGACAGTGTGTAATACTTATATAGTGGTACAAAAAAACTTTCATTCGCAACAACATTCACATTAGACAACAGTGCCATCTAGTGGTCAAATATACCACGCTGAGGCTTTAAACATTACTGGATACCAGTAAGAGCAGCATGATGACCCAATGGTTTTAACTGGTTACTGGTAAATGTGTGCGAGGGTGCTTCAAGATCAGAAGGAGCCAGAGCAAGGACAACTCACATAAACCTAGCGGGTCAGCTCAAGTCACATACAGTATCTAATCTTTTAGAGGCCTAATCTAACGAAAACTTAAAGTTCATTCAACTAAATCTTAATTTACATATATATCAAACTACAATGGAACCTCGGTTCTCGACCATAATCCGTTCCAGAACCCTGTTCGAAAACTGATTTGTTCGATCACCGAAATTATTTTTCCCATTAAAAATAATGTAAATCGTTTTAACCCGTTCCAACACCCTGAATGTTTACCTTGAATGTTTAACGTAAACATAAAGCTAACCCAGGCTAATCGTACGTTCGCATTATCCTAATCTTTCGTACGAAAGATTACGCTAACATGAAGGTGTAAAAATAAAAAAATCAGGTCGTTTGCAAGTCATTTAGCACCCGGGTCTCCACAACAAGTGGTGAGCAGTTCATTGGAAAGGGGGCTCTGTTCCAACATCCTGAATGTTGGGCTCCGTTCCAACACCCTGAATGTTCACCTTGAATGTTTTACGTAAACATAAAGCTAACCCAGGCTAATCGTACATTCGCGTTGTCGTAATCTTCCGTACAAAAGATTACGCTAACATGAACGTGTAAAAATAAAAAAAAAGGATAAAGAAAATAATTATGAATAGGATTTCTTACCTTTGTGGTGGTCAGCAGAAGGCGCAGGCAAGTTTAGACACTCGCACACCTCCTTCATATTTGGCTATTATTTCTTTCTTAAATGCAATAGTTGTACGCACTACTTTTCTTTTTTCACCTGCAGCAACTTTGCTGCTTGCACTGACTTTCTTCGGAGGCATAATCAGGGGCTAAAACACTTGGTACACTTATATTAAAGGCGAAAACAAAACGAAGCACGTCCGCACGTGATAACAGTTGGTCACAAAAAGAGCGATCTACACTCGTACGCCACTCAGCATCGCACCCTAGCGTACCCACTCACGCATTACCGGCGTTCGAACTCCGATTTTTTGACCGAACAGCGAAGCAAGTATTTCTCGAAATTTTTGGTCGGACCCCGATTTGTTCGAACTGAGAGGCGTTCGAAAACCGAGGTTCCACTGTATATGTTTGTAGGTATTTACTTATACTGTTACCTCTACGGAGGGCAGGATCAGTCTCACCTCACTTCATTCCCAAGCGTTTTTATTCACGCAAGTCCGTCTTGCTCGTTCTAGCGTTCTAGAGATTTATATCGCGACAGGTTGACTTTAGTACGTGACGGGCGAGCCCTGCAAACCAGGTCATGACAAGCCGAGTTACGTGCGTGTAGAATTCACCGACTTGGGAAAAGTTCACAAGGGTTGCAGGGGGTATCTACAAAATGATACAATATTCGACAAAATACACCACAACGTATTAAAGTGAGGTCACCCGTCAAATACTGAAGAAATGATCCGTTGATTAACAGGTCATTTAGCTCAACTTAAGTACAATTTTAGATATGAAAATAATTAGATAAATTAACCCAATTTTACATGTCAGCCTTCTTGGACATCATTCACTTCATTCACATCATCATTCACAGCTTCTTCTTGCTCTTATGTTTATCTTTTTGGACTTTGCTATCTTATTCTTCTCAGGATGCTGCCTTCTCTTCCTCTTCTCATTGGACATATTTTACTTCTTTTTGAACTTTCGCTTGAGATTTTTTCGCTAGTTCTCGGGTTTCTTGGGCTTCTTATTTTTCTTCTTCTTGGACAGTTTCTTCTTGGCTGTTTTATTCTTTTGAATATGCAGCTTCTTCTACTTCTTATTGGACATGTTTTTTCTTCTTCTTGGACTTTTTCTTGAGTCTCTTACACTTGTTAAGCATCTTATTTTTCTTGTTTGTCTTTTGTTTCAGGCTGCTTTGTCTTCTTTTTGGACATCTTTTTCTTGGACTGCTACTTCCTCCTCACGGGTTTCTTTTTGGACTGACTTTTGTTGTCTGTCTTATTCTGCTTTGCTTTTTCCTGGGCTTCTCGTTTTTTCTTTTTCTTGGGGAGGTTCTTGTTGTCAGATTCTAAGATCTTATTTTTCTTCTTCCTGGAAAACTTTTACTTGTATTTTCATGGACTTCCTTTTATACTTGTCATTTTTCTAATTTTTTCCCATTCTTGGGCAGATTCTTGTTGTTTGTCTTATTCCTGAACATCCTGTTCTTTCTGGACATCTTGTGTTCTTTTTCTAAGACCTATTAGGCTCATTACTTTTCCTCTTTTTTGGCCAATTCTTGATATCTGTCTTTTTCCTAGGCTGTTTCATCCACGCAGCACGGCAGCTGAGTTGTTAGCACGTCCGCAGCACAGTTCTGAGGTCATAGGTTCAAATCCAGCAACCTCCTTTCCTGTGCGAAGGTTGCATGTTCTTCCCGTGCTTGCGTGGATTTCCTCTGAACACTCCGGTTTCCTCCCACATTCCCAATACATGCATGGCAGGGTAATTGGTCGGTCAAAATTGTCCCTTGGTGTGAATAATCAAGTGAGTTGTCCATCTTTGTGTTCCCTGCGACTGGCTGGCAACCAGTTCAGGGTGTCCCCTGCCTAATGATAGCTGGGATGGGCTCCAGCGCCCCCGCTGAGGATAAGCTGTGCAGATAATAGAGGAATGGATGGATGTTTCATCTTCTTTTTCATTCTCTTTGAACATCTTGTTTTTTTTCCCTGACATATATCACCTGCTTCTTTTGTTGGACCTCTTCTTGGGCTTATCATTTTTCTGCGTCTTATTCTTTTTCTTACCTTCTTCTTGGACAATTGGTTCTTCCTAGACATCTTTCACTTGTTTTCTCTTGGACCTGTTCTTGGGCCCATCATTTAGTCTTATTCTTTTCAGGCTGTATCACCTTTTTCTTCTTGGACATCTTTCTCTTGTTCTTTTTTTCTTTGGGCTTCTTCTCAGGTTTCTTATTTTTCTTAATCCTGGGCAGATTCTTGATGTCTGTCTTATTCTACTCAGACTGTTTCATATTTTTCTTCTTCTTGGGGTTCTTGTTCTTCTTGTTCCTGGACATATTTTACTTGTTTTTTTCCTAGGTTTATAATTTTTCTTATTATTTGGTTAATTTTTGTTGTCTGTCTTATTCTTCTCAGTCTTTTTAATTTTCTTCTTGGACATCTTCTTCTTGGAGATTTTCTAGCCGCGTCCTCTTCATCCTGGGTTTCTTCTTTAATATCTTCCTCTTCCTACACAATGTCGTTTTAAAATGTTATCAAATTGCAAAAAAAACATCATGCAAACATCTGCCCAAGATGGTTAATCATCACATATATTTATTTTCAGTCTAAAGCCCAAAAGAAGAGTCAGCTCATCCCTAACAGTGTAAACCGGCCGGTTTCATGATGTCATCACGTCCGCCGACACGCGTGACATAAATCTTTGTGTGGTCTCGGCTTCTGCTGGGTTAAGTATGTGACTGAGGTTATTCTCGAAAAAAAGAAGCTGGAAACGTGTTCTCTGGTTAAAAAAAAAACCCACAGTGATGTATCCTCTGTCACGTCTACGCTGACCGCTGATTGTTAAGCGGTTATAAAAATGTTTGATGGATGGCCACTTCACCTTCCAAGCACCGACACCCCATTAACGTTCCTCGTCTCTCTGTCATTTTACTTTGGAATTTTATGGATAAAATACGTTCCCATCACATAGTATAATTGATGGATTTTTTTTCTTTCCAACAAAGGCATTTATTTACAGTGGACACGGCTCATTATGCGGCAGACATGTTTGGGTGAGGCGTGAGACATTAATGCCTCCCGGTGGACGGTGGCCACGCCCCTTACTCACGTGTCGCTAAAGTTTATGACCGATTCTTCGTGGGAAGAGATGTCGGGGTTTTTTTATTTATTCAGACAGTATAAAAAAAATTAGGAACTAGGCGCCTCCCTGGGGATTTTCCTCACCTGGTTATGCTGTGCCTTTGTACATAATCCATGGGTGAGGTTTTGTCTTTGGTTGCACTAAACCATACACCGAAATATAGTGATCAAATAAAAATAAATGATAATGAATAGATAATAATACCTTTAAATAACAAATAATATACTTAAAGTATACCTGATTTATACTTAAAACAAGCATACTGGCTAGACGTTGCTGGGCTTAGTGTTGCCGGGCTTGACTGCGAGGTTGTTGGGGCCATGGTTTGTCGAAAAAGCGCCAGGAAGCCACTAGGGAGTGCCAAAGAGCAGGATTAGCGCATACATCTCCAGAGCCGCTTGTACACCAAAGCAGGTGTTTATCGATTTTGTTGGAATTTATTAGGGTTGTATTGACACAAAACCTAGCTAAAGACACTCCCAGAGGCCTCAAGTATTACTGTATAAATGTTCACGAAAATCGGTTCAGCTGTTTTGGAGCCTATAAGCTGCATACAAACACGCAAATTACATGAGGGCTGGCTATTTAGCCTGGCATTCTTTGAACGATTTGATAAAAATTACCCTCCATATAAGGTTTACAGTCCTTGGCAATCAGCATTGCAACCTTGTAGCTCGCCTTTTATAGCACTTTCATTTGACTCGCAGAGTCACATGAAAAAGCGCAGCTCTTCTGTTAAAACAGCCTCCAGTTGCTTCACCTTTTCACAGTATTTGTTGCCAGTTAGCTTTTGGTAGTCAATATGTTTCGTCTGGCAGTGCCTCTTGATATTATATTATATGTGAACAACTACAGTATCTTGGCAAACTAGGCAGACACAGTTGTTTCTGATTTCGGTAAAAGCGGCCGCCCTCAGAGTCAACTTTTCTTTTTTATTTTCAGCGGCCATGTCAAAAATGGGGTGTGCTGAAGGTGGCCACCATCTACTGGAATGGTGATTTTTATTTTTAATTTATTATCCTATGGTACACATTTCTGGTTGGCTCCATATTATTCAGTAGAAATGTGATCACAGGCTGTAACTGGCCCCCGGGCAGAACTTTGAATATGCCTGGTCTAGATGAACAGATTTTTCTGCCAATAGATTTGAATCTTTTGCAGAGGGGATTTGAAGATATGATGCTATTTTTCGAATAGAAGGCGACAGCTGAGCTTTGACAGGCTTTTTTCACCTTTTCTTTTTCTCGGCCCCGGCGAGAGAACGTTCGGGCGTCGGGGGCCTTGTTCAAACAAACAGCAGGCCATGTGCTTCGCCCAGGGTGGCGACGCGCCATAACAAACCGCCGGCTCCTGCCCGTCGCCAGGAGCCGTGATTAGGGCCCCCAATATGGGGTGACCAAACTGGACCTGACGGTTTCCATGGTGACCGTGCAACAATATAGTAGTGATGCCAGATGAGGGGTGACAATTTGTGCAATTGAAAATTATTCTTTTTAGGGTTTTGGGGGGTTTTGTTCAATGTTCCCTCTAAGCTGTGCGCGTGCGCAATCTCGCACTGCCCGCACATTGTCAGCGCACAAAAAAATCTATCCACCGCAATGTTCCCTCTAAGCTGCATGTGTGCGCAATTGCACACTACCCAGAGCTTTTCCGCGCACAAGAAACTACAGCCAGCTGGAAAAAATCAGGGCTCGAAATTGCTAATTAAGAAGCGAATTAAGTCAAAGTTACAGTGCATGAAAATACACGTGTTCCCCTGACGCTGTGTTCTAAATGCGGTATTTTGAAGTCAAGGTCGAAGTAGAACAAATTTGAGTAAAGTCAGTAGAGTTTTTCAAGAACCGGCTTCTTCGGCTCGGCTCACTAAAAGGAACCGGCTCTTTCGGGTCCTAAACGGCTCTTCAGGTTGTTTTTGCTTCTTTCATCCCTATATGACCAAATTATGCACAAAATGACTTAAAGGAAGGGGGAATAGAACAAAAAAGAAAAAATGTTAAAGTAGTGAAAAGCTGAGAAAAAAAGAAACAAAAGTGAAAAAGAAGGAAAAAATCAGAAAAAAGCCAGAAAAAAAGGAAGTAGAGAACGCAAAGAAAAAGTAACAGCTAGGAAAAAATAAACAAAATGAGATTTTTTTAAAGGAATTAAAAAATAATAGGAAAAAAAACGGAAAAAGAAGAAAAAGTTTGAGTTGCATTCAAATAATTTCCAATTGTACCAAGTCAATCTTGTTGCCAACATTGTACTTCCACTAAAAAATGTGATTAAATACAGTTGTGTATCATGCAACCGACTAAATAAGCCCCCAAAAATGTTAGTATTATGCGACAAAAGATACCAGGAAAAAAAAGAAATGGAAATCTAGTGAAAGAATTGTTGTAAAAACAAATGACGTTTGTAGGCCATACAACCTTTGCAATAATACATGAGTCAATTCATTCAAAAGTGAAAACATTTTTTGCATTGCCGAAACTCAGCAAAATGTAACATGACTGTCAAGTTTTGGACATGTTTGATAATGACTTAGTTGCCACACTTGGGATTGCTGTTGCTCACTGTTGTTTCAAGCGTCGCTCACAGACTTTGTGTGAACGCTCAGACCCGTGGAAAATTAGAGGGAACATTGGTTTTGTTGGTTTCGGTTATATTTTGTGTTGTTTTTATCAAATTATGAGCATCACGACAACAACAAAAAAGCCCAAAGTGTAAATAATGTCATGCACCATTTTGCAATTGAAAATGAATCTTACATTTTTCTTTTTTTTTTTTTAAATTTGTGTTTTATATTTTAGAATTGGGAACATCGCCAAAAAAAGGAAGTAAAATTGTCAAAGATGTAAGTTACCGCTTTTTTTTTAAATTCGATTTATTTTCTCATAAGCATCACCACAAAAATAACATAACATTAGCAAAAATGGAAAATAATGCACAATTCTTGCAGTTTTTATGTGTATTTTTTCTTATTTTGCCCCAAATTCTTATACTAATATTGTACAGTATTATTATTATAATTATTGAGCATTACAAAAACAATTCAGTGAAATATCTGAAAATGTGTATAATTTTACACACAACTTTTGCTGTTTTTGATTATTTATTTTTATTTTTTAAATACATCCGTCAAAAATGTAAGTCTTATAAACACGTTTTGCAGTTGCAAATTGACTTTTTGGCAAATTTTCTTTTATTTTTTAGACAACATTTATGTTATACATTTTTTTTTAATTAGAAACATCGCCACAAATATTATGTCACATTGGCAAGAATGGAAATAGTTCTATAGACATTTTTTGCTGTTGAAAATGAACCCTTTTGCGTTTTTAGTTATTTATTTTTATTATTGTCATACGTTATTGAGAATTAGGAGAATCACCCCAAAAACAAATAAAATGTATTCAGTTTTTTCCTGATACGCTTTTGGATGCAATGAGAATCGAACCTGGGTTGTGGCGGTGAGAGCCGTGAATCCTAACTTCAAAACCACTAGTAATATAGAATAGATGACATATGAAAAAGTATTATATCTTATCTCATTATCACGCTATTTTTAGTAATGGTGCCAGAGAGAAATGTACACAACTGAAAGTCAACCTGAAAGATATAAATAAACTCAAAAAGCACTATGAAGGAAACAACTCTGAATATGATAAGTCAGACTTTGAAGGTCATTAAATGAATACCTTCTAAATTTTATGTTGGTCTTTTGTTTATGGTTTGCGGTGTCGATAAATGATAGAACGCTCATCTAGGGACAGAGAGGTCGCGGGTTCGATTCCCAGATTCTCCGAGATAAATGTCAAAGTATCCTTGGACATGACACTGATCACTTAATGCCCTCGATAGGCAGATAGGTGCCTTGCCTGGCTGCGCCTGGCTATCGGTGTGCGAGTGTGTGTGAATGGGTTAGTGTGAAACACATTGTAAAGTGCTTTGGGGGGTCTTCGGTGACTTGAAAAGCATTATATAAAAGCAGAGCTTTTACCATTTAATCATGGTCGCACGAAAACAACAAAATGTGTCACTTGCAATGCTTAGTTTGAGCTGACAAAGAGTGAAACTAAATGTTTTACCTATTTTTGACAAAAATTTAGGGCTTGGCGTTATACATGAACAAATACGGTACATCTTTTTTTGACTAAACCACACATTTATGTTACACTACATTTCCTTCCAAAGTAAATCAATTTTATGTCCAAATATGAGCTGGCACCGCCCCTGGTCTAGCATTTTATATGTTGCTATATCCGAGTCACTACACACAAACAAGACTACTGCCAAGCGTTTTCGACAACAGCCATTTTGGTCATCAGTCTGCCGTGTCGCTTGCCAACGCGAGCGCTAACGTCTCATTCCTGGCCAATGACACCGAAAACAAAACGTGGAAATACAGAAAATAATTCTACGCTCACGGAAAACCGACGTGGACTCGGAACGAAAAAATACGGTGAGACGGGGTAAGAAAAATAGAAAAATTGCAGGTAAATGGAAAAATAGTCAAAACAGTTTACGCCACCCGCCTCGATAAGATCTCCGCGCCCGGCAAATAAAAAACACATTAGTCATTTGTTTCCACAAAGCTCGCGTTTAGCACAAACGAATGGACTAAGTGGGCAGATCTGCACTCCGATAACGTAAATGACCCTCGCCGTTCTCTCCACCCCGGCCCAAACGTAATAGAGAATTACTCCGTAATTTGTAATCCTAATGGAGCTGCAATATTTTAGTTTCAATTTATCGTAAAAAACGCTGCACCTGATTATAGGCTGCACCGATTGCTTGGAAAAAGCAACATTTTGTTCACTGTTCAGGATCCCTTAACCGCCTGTGTAATCGGGCACCGATGAGAACGCAAATCTGGAGAACTTTCTCCACTGGTGACAGTTCCTGGCCTGTCGTGGAAAAGTTGGCACCAGTCCATTCCTTAATGTTAAAACCTTAATGTTCCTCAATGGGGAGGCAGTGGCTCAGGAGGTAGAGTGCTTGTCTTGGGATCAAGAGATCGCAGTTCGAATCCCGGCTCCTCCGTGTTACATACAAGTGTCCTTGGGTAAGACACTGAACCACCAATACCCCCAATAAGCAGGTTAGCGCCTTACATGGCTGCATGGCCGCTAATGGGAAATGTGAAGCACACTGTAAAGCGCTTTGGGAAGTCTTGACTTTAAAAGCGCTATATAAATGCAGAACATTTCATTTCATTTTTAATGTTATCGACCAGTTCTTTTTCGGTCTTAGTCTCCTTCTGCCCCCTTGGACTGTGCTCTGGAGAATTATCTTGGCTAGTTCTGATGATCGTGTGATGTGACCATACCACTGAAGTTTCTGTCTGCGCACAGTTGACAACAGTTTCTCGTGGGGTCCAATGGGGTCTCTGATGGTGTTGCGCACCGTTTCATTTGTCATGTGTTAAGTAGCTGATGCCTAGAAGTTTCCTATAGCATTGCATTTCGATGGCCTGGATTTTCTTTTCCAGTTTTTCTGTGAGAGTCCATGTCTCACAAGCGTAGAGGAAGAGGGAAATAACCAGCACTTGCTTATTTTATTTTATTTTACTCGTTGTTGGAACGATTCTTATGGGTTTCCTTCATCCTCTCAAATTGTTTAATCTTTTTCTTTGATATTTACTTTTTCTTCATCTTCCTATTGCACATTTTCTTCTTCTTGCTAAGCTTCTTCTTGGACGTATTTTTCTTGTTTTTCTTTTTCTGAGGCTTCTTCTTGGGTTCCTTATTATTCCTCTTCTTGGGCCCATTCTTGTCTGTCTTGAGCTGCTTCTTTTTCTGTTTCTTCTACTTGGACATCTTATTCTTTGGTTGCTTCTTCCTCTTGAGTTTCTTATTGGACATCTTGTTTTTCTTTTCCTCAAACATTCTCTTTGGAACACTTTCTTGACTAAACTCAACTTTACTGTATTTACATAGCACTTAAAAAATACCACTTTTACAACTTTTCTCGCCATTGAAACTTGAGAAACTCTTTGCCCCTAGACCTAATTTGGTCCAGAAAGGACAATCCCTTTAATGAGAAAGCAGATATACATAAATATGATGTCAGGTTTCACCCTGGCACTTAAAAGGCCCCCGTTGACGGACATAAACGTAATCAAACAAACCTCGAATAAAGCATGCCTGCCTTTCCTCCACACAACGAAAACCACCCACCGCTACGGTCGATCTGCGAAACCACGCTAAGTGATTTTGCACTTAAGACCAAACCGCATTATCTCCGATTCTCTCTCGAAACATTAGCTCCATCTCGGAGGAAGGGTAATAGTCGTTTCCCGAGCCGTTGGATGTTGCTCGGCTCCCACGTGAAGCAGCTAAACGGTCAGCGTAGCCTTATTACACTGACTGTAACCATATGTGGGCCTATTTCGTGTTAGGACTCCCCTAACACAAGAGTCATAATCGTAAGACCGTTTGACATGTTTTCCCTCGACGGTCCGGTCCAACGCGGTCCGAGCAGAAAAAATGACTTCATTTTAGATTTTTTCATGTAACTTTAAAAAAGTACAAAAGTGGTCTGAGAGAAGTCTTGAGTCAGGATGCCCGGTACTCCCGCCAACTGGGTGGTCTTGCAAAAAAAGGCTTTACTCGAAAAATCGGCTTTGTAGGCATCGTATGAATACAATATCTTTACTTTTCTATTAAAAAAAAAAGTTATAACCATTTACAGAAGAATAAATACAAATATTGATTAATTAATTAAAAAAAAAAATTAAATTATGTTTTTGTTTATTTGAAAAAACTAATTTACTATTTAATAAATTATTCATAAATTTGTTTGAATTAATTGAATAAAGATAATTAAAATTAAAGTTCATTTTGGTTCATTTAAAACTAATAAATTGGGAAAACAATATTTTATACCTATTTACACATAAATACAAAAATAGATAAATAAATATTTCTGTTTATTCTAATTCATCCATTCAATCATTTATTTATTCAACTTCATTGAATTTAAAAAGTTGAGAGAACGGCTAGATAAGTAAATGAATAAATATATAAATGTAACTTAAGACGCTGATCAAATTATATTTCCATTAATTTGAAAGAAATTTAAAAAATATATATTTACCTACAAATAAATAAATGAATAAATGAGTGGGATTTTTAAAATATGTTCATTTTTTCTTAATTTTATTTGAAAGAAAGAAAACAGGGAAGAAAATGGATTATATATACCAATCACTTAATAAATATAAAAACAGATATATTTATAATACAGTGAAAAAGAAAAAAAATATTGATTTTAATTTTTCGGGGGTTCGTTTCAAAAAAAGAAAAAAAACTGACTGATTTTAGGAGTGATCTGTTATTATCGAACTAAATTAGTTCAAAACAACATAATTGATTAAAAACAACTGATTATATGAAACTTATTAACACTTTCCTCCAATGGGTTAAGATTTTTTTTTCTTACGGGTATTAATAGGAACCTTAAAACGTAACTATTGAAATGTTCCTTTCTCTCTTTTTTAAAAATAACATATTTTCCGGGTTATAAGGTTACTTTTAAAACTCCAAATTGGCCAGAAATTTGCAAGTGCTCCTTGTAATCCAGTGCACCGTACAGACTGGAAAATACATCGTATAAAATTGGAAATGCATCATTACAAATAGATGATACTGCATACAGTATCTATGACTGAATGAATTCATTTTAGTGGTGAAACCAAATGTCATTGTTAATTTATGTCTTATGAAATAATTGTATTCTAATTTATATGTATTTATGTTTTCCTGCAACCCTAGCTCTTACTGGAGTTTTAATTCCACGCACCTTGTAGTTCTGTATGCCTTAAGTATGAGAAAATTATCACAAAATAACAATTTCTTGGGGAGGTGCATTATAATATGGTGCATTATTTTGTGCAGAAAATACAGTACAACTTTTATGCATTCATTACATTCTAAATATGTCGTTGATATCGATGACAATAAAGATACAGTAAATTAATTCTAAATATGACTCAATAGGCAGGGTTGGGTAGGGTTACTTTAACTGGATTACTTTTAATTACTTTTGGATTACTCCAATACCAAATATGCTAATAAAAGACAAAAGAAACTAAATATGAATAAAACTACAAAATTTTGTGCAGGCTTGGGGAGTAACGGAATACATGGAACGGCAAAAATGATGTTGGCAAGCTGTTTGGATTTATTTTCATTTTGTTTCTGTCACATTTTATGTTAGTTTTGCCGGAGATCAAAGAGATCAAAGCCAGGAAAGAAAGCTTACTATATAATAATAATAATAATAATAATTTCCTTGTATTGTCATTCTGTGTAACAATGTACACAGAACGAAATGTCGATTGCACCTGACCCATTGTAGCGAGCCGATGCAGCCGCAGCCAACAGAGGGCGCCGCCGACCACTTTTTAAGTCTTAGGAATGACTCGGCCGGGGCGCGAACCACCGACCTCCCAGTCTCAAAGCGGGCGCCTTACCATCTAGGCTACTGAGTTGTGAGTCATAATTTTATTCGCATAAAATCACATTAATTCATTTTCTGAACCGCTTACCCGAACAAGGGTCGCTGGAGTGCTGGGCCCATCCAAGCCATGTGTTTGGACTGTGGGAGGAAACCAAAGTGCCGGATGGCACGGGGTGAACATGCAAACTCGACACAAGGAGGCCAGTAGCCGAAATTGAGCCCTGGGGCCTCTGAACTGTGAAGTAGACGTCCTAATAGCAACACACTGTGGTCACTATCGTAACGCTTAACGCAAAACATCACGTCGATATGTGTGCAGAGTAATTCGAAATACAAACTCAACAAAGCTTCTTGGTTCTATGGTTTCTGTGCCGTGTTGTTGGCTTAGGGATCCATGCATCCTCCAACTCTGTTGCCAAAAGTTTTTCCAAAGCAGCAACTTTGCATACAAATGTTCTCGCATGACCTAGTGGGCTGCAGTTAGCCGTTCTCCACGCTGATGGGCGATAAGTGCAAAGTTTGGTTTGATTTTATCCTTCAATGTATCTTCGGCGAGCGGGAATTCTTGTTTCCAAAGGGAAAGTTGCACGACAGGTTACTGCACCGGCCTTTGTGAACCACACTGATTTGGAATCAAATGCACCACCTCGAAGCCTCGGTTGAAGTTCAGTCTGAAACGTGTCAGTAAAACAACAATAAGACCGGTGCCAAACTACCCACGGTCCTGTGGTTGTCAACCACTGATTTAACAATTTGAAAGTCTTTATAAAAGTATGAAAACGAATATATTGTATCCACCACAAAATGCATGTGCTATGCCACAAGAGTAGGGGGCGCTACTGGTCGAGCAAAAAAACAACATCCCATGGGTAGCTTGGCCCCTCATTCGTCATCACACGTGCAGGGGCCGCCAGCCCCGCTGCAATAAGAGCCTCCGGCTGTCAGCGCCGCCCTGTGCAAACATTCGGGGCCCGATGATTGATGGGGCTGAGGCAGAGCCAGCGAATCGTCCCGCTGCGAAGATGGGATGCCCGATGCCCGGCAGCATGTGGCATCCAGTCGGGCCCACTCGCACACTCCTTTATTCAGATTATTCAACCCCATTTGTTGGGATAGTTACCCAATTCCACGGTCAGAGTAGAATATGCTAATATGCTAAATGCTAACAGTGAAGCTTCTTGGGGGGCGTCAACATGTCAGCAGCTTGGTGTTGGGATTAAGTCGTTGAGTAAGTTTATCGTATATGATAGGATTATTGTAAATTTACAATGCATTTACTTCTTTGGTTTTATTTGTTCTTCTGAGACCGCTTGTTCTTTTTTTTCTTATCCCTCTTCAGCTGCTTCGTAGTTTAGAGCATCTATTTGGAGATCTTCTTCTTGGGCTTTTTCACCGTGTTTTTTCTTCTACCTGAGCTCCTACTTCTTAGCAGTGTCTCAAACTCATAACAAAAAGTTGCCTGCCCCATTTTTCCCCACTTGAAACACGATGAGACGACTAATCGTATAAAAACCCATTGTTGCAAAGTATTAAGGATTGATAATCAGAATATATGGGCAGCACAGTGGCGCAGTGGTTGGCGCGTGTGCAGCACAGTTCTGAGGTCATGAGATCGAACCTACCTGTGTGGAGTTTGCATGCTCTCCCCGTGCTTGCGTGGGTTTCCTCCAGGCCCTCCGGTTTCCTCCCACTTTCCAAAAACATGCATGTCAGGTTAATTGGCCGCTCCAAATTGTCCCTGGGTGTGAATGAGCGAGCAAATTGTCTGTCCCTGTGTGCCCTGCAACTGGCTGGCAACCGGTTCAGGGTGTCCCCTACCCACTGCCCGAAGATGGCTGGGATGGGTTCCAGCACCCCCGCGACCCTACTGAGAGAAAGCGGTGAAGATAATGGCGTTGTGTCGTCTACTACAAGCCACGTGACCTCCTCTTTCCACGATGCTTTTAATGTACGTTACCGTTTTGTAGCGTCATAAATTTTGTTAGCTTCCTTTGAATTTTTTTTCTGGGGCTGAGGTTACCACGTATCAATTTTTCTTGTGTTTTCTGTACGTCTACTTTGGAAAATGATATGCAAATGCATGACCTTATTATAACGCTCGGGAAAGTCCGGAAGCACAAAGTTACTTGATGCAAGCTTCTGATCGGCTGCCGAGTATGCAAATTGCCAAACGAAATTCCGAAATTTCCAAACCGAACGAAGATTTCAAAATCGGGATAAAGCAAACGTTTGGGTTTTTTTTTTGTTTGTTTTTTCTTGAAAAAAGTTGTCTGCCAACCGAGCGGACATGTTTTGTAAGTTGTACGCCCGACGTAAAAGATGCACGCCCTGGGTGTCCGGGCAGACGTTATTTCAGGCACTGTTCTTAGGCCTTTTAGTTTTTCTCTACTCCTTTTTCTTTTTCTTCTATTGCTTCTTTTTGGGCTGCTCCTCTTGCTTGGGGTTTTTTTCACATCTGCCTCTTGTTTTGTGTTTTTTGCTTCATTTTTAAGACCCGTTCTTCTTTTCTTCTTTAAATGTTACTTTATCTCTGGAATTTTCATTTATTTCAGTGGCTTTCTTCTTGATCTTCTTTTTTAATCCTTTTTGTTTTTCCTTTTCTATTGTATTTTTAGTTATTTTCTTTGTCTTAGTAGTCTTCTTTTTCTTGGACTTTTTGTTTTCTTCTTGTGGTACAGCAGGGGATGGTGTAATAATAGTCTGAAAAACAGTCTGTGTAATTTAGTCTGTGTAATAACCTGTGAAGCCCTTTGAGACTCTTTGTGATTAAGGGCTATACAAATAAAAATGACTTGACTTGACTTGACTTATTCTTAGTTATCTTCCTATCTGTTGTTGCCTTCTTCATCATCTACTTCTTGAATGTCACATTAGCACATTCGCCTCTAAATGTTCTTTTTTTAAATCTTCTTGGTTCCCATTTTGTTCTCCTTTTTCTCTTTGGTCTTCCTCTTGGGCTTTTCTTCTGCTTGTCCGACCTCTACTGTTTCTTCTTTGGCTTAACATCAAAATTAACAAAATTCATAGTCTTATATAATTTGAACCAACCTTTCAGAACATTGTAATGTATATTGGTTTACTGGTACAATAGCAGATCACTCATGTGATCCAAAAACGTCCAAACTATGTTTGCCAGCTCACATTCTTTGCTATTTTTAAGTTTTTTCTCCCGTTTACATAATTCTGGTCTATGTCTATGAAGTATTTCTCGTACATTTCGGACTAACGCAATTACAACTTGACTCCCTTGTTAGCATAGCTTAAGTTACTTAACACGCCTCAAAGCTGTCAGGCAGACGCGCTAACATCACATAGTTTTACGGAGTTTGACGCAGTTATACCACCTCAGCATATTTTTGAGTCCTCCGACTGAACCGCCAAGCCGAGATTGACAGGTGAGGGAGCTGCGGACGTGTCATCTGTCAGCCGGCGGGCGATGATAGATGGACGGCAGGACGGGTGAGTGGAGAAAAAGACAAAAAAGTGTGTTTAGGCAGAGACGGGAGGCCTGAATCCCCAGGCAGTGCACGTAACCTAACCAGCAAGAACACTTAATGCTACTTTATATGACTTTTATATTGAATATAGAAGGGTTTTTTTATGACATGAGTTAACCACATGCGTTTAGGATCGAACACATTCGAGGGGGGTCATACGTAGGGATTAAAAAAATAATAACAATAAAAAAATCCCCCCAAAATCTCAGCCAAAACCTACATTTTCATTTACAAAACAGTCAATCTTGCACGCGATCCGCCATGCACCTTGGGTTTCATACGTGACCGGGGTTCATCCGCGGTGGCTTCGGCGCACCCGCTCGGGCTGACGGAACGACCCCCCACCTCCCTCGGGGACTCCCAGTGGAACTGACCCGAAACGCCTGACGCGGAGTTGTGGAAACTTGCTAGGCTCCTTGTGGAAACTTGCCGTCGAGGAAATTTGTTACCCCCTTCCACAGAAAATCATAACTATGGCGAAGCAGACGCAAAGTCAAAAGGTCAAAGGATATGTATATATATATATATATATATATATATATATATATATATATATATATATATATATATATATATATATATATATATATATATATATATATATATATGATAGATGGATGGATCCATAGATGGATGGACCCATAGATAGATACATTGATAAACAAATAGATCTATACGAAACTAGAGCAATACAGAAATATATTGATGATCGATGGATACGGAGAAAGATCAATCGATAGATACATCATACGATTGATCATAGAAAAATAGATCAATCGATTGAAAGATGGATAGATAGATAAATCAATCGATAGATACATGGATGGATAGATCGATACATAGATGGATCAATGTATCTATTGATCGATCTATCAATCGGTCAATTGCTCGATCCATGGATTGATCTATGTATTGGTCGATCTATCAATAGATACATAGATTAATAAATAGATCAAGTGATCGATAGATACAAACTGTAGATTGATGTCTCTCTGTATCTATTAATTGATCTATCAATAGATATATAAAACGATCGATCATAGATACATCGATAGATCAATGTAAATATTGATTTATCGCTAGATACATAGATTGACTGATACGTAGATCAATAGATAGATAGATAGATAGATAGATAGATAGATAGATAGATAGATAGATAGATAGATAGATAGATAGATAGATAGATAGATAGATAGATAGATAGATAGAGAGTCTTGGTGAGTCTTGGAGGATCACAATGCTACATCTGCGTTCACCTGTTATTGACGAAAACATATAGTAGTAAAATAATATAAATACACTTTCCCAATTATATATTTTTTTCATTTTGTGTATTTTTCTTATTTTGCCATGTATGATAATTTTTAATTTAATGCCACAACATATATCATCATTTTTATTCTGCAATACTGTTTTAAATTTTGTATTTTATTATTTCTTTTAATATTTAATGTGTTTTAACATTTCAATCTACATTTCAAAATAAAAATCCTAAACAAGTATCATATATATATTTTTTAAAATTTACAAATACAATGTTTTTTGTCATTATTATTATCATTTTTTTTTGTTACGTTTTCCTTACTTTCATACCAACTATCTAGACATGTTTAAATACCATGTGTTTTTAAAATGTTGCTGCAATAATCAAAAGTCCTGGTACCGGACAAAATATCCAATATCCGCTATGCTAGCATTAGCATCTAGCAGTGGTGATGCTATCACTAGCTGCTACTATCTTTTTCCATAAGCAACTCACAGGTGAACGTGAAACTGCTATGCCAGCTGTGAAACTGATGCTAGCCACTTAAACAATGCTAATTGCCAACTGTGATTTAGTCGGTGACTTCTGTAAACTTTAAACTTAATCGAGACACAAAATCACGGTAAAGTCCTAATCTTTTTTCACATACAGTAGTTTGGTATCTGCTAAAGGCCACACAGCAGTGGCTAACTAATTACCAATAGTTTGCAAACAGGTACATAGCGTACCTGGTAGAAAAGTGCTGCCATTCATCGTGTCGAGTGAGCGGGACAAGACTGACGCAGCGCTGGCGTCTTTTCTGCCAAGCGTTACTTACGGAGGGGATAATAGAGTGTGGGCTGAAGCCTCCCTAGCTCCAATGATAACTTGCGGCTTTCGAAAGTGTTCCTCGGAGCCACAAAGAGGCCTAAGAAACGGCAGCGCTCGGGAAGAGGCGCTCCGCTCCATCGCAAACACCGTTACTCTCCGAGAAGGAAACGTCTCTTAAGCCAAATAGAGCCCGGTTTACTCTGGCACCGGCTCCAAAACCCAAGCTTTTTACCCTGTGCGCCGCGTTAACGTTAGCGGGAGATGACGGACGAAGTGGCAGTGCTAGAACACGCTAACGTGGCTTCTTTCGCTTCTTTTTCCGTGATTGAAGAGAATAACGAAAGTAAATTATCGGTAATCTGATGTATTAATTAATTAGGACCTAAATGAGCTAAACTCCTGAGATTGATGAGATAAAACACAGAGTTAACTCGGGATTAAAGCTAGCAGGAGTTGATGGAGGAGGTCAAGGCGTGAGGAACACCCTATTGTGACTTTTGGTAATTTGTCAGTTAAAAAGACTGTAAAAGACTGCAGAAGTAAATTAATCTGATTAATTTATTCTGACTTAAATGAGCTAAATTCCAGAGATTGTTGAGATTCAACTCAGAGTTAATTCAGAATTAAAGATAGCTGGAGATGACAGTCTGGTGGCAGTGCTAGGAACACCATACCGTGAATTTTTGGGCTAATTTCTCAATTGAAAAGAGTATTTTTATGTGTTTGAAGAGAAGAATGATGATAAATATATTTGATTTATTGATTTACCATAATGTAAATAAAAACTACCGTAAATTCCGGACTATAGAGCGCGCCTGATTATAAGCTGCACCCACCACATTTTAAGAGGAAAACCGATTTTGTACTTACACAAGCCGCACCTGTATATAAGCCGCATGCGCCCACATTAAAACATGTAACACAATCACAAAATTAGCCCAAACCCGGCTTTGAGACCCGCGATTGTAACCGAAAATAAAGTACACAGTCCAAAAACCACAGCCGGCAAAGTGAACAGAAAATGATACCTGTACTTAAGGTTTGATGCAGGTACCCGTTGAAACTAATCCAAGGAAAAAAAGTCTATATTTCCAAAGGTGTGTAGCACATTTAAAGACCCAGTACTTTTAAAAAAATAACATTGCTATTGATGTATTTTACCTAGTAATCAAATCAATGTGTTGTTTTGTTTTTTTACTGGATTTTTTTTGTACCACTAGGAAGTACTTTAGATTACACACTGTCCCTTTATGGCCAGTGAGAGATGACATACAAGGTGGCTGTACACCCAAATGTGACTTTTTCAGCTAATTTGATGCTTAAAAAGTTCATTTTTTCTGTGTTAAAAGTGAAAAAGGAAGCTAATTTATCTGAATTTGTCAGAACCAGAGCAGACAGTAGACCCAAACGCATAACGTTCACACAAAGCTTTATTGAGGAATCGGGGAAGTCAGGCGCAGGTAAACCCTAGAGAATTATAGCGTGTTCGGAGGATGGAAACAAGTCGGGCAGCCGGGACGGGAGATCGGAGCGGGGTCGGAGGACGGAATCAAGTCAGGTAACCGGAGACGATCGGGAAGCCAGGGACAGACGAGCAGGATACAGGACAGGACGGGACAGAGGGGAGCCAGAGCCAAAAAGTGCTTGCCTTGCATGTGCGGAGGTTCGCTGATGGACTGACAACGAGTAAATCAGAGTGTTCAGTTTAAATACGAGGGGAACCAATCAGTAAATGATCAGCAGCTGGGGCCAAACAGGCGGGCACAGGTGAGGGCAGTGGGCAAATCATGACAGAGTTAATGAGGTTAACTATTCTGAACACATTATAAAATAATAATCATAAATCAGTAGGGAAAAATAAACTTGTCTCTACTGGTTGTTCTCTGTATATTGAAGACAAAGAGGAAAAAAAATGCAGATGTTTATAATTGCATATTGTGTTAAAATTAATTAATTGAATTAACTCATATTAATTTACTTCTGTTCTTGTTCATCATCATGAATTGATAAGAATCTTAATCATGCCATTACTTCTAGTTAAAGCACATGCACAAATTAAATTGATGAGTTAGTTTTATAACCTCACTGATGAGTTAAAAACGCTTTAAAGCTTTAACTTTGGAGTGAGATATTTTAATTACAGAGTGGTGTTGAGGATTATCAAGTGCTAACCCTCAACACCACTCAAAAGTTAAAGCTTTTACTCATTTTTTTTTCAAAAATGCTAAAACTCAATCTCAAATGTTTATTGATTATAATATTAGTATTCGCACTGGTATCATTATGATGATCATATTGATTGATTATGATTATTTCAATACTACTGTTATTTTATATAATACATTTTCTTTTAAAGATTAAAGAATATTTTGTGTGATTAGTATTGACAAAATATCGCTGTATGGCATCCCTAAAAATATTATCCCATGACATTTTTGTCCCTGTGGATTTTTTCTCTCTCAGGTTCTCTGTGAAAGAAGCTCAATGGGATGGAACGTGGAAATCTCCCCCAGGATATGACAGGAAATGAGCATCCCAGAAATAAGCAATCTATGAAGACGATGGCACTGCGGGGAACGTTTGAACCAGGTTTGTCATTACTCGACATCTGCGGTGTCCTAAACACGGTTTGTGGGACAGCTGGGGGCCTGAAATTGGGTCAAAGGGGACCCGGCAATTACCCGAAGATGCGGTAGAGTAACTTGGAGAATATTTTTTGGTGGGGGGCCTTTGTTATTATGAAACATTTATCATTTATTTGAAGCCTCTAATCAAGTTATTTCATACAAAATGCCGACATTAATTAATAATACTGCTTTAAAGTCAACTTGAAATTTTAACTCAAAAATCAGCTTGATTTAAAGTATTTTCAAAGCTGATATGAAGTTTTTGTGTCATTTTTTTACTTTTAAGAACCAAATGTTTAGATTACGGTTATCAGATTTAACTCGGATTTAACTCAGAGTTAAAGCTTTATAATTAGAATTAGAATCGTCACTATTGTCCTTGATATCATTGTTGTGAAACATTCTATGCACTATGTAATATAGAGACTTTGAAGAAAAAGAGATAAACGATTATTAGGGTGAATTTTTTTTGTAGCAGTCATTGCTAACAGTAAACATTTAGCGTTTATTTAAAACAACTAATTAGGTTTATTTTGTACAAAGATGCAGAAACAAATTTGTAGTCGTGCTTTTAGTTGAGTTAACTCGAATAGAAGTGGCTTTAAAGTCATGCGTTTGAGGTTTTAGGGTCATTTATTTTTCAATTTATGGCCTGGATTAGCCAACCTCCTGAGAACAATGATATTTAACTCAGAGTAAAAATAACTACTGGTGGTTCGTAAGTTGCTTCAGTGCTATTTTTTTATGTTAAAGGTTTATACAAGTATTGTTTAAGGCTTGTATAAGTAACCTGTATTGTTTTGTACTAAAAAAATAAACATTTCATAAAACAATAAGCTCTATAAAGATAAATAAAGTTCAGTTTAACTTACTTTTAGAAGAGGTCCTCCAATTTCTCAACCGCATCAAGCATTCTTATTCCACTTTCGTTTCAAAAGAAACTGCTCTCCTTTCCTTTACAACAACCATTGAATATTTATTGAATGGATGCACGAGATATTAAACAATAAAAACATCAAAATTCTGAGCTACCTTACAGCAATGTCCAGATATTTTTCGACATCCCGAAAAAAATGATCCCATCTGCCGGAAACCGTAAGTCGAATGTACGTAAGTTGGGAGGCGTCTGTACACTATTTTACTCGTAACACCTTATGCTACTCGTTACAGAGTCATTGTGCTCCAGGAACGCGTTAATCCCAACATTGCTCACGACCAAAATAAAACTGAAAGTCTCGCTCTTACATTTCGCATCTGCGCACACGACATCCAAAGATATGCTACAAATGTCCGCAGGCACGTTCGGCGACCGTTTCTTCCGAATCCCGGCGATTGATGGATGCTGCGCTAACGTTGTTTTTCTTTCTGTCTGTGTTGGGACGAAACCCGAGGAAGGGGAGCGGGGACGGTTAGCTACATCGCTGTTGACTTTTTCCACGCTTCGGCTGTACTGAAGCTGTGTGTGGGCCGGACGCCCACAAGGAGGGCACGGCAACAGGTTCCGCACCATTATCTCTTGTCTTGCTAAGCGCTGTTTCTCATGCGCGGACGGCCTCAATACCGAGGAGCGAGACCGTCGTCGCAGATGATTTTGAGTTGCTTGGCGAAGTCCTTCGCTCTTTTTCCGAAGATTCGAAACGGGATTTTGGTGAAAACGCATCACCGGTTCGTTGTTTTGTTTGTGACGTCGTCATGGAGATATTCCAAATATGCGATGATGTTGATGCATTTCATGCTGCTAGGGAGTAGAATGTGTTTGACGAGACAGTCGTCTACAGATCAAGTGTGTATTTTGGAGATGATAAAAACTAGTTATCCTAGCTAAAGTTTTGCTATCCTACAGAACTTTTCATAGGAGGTTTATCATTTCCTGTTGAACCACATGATACAACATTAATCAGTTCTCAGGAAGGGATCCCAAAGTGAAACTGATGTATAGCGGGGTAGAGAAAATTGTGAAAATAAGCACCCCTGATGAAAGCATTATAATAACAAAAAACTACAGTATATTCTAAGTACTACTTATTTGTAGCATACGTGTATAGCAGGGGTATCAAACTACATAACACTGAAGGCCACGTCAGTGTAATAGCTGTCCTTAAAGGACCTGGTGTAACTTATATATTCAACTACTATGTAATATTAAATAACCTTGAATATATTACTTTTCAAGTCATAAACAGTTTTTACTGAAAAACTACAAGGGATTTGCGCTATTGGAGCCTAACCCGCGCCACCATTTGAAAAAAAAAGAGCTGAGTCAGTTTTTTAGGGATGGAAGGACTGTTTTCACTTTGATAGTGACCTACCTGATTGCTGTTAAAAGATTGTGATCCTAGTCCAACTTGCAACCGTTTTGATGAGTCAGCAAAACCAAAAATGCCATGTCAGCTTTTTGGGGGCATCTTTCACATCCAGTGTAACTTACCTGACTGCCTGTAAAAGATGGTGTTGATATACAGAGTTTTTTTCTGGTTAAAAATGCAGAGTCAACAAAACCAAAACTGCTGGGAATGCTTTTTTTGGGAGTTTTTCACATCTAGTGTGACCTAACTGACTGCCTGTAAAATATGGCGGTATCTAAACTCTTCCACCTTTTTCCTGGGAGGACAGACACACAGACAAACAAACAAACATTTATACATGTTCTCTTGCTTTGCTTGTGGGTGATAAAAATAGCGACACATATATAATATGTTATCAACTTAATATAACAAAATCTTCATGGACATTTTGGGGATAATTTCTCTATTCCACTCATTAGCATTAAAATGGAAACACTGCAGCGCATTTGTGCTGAGCCATCAGTTCTTTAATATAATCAATGGGATTTGTGGCAAATGTAGTTTTTGGTCAAAGCCGTCTTGAACCATTTATTCCAAGGTGTTTAGACATTTTAGACAGCCCTTGGCCACATGAAATTATGTGGTAGGCCATGAGTTTGACACATGTGGAGTATAGGATTGAATTACATTGTCGATAAATATACATGTAAGAAAACGAAATTGTATTTACCTTTTGGTGTGACGTGAGCCGGTCGAGTGGAGTAACGGGTGGATGCAGAAGGGGGGAAAAGATGGTGACTTGCGAGTATTTCCAGGACCCTACAATACTCTGTTACCTTAACTCCTTAGTCTTAATAATTTTCCTGCACGTTGAATGGTAATAGTCCAACTCCGTAGCGAAGTTAACGATAGCGTGCACTATTCTTTCATTTATTCAATTACCAAGTGTTTGCTTCTCCATTTAGCATCACTACAAGCCTTTGAGAACCATAGCAAATAAATACAGTACAAAAAGTACTGTATTATATCACTGAGTCTTTACGGAGCACACAAGATTCTTAACAGAATATAGAGACAGAATGAGATTGTGTGAGGTAATTCAGTCAATTAAAAAATATAAGCATTTTTATGATAAAAATAGCAAACAGGCATCTTAGAAACATAAATCGTCATGGGTATGCAAAAAGAATTGCTTTTTCTGTCAGGGCAAATGCCGTAAAGAGACGCCACAAAAACTCAAATGAAGCTGTGAATTAGTGTAAGTGTAGTTTAAGAATTTAATTAAGAAGATCCAAGTAAAAATACTGACTCAGAGTAGGATGTTTTGCCGCCATTTTTTTTTTCTTTTACTTTTTTCGCATCTCATTGCTGTCACGGCGTCCTCCCTTGTTAGACATTCAGCAGCCGCGGTGGTAACCCGAGCCCCCACCCGCATTTAATCAGAGTGACCCGCCTGCTATCACAACCTGTCTACATCTTCCTCCTCTGCCGACACTCCAAGTAACTTATATCGCCCATTGCCCCCCGCCATTGGAAACATGTGTAGAGGTCTGACAAACGTATTTTCCTTTTGAAAAAAAAAATCATTAGGTGTAATTTATTTTGTTCAAATACTGCAATTTTATAGGTTCTCTCTCTCTCATTCTCTCTCTCCATTATCCCCCATCCCATATTGCTGGGAGTGCCAGAAAGCACTTTCGTCAGGCTGTCGCTAATTTTTTCCCCGTTTTAGCCACCAAAAAGTGAACTGCGCCCATGCGGCTGCGAACAATTATCCCCAACCACATATTGCTGCAAACAGACTGACATACCACACTTGAATGAATGAATGAAAACTTTTATTTCGAACATTAAAATAAAAACAATAAGTCAACAACAAAATAATGTCACATAACATGTTCGAAAAGGGATAGTCAGAAGCAGATGCTTATTTTCCACTTTTGTAAGACCTGGCGGTTCTTTCTTTTTTCTGTTATTGTAGTTCCACCAAATAGTAAGCTGCACTCGTGCGGTGCAATCCATTATCCCAAGTTCCATATTGCTGCGATTAGGGACCAGCAGATGGCACTTTTGTCTGGAGGTGTGATTTTCTGGACCGCCTAAAACACAACTGTTGTGGCAGAAGATCCATTATCCTCAGTTGACGACTGTTGACCTTTTTCTGTTCTTTCCACCAAAAATGAACAGCACCTGTGCAGCCGTGTTCCATTGTGGTACTATGACTGCGAGCTGGGGCCATATGTTCAAATAAGGGGCAGTGCCACTTTATGGATTTTTGCATTTTGTGTCCCCATTAACCACAATAAGGGGGAGATTACAGCAATTGCAAAATATACATTCCATCATCAAAACATTTAGCTCCTTCAATTTACAAATGAAATATTACATTTACTAACATTTTATACTTTCCCCCAAAACTGGTCTTATTGATTCATGACAAAAACAGAGTGATCCCCTATCAGGCCCGATTAGAAATATTTATAATCATTTCAACATGTTACCAATATTTTTCCCGACAAAATTGATATATTCTAAAAACTCAATCAAGTTTATAATCTGCAATCTAAGGAAGCAATCAGTTACAGTGAAAAGCTTTTTGAAAAGTAATGTTATGACAATCTGTTTAGCCGCTTTGTCAAAACTCTTTGGTCACAGACGAGCTCATAAGTGGTGAAAAACCTCGCTCGGACCCGCAGACCATGTGGATAAACGTAACTGACCGGCGCGAGGGATTCCGAGAATTAGCATGCTCGCTAGCCAGAGCCGGCCCCGAGGGGGAAACCCGAGTACGCCTCCGGTGTCTCGGTGGACGTCCTCCGGCTAGCTCGACGTATCCGCTTTTCGGCTCGGCTGCCGAAAGTCACGTCTAGTGAAAGATTTGTTATTTGTGACGGATATTTTTTAACGGCATTTGTCAACTCTAATATGCCGAGCTGTCGAGCGATGGACACGATAGGATGATTTTTTTTCTTTCTAACTAGCTTAGAGTTTATTTGACAGAAGTGCACGATAGGATAAAAATGTTTCTCTCTCCCTCTCTTAGTCATATTCTTACTGTAATCTCTTGTTTATCATTGATGATGGGACAAGAAGAAACAAAAATCTGTGCAGTAGCAACCCCCATGCCCCATTTTCAACATGCACTTTGCTGCCCCCCTTGCAGAAATAGTACACTGGATAATGTAGCACGGCCGTACAGATATTTTCTATTTCAGGCAGAATCTGAAAATGCTGATCTACTAGTGATCCCAAGAGCCAAGAAGAGATCCGCAGGTTCGAAAGCGTTCTTCATTCGGGCCCCGGTGCTGTGGAATGCTCTTCCCCCTGAGATTCGATCTGCAACCTCAGTGGAAATGTTTAAATCTAAGCTTAAAACACACTTCTATTCTATAGCATAGGAATAACCTATATTTTATGTTGACAATATCTGTGTATTATTCCAACATATATTACATCCTGGTCATTCTGGAAGAGGGATTACCCCATGTGCGGTCCCTTCTCAAGGTTTCTTTATTTTCCTCACGTTGAGGTTTTTGAGTTTGTCCTTATCCTCATGTAGGTTTTAAGTCAGGGGATGGTGTAGTCTGCAGTTTGCAATAATCTGTGGTCTGTGCATCCCTTTAAGACTCCTTCTGACAAAGAGCTGTACAAATAAACATGACTTGAATTGACAAATTTTCACTAAACGCTAATAGTTGACTGTGGACAATGGATCACAGACAAAACAAAAGCAGTTTATCTTAGGCGGATCCCAATGGCACATTTCGGTGGCCTGAAAGGTCCAAAAAGACACTCCCTCGACCCCTGTTCACTGCAAAGGTCTACCGGGGATAACGGACCGCATTCACAACCGTGCATTTAATTTTAAGTGACAAAAGTGCCTTCTGATTGTCCTCGCTCTCAGCAATTTGAGATCGGGGTTAGACATATCGCGGCATGAAGAGTGCAATTCATTCTAGGGGGAGATAACAGCAAAAAAGAAATTGCCATTACACATTTAACGAATTAGCTCTCTCGCCCCCCGCTATCAGCAATAGTCGACTATGGATAATGGATCGTGGTCACACAGTGCAGTTCATTTTACGCAGACCCAAACTGAAAAAATATGCGCTCTGCAATCATGCATCCAGTAATCAGACAGCAAAGCTTGAATTTTTGTTTTCTATTTTTAAAATTTTAAATGAAACGAAGCGCGATGTAGTAAGGGATATAGGACTTTGCATATTAATACATAATAGCATGTGTATACAACAAAACAGGTATGATGTATACTGTTTATTTCATCCAAAATTTTAAACAATCCGTTTAATAACGCATGCAGAGAAGCGTTTCGGGAAAAAAAGACGCAAAGAATGACATTTAATCTATTTTCTTTTGATTTCTCGCAGAGAGAGTGGGGAAGTAAATATTAACGCAACTTCATCTATCATACATAACATAACACGGCCGAGGTCAAGCGAACATAAACATCGAAGTCAGTGTACGCTGTTGACGGTTACATTATATATTTTGCCTGGTGGTGGGTGACACATTTTCCAAACCAGATGATTATAAAAACGGATGTCTTTTTCTATTTTTCTTGGACGCTGCCCACAAGGTAAACACACATAGACACACCGACATTATCCAAATGTTGTCGTTTTCACGCTATAGACAACATTGGGGGCTCCGCCGGGACGAGCGTATGATGGACAGGTACTTTACTGTACCCGTGCCAGACACTGGCAACCTACAAGGGGCGGGAATCAATACTTGGACGTAGATTTCTAAATAAACACGAGCAGTCTACGGACATTGTTGGCAGTCGGAGCCGGCAACCTGTCCCTATTGATGGAACCGAACACCGGAGCACCCGCTGAGCTGGAACTCGCCGACGCGCCGGCATACTGGCAAACTGTGATGTGAAAAGCCGGCTGTGTCGTGTTGATTTAAGGTAAGGGAAGAACGGAGGAGAAATTGAGGAGAATGGGCCGTAGGTTTGGCGGCGATGTTGCTTTTCCCCTCGGCGAGTGTTTTCACGGCTTGTTGGAGATGTTAAATCTGCCTTCGTGTTGCCGTAGTTTTGGGTATTGCAGTCTGCACAAACACTTTATGAAAAAGAACGTCCTTTTTTTCTTTTCTTTTTTTATGGAAGTACATTAGAATCGGGCAGCACGGCGGCGCAGTGGTTAGCGCGTGTGCGGCACAGTTCTAAGGTCTTGGGAACCTCCTGTGTGGGTTCAAGTCCAGCTACCGGACTTCCTGTGCGGAGTTTGTATGTTCTCCTCGTGCTTGCATGGGTTTCCTCCGGGCACTCTGGTTTCCTCCCACATTCCAAAGACATAGATAGATAGATAGATAGATAGATAGATAGATAGATAGATAGATACTTTATTCATCCCCTAAGGGAAATTGACATTTCCAGCAGCATCCCTGAGCTGAGAACAATACAATAATAAAGCCAAAAGAATACAATATACAAATACCCAGTGTGACGTGCAAATGCCCACTTTAGCATGTTATATAGAGTAACTAAATAGTGCTACACAGAACACATAATGCAGTAAGATTCGGTAATATCCAATGTAGGTGGTGTGGTTTAATGTGGGCCTTTACTCTGCCGGGTGGAGTTAAAGAGCCTCATGGCATGAGGAAGAAAAGATCTCTTCAGTCTGTCCGTAGTACAAGACAGTGACAGCAGTCTGTCACTGAAACTGCTCTTCTGTCCGGAGATAATGCTGTGAAGCGGATGCGATGGATTGTCCATGATTGACCTCAGCTTTTTCAGTGCCTGTCTGTCAGCTACTGTTGTTAGGCTGTCCAGCTCTTTGCCCACAACAGAGCTCGCTTTCCTAGCCAGTTTATTGAGACGAGAGGCATCCTTCTTCTTGACGCTGCCTCCCCAACACACTGCCGCATAGAAGAGGGCGCTTGCCACTACTGTCTCATAGAATATTTTCAGGAGCTTTTTGCAGATGTTGAAGGAGGCCAGCCTTCTGAGGAAGTAAAGTCGGCTTTGCCCTTTCCTACATAGAGCTTCTGTGTTGGCAGTCCAGTCCAGTTTGTTGTCCAGCTGCACACCCAGGTATTTGTAGGTCTGGACAAATTCTACACATTTCATGCATTTCAGGTGGATTGGCCGGTCCAAAATTGTCCCTAGGTGTGAATGAGCGAGCGAGTTGTCTGTCCCTGTGTGCCCTGCGATTGGCTGGCAACCAGTTCAGGGTGTCCCCTGCCCACTGCCCGATGATTGCTGGGATGGGCTCCAGCACACCCGCGACCCTGCTGAGGATAAGCAGTGCAGCTAATGAGATGAGATGAGACATTAGAATCCCTAGGATACGATTTCATCCAATCATAGGTGGGGATCGTAAAGTGAAATGCTGTCACTGATCGAAATCTCATCTCATCTCATTAGCTACACCGCTTATCCTCAGTAGGGTCGCGGGGGTGCTGGAGCCCATCCCAGCAATCATCGGGCAGTGGGCAGGGGACACCCTGAACTGGTTGGCAGCCAATCGCAGGGCACACGGGGACAGACAACTCACTCGCCCATTCACACCTAGGGGCGATTTGGACCGGCCAATTCACCTGAAATGCATGTTTTTCTTTGGAATGTGGGAGGAGAACATAAAAAATCCGCACAGGAAGTCTGGAGCTGGATTTGAACCCACGCAGGAGGTTCCCAAGACTTGAATTGTGCCGCACATGCGCTAACCACTGCGCCGCCGTGCTGCGTGATCATATTCATACGTAATATAAATGCATATTAATAAATAGCATGAACAATGGAATGAAAAGTGCTGAAAAAAATATTCAAAAGAATTCAAAAATGCTAAAAGCACGGAAAAGTACCAAGAAGTATTATAATGTGCTAAAGTACTAAAAAAAACACTAGCAGCGGTCGCCAACCTTTTTCAAGCTAAGAGCTACTTTTGGTTTCTAAGTCGCAAAAAGGGCACCCAATTTGATAAACATTTTTAAAACAACAACTTATGTTATTACTGTGTTGTTACCATGTTTTTAACTGATTCATTTTTTGAAATAGGGTTAAATTGACTCAGTCTACAATTGGAAGAAAATTATTTTAGCAGAAAATCACAATGACCCAGCACTAGTGAGCTATTTTTAGAACAGTTACGTGAGCACCTGATCTTTCCTTATAGGGCACCACGTTAAAGATCCTAGCACTAAGACGAAGAAAAGTACTGAAAAGTGTTAATACATTTTTTTTTTAAACTAAAAATTGCTAAAATATACCCAAAATGGCCTGAAAAGCTCCATAAAGGGATCAACAGTACGTATACAGACACTCCCCTACTTACGAACGAAATACCTTCCAGACGATCGTTCGCCAGTTGAATTTGTTCAACTTCAGTGCTGTATTTTGTATGGAATGTATGTTTAGGGTTTATATCAGTATGTCTAAGGCTTGTATAGGTTACCTGTGTTGTTCTGTACTAAAAAATAAACATTTAATAGTAAAAAATGCTCTATAAAGAAAAATAAAGTGAAGTTTAACTCACTTTTGGAAAATGGGCTTCAAGAGTTAGGCTTCTTACTTCTCCCTGGTAAAAAGTGGCTAAAAAAAAAAAAACGCTCCAACCACTTCCTCAACCGCATCAAGCTTTCTTATTCCATTTTCATTTCAAATGAATCGGCTCGCCTCTTTTTTTTACACTTCTTTACAACCATATTGAATGGATGCACAATATATTCAACAATAAAAATGTCAAAGTTCTTATCGCACTGGCGATACACTATAGAATGTTTACACAAAAACTAGGAAGAGGAAGCCGGATTTCTTCTTCGGGGTGGATGCTGGGCGAGCTCTCACAGCGCCACATGCCAGTAGTGGCGGTTAGAAGCACTACAGTAATGTCCTGTACTCTGAAAAAGGTGCACAATACAAAATCTAACTTACGGCAATTTAAGGATATTTTCCAACATCCCGAAAAAATGTTCATATGTACCGTTGTTTGTAACGCGAATGTTCGTAAGTAGGGGAGCGTCTGTTATGATTTTGGTCCCACTCGTCATTAAAGAAATGGACGTGAATGATTTCATTTTAATGGCTGTTTAAGCCTGTGACTTTTAACCCAATGCGGCTCATTCAAAGACAAAATTGAATTTCTTCCTTAAATTGGTGACTGTAGCCTTTAATCAGGAGTGCTCTCAAGTCCAGAATTTATGGTAAAAAAGACGTTTTTTCAAGTTGTAGAACATAGGTCCCAGCTGGAGTTCCTCAAGCACCGGCCCGTGGCCCCTTACCGTTCTACAGGACCGTTTCAATCCCACCGTGGAGTGTTTATAAACCGCGTCTGCAGCCGACGGCTGCCATGCAACGACCGAGCGGCCCAGGTGGCGCGTTCGAACCCGAAGAAGACCTCGCATTCTCCTGGCAGCTGGCCGCTAGCGCTAACATCTGTGTTTAGGCTGTAGCAGCTGCCATTCCGCGCGTTATTCCAAACACGTGCGGCCGCACGCGCCCTGTCAAGGTGATCGGACCCACTCGCTAATAAAATAACAGATTGGGAACTCAGTTCAAATAGACAAGCTGTTAAGTGTGCACTTTGATTAGGTCTCTCACTAAGAGTGTTGCCTGGGACAGAATTCTCTAAGTACATTTTTTTTTCTAGTAATGATAATATCACAGGTGAATATGCAGTAGTTGCAACCAGCTTAATGATCTTGTGCTAATATGTCAGAAATTAGTGTCATCATCTACGCTGAAGCTAAACTTTCCTTCTTCACCTGACAAATAGCATTATTATATTTTTAATTTGGAAATTAGCATTGTCACCTTCTACGCAGGAAGCTACTACTTTTGTCTTCACTAGAAACTAGTGTCGTTGTCATCCATGCTCAAAAACTAGTTTACAGGGATATCAGGTAACTGCCATTGTGATATTTTGGGGGAAATTAGCATCGTCATCTTCCAAACAAGAAGCTATCATTTTTTTCTTCTTCAGTAAAAACTAATGTTGTTGTTATCGACGCTAAGAGAAAGCTTCACCTGAGCCAGAAACAAGAAATTTGGATGACTTGCTATGTATATATCTTTTAGTTTTGGAAATTAGAATAATCATCCTTTATACAGTAAGCTACCATTTTCTTCTTCTCTCCAAACTATCACCGTTGTCATTGACGCGAAGAACTAGCTTCTTCTGAGCCGGAAACGAGTATTTCAAAAAACTAGCATTGTCATCTTTTATTTGGGAAAATTAGCATCATCATCTTTTACACAGGAAGCTATTATTGTCTTCTTCACTCCAGACTAATGTTGTTGTCATCGACACTGAGCTAGCTTCTTCTGAGCTGGAAAAAGGGATTTTGGAAAACTAGCATAGCCATCTTTGATTTTTGGAAATTAGCATCATCATCTTTCACACAGGAGGCTACCATTATCTTTTTCTCTACAGACTGAGGTTGTTTTCATCGACGCTAAGAGCTAGATTTTTTTGAGCCAGAAACGAGTATTTTCAAAAACTAGCATTGACATCTTTTATGTAAAATTAGCGTTGTCTTTTTCTTTAATGAATTACTTCATAGACTGCAAAAAAAAAAATATATATATATATATATGCTGTACAATTTCCTTGATTTGACCAATGAACTGTTTAATTGTTGATTTAATACAAAACATAAATTAGTTAAAATGATACTGACTATTCTGATCAGTATGTTTAAATCGAGTTATCTCATCTTCTAGCAGACCCTTGATAATATTGATTTTTTTTATGTCTATAGTGTCTATAAAATGTATTTTTTTTACTTCTATAGCTGCCTGATTAAAATGGATCTTGAAGTATACAGTCGTTTGTGGAAGCTTAGCTAAAATGTATCTTTGATGTATGTAGTTGCCTGTGGTAGCCTAGCTTAAATGGATTTTTCACGTTGAAGATTCTTCCTCGTCCTGCTAGCAAAAACAAGGCCCTTTTTAAGACAAAATAATCACCCTATTCCCCTTAGAAAATTCCTGCTAATTTGCCAGCGCTGGAGAGTAATGGATGCCTGCCCGTCTAGCTGCATTTCCTGCTGTATTTCCTTAAGTGTGTCAATTTGAGTTCTACGTGAGTGCCAGCAATGCCATTTAGCTAAGAAACGGCTACTAAACGTTTCGGTTCGTTTAGTCCGGTATACGTTCCATCTGTTCGTCATTATATACTTTTAATAATGTTACAGTTTTGTTTATACGTGTACGTTTATACATCCCTTATGTTCCAAAGAATTCTTGTGATAGTCAAAACCCGTAAAATAGAAACATTCATTTACTATTAGATATCAGTAACATACAATGCATATGATTATAGTACAATAACTGTAGGTACACAAATAAAAACACAAAGCACAGAATTGCATTTCATTGAATGGTCTTTATTGTCATTATACAACAGTACAATTAAATTTAAGTGCTTCTCCTTTCAGTGTAAGAGAGCAATTTAGAGAGTGGCCGGCTAGCTGCACGGTTGCATCGGGGATACTCGGGTTGAGCGAGGTGTCTGCGATGATTGAAATACAAGAGTCACAACTGTAGCTCCTTTCCACAAGCTGGAGCACCAGTTCATCCGATTAATGGAGCTTATGTTGGTGAGATACAAGCTTGGCAGGGGTGGCTTGTGAGAGTTTTTACGTGGCCTATCCACTGTAGACCGGACCTGCGACACCTCTTTTGCTTTCTCTTCTGACGCAGCCTTTGTGTCTTACCAAACCTGATAACAATCCACGGAGCACTCGGCTGTAATCGTCTTTCTTTGCTCTCTTCTAACTTTTTTTAGGGTCCGATTTAATTGATGTTTTTTCTTCAATGTAACAAGCCACTAAAATAATATACTGCATCCTACTTGTGGGCTCGCCCCGCTGTTTGACTGACAACATACAGAGGAATTTGGGCCCACTCTTCTTGGCAAAATTGTTTCAAATCTGCCATATTGGTGGGTTTTCTAGCACGAACTCCTTGTTTAAGATCACACCACAGCTTCTCAATTGGATTTAAATCCAGACTTTAACTTGGCCACTCCAAAACCTTCATTTTGTGTTTTTTAGAGACATTCGGAGGTGGGGTTTCTGGTGTGTTTCAGATCGTTGTCCTGCTGCATGATCTTCGAGTGCTCGAGTTTGGGGCCATAAACTGATGGCCAGACGTTCTCCTTCACGATCTTCTGGTAAACACTAAAATGCGTTATTCCGTCAAAAAGATATCCTGGTCCTGAGGCAGAAAAGCAGCGCCCTACCATCACACTGCCAACACCATGCTTTACTGTTGGAATCATGTTATTTTTGTCAAGTGAAGTGCCATTTTTGCCAGATGTAATGGGCTGCACACTTTCCAAAAAGTTATCCTCTTACTTCTTTACAGATAATGTTTCTCCAAAAGTCTTGAGGTTTTCGACAGGATTTTATTTAGCCTGGGAACTCTCCCATGGATGCCGTTTTCGCCCAGTGCCTTTCTTACTGAGCCCAGCTTTGCCCCATTTGTGGATAATGGCTCTGACAGTGGTTCACTGGGGCCCCACATCCTTGGAAATGGCTCTGTGACCTTTTCTGGACTAATAGATTTTAATTACCTCGCAAAATTAAAAAAAAGGGAATTTTATTGGATCATGGGACGCCAATTGTGTTCTTGGAAGTTTGTCGCGTACTCCACTTTGTCTAACCGATTCAATTGAAATGATTTCTTGATTCAACACAGGTGGTGGCAATCGATTTTGGGTGTGGTCTGTGGAATTGATCTCAGCTTTCCCAAAACTGTGGTTAAAATTAGTCTCGTTATGATTCAACAAGAAGGGGCAATAACTTTTTGCATAGGGCCATATAGGCCTCGATTTCTTTGTGCCCAAATAAATAGGATCAATATTTTTAAACCTCTTTTGTCAGGCGGGACAGAAGGAAAACTGAGATCACTTGCACTCGTTTCTTGTTTTTTATTGGAAGGAAGGAATGACAAGGCGTGATTCTTCGATCCGTTGTTTGACGGATTGATGAAGCTTGACAGGCGGGCGAAGGCTTGGCGGGAATGGTCGCGGACAGGCGGAATCGTCGTGTTGTTGGTCGGGGCTGGAGAAGAAGGACGTCGTTGTGTTCGGAAATGTGATCAGGAATCAGAGGGGCAGGGCAGGTCGTAGGCAAATTCGGAAACAGGTCGGCAACGGAGATCAAGTAGAAAAACAGGAGGCAGGCAAAGAGTAGGAGGTACGGGCTTTCTGAGCAGATGGCAACAGGTATCATAGTACAATCAGACAGCTTGTTTCCCGAAGCTGAGGATTTAAATGGACAGGGTGCGCCAATCAGCTGTCCTGGCTGTTGGCGCCAAATCCTGAGTAGAGGTGTTCCCAATCCGGGTGATTGTGACATCTTTTTGTATTTCCTTGGGTTTTCTCTGTGTCATTTTAAAATTGGTTTGATTCTCTGAAACCTTTGTGAGTGATAAATATGCAAAAAAACACAGAATTCAGGAAGGCAGCGAAATACTTTTTCGCGCCGCATATTTTATATACTACCACTTTGTCTGCTCTATCTAGGCTGCGCATAGTTTTACACAGTTGTGTTGAGCGTGTTTACGGTTACCGCTTACAGTAGCCGAACTGTCCAAGCCATTAGCAGGTGGGACTCGTCTTTAACACTTTAGACGTAAGTGTTTGTTTTCATGTGGAATCGGGGCGTTATGTGATGTGAGGCAGGAAAACGGTGGCTTGATTTAGTTTAGAGATGCAAGAAGAAGAATTTGAATGCAGCACTTCATCATGTTTCGAATGGAAAGATTTATGAATTGATGAGTGTTTGCATAGATTATATACGTTTGTGTTTATCAAACCTACAATACTTTTTTGTCACAATACATGTATTCAGTAATTATTCTGTGATATCCAAACTTTTTTTTTCCGATCAACGGATAAAGTTGCAATTTTCACGGGTATAAAATCCAGATATCTGAATGAGATTTTTCAAATACACAAATATATTAGTAATTAACAGGATCTAAGAATCTGTGCACGAATTTATTCTTTTTTTTTAATTCTATCTATTAATTTTATTACTAATCAATTAGTTTTTAATAGTCTAGATTTGAAAAGTATTTTTCCAAAAAATCGCAGATATTTCTGTTTTCCAAAACCACAAATATAGATTACAACCTTTATATACGAAAATGGGATCATTACTTTCCAATCCAAGAACATTTTTGCAATTATTGTATCCCGGATCAATGCTTTTTTTTTTCAGATGAAAAGTTTGATAGATTTTGAATATTTGCAGATATCAGATATCGTTCAATTTTCACACTTTAAATTGTATTTATGATTCTCATTAAAATGAATGTAACTCAATGTTACTCACAAGGGTAACACAAATAATGAATTTGCTCTGATCCATTACTTGGAGTTATAATTTTTTCAATTGTCATAAAAGTTATGTGGGGTGACATACATATCTATCTATCTATATCTATATCTATATATATATATATATATATATATATATATATATATATATATATATATATATATATATATATATAGTTCTGAGGTCATGAGATCGAACCTTCCTGTGTGAAGTTTGCATGTTCTCCCCATTCTTGAATGGGTTTCCTCCGATCCCTCCGGTTTCCTCCCACTTTCCAAAAACATGCATGTCAGGTTAAGTGGCAGCTCCAAATTGTCCCTAGGTGTGAATGAGTGAGTGGGTTGTCTGTGTCTGTGTGCCTTGCGATTGGCTGGAAACCAGTTCAGGGTGTCCCCTGCCCACTGCCCAAAGATGGCTGGAATGGGCTCCAGCACCCCCGCAACCCTACTGAGTGTAAGCGGTGAAGATAATGGAGTTGTGTCGTCTGCTACAAGCCACGTGACCTCTTTCCACGTTGCTTTTTGGTCGGCGGCGCCCTCTGTTGGCTGCGGCTGCATCGGCTCGCTACAACGGGTCAGGTGCAATCGACATTTCGTTCTGTGTACATTGTTACACAGAATGACAATACAAGGAAATTATTATTATTATTATTATTTTAATGTACGTTACCGTTTTGTAGCGTCATAAATTTTGTTAGCTTCCTTCAAATTTTTCTTCTGGGGCTGAGGTTTTGGCTTGATTCCTAACCACTTATCAATTTTTCTTGTGTTTTCTGTGCATCTACTTTGGAAAATCATATGCAAATGCATGACCTTATTATAACGCTATTATTCCATTATTACATTATTTCAGGGTTTGTACACCTTTTTCATGGCCATTCAAAGACAAATTTCTACTTTCTGAAGTACAATTTAAAGGACTAGATCCAGTGCAAATAAAATATTTTGCAGAGCTACAAATATGTATGCGATTTACATATGAGATAATTAATTTTGCATATGATTTTATCAAGACATGTGTTTTTTAGATCTCGTGTAAATCTTGAATACATTTTTTTGAGACAAATATCTTACAATATTGTTGTTGGGAAAAATGACAGTAATAGGTAGCTTAAATTTTCAGTTGCAGGAAGTTCTTTCCATTACAATTTACCACTGGTAAACGCTACCTACATTTTTTTGTATGGCCCATGATTAATGTTGATAATCGATATGTTATCCTTGCAGTACACATTTCATAGTGCCCTGGGGGCGATGAAGCTTCATATGACAATGCCACATGAATGAATGAAAGCTGCCGTTAATCACAAGGGAAAAATAAATTCAATGACAAAGCGAAGCCACCAGAGATTAATGTCGGCATCATTTTTAAGCCGAAACATGGCAACAGTTTCAAGTCAAGTCATTTTTATTTGTATAGCCCTTTGTCACAAGGAGTCTTAAAGGGATGCACAGACCACAGATTATTGCAAACTGCAGACCACACCATCCCCTGATCTAAAACCTACATGAGGGCAAGGAAAAACTCAAAAACCTCATCATTAGGAAAATGAAGAAACCTTGAGAAGGGATCACACATGAGGTAATCCCCCTTTCAGGATGACCATGTTGCAACGGATGATGCAATAACAAATAATACACGGAAATTGTCAACATGAAATATAGGTTATTCATATGCTATTGAATGGCAGTGTGTTTTAAGCCTAGATTTAAACAGTTCCCCTGAAGTTGCAGATCGAATCTCAGTGGCCAGAGCATTCCACAGCACCGGGGCCCGAATGAAGAATACAAGCATTTAAAAAAAAATTTCAATCCTTGAAAACACAATATCAAAAATCAATCATTTTCAAGGATTTCAAGCATCCTTATGAACCCGGTTAAATCTACCTTTTTAATTACTTTTTCTGTCAAGTCGTCCAGCTGGCATTGAGAAGAAGGCTTCTTTCACTGAGTCGGAGGGGATCGTGAGGGGGGGTTCATTTTTGGAGTCTGATAGTCTGGCAGGTCGCTGCAGATTTTTCCCTCTAGGATTTAAAAGTGTGGATTTTTGGTGGCACGTCTCCACCGTGTGGACTCTTCGCTACTGAAAGCAGCTTTGATTTAATGTGATCGGGAACAAAAAATAGAAATCACATCTTATAAATCAGACTCAGGTGGCGACCGGTCGACACTTGTTCATTCATTCAGTCCATTCATCAGTATTGTTGAGCCCGGCTTACCCCTCACCTACTCGGTAGCTGCACTACCGACCCCCCCACCACCACCATGACACCTAATCTAGTGCCTGGCTACCATAACATTTTCACAAGGGTCGCCCGCGCTTAGTAACACGCATCCGTGAAGCACTCCTTTATAAGAGCGACGACACACACGATTAATGTTTATCGACGATTGCCTGCCGCTGCCTTTTTACTGTGTTTGGATTTTGAGGGAGGCTGACTGAAAAAAAAGAAAAAAATCTTACCCTGTTGACATTTTAAAAAAAATCTGTTTTTAAGTATGATTTCGGTAGTTTTCTGTTTAATTTATATATAACTGAACACATCGAAGATTTTTGAGGCGTAATCACGGCGGAAAATCTGTCTTCAAACTCCCAAGTTAAAAAACTATAATAATTTTTTGAATGGGATTTTTATATATTTCTATTTAACTTGTATATAACTGCAACATGGCGGATCATTTTACTCTTTGTTAGATTTTTTTGGTTCATCATGGTCGTAAAGATTTCTTAACACTGCCAGATTTAAAGAAATACTACAAATAAAAATATTGCCTGTCTTTCAGCTGAGCTTACGGACTCCAAAACTTCCCTGATGAATTCTGAATGATCCATTGTCAATCTAAATGACTAACAATGACAAACAGAGTGCTTAGGTGTGTCATTAAGTCTCAATTGTTATGCACCTGCTCTGAGATGGGCTCAGAAGTCTGTAAAAGCAGACACTGGAGAGCAGACAACATTATGAAGACCAAAGAGCTCACCAGGCCAGTCCGGGATAAAGTTGTGGAAAATTTCCAAAGCACTAATGGGATACAAGTAGATTTCGCAACAAGGTGGGACAATCTGTGCAGAAGACAGCTGTTGGTTATACTCTGCATAAATCTGGCTTTTATAGAAGATTGGTAAGAAGAAAGCCTTTCTGAAAGAATATCATAAAAAGCACCGTTTGGCATTTGCAAGAAGCCACATAGGAGACACAAATAACATGTGGAAAAAGGCGTTTTGGTCATTAAAGACCAAAATTGAACTTTTTGAGCAGAATGCAAAGTGTTACACTCGGCATAAAAGTAACACTGCACATCATCCTATAAAAACACCAACCCCACTGTCAAACATGGTGATGGCAGCATCATGCCCCGGGGTTTCTTTTCTTCAGCAAGGACCGGGAAGATTTTTAGGCTTGATACAAAGATGGACGGATCAAAACAAAGGGCAGTTCTGGAAGAAATCTGTTTGAGTCTGCAAGGGACCTGAGAATGGAGTGCAGGTTCACCTTCCCACAGGACTCGGACCTCATACATAAAGCAAAATCTACAATGGTATTGTTTAGAACTAAGAATAAAAAAGTGTTAAACTCCATTGCTCAATTCTATCGAACATTCGTGAAAAAATCTGAGAAATTCTTTGCACAAAACGATCAATATCAAAACTAAAGAAACCTGAGCTGTTTTGTAAGAGAATGTTTCTGTTTCAAGCTGAGCAAAACACATTGAGACAATATCCATAAAGACTTGTGTGACTTTTCCATTTTCATAATTCATAATTCTGTCTCACATGTTTTTGATTACAACAAATATTTTGAGATTTTATCTCTAAGTGTGAAGCCTGAAATATGGCAATATGTCAAAAGGTTTTTCGGGGCAATACTTTTGCAAAGCACTATAGATCCTCTCTCTCCCTCTCCTATGCATGTATAAATATTTGTGGCAGTATGGAAACTGAAATCAAGTCAAAGTTCTAGTTGCACAATTGCCTTTTTTTGGCCGATTAAAACGGATTTGCAATTGCATCGAACCGTTAAATACTGTCCCTTCTATTTATTACAATGTAATTACAATTCCCCCAGTCGTGTACCAGCTCGTCTAGACTTCGTTACCGATCATTGCGACGTGAGTTTAATTGAACGCTAAAACAAAAGATTGACATTCCATATGGTTTCCCGGCCGTTGCCCTAAATTGATTTTTAAGAGCTATTTTAGCAAAAAATGTGCGAGTCCCGTTGTGGTTTTGCTTGTGCTTATGAGTCAGCTTTTTCTTTTATTTTTTACGGTTTTCCTGCAGGGCTTCACGTTAATTTAGAATAACTAATACATCTCATAAAAGCCGGCAGCGGTAGCCTGTTGGAGTTTGCACAAATAATTAGTTGTGAGCAGACACAAGCTAACCCCGAGGAGAAATAGAAGCACGAGTGCACAAAAAGGTAACAACGTCGTAACGCCGGATTTCTCGCCGTCAACAAGGAACAGAGTCCTGTAAAAAAGGATCCGAGATATTTACCTGCAATACGGTATTCCCTTGCCATTTCATGGTTTGACTTTTGCATTCCGTTTTCTTTTCTTTTAACTCACTCAGTGCCATGAATACGTTTTTAGCAGCATTGTACCTGAGTGCCAAAACGTAAAAATGTGTATTTCTTGTTTTTTTTAAATAACTATTGTCTGCTCCTATCTTCGGTGTTTTTCTTCCCGTTTGACAACTACACTTTGGATGACTTTCTATCCTATGGACATGGGTTTTAGCGCACAAAAATGCGTTTATTCGAGGAATCAACTCCCTGCCCTGAAGAATTTCTCGTGCCGGCGTGATGAGGGGGCCTATGGTGGAAGAAGAGCCGGAGCTAGCTAAGCGGCTAGCGGCGTTATAAGTCTTCGGTACCATCCGCAATCATGGTAAATGTGAACTCACTACCAAATAAGACCAACGAGTGCTGGTGGAAAACATCGAAGCGCACAGGGAGCACAGTTGCTGTGTTTTGCGGAAACGTGGCTCACGTTTAACACCCCGGACGCTAACGCGTAGCCACCCGGAGCTACCCGGAGCGATCCGGCTTCAGCGCCGCTATACAGAGACACGAAAGCCTACGGGAATTGGAGAGGAGACGGACTCGCTAACACGGGGTGGTGTATCCCTGGACACAAAGAAAAAGATGTCCATCTGCCGCAGTGATGTCGAACTTTTGGACTTGCGTGTGACGTCATCCACTCCGCTACAAGCACCCCTAGGGCATCATGTTATCTATCTATCTATCTATCTATCTATCTATCTATCTATCTATCTATCTATCTATCTATCTATCTATCTATCTATCTATCTATCTATCTATCTATCTATCTATCTATCTATCTATCTATCTATCTATCTATCTATCTATCTATCTATCTATCTATCTATCTATCTATCTATCTATCTATCTATCTATCTATCTATCTATCTATCTATCTAATTGACTCTTAACTCCAACTGAGCTTTTCCTCCGAAAAAAAAGATGACAAAGTCCCATCATCATCGCCTGGTTGAAGAGAGATAATGCGATCGTCATGGTGACCGAAATCATGCAATCACTTCACCGAAAAAAATCGTCCGCTGAAAAGTTCTTGCAAAGGTCATGGCATCGTTCATGCATAAGTTCAGTGTTTTTGCAAAACAATATTTTGTAAGCAAAGTGGAAAGCATTGTTTAGGTATTGGAGGTATCTTATATGCAAAAAAAAAAAGAGGACCGAAGGGAAAATTCTGCTAGAAATGCATCAAGATATTTTCTTAGAAACGAGTATATTCAAGAAAATAAGCCATTTCCAACTGTTACTTTCTATCCATCCATTATCTGCACCACTTATCCTCAGTAGGGTCGCGGGGGTGCTGGAGCCCCTACCAGCTATCTTCGGGCAGTGGGCAGGGGACACCCTGAACTGGTTGCCAGCCATTTGAGAGAAGCGTCTGGCATTACATAAGTTCCACAGAATTATGATGTCTCTTACAAATGCCAATACAATCAAGCTAATTGGAAAACTGTGTTCTGGTCCCTGGGTGCCGATTGTAGCAATTAAAATTTTTATTTTTATTTTTTGTTCAAAAATGGAAACAAAAAAGACTTAATTTTTTTGGGCTCGTAAAGCGATTTGTTTGAATATTGTATTCCCTTGCGACTTAGTCTTTTTTTCTTTGCAGTGCATTGTAGGTTGAAAAATATTCCAGATCCATTATCCCTGATCACATATTGCTGAGAACAGGACTGGCAGAGTGCGCCTTGCAGCTATTTTTTATCGTTCAGGCTACTAGAACGTGGCCGCAATACATTATCCCAGATCGCATACTGCTGTGAACATAAATAACCGGCAGGTTTTGGCCATGATCCATTATCCCCAGTCGACTATTACTAAAAGGGGCAGCTGAGGGAGATAAAATGGGTCAAGTGAGGCGATCGCCTGAAAAAAATTTTCTTTTTTCTTTGGGACGCTAAAGCATGCCGCTGTGGCCCTCTGAAATAAACTTCACTGTTGTCGGCGATCCGTTCTCCCCAATCGATCTTTGCTAAGAGAGTGAGGGCTGAGAGAGCAAATTTCTTTCTTAGTTTATTTTCTCTTCACCTAAGGTGAACAGCACCCAAGCGACTGCTATCCATTATCTCTAGTTGACTATTGCCTTGAGCATGCCAAATGCATTGTAAAAATGTGCGGAGCTACTTCTCATATTTTCACTTATAGCGGGGATTTGATCCCTATTTGCCACAATAAACGGGGGTTGACTGTCGTTCCTTCTGAGCGGAATTTCACCTAATACGGCTGGTTATGGAACGGATTATTATGAAAATGGAGGAAATATTGTATTTTTTGTCCTTTCATTTCTGGAAAAGCACTTTAGACCCCACGCCCATTTACGGCTTTCAATAATGCGCCAGTACACACACGGCACAGACAACTGTCGAACCATGACATCAACGTCACGTTAGCGGACATTGACATGTTTTTATGTACAGGCGTCCACTACGTGCCACCAGGTCTATAAAGACTTTTTGCCATAGCACACCCTCACACACCCTTGTCGCCACCTAACACCGCAGACGTGGCCGGCACGCCCTACCTTTCACGCACACCTCGACCTGCACAACAAACACAGGAGCAGGCTAAACATCATCACCGGGCCTGTAATGGAAACGTTCATCCGTCTTAAGGTGTCGCCGTCCAACCTGACGTCACGCATTCGACATTTTCCAGAGGTTTCCCACTTGGGGCCACCCCGCCTCGTCCTGAACTTTACTTTGTCAAACACCTTTTTATTCTCTATTTTTCCCCGTCTCGCTGTTTCTATTTTGGATTTTTATATAAGATGGAGAATTTGGGGTATTGGATTTATCTGATTTAATGTCAAACTCTATCAGATAGCCTCTACCAAAACACTAAACCTCAGTCTTACCTTTCCCTACGCCAATTACAATGTTTATGCCGGATTTAATGATTTAGTGATCATGCAATAGCGAAAATAAACCTATGTTCTTTAATATCTCTCTTTAATAACTCGATCAAAACAATACTAATGAATTATATATATAAAATCTTGCCCTAATTATTGATGCTTTTGCCTATTTTTTTGTTATATTTTTTCTTATTTAATATATATTTTTTAAATAGTTTTTTCCATCCCCAAAAAAATCATAAATTCAAGATAAAGTTTGCTTATTTTGTGAAATATTTTTTCCTATTAAATGCACAAAAGATACTTTTGATCATCAAAAGAGCAAAATATCCTCCATTTATCAAAAAAAATATAATACAAATCTTAAGAATTATTTTTCAGTTTTGATGTCTTTCTATTTTTCTGAAAACATTTCCTTTTGAGATAAAATCACAGCCACAAGTCTTTTGGGTTATGTCTCTTTAACCTTTTGAAACAGAAATATTTGCCCATTCTTCCCTACAAAACAGCTGAAGTTCCTTAACGTTTAACGGTGATCGTTTGTGCATAGATTGTTTTAGCCCTTTCCATAAAAGATCTATAGCATAGGTGTCGAACTCACGGCCTGTGGCCCACATCCGGCCCGGCGTATAATTATATCCAGCCCGTGAAATAATTTTATACACATATACTGTAATGGCCTGGCAGATAACTCTCAAACTTCAGGTCCCATAATGCAGCGTTTCAGCTGCCTTGCCGCCACAAGACTTCTCGAAAATGTTCCCGCATCAATCGAGTTAGCTGTGGCCTGAGGAGCGTAGCCACTTTTAAAACTACCTATTGACAAACAGGGTTGGGTAGGGTTACTTTAACTTGATTACTTTCAGTTACTTTTGGATTACTCCAATACCAAATATGCTAGTAAAAGACAAAAGAAACTAAATATGAATAAAATTATGACTCACAACACGTGGTAAGCTTTCTCCCCTGGCTTTGATCTCTTTGATCTCCGGCAAAACTAACATAAAATGCGACAGAAACAAAATGAAAATAAATCCAAACAACTTGCCAACATCATTTTTGCCGTTCCATGTGTTCAGTTCCTCTCCAAGCCTGCAAAAAATTTAGTAATTTTATTCATATTTAGTTTCTTTTTTCTTTTATTAGCATATTTGGTATTGGAGTAATCCAAAAGTAATTGAAAGTAATCAAGTTAAAGTAACCCTACCCAACCCTGTTGACAAACAACACATCGGCCAGTTGAAAAACAAGACCAACAAGTGCATTCGCAGGGAGTCTTTAGTGACAAGAAGCGGAGACGTAACGCCCGAGATGACCTATGTATCACGATGTAACGGAAGGCTAAACGGAGAAAAGCAGGGTGACGTTTCTGTTGGTGTGTATTACGCGGATGCTAAATCCTCGGAAAAGTTGATTCTGAAAACGGAGCCTTTCGAGTATAATGTTAAACTACGAGACAAAACTTTAGGACAAGCTAAAAAAACTGGCCGCAGAGCATAAGATAGAGAAAGTTGCATGAAAGAAGAATATGAAGATCCAGCATATGTTTTTCATCAAACATACTCCCAAAGTGAAACACACAAATCTGATTTATACTTCCATGTTTTTTATATTTTGAAGTTGTATACTTTTGACAGGAGATATTTTTATGTTATTTACGTTATTTAATGTTTACGTTTGTATCAGGAAGCCAGAACAGACCAGGAAACCCCAGAGCATTCGTTTTAGTTCTTTATTTAAAGAAGCGTTCAGGGCTTGCGGGGGAAGTGATGGCCGTCAGACGTCAACAGCGGCGCCGGGGAGAACACTTCGGATCGAGTCCGGAATCGAAGTGCGGAAGTCAGGCAGGTCGTGTTTATCGAGGCTGGAGAGGAGATCGAAGCGTGGGACGGAAACAGGTCGGATCGGAGGCAAGCAGAAACGGGTAAGCAGAGTTCTTAATTAAACGGGATATCAGGAGAAACACACAGAGTTACCAAATGTACACTCTGACACTGAACTCTGGGCGCAGCGCGCTTAAGAGAGAAGTGCCAGCCAATCAGAAGGCGCCCACATGATTGCTCCAGGTGATCAGAGTTAGTAATCATGACAGTTTGTCTATTTAGGAATAATATTTCCGTCTTTTTTTAATACAAATTTATGTTAAAAAGAAATACGTTTTAGTTTTTTCAATACAAATATATCCGGCCCGCAACAAAAGGTGTGGTTTAAGTTTTGGCCCTATATGCAACTGAGTATGACACCCCTGATCTTGTTAGGCTTTAACAATTCAATTGTTGATTTTGCTTTATTTTTAGGGTTGTTGTTCTGTTGGAAGGTAAATGTGCACCACAGATTTTCTGCCAGAATTGCCCTGTATTTGGCTCCACCTATCTTCCCATCAACTCTAACGATCTTCCCAGTCCCCACTGAAGGGAAGCAATCCCAGTTGATGATGCTGCCACCAACATGTTAGACAGTGGGGATGTTGTTTTCAGGGGTGATGTGCAAGTGTTACCCTTACGCCAAACGTAACGTATTCCACACAGCCCAAAAAGTTGCATTTCGGTTCATCTGACCAGAGCACCAAGTGCACGTGTTATTTGTGTCTCTTTTGTAGCTTCTTGCACATGCCAAACGTCCCTTTTTATGGTATTTTTTTAGAAAGGGCTTTCTTCTTGCCACGCTTTTATAACAGGCAGATTTATGCAGAATACAACTAATAGTTGTCTTGTGCAAGAATTGTTCCACCTCAGCTGTGCCTGCCTGCAGGTCATCCAATGCGATCATGGGCCTCATGGTTGCTTCTCTAAATAGTTTTCTCCTTGTTTGGGACAAAAGTTCAGAGGGACAACCAGGTCTTGGTAGGTTTGCAAATGTTTTATGCACTCTCCATTTTTATACTATTGGTCACATAGTGTTCTGGTAGATGTGTAAATTTTGCAAAATCTTATTGTATCCCATTCCTGCTTTGAACCTTTCCACAACTTTATCCCAGAACTGCCTGGTGTGTTCTTCATAATGCTGTCTGTTTTCCAGTGTCTGCGTCCACTGAACTCTGGACCCATCACAGAGAAGGTGCGTATAAACTGAGAGTTAATGACACCCTGTTGGTCATTGCTAGTCATTTATATCATTCCACAAGTCATTAGGGAACTTCTGGTGTCAGCCGGCTGAGCTGGGAGAACAGGGGGCCAATATTTTTGCAACATCTATTCTCTGACTTTTCATTGTAAATATAATTTTAAAAAATGGTAAGGATCTAGTTTCACTTCACAATTGTGTCTCAGATGTTGTCGATTCTTGTAAAATAATTTCAATTCTTTGGATTCAAGTTTAAAGCCTGAAATACGGCAATATGACAAAATGTTCTTGGGGGTGGCAATACTTTTGCGAGGCACTGTACTAACCCCAGGACTGAAATGGTGAACAAAATCAGGTGATAACTAACACCTTAAACATCAGCGTGAGTAAGGCAAGAGTAATCAAAAAGAGTGAGCGGGAGCTGATTTAAGAATAACAAAATTACGGAAAATAAATAAACACAACGCGGCAAGAACGAGACAGGTTGCAGAGAAATAGGAAGACAGAAAACGTTAAAGCAATAAAGCCACGCAGCGGGGTTTCCTTCGGCCCTTTAGCTCGTTATTTTGTTGTCAATGAAAACAGATCTGGAAAGTGAAACATCCCGGGCCTGTCGCGCCGTAAAGCCCGCTGACGTTTATCGGACGTGACGTTTTGACTTTAATTAGATGGCTGTGATTTTGCAGGCCGGGTTTGTCCGTGCACATGTTCCTACTTTATTGTCAACTTTGCAGACTGCACTTTTCATACACACCGAAAAAAATGGGGCCAATAAAATGTGGCCCACATGGAGGTAACGTTAGCAAACCACGTTATGAGATTTATCGGAAAAAAAAAAAGGTTTCAAATCGTAAAATGGAAAAATGTTCTGTAATAGCACTGCATTAAGATATACCATTCATGAATATAAAATTTTAAATTTAAAAATAGGGTTTAAAGAGTAGATAAAGGTGTGACAAAATAAGTAAATGCATGAATAAGTGAATGCAAAAATGGTTTATGCCCATTGGCTCTAATTTTATTGTTTTTTTACTGTTAGTGAAGCTAGCTAGCAAAGACGTTCCGAGGCATATGGTAAAAAATGTTTAAAATGTAGCTTGTAAAGCACTATGGGAATGAATAAAAATTTAAGGGTAAATGAATTAACAAATGATTAAAATAATAGAAATATGAACAACAAAATAAGTAAATACAAGAATAAGTTCAATAATGAAAAGTATTTTACCATCGGCAGCTAATTTCACTCATTTTAACATTAGCAAAGTTAGCTAGCAAATTACCTTACGAGGCATATTGTATTAAATGTTTGAAATCTAAAATGTGCTATTTTACCTGGTGAAGCACTTTGCAAATAAACAAAATAAATGAATCAATAAACATTTAAAATAATAGATGGATGTGTAACAAAATAATTTATGAATAAGACAATAAAAACTAGTATTTTGCTCCATTGGCAACCAATTTCGCTCATTTTGTTGTTAGCAAAACTAGCTAGCAATGATGTTACGAGGCATATAGTAAAACTTGTTTAAAAGTTAGCTGGTGAAGCACTACAGGAATTAATAAGAATAAAAGGGTAAATGAATTACCAAATGACTAAAATCATAGAAAAATGAACGACAAAATGAGTAAATGCATGAATTAATTAATAGTCATTTCCCATTGGCAGCTAATTTCACTCATTCTGACATTAGCAAAGCTAGCTAGCAAGCGACGTTAGGATGTATATTGCATAATATGTTTGAAATATTAAAATGTGCAATTTTTGTCACGACCGATACAAGCAGTGGAGCCAAATGCTTAACGTTTCACACAATGCTTTATTGAGGGATCTTTGGAGTCAGGGCGAGAGGAAAAAACAACAGCGATCCTGAGGGAGAGCAGAAGCCCTCGCGAACCGAACGTGGTCGGGGATCGGAAGCAAGTCGGGCAGCCTGGTCGGGAGACGGAGCGTGGTCATAGATTGGAACAAGTCGAGTAGCCGTCTAAATAGCTGGATATAAAGCTAAAAACAAAGCTAGATAGCTAGCTAGAAAGGAACCCAAAATTGTGCTTGATAACTAGCAGAAAAAGGACGATGTTATATAGATAACATGCAAAAATGTAAAAAGCTAACTAGACAGCTTGTTAAATAGCTAAAAAGGTAGGATTAGGAAGATAGCTAGCTACAAACCTGAAAAAGTACCCAGATAGCTAGCTAAAAAACTGCACTTTTTGCTCATTCGCCCATAAATTGGAATTTAATTTGCTGAATTGATAAATCAATAAAAAGATGAATAAAAACACTTGTTCAGTACCAAATTCGATTCTCATTCTTCTGTTTTAAGTAATTACTTTTGAAAAAATCAATGTCTGCATAGATTTCTTTGGTCCAAGGAACTGGAATTGATTTATTTCAATTTCTAAAATAACAACTCATCATGTTATTACTATGTTGTTACTATAACCAACAACAATAAAATAATTTTACTATTTTCAAAACAGGTCCATGGGCACCTCAAATGTCCTTAGGAGGCACCACGTTGGAGACCCCTGCTATATAGTAATTTGCTTTTTAAATGTTTTTATCTCGCGATTAGAATACATTACCATAAATGTCTATCCCCGCTATATGGCTATTTCACTTTTTGAACTCTACCTAACAACAGATTAGTGGCCTATCCCGGGGGTCTATTTCATGTATCACATATAAATAATATTTAAATGTGTGAGCTTCTGTTTCAAGGATGAATCCAGGCTACACACCGAATCGTTATCGTTTTTAGTCCTCTTAGTGCGAGACCTGGATCCACCTGAAAACTCAAGTGAGATATAATAATCTCACTCAAGAGAGTCTTAAAGCGAAGCTTCGGTTTCACAGTGTAGAATTTGCCGTAAGCCTCCGCAAAGGCAGACTAAACAGAAGCACCCGGGCTCCATTGTTGTTCCGCACTGTTCTAACCCTCCCCGGGGACCGAGCAGGAACCAAAACCCTTTCAGGCAGCCAATAGCCACGTCGCTTACTAATAACCCTGACTGTGGTCGCACCGCAGCCTAATACCGGGACTTTATACGTCGCCGAACTGGAAAAACGACGGAAATTGACTTTTTCTTTATGCGAGTTCTCTGCCATATAACTGATTTTGATTGGTTCTCCCGCGCCGGGTCACGGATAATGCATGCGTTACCACAGTTCTAATCGACCCCGCATGTTCTAAACGTTGTATTTTAAGACGTTTCACATCATTGACTTTCCAGTTAATACATGACTAGTCACTCCGTCGTCCATTTTTTTTTTTTTACCAGTTTGCGTCACGAGCCTCTCTGCGGTTGGAAGCATATACGAGTCGGCCATAACGGGAAGAAAGGCACGAGTTTACTGGAAGTGGGAGGCCCAAACCGAAAGGTGGATCCGCCGATAGGTTGAAGGTCAATTTAACCCGTGGCACATGTTCCGTCCGTAATGGAAGAGCGAGCTTGTGTGTTTAAGGTCGTAGCCGTTTTGTATATTCTGGTAATATTGGAATGTGTTACTGCATATATAGCCACAATTGTATTATTTCTTTTTTGATAGGCTTTTTATTATTTTAGTTATTTATAAATCCTTCACTTATTTACTTGTATTTCATCTATTCATCCGTTTGAGGGTAAATATTCAACTTTATATATCCATGTAATCAATTACTATTCAGTTGCAGTGGTGTTTTTAGTTTTACAGCCTTGATGTCACGGACCAGGAACGGAGACGGGACCCAATTGCGTTCGTTTTACTGAGCTTTATTTAGAAGGAGGAAAGGGCTTACACCCATGATCCAGTGATCATCGGTCACGGGTAGCAGATCGCTGGGAACGCGGAAGCGGCACTTCCGTGTCGATCGAAGGCAATGTCGAGATCAAGAAAAAACAGGTCGATGGCCAGGACGGAGAAGCAAAAACGTAAAACAGGTTCAGAAAAGAGGTCGGCAACGGGAATCAGACGCAAAACAGGGCAGGATAGAGTCAGGAGTCAAAAGAGCTGGCCTTGCGTGTAGTTAAGGTTCGCAGACGATCTGACGAATGTTGACAGGAAGGCAGCCAATCAGCAGCCAATCAGGGTTCACGGCTGTTGGAGCCAACGGAGCAGACTCAGGTGCCCCGCATCAGTAATCATTACACTTGAGTGTTATCAGTACTTGCTAGGACCACTTAAGACAAATGGCTATTGAGGAGAATGGATTTTACCATTACATCACTACTTTGTTTTTCATTCTCATCATAACCAGCCATCCTAGTATGAAAGTGATTGTCAGACGTTTTGGTCTTCTCACGTGTGAATCCAACAGCTTGTTTAATTAAAACCTGAACGTAAATTGTCGGCTCTAGTTCTACCCGTCTCACAATTCATATGCAAATAAACACATACAATAATATGAAGGTTATGAATGAAGATATCATACGATCATGATTATATACGCAGTGACACATCTCTTTGGTATTTAGTATACGTATTGTTTCAAGTGGTGCTTTTAGTTTGCAGTCCACAGCCTTTTTCTTTTACCCCTTTGTACTAGGTTTCGTTATAACACGACTTTCCTAGTATAAAAGCAATTGTTAGCCGTTTTGGTTCTTCACTTGTGAATCAAACAGCTTGCTCCGTGTCTCATTTGTGCCTGGCATATTCTCTAATAGAAAACGGCTCAGTTCCATCTCACAACACACATGTAAACGAACATGTGACATCATAAAAAGGTTACGAATAAAGAAGTCATACAATATGCAGTGACACATTGTAATTTTCAGTTGTTATTCAGTTTACAGATCATTTCAATTGGTGTTTTATTTTGCAGTTAGAATGACTTCATATGTGCCCAGAATATTCTGTAATAAAATCCTGAATGGAATTGTTCAGCTCCAGCGCTTGTTTTACCCATCTCACAACCCAGGTGTAAGCGAACATCCAAGATAATAAAGAAGTTATGAATGAAGAAATCATGAAATCAAAACTATATGAGGTGACACAATTTAATATTACAAGAAGAGATTTGTTTCTGTCTCTTCCACTGACATCCGCCATGTTTAACTCAATGATTGCCTATCATTACCTCCAGGTTTCCGCTTTCACTAACACCATTCGATCCCTCTTCCAATCTGGGTGTTTACAACGTGTCGGGGTTGACCTCTCTTTTGCACGTGCACCTTCGTCCGATGAAAATAAACATTGACTCCAATCACAAGGCGAGATTGACTCATGTCGGCAGAGCCGGATAGCGAATATGATATGGCTCGTTTGAGAATGACATTTGGAGTTGGCGTCTAAAGGGTTATTTTGCCATTTAGTACGTTTATATGTCAGGGCTAGTCAGATATAGCCCAGAATACAGTTATACCTCGGTACTCGACCGTAACCCATTCGGTGTTTGAACGCCGAACTGTTCGAGTACCAAAGTAATGGTATCTGTTTTAGTACGGCGATCCGCATACCAAAGTGCCAAAATTGTGAATAAACGTATACAATAATCCCTTGCTGTATCACAGTTTGGCTACTTCGAAGATTTTAATCATACATTGTGTTCTGCATTCTGATTGGCCAGTTGCCCTGCCCCTTCCTGTTTTCCTTCCTTTGTTTGCCTACGCGTCAATGACATTAAACGTACATAACACTACTTGCATTTTCAAGTTTCTCTTTAAAGCCATCATATCAATAAAACACTCTGCATGGACCTACAAAAATAGCAAAGGTCAAAGGAAGATGCTTTCTATTGCCAACAAATTTGGACTTCTCCACATGCTAAACTTGCTCCAGAGCCACATGTGGGTCATTGGCGCGCTCCCAAGTCGCTCCCTGGCGCTTTTTCAAAAATGTTTAATAACGAAAAATATAGTTTATGTTGGACAGAACCGGAAGGTAAATGCAGTTTTGCATAATGTCCACATGATGGCGGCAACGTATCATGTGAAGTGGATCATGTCCTTAATCCATGCAGTTGTGCAACAAAACAACAGATTATTTTTAAAATGTGAAAATTTTACAGTACAGAAGTTAGTTAAAGTACAGTGCTTGTATTTATAAACAGGTTTCACCCTGTATAATGTTTTTTTTTTAGGAATACATAAATAAAGGTTTTTACTTTGCGGGTTTTGACTATCGCTGGACACTTTTGGATCGCAACCCTTAGGGATTTTTAAACTTAAATGCTGATAAATATTTAAATATGTTGATAATGAAGGTTAAATATAGTCAAGATAGAATATTAAGGAATTTGAAACCATTTACTGTACATTTGAGGAGTCATACACAATTTCATATTTTACAATATTTTCTTTCTTCAATCGATTGTTGTTCTCACTCTTTTACTGTTTTGGGTTTCTCAATGCCATAAGTGAACAAAAATCAAATATCCTCACCTCCATGAAAAAAAATGTACCTTCAAAATGTGTTTTTATGGCTTAATTACCAAAGCCGATCGGCCCTCAATAGTTGATTAAAGAATTGTTAAAGAGTAATTGTTTTCTAAATCTGTCAGTATTGAACATAAAAAAAACGATGCGTCACGGTTGCCATGGCGCCCAATTAGCCACACCCGTGTGGCGCCAGCTGCGGCTTGTTAACATATTGACTTTCCGTCTATTTAAGCTCAGTGCTCTCACTCTCCCTTTGTCAGTCCGTCAACGAACAACTGCCCTGCAAGACGTGGGTTTTGACTCTGCCCTGTTTCCTGTTGGTATTTCCTGTCCTGTATTGTTCCCGTCTAGTTTGTCCTGTTTAATTTCGATGTCCTGTTTTGATATCAATCCTGTCTGTCCCGTCCTGTTCGGTATCGGCCCCATCTCTCCGATACTTGCTCGGGCAATTGGTATCGATCTCGTCGGCCACTGGTTTCATAAAATTCCACGCCAGACAGCTGCCTAACATGCATGACTCTCCATTTCCCGTAAAATAAAAGGCTTGTGTGAGAAACGTCACGCATTTGGGTCCTGATCATTTTCCGCTCCATGACAAGTCGAAATTAATATAGGTAGTGGTAAACCCAGCTAATTACCCAAATCACTGAAATTTTAAGTTATGGTTGGGAACTTAAATGTGATCTTAAAGTCTACAAAACCTTCAGTGCCACAGACAGCTATAAACGTTATGTTCCTCTGGATTGGAAATTAATGAGTAAATGAAAGTTTTAAAACCGCAGTAGTTTGACCCTGGAGTTTATATTTTTCTCTGTTAACTACCACTTTGAAAGATAGATTCCAAATTTTAACAAATTGATTGAAAAATACCAATTATAAATGTCCATTTCTAGGTGGTATCAGTTCAAGACTCCGATCAATCCGAATGGGAATTTCAACACGTGGCGTTGCCGCAGATGTTATTGATCACGCTAACAGTAAAATTCTGAAGCTTCTCAAGTTTCTCTCTGTGCAGCGTGTGGTCGCTTGTCTCCATCCTCACTAATACGGCGAGCTATCCCTTCGGTGCTCGGGTTGCACGGGTGTGAGAGCTAAACGATGAAGCTTCAATATGAAACACACGTGGGCGCTTTAGCCTTCGGCAGCAGGACAAATCTTTTTTAAGAATGTCTGTGTGCATTTACATAACTTTATAGCTCAGGAGGTAAAGCGCTCTTCTTTGGATCAAGAGATTGCAAGTTCAATTCTCGGGTCCACTGTGTTATATGTCGAAGTGTCCTAGGGCAAGACACTGAATCCCTAATGCATCCGGTAAGCAGGTAGTTGCCTTGCATGGCTGACGCTGCTATTGGTGTGTGAGTGTGTTTGAATGGGTAAGTGTGAAGCACATTGTAAAGCGCTTTGGGAGGTCTTCAGTGACGTGAAAAGTGCTATATATATGGTAAATAGTCTGCATTTATATTAGCTCAGGAGGTAAAGCGCTCGTCTTGGGATCAAGAAATCGCAGGTTGCTCCGTGTTATATGACACGGAATCCCTAATGCAACCCGATAAGCAGGTCGGCGCCTTGCATGGCTGCACGGACGCTATTGGTGTGTGAGTGTGTGTGTGAAGCACCATATATATATATATATATATATATATATATATATATATATATATATATATATATATATATATATATATATATATATATATATATATATAATAATAATAATATAATAATAAAAATAATTTCCTTGTATTGTCATTCTGTGTAACAATGTACACAGAACGAAATGTCGATTGCACCTGACCCGTTGTAGCGAGCCGATGCAGCCGCAGCCAACAGAGGGCGCCGCCGACCACTTTTTAAGTCTTAGGAATGACTCGGCCGGGGCGCGAACCACCGACCTCCCAGTCTCAAAGCGGGCGCCTTACCATCTAGGCTACTGAGCTGGTAAGCTATATACATATATACATATAGACATAGATACATAGGCTTGGGGAATAGCGTAACGGCGCTCCGTAATCAGAAAACAAAATTACAAAAGTAACTGTATTCTGTTACAGTTTTAGAAATAGAGACAATCTATATATAGTTATATTTTGTACAAATAAAGATTACAGGATTACACTTTTATTTAAAAAAAAAATTATGTTGCACAATACAGGGCACAATATTGAAGTCCAGTGTGTTAGTTTTAAATGTTTTTCATGCTTTTACTCTTTAGCATTAGCTTTGTTTACATCCGTCATGCCTGTTCGCTCCTCCCTCTCTCTCTGCCATCTCATTTCACTCACCTGGATGGTGCGCTGCACTCTCACAAAAAATTCACAATTTTATTTATATTTACTTTTACAAATGTAAACCGCCCTTTTAAAACTGTTGTCAATGAATTTGTTGGGTTTTATTTTGTTAAATATTTAGATACTATCAGCATTCCCAATATTAAAATGGAATATAATATGCTTAATGGTATACAATGTGTTCCTTGTGTAGAGTTAAACATGTCATTATTATAATTTTTATTTTACTTTATTTTATCTACTTCCTACATATTTTTTTTCTCTGTACTCCTTGAGCATGATGAAACAGTTTAACAATACAAAGATAAAACTTTCATGCCAATTTTGTTTGTAATGATGCAATGTTCAATAAAAAAAGAAAAGGTTTAAAATTATTGCAAAATCCATTGCAGCCTGGTCATCCTGAAAGGGGAATTACCTCATTTGCGGTTTCTTAATCTTCCTCATGTTGAGGTTTTTGAGTTTTTCCTTGCCCTTATGTAGGTTTTAGATCAGGGGATGGTGTAATATGTGGTCTATGCAGCCCTTTGAGACTCCTTGTGATTAAGGGCTATACAAATAAACATGACTTGACTTGACTTAAAAGGATGAAAGATACATTTTTCATAAAAAAAGGTGTTTGCATCCTCTGCCGGACAAAAATAGTACGACAACAGAATTGTGTGAACTCTTATTAGCATAGTTGTATATATATGTATATATATATTTAGTGGCTCATAAATCACGTGATACAACAAATCGATGATCTAATGACATCTAGTGGCATATACAGTTGAGTGTCATCTGCATAGCAATGAAAACCATTATACTTGTAAATAATGTCACCAAGCGAAAGCATATAAGTACTAAAAAAGGGGGGTCCAAGTACAGAACCCTGTGGAATGCCACATGTGACATCAAAATATTCAGAGGTCAGATTGCTGTAGTTAACACATTGCGTCGTTTATGACTTTTTGGCCTAAACCGCGAGAGTATGGTTCCTGAGATACCAATCCATTTAGCCAAGTAATATGTTGTGGTCTACAATATCAAAAGCAGCACTGAGATCCAGCAGCAGCAGCACTGACGAGGCGCCGGAATCTATTGCTAAGAGGAGATCATTTGTTACTTTAACTTTTACTTTGAAATTATGTGGTATCTAAAAAATCCCTTAATGAAATTGAATATTTTATCAATTTTAACATTATTTTTCTCTCTTACTTCAGGCTCAAAAATAACTTTACTAAGAGGAAAAAAACCCTCAGATGTTGTGCTTTATATCGTTTAAAAAACACATGCTCAGCGTCCGTAAAAGAATATTATTGCCATTGAAAAGTAATGAGGGAAAATGAGACGAGGGCAGTCGTACAATGACGTGACCTCCCCTTAAAAAAAGAAAACGGCTTAGTGACTAACTATTAAAATTCATGACGCTAAGCGCTAACGTTTTGCTGTAATGCACATGTGTCAAACGCATGGCCTGCGAGCCAAACGTTGCTCGACGCATCATTCTACGTGGCCCTGGAGACCGGGCTTAGAGAAGCACGAGAGAAAAATGAGGGTCAAACAAGGACTCAGTTTTAAACATGTCAAACGGGTGTCGCCAAAGCTTGGCGACACTCCCAAAGAACCCACTATAGCGGTATATGCTGATTATTATGAATCAACCAGAGAACATTGATGAAACACATTCCGATGGTATTTTACTTAAAATAAAAGTCAAGGACGCGATGTTTAAGGCAAAATTATTATTTATTTATGTTTTAAATAGCACTTACATGCCTTTGCTGAGGTTTAAAGAATCTTTAGCTCTTTTTTAAGACAGATAAAAGCTCTAACAGCGAAGATCCCATATTCTAGTCAACTCTTTCACGAAAAATAAATACAGAAAAACTTCGATCAATCGTTTAAACTAGTGTTTGTATTAGGGCTGCAACAACGGATCGCTAACATTGATTATTAAAAGTGTTTGCATTTTTTTTATCGATTTGTTGCGGGATTCATGCGGGAATTTTGAAATACCACATTTTTTTCAGACTGATTCTTCTACAAGTAACAATTATCATTCGGGAGTGCATTGAATTTCTTCTTGATTTAAAGACAAACCTTTTGTAGCACATTATTCCAGCAGCGGGTGCTTCAAGACCAAATTTTGATGCAAGAGGTCATTATAACCCTTGGATCCATAAGCGGGCTTAAAAATGACGCCGTTAGTTGTTATTCTTCAAAATATTTAGAAAACAGTTGTAATTTTGTCATATTTCTGTATATATTTTTGTCGTATCTCCCATGAAATATGTTCATAAACATGATGCCATTAGAATTTAATTCTCAACTCCACTCATGGAAGCGTGTGTTTACTGGTAGGTCATGCATCCAAAGGTTAAAGCAAATCCGAATGTATTCATACAGAACTTTTCAGACACTCAAATGCAACAATGTATAAAAACATTCAATTTACAATAAAATTCATTATCCTCTAACGTTGCCTCCCTTTTTCTGCCCTTTATAAAAAAGTATATTAAATGTGCCAGTGTATTGCATACATTTGTATGTGTTTTTGTTGATTATCTGGCTGTTTGACAAACACTTTGATTTTTTTAGTTTTATATTATAAAATATTCTATTGTTTAGTCTAGTTTTTATATCTATTCTAAACTCCAATATTTGAACAGAGGAGGAAATTAAAAACGTGTTATTCTTAAAATCCGATTTATCGATTCACCCAAAAAAATAATAGACTGACCGATATAATACTATAATAATCATGGATGATCAATGACAGTAATCCCTCGGTTATTGCAGTTAATGGGGGGCAGAACACCCAGTGAACTGTGAAAATCCATGAATATTTATTTATTACTCAAGAACAAACCCAATTCACATGATCAAGTATTTGTTTAACAAATCAAAGTACTCTAATTTATAAGTGTTTTTTACAAGTAACGTCTGATTTTAAAATTTATACATTTAAATTTTTTTTAAAAAAAGTGCCAGGGAGCCACCAGGGAGCACTAAAGACCTTTATGTGGCTTCTCAGCAGGTTTAGCGGGTGGAGAGGTCCGGACTTTGGTTATAGAAAGCATCTTCCTCTGTTTAGCCAATCAGAATGAAGAGCATTCGGCGATAGCCAAAGAGCGAAGTAGCAAGGTGTCTCTGAAATTGTTAGTTGCAATTTACAGTCCTAGTTTAGATGCTATATTTGTCACTTACAAGTCTGTATGAGCTTACCCTAGTTAAATAAACTGTAGTGGAAAGGAATTCAATTGTCGTTTACAAGTGCATAGTTGATAAACACTACAAGAGATTATTGAACCTTAGTGAGGGGAAAAATTATTGAGGAAAAGAAAATCCTTAATAATCATTTTGAAATGAAACAAAAAAAATCTCTAAATCATAATTTAACTATGAGCCTCTGAAAAGATCCCCAGTTTGCAGGTTCGGTCAAAGGCCCACATTAAACCACACCACCTACATTGGATATTACCGAATCTTACTGCAATATGTATTCTGTGTAGCACTATTTAGTTACTCTATATAACACGCTACAGTGGGCATTTGCACGTCACACTGGGTATTTGTATATTGCATTCTTTTGGCTTTATTATTGTACTGTTCTCAGCTCAGGGATGCTGCTGGAAATGTGAATTTCCCTTCGGGGATGAATAAAGTATCTATCTATCTATCTATCTATCTATCTATCTATCTATCTATCTATCTATCTATCTATCTATCTATCTATCTATCTATCTATCTATCTATCTAACACGTTTCATGCCATTAATTTACTAGTCTGGCCCCTTTAAGAATGATTTTTTTCTACTATGTGGCCCCCAAGAGTTTGATACCCTTGCTGTAATGCATCAAAACGTATCTCAGGGGTGGGCAAACTATCGCCCATGGGCTACATGCGTCCCGGCAGGCTTGTAAATCCGGACCTCCAAACAAAACTGGTCAAAATATCATGTTAACAATTGATAAACTGCTATTAAATAAAATAAATAAAATGGTTTTTGGGCCAAATTTGTACCCACTGTCCCTTGTGTGTCTACAACAAAAATACTACCACAGAGATACAAATATTACAAAATTACTACAAAATATCTAATTCACTACTTAAAAAGGGGACCTCATACTTTATTTTGATTTGATTCTGAAAAGAAAAACATACTTCAAAATACTAAAAAAATATAACTTCAGTAATACTATAATACAAAAATACTCTACAGAAATATTACCCCAGAAAAACTCCAAAAACCAGCTACAGTTATATTGAAAATAAATTAAAGAAATATGCCAAATATACTACCATGGAAATACTGCAAAACTTCTACATAAATACTACTAAAATACTACTATGGAAATACTTCAAAAATAATTCTACAGAAATACTAAAAAAATACCACTGCAGTAATACCATAATAGAGGATCACTAATAAAGAAATATTACTCCAAATATACTAGAAAAACCTACTGGAGAAGTACTACAACAGGAATACTGCAAACATACAACTACAGAAACGCTAGAATAATTCTACGATGGAAATATTAGAAAAATACAACAAAATAAAACAACAGTAATTCTAGAAAAATATGTAAAAAAACTAAAGACATACAACAAACATTTCTACTATAGAAATACTACAGAAATACTATAAAAATACTATTATGGAAACACTGCAAAAAATACTAAAAATAAAACTACAGAAATACTACAAAATTATTTTTAAAAATTCTACAGAGTAAATATTCTATTATGGCAATACTACAGAAATACCAAACGAATACTACAAAAATAATACTATGGAAACCCTACAAACATATTACAAAATAAAACTACAGAAATGCTACAAAATGTTTTTTGAAATACAGAACTACAACAAAACCTGTGAAAATATTACAAAAATATTACAGAAACACAAAAGTAAACCAAGACAATACTACTATAGAAATACTACGAAAGTATGACTACATTAAAACGAGAAAAATACAACAGAACCACAACAAAAATACTAAAAAACTGCAGTAATACTGCAAAATTAAAGTTCTAAAACGGGGACCTGATTTATTATTTTGCTTTGATTCTGAACATTTCAAAACCAATTTGACGAGGCTAATCTATTTCAAAAAGTAAAATAACATGTAAACGTCTGTATTTATATTCTCCATGAATAAAAACATTGGATCCATCTCCAGGATTGACCCCCATGCCATATTTTTGAACCCAATGTGGCTAGCGGCTCCAAACAGTTGCCCACCTCTGGTGCATCTATCGAATTGAGACGTCTTCAAACATGGATAACACTTGTAAGCGATCTGATTCATTTACCCGAATGTTCTTTGACTTAGTCGTCACGGAGGTGAAGTCAGCGCTGGACTCCTGATTTATGTAAAGGCGCCATGTTTTTATGCCTTTTCCATGACTACGTGTTATGATTATTACTATTGCAATCTAAACATCCATCAGCAGCTACGTTTGACTCTAAGCAGAGCTCGCAGCAAAGGACGCGTGACTAAACAGACGTTGGGCGTTATTTACATGAGATGGCCATTAAAGATCTGAATTTGCTGCAGTTTTTTCTCATGCTCGCACTTTAAAAAGCCACTCGGTTCCTTCCTGGTTGGGATCTTTCAATGGCGGCGAGCGACTTTGTTGTATTTAGCGCCGGGTTGGCGGTCGAACGCTTACGTGAAAGTGTCGACACCGGGTTAGAAGAGCTACTGGGATTCGGGTTATTTAAGCGATTGACCATCTGGACGAGAGAAAAAAAAACGTAATATGAGGCGTAGTTGTCGCCGTGTGTTATATTTTCAAAATTACGGCCACGTGTATTACATTGAACCCTCGGCATAACGCCATTCGCTTTTCATGTTCTTGCCACTTTACTGATTTGCAATTTGTGTTGTGCATTCTGATTGGCTAAACTGTCTCTTTGCTTCTGTATAGTATTTGCCGTTTTATATGTATGAAAAGCTTGCCAAATTTACATGCAAATTCCCTTCCAAATTCAAATGAGTCTATAATATTGTGTTTAGCATTTTTACCATTTATTTATTCATGTATTTATAAAGATATTTGTTGTTTGAATATTTATTCATTAATTTATTTAAATATGTTTTTATTTATTCATTTGACTGTATATGTATTTCATTATTCAATTGTTTACTATAACTTTTTTTAATAATTTATTGTTTGAATGTTTTTATTTATTTAAGTATTTATCAATGTATTGTTTAAATATGTAATTATTAATTATTTTTCTGAATATGTGTTGATTTGGTAATTTGAATATATACGGTAATTACTTGTTTAATGTTAATTGGTTTATTATTCTGAAAACATATACATTTATTTTGATATGTTTTGATTTGTTTTAAATAGTTGTTTACTTATTCAGAGAAATAATTATTTGTTTGAATCCATGCTATTTATTTTTTGTATGTTTTTGTTATAGTGTCTTAATTTGAATATGTATTTATTTTTTGGAATTTACTATGATTTACTTATTTGTTCATACATTTATTTACTGATATATTTTTTAATCTTTATTCATTTTTTTGTTCTAAATATGTATTTATTTTATTGAATATTAATATTTATTAATGTAAATATTTATTTATGTTTGTTCATTTTAACCCATTTTTATTTTTTATTCAAATCTTTTGTTATCACTTTTCCATATGCATATTTAATATTTAATAAAACGTGTTTTGGGGTTTATTTATTTGTTTTTTTATTATGTATTTATTTATTCTCTTTAATACTTGCGTGGGTTTCCTCCGGGCACTCCGGTTTTTCTCCCACATTCCAAAAACATGCATGTCAAGGAAATTGGCCGGTCCAAATTGTCCCTAGGTGTGAATGAGCGAATAAGTTGTCCGTCTCTGTGTGCCCTGCTACTGGCTGGCAACCAGTTCAGGGTGTCCCCTGCCTACTGCCCGAAGATAGCTGGGATGGGCTCCAGAACCCACCCGACCCTACTGAGGATAAGCGGTGCAGATAACGGATGGATGGATATTTGACTATCTATTTATTTTTTTCTTGATTGTGGAAATAAATTTGTATTTTACTCTTATTATCTTACTAAGCATCAAAGTTAGCCTTTGCTAAACAATTAGCAATCATGATTAGCATGTGTGCCCTAGCAATCACTATTTCGGCACAATTACTCACTTTCAGTTCATGCATTTCGGCATTGCTGCATTCTCTCTCGAACTTTATTCACCATCTTCTGGAGAGGATCATATCCGAAGCTCTGGAGCAACATGAAGGTACAGTCAGTATTGGGGGACACAACATCACTGACCTCCATTTTGCTGATGATATTGCCGGATTAGCAGGAGACGAACAGGAACTCAGAGATCTGGTCCATCGCCTGGACAAAGCATCAACTCAGTATGGGTTGGAAATCAGCACAGAAAAAAACAAAAGTAATGACCAACTATCCACAAGGTACCACCACAAACATCACCATCAACCACGGAGAGCTGGAACCTGTCACTAAATTTGAATATCTTGGAGCTGTCATGTCAGAAGAAGGGTCAGAACCAGAAATCATGACCAGGATAGGTATAATCACAGACGCTCTTGCCAGATTTAAACCCATCTGGAGGGACAAGAACATAGCATTGAAATCAAAGTTCAGACTCATGCAAGCACTGGTATCTTCCATCTACCTCCACGCAAGCAGGACATGGACTCTCGCAGCTAAACTGGAAAAGAAAATTCTGCCCAAGGAGATGCGATGCTACTGGAAACTTCTCGGCACCAGCTACTTAGCCCATGTGACAGACAAAACGGTGCACAGCAACATCAGAGGGCACATTGGAACCAATGATGAAGATGTTGTCAACTGTGGCAGATGGAAACTTCAGTGGTTTTGTCACGTCACAAGACGACCAAGATAATTTTCCAGGGCACAGTCCAAGGGGGCAGGAATACCGAAAAAAAACTGGGCAACAACATTAAGGAATGGACTGGTGCCAACTTTCCCACGAACCAATAACAGGCCAGGGACCGTCAGCAGTGGAGAAAGCTGTCCAGTTTGCATCCTCATTGGTGTCCCAACGACCCATGCGGTAAAGGAATCTGTGAACCGTGAATTAGTCTAGTACTAAAAGACGTACATTAAAAATGTATAATCACTTCTAGAACTTTTTTTTGCATTAGCATACAAGCAATCAATAACTAGCTTTCAGTATTGTAATATCAATTATATTATTGTAATCTAGCGGTAATCATTATTTACGGCAAAGGCTCTGTGTTGTCCTTATTTCACTTATTTTTCTTTGATAAATCACCGTGTTTAAAATGTGATATAGAACTTAAAACGGATGTAAGTTCAAGAATAATTGTGCTCCATAAATATTTTAATATAGTTTGATTATTGCGCTTGGAGTTGAAAAATACATTGAAATAGAACTACTTCTGGGTTTTTCGATCTAGTCATCAGTAGTCTTACTCAATGGCTGACAGGGCAGTTGCATGTTCAATTCATCTTCTTCCAGGTTGAAGGGTTAACAAAGCAATCCCATAATTTTTAAAAGTGTTTATTTTATGTATAAACAACTATATCTCGTAATAGTTCAGACAGATGTAAAATGTGTGTACTTTATTTTTGGGAACTTATTGGCACCTGGTCTCTCTAATGTACTTTTGGAGTTCTAACCATCCAGATAAGGATTTGAAGCTTCAAAAATACGTCCTCTGTGGTATTGGTCAGTTTTTGGTGGTTTAGCTCGGTGTCATATTGATGAGAATACTGGCTCAATAAGTAGCTTTCAGTTCACTCATTTTAGTATTATACTTGATATAACTACCGTAAATTACGGACTATAAACTGCTACTTTTTTCCCAAATGTTCAGCCCTGCGGCTTATCCAGTGAAGCGGCCAATTTATGTAATTTTTCTAGCGGCCGCTTATGATTTAGACCGGTGTAACACGTGCGTCAAAGACTTCAACTTCTTAGATTATGCTAAAACTGTCTATATGACCAAGGTTCCTTCAGATGGCGAGAAGTCGCCTCTCATAGCGACAGTTATAGGGAGGAAGATGAGGACGGTATACCGTGAATTTAACAACTACGGTAGGCTTATTTAACAGATACATTTGATGCGTTGCGAGCATATTCATAGTAGCGTGTTGGTACCTTTCAAAGGCACGGTTTGGGATGAAAGTTATATTATTATTATTAAAGCTTTGAAAACTCTCTCGGTATACCGTCTTTCTTTGCAAATATCTGTAACCATGTATAATATGTATTTGCAACTGTATATTTTTGTAATGTATTTATTTGTATTTATTTGAGACACATGCTGATTTTCACGGGCGAATAAGAAAGAAGGGGCGGAGCAAACGCGGGCTGATGGGAACTGGGGACGGGTAAAGGTGAGTGTTTGTGAACGCGGGAGACAATAGTGGATATATATTTTTCCCACCCTTACCCTTGGAAATATACACTTTTTTTTCCTTGGATTACTTTCAACGGGTACCCATACTCTGCAGGTCTGCATCAAATGATAAATAACTTGCTCTGTTCACTTCAAACATCGGCCCGGAATTGTAGTACCTCCCGGATCGGTGCAATTATGCCTATAGATTCTTGGCGCTTTGGCTAAAACTTTGACTCAGTTCCCTGGCTGGGAGCAGGGGTCTCGGCCTGTCGACTTTGAAATGTATCATGAATCAGTTGATAATAGATAATGGATAATTGCTTAAGGTTATAGAATAATAAACTTATACACAATCCCCCCGGACGCATGCGGCTAATATACCGGTGCGGCTTGTGTATGTACAAAGGCGGTTTTCCTCCCGAAGTGCGGTGGGTGCGGCTTATAATCAGGTGCACCTTATAGTCTGGAATTTACGGTAGTCTTTTACAAAAAAAATTGCTGAAATTATTATATTGTATTACTTAATTTTAGCAAAATTAGCGCTCTAGCAATCATTTTTAAGGCAAAATTTCAATAACGAGCTTTCAGTTGAGGCATTTCAATAGTATACACAATGTCATTAGTTTTGCTCTAAAAATGCTAAGGATGTGTCATTTTCCATACTATCTACTCCAATTTAAATCGAATCTAAATCTATTTCATGTAATATATCTGTAGTTATTCATAAATCTAGATGTGTGTGGGTGTGTTTGTATGTGACCTATAGGCTCTGAAACTGATTTTCGTGAAAATTTACACAATTATACTTGAGGGTTCCGCTTTCGTGTACAAGCTGCTCTGAAGGTCTTTGGCACTCTCTAGTGGCTCCCCAGCACTTTTTCAACAAACACAGGCCCCGACAACCTCGCCCAAGCAGAAGGCCATTTTGCTTGTATTAGTATAAATCCGACATGGGTTGAATCGCCCAGGTTTATTTCTTATAATTCGTAGGAAATGCTCGCCACAGAAGACATGAATTTAAGATTTGCGTGCTAGGAGACAGAAAGAGGAGTTAAGTGGAGTTGACATATGGTGTGTGTGCCAAAGAGCGTGTAGCAGGGCCCATTACTGCGTCGTAATGGGAGGGGATATTGGTGGCGTACAGACGCAATTACCTCCAGCTAACACGGAGCTCAGGCCGTGTGGCGCCTCCAACACAAATAGGAACGGCAGCGCATAGATACCACATTGTCCTCCTTTGCCGCTTGACCTGCCGGGGAAAGTTCAACGAGGCTTACGTGTGTGATTGCACGCGTGAGTGTTGACGAAAAAAATGGATTGCATGCATTAAAATGTAAAGGTTTTAATGTATTTAGATATTTAGAAATATCCTAAATATGTTTTAGTGGGATTTTCAGATTTTTTTCCAGGAAGAAGGAATAAGAAAAAAATCAGCAAAAAGAATCCCATAGATCAGTGGTTCTCAACTGGTCTGACTTCAGGACCCATTGTTCCAACATAATGGCAGGCAAGAGAAAATGTCCTCTTCTCAAATTTATTTGTGCATTTTAAAGCAGAAATGGTAGAATGTATTCACCTTTTTATTTATTTTTAAATAAAATGACCAGTAAAACCGAAATGACTTCAACTACAATATTTACTCGCATATAAGCCTACATCACATACAAGGGACTTCCTAAAACTCCTCTAAAATAGCCTCATACTAAACTGAATTCTAAATGTTAATAAAGTATGTACGTAAACATTGAAAATTGTTTAATTCATTAATTAATAAAGACTAATACACTGATAAAGAGCTATACAAATAAACATGACTTGACTTGACTAGTAAAAAGCTAAAAATATAACTTTTTAAACCATTTATTGTACCTTCCATCAGAGTTTTAGTGGAACACATACACAATTTCCATAATTTGCAATAGTTTCCTTCATTGACTCAATTGTGTTGGTCATTGTGCTCCACTTTCCCTTCCCCTCATCACTTCCTTTCTTGGGACCTAATTATTGGCAGAAAAGGAAATAAAACCAACAAAATCACAATAAAATGAGATGTGGTCCCTCTCAAACGTGGCAATTGACTGAACAGGTAGAAGAACATCATCTACGGTTAGGGACTATAATCGGCCCTCAGGTTTTTCTTCTTCTTTGCCAAGACCTGCGACCCAACAGGTCCGCGATATCATTAGCAGCCCATGGTTTTATTTGCTACAATGTTAGTGGTCTCGTTTTTGTCATTTTGATAGTACAAAAGTGAGGCAGTGAGGAAGGGTGTGTGGACTATTCATACACTTTTGATAGTCCTGAATATCGGAAAACTCAAAATGAATTAAACATGAGAGTATTGCAGAGTATTGTAATAATATCCAGATGGAGACGATAAGAAAACTAAAGATTTGTAAATTTTAACAATATATTTTTAAGAAATTGCATAAAACTATTAAAAACAAAAATGTTTTTGCAAATCCCAAGTTGACGCTAGTTAGCCCAGAGGACAACATGAACAGCCATTAAATGATCTCATTCAAATTGTATTATTTTTTTATCGTCATTGAACTGGGATGTGAAGACTTTTATAATTAGGATTATCTTTTTTCTCAATATCTAACAATTTAAAAAAATACATTTTCCCCTTCTATTTATATAAGAATTTCCAATATCAAAATTGGAAAAAAATTCACAACCTCTAGATTTGATTTTATCACAATGTGAATTTTTTCAAAGCTGCAAAAAATGATTGAAAAATAAATATGGTTAGATTGTCGCCATCATGTAAAAAAAAAACATTTTAAAAATGGTTTCTCAGCTCATTATATACATTCATAACCACAGGCCTTTGTGTTTATGAGATAGTAGATGTGTTTATGCTTATTATTTCTACCAATTGCGTTATTTTCACACATTAGGGGGCGCTATATAACACTGCGGTTTTGATAGACGCACTGCTACTATCGTGAAATAACGTGAATACAGTGATCCCTCGGTTATCGTGGTCAATGGGGACCATAACCCCGCGATAAGTAAAAATCCGCCATGTAGCTGATAGTATACAATTGTAACAAAATAACAACTATAGATCCAAGACACAGAACACATAATTGCAGTTGAATAGATGTTCTTTATTGCCATTATACAAAAGAACAATAATGGAAAAGGTTCTGCTTTCAGTGCAAGAAAGTGATTTGGAAAGCAGCTGGCTAGCAGCACCGAGTATTGAGTTGAGCCGGATCCCCGCGATGGTTAAAATACAACCGTCTCGAATGTAGCAGTTTCCCATGAGTTATGGCTCCCAGTCATCTATTTCATGGGTAATGGATCTGGCGTTTGTGAGATACAGGCTTGGCAGGGGTGGCTTAAGAGAGTTGTTAGCCTAGCTGTAGCAGTAGGTCGGACTTGCAGCCTCACTATTGGGTTCTCAGTTGCTTTCCGGAACCCAATAATTATCCACGTAGCATCTGCTTGTGATCATTATTTCTTTGCGCTCTTCTGACGTCCTTCAGAGTTTGATTTAATTGAGGAATTTATCTGAGCCACGAAGAGTCAGCTCTCACACTTTGTTTGGATCGATCCATTGACTGCGCTTGCGCTGCTTTTTGACAGACAGCTACACAGAGAGTCACGCCCACCCAACACACAAAGCCCTCCCTACCTCACCCGTGATAGCACTTGCTGTGTGCAGTCTGCTCAGAACACAATGCACAATACGTTGACGTCAATGATGAAAAAACAATTCAATTCAAAATACGCGAAGCAGTGAACCAGAAATAACTAAAGCGTGAAATAGTGTGGTGTCTCTGTATTATTACTTTGATATCTCAATCAAAACATGAAAAAAAACATTTTAAAAAAGGTTTTAAAACTTGACGGCGGTTTGGGGTGAACAACCTAACGAGCTTGCATCTCACAGGCCCGCCAAAACATGACCACGCATATGAATCACTTTTTTCCCTTTTTTTATGGAACGGAGTTTCTCATTTCCGAGGGGAAAGGTTAGCAAAACCAAGTGACCCCGCGTTTCCTCCAAGACCCGAGTTGACTTTAAGGTATTCATACGGGGGGATGGCCTTTCATAAATAATGGATAAATGAATCAGAGATATGAGCTTGAATTGTCAGGTTAAGAGCAATGAATTGTCATTCAGGTTTTCAATTGTGGGTCGAGCGCCCACTTGTAATCACGGGCTATTTTCCTGCACCGTTGTTATGGAAACTCCAGGAAGTTGGCGGACAAATTGTTCCCACATGTTTGAATTTTCCCGTTCATTAGCTGTGTGCTAAGTTTTGGAAACGGGAAAGTCGTAAATGTCACAAAAGCAACTTTTGCTTTTTTTATTGCATGGGGTTTTTTTTTGGGGTGAAGAAGATGCTGCTCCAGGGGCGGTCCTAGAGGCAGATGTTCATGGGCAAAGTACCCCAGCGTGAAAAGTTTTTGAGAGGTTTTAATGCAATTTTTTTTAATGGATCAATAAAGGAGAAACAAAATAGTCCTGGGAAGGTCACACTAAGAGGCATTGTATCCTGGCTGTCATGTGAAAAAATAACTTAATCGATAATGGGGGTGTGAACCCTCCACCATTTGTGAAAATCCTGAAGGTAGCCCATCCCAACCCCGATCTTTAACGGACTCTGCCAGTCATTGCTAGCAGCAATAGTCAACCACGGATAGTGGATCGCAGCCGCATGAATGCTGTTCATTTTTAGGTGAAGGAACGGGGGAAAGAACTGTTACGCATGCATTTAATTTTAGGCAAGCCAGAATGTTAGCCTTCCAACAAAAGTGCATTTGCTCCAGTCATGTCTAACATCCGGCCTGGAGGCAGGATCCGGCCCATTGGATGATTTAATCCAGCTCGCCATACATTTTTGAGTATGCCCAAAAAAAGCGCAATGATGGATCATTTGTGTCAAAAAGTGGTGCATGTTTTTTTTAAATAAAAGACCAAATGCTCTCTTCGGCCGCTAGAGGGCATTGTTGAGTTTGTATACATGGTGAGTTGCTACACATGTAAAAGGCATTCACTCAAGTCTAGAAGTAAACACATTTACCCATTCAATGCCAAACGTGGGAAAAAAATTCCCCAATGATTGTGCAAAAAGGGGTTGCGTTTAAAAAAAAAACCTTTGTCATCCATGATTATAATCAGTAGGGTATATTACTAATAAAGATTTAATGATAACGCATAATGCTGAAAAACATTTGGAATTGATATTATTTTACGAGTGCAGTTCATTTTAGGCAGGAAATAGAGTCATCATGCCAAACAGAACTGCACTGCTGGGACCCACTTGCAGAAATGTGTGATCGGGGATAATAGATTGTGTCCACACAGGTGCAGTTACTTTTTTGGTGGAATATTGACAAATTTAGAAAATGATTACTCTTAAATAATTATTTAATATAGCACTGAGAGAAAATTTAGATAATTAACAACATCAAAGATTGGAGGCAAGTTTTTTTTACTCCTCAGTGGCGGAGGGAGTGAAATTAGGGTCTAATTATATAATATTCCATCCATCCATCCATTATCTGTCCTGCTTATACTCAGTAGGGTAGCAGGGATGCTAGTCCACATCCCAGCTATTTTTGGGCAGTGGGCAGGGTACACCCTGAACTGGTTGCCAGCCAGTCGCAGGGCACACAGGGACAGACAATTTGCTTGCTCATTCACACCTAGGGACAATTTGGACCGGCCAATTAACTTGATATGCATGTTTTTTAAATGTGGGAGGAAACCCATGCTAGCACGGGGAAAACATGCAAACTCTACACAGGAAGATTTTATCTCATGACCTTAGAGCTGTGCCGCACACGCGCTAACCACTGCGCCGCCTTACTTCCTGATATAATATTCCATTTTAACAAAATATTATATTTCTTTGGAGAAATATTGTGGCTGAATATCAATACGTTTTTAATTGTCCACCTTGTTTGTATGTATCGCTACTGTTATCAATACTGGTATCGGCCAGCTCCATTGTGTGTTCTATACACAATGGTTGATTGGTTTGGATCCCTTAACAGCTAGGATGGTAGGGGCACCATTTCCTTGGAGAAGTACGGCCTGGTGGCCCCCATCTCTCTCCAGGCCAACATCTACACCCAACATATCCTCAAAATATAAAAAAATATATTAATTTGATATATTTTAAACACATTTTGTTATAATCAGATTCATAGCAGTAATAGTAACAGTAATTTTGGCAGTAGAACTGTCTTTACTGTCGCAGATTACAACATGTGAACATTGTTTGCAATGAGATTAGATGTTGCACTCCATGATAAACACCTATTAAATACTTAAAACAGAAAAATAGTCTTAGGATAAAGAGGCATCCTTATAATATATATATATATATATATATATATATATATATATATATATATATATAAGTGAATCAGAACAGTAGCACAAAGACATTAGCACCAATAGATTACATACAATTTTCCATACATAAGCAAGGTATACCATTTTTGTTCCACAGTCATGTGTGCTTGTTTAGGTTGGTGATCTCCTTAACATCATTTCCTGGGGCCCATTCGCAGTCCAAAAACGCCTCAGGGCGACCGCCCGGCATTGACCCCGAGCACCAGCAAACGGGTCTGCTTCCTTTCTCGCCAACACGTCGTAAACATCGACAACAGCTCCTTACTACCGGCTAACCGCGTCCCTGCCCGGACCCGAACGAGGAACGGGAAGTTCCAATCCGAACTTTCCCGACCGGATGAGGCACCTGTTAATAAAGGCGTGATGTCACTGCGTTGCCACTGCTACCGGGCCAATTAGTCAACAGAAGTGTTTCCTTTGCCTGTTTGTTTGTGTTTTTATTGGAGGCCACCAAAACGACTTGTTGGTGTGTGTTAGCGGGTAAAGTTGATGGTTAGCAGGAACGGGGAACCAAGCATTGTCGAATCGTAACAGTAGGATATTGACGTTTGTTAGCTGTGATTGCTAAGTGGTTCAAGTTTTTTTCCCTGGAAATATTCAACTTCAATTTTATCTTCAAATATGCAATATGGGCAACACACTGCCTGGGTTTAGACATGACATACATAAGGCAAAATACAAATTAATAACGGCAAAAAATACAAAATAAGATAGTATGTATATAAAAATACTGTAATACCTTGTTTATCTAGTTTAATAGGTACCGGAACCCCCTGTGGAACCTAGAAATCTACCAAGTGACGTCACAATTTCTTAAAAGCCCCCATTGGTCAAACTTACCTTGAGATGACCGACTGTAACAAGTTAACAACAATTTTAATAAACGGATATTTTTTATTCAATTTTTTAAATTTTGAGATCCATTTATTATTTTTTATTTTTATCAATGTACATAGTTTGTTACCATTTTTATCTATTTTGTCTGTTCAGCCTTAAGGTTCATGTGTATATATTGTATATATGCATAGATACATATTATATATTTGTACATGGATTCTTAACCTCCAGGGTCATAGGGGCACCACTTCCCGTGTGTCTTGGGCAGGGTTGGGTAGGGTTACTTTAACTTGATTACTTTCAATTACTTTTGGATTACTTCAATACCAAATATGCTAATAAAAGACAAAGGGGACTAAATATGAATAAAATTACTAAATTTTGTGCAGGCTTGCGGAGTAACGGAATACATGGAACGGCAAAAATGATGTTGGCAAGCTGTTTGGATTTATTTTCAGTTTGTTTCCGTCACATTATTGTCAAGGAACAGAACAAGGACTCGGATCCAATAGCGTCAGTTAAAGGCTTTATTGTGACAAGATTCGGTGGAGCAGGCTTGGGACGTCGAGCCTTGGCAGTGGAAAGCCTCTTGGGACGATATGGCAACTCCGTGGTGAAAACGCGTGGCGAAACGTAGCAGGTAAGTCGGTGGCCGGGGCGGAAGAGTAGATCGTAAACTTTTAACAGACAAGGGTCAGGCAACGAGAATCAGACTTGGAATATACATGGGCTTGTGGTACCTTGAATGTTGGAGGTTCACTCAGGAAATGAGGAAGACACTCGAACGTCCATCTCTGGACGCTGACAGCTTATGTAGTAGACTTCCACCAATCAAGAGATCGCGTTCCAGCACACCAGCTGATTACCTCAGGTGACTCCGGTTAGGTAATCACGACAGAACCCCCCCCTCAAGGGACGGCTCCAGAAGTCCCCCAGGGAAAAATAAAAATAAATCCAAACACGTCACATGGCAACACCGGTAATCCAAGGGAAAAAAAAATCACAGGCCAGTTACAAATAATTCCCCAAAACCCAAAATACATCACCAATAATCCAAAAATCGAGGGCCCAGAGGTCGTCCGATGAACCCTCAGAATTCTTCCGAGTGGATAGAGGCCCCTTCGTCCGCATCTGAAGGGGTGGTAGCGGGTGGGTCTGCCGGTGGAAGAGCAGCAGCGTCGGACCTCCGACGACGACCACGGCGTGGTGCTGGTTGGTCAGGATGCAGTTGATGGAATTCTGCCACAAGAGATCGGTCCAGGATCTGCCTGCTGGGAATCCATGATCTCTCCTCCGGACCATATCCCTCCCAATCGACCAAGTACTGGAAGCCCCGACCCCTGCGTCGGGAGCGGAGCAGGCGGCGCACTGTATAGATAGGCTCCCCGTCCAAGGAGCGTGGAGCTGGGGGAGGAGGTGGAATGGGTGCCAACGGACTCTGGCTGACGGGCTTGATTCGGGAAACATGAAACGTGGGGTGCACTCTCATAGATCTTGGTAGACGGAGACGGACTGCTGAGGAGTTGATAATTTTTACTATAGGAAATGGGCCAAGATACCGAGGAGCCAGTTTCCTCGACTCAACCTTCAGTGGAAGATCAGCTGATGCTAGCCACACCTTCTGGCCCACCTGGTACTTCGGAGCAGGACTCCTCCGTCGATTAGCTCCAACGGCATGAGTCTTGCTAGCCCGAAGGAGTGTGGCCCGAGCACGAGCCCAAGTTCGCCGACAGCGACGTGCATTCGCCGTAGCTGACGGGCAGTTTACTTCCTCTTCTTGACTAGGGAACATAGGGGGTTGGTACCCATACACACACTGGAAGGGGGACATTCCAGTGGATGAGCTAACCAAGGAATTGTGAGCATATTCCACCCATGCCAATTGCCGAGCCCAGGACAACGGTTCGCTAGAGACCATGCAGCGAAGTGCCGTTTCCAAATCTTGGTTCACTCGTTCAGACTGCCCATTGGATTGAGGGTGGAACCCTGATGAGAGGCTGACAGAGGCACCCAACAGACGACAAAACTCCTTCCAAAACGCGGATGAGAACTGGGGACCACGGTCAGAAACAATGTCCAGAGGGATGCCATGGAGGCGGAACACATGCTGCTGGACTATCATTGCAGTTTCCTTGGCGGAGGGGAGCTTCGGTAGTGCCACGAAATGGACCATCTTACTGAATCGGTCCACGATAGTTAGTACAGTCGTCATCCCCTCGGATACTGGCAACCCCGTCACAAAGTCCAAGGAGATGTGGGACCATGGGCGGCGGGGAACCGGAAGTGGATGTAACAGACCGGCCGGACGTTGGTGGGATGTTTTGTTCTGGGCGCACACTTGACAGGCGGAGACATATTCCCTAACGTCCTTGGCCATGGTAGGCCACCAGAAGCGTCGGGACAAGAAACTGTGAGTCCGAGCCGACCCCGGATGGCAAGAAAAGTGAGAATTGTGCCCCCATTGGAGGACCTCGGACCGTAAGGGTTCGGAGACGAATAGTCGACCCTCGGGACAGGAGCTGGGGCCCGCCTGATCGGGTATCGCCTCTCTGACTCGGGACTCGATATCCCAGGAGACTGCTGCCACCATACAGGAAGCTGGAAGGACCGTTGCGGGACCCTGAGGTGTGTCATTGGAATTCTGGAATTGTCGGGAGAGCGCGTCGGGTTTCACATTTCGAGATCCGGGTCTGTAGGACAGAGTGAAGTTAAAGCGGGTGAAAAACAGGGCCCAACGTGACTGGCGAGGATTGAGCCGCTTGGCCGATCTAATATATTCTAAGTTCTTGTGGTCAGTCCAAACTATGAACGGCACCGTTACCCCCTCCAACCAATGCCGCCATTCCTCCAGGGCTAGCTTGACGGCCAACAACTCACGATCCCCCACGTCGTAGTTGCGTTCGGCCGGGGACAACCGCCGGGAAAAGAAGGCGCACGGGTGCATCTTCTGGTCCTTGTCCGACCGCTGGGACAGGACAGCACCCACTCCCACATCTGAGGCGTCCACCTCCACTACCAGTTGGCGTGCAGGGTCCGGTACCTGGAGTATGGGGGCCGTAGAGAAATGGGTTTTTAGACGGTTGAAAGCTGCATTAGCCTCGGAAGACCACCGAAATGGCTCTCTAGGACTGGTAAGAAGCGTGAGGGGAGCTGCCACCGAACTGTAGTTCCTGATGAACCTCCGGTAGAAATTGGCAAAACCAAGGAATTGTTGGAGCTTTTTCCGAGACTCAGGGACAGGCCAAGAGGTGACTGCTGATACCTTGGCAGGATCCATCTGAAGGGTCCCCTCCGCCACGATGTAGCCCAGGAACGAGACTGTCTTGGCGTGAAACTCGCACTTCTCTGCCTTAACAAATAAGGAGTTCTCTAGGAGACGACGGAGAACCAGCTGGACATGTTTTCGGTGTTCATCGAGGGACTTTGAGAAAATCAAGATATCGTCCAGATACACAAAAACAAAACGATTAAGCACATCTCGTAAAATGTCATTTACCAAAGATTGGAAAACAGCTGGAGCATTGGTTAATCCGAACGGCATTACCAGATACTCGTAGTGACCGTTGGGTGTGTTGAATGCCGTCTTCCACTCATCACCCTCCCGGATTCGGACTAAGTGGTAGGCGTTGCGCAGATCAAGTTTAGTGAAGACCGTGGCCCCCTGTAGAAGCTCAAAAGCAGAGGCAAGCAGCGGCAAGGGATAGCGATTTTTAACCGTGATTTCATTAAGGCCCCGATAATCTATACAGGGCCGGAGTGACCCGTCCTTTTTTCCCACAAAAAAGAACCCCGCCCCAGCAGGAGAAGAGGAGGGTCGAATGATACCAGCCGCCAAGGCATCGGAAATGTATTCCTCCATGGCCTTCCTCTCGGGAACGGACAAGGAGTAGAGGCGGCCCCGAGGAGGAGCAGACCCCGGCAGGAGATCAATTGCGCAGTCATAAGGCCTATGAGGGGGCAAGGAAGAGGCCTTAGCTTTACTGAAGACCTCCTGTAGGTGGTGGTAACAGGCTGGGACCTTGGACAGATTGGGTGGAGCCCTCGTGGAAACAGGATGATTTGGGTAAGGAGCGGCTTGCAGACAGGTTTGGTGACAGTCCATGCCCCATTCAAGTATCGACCCAGTGCGCCAGTCGAAATGGGGGTTGTGTTGCACCAACCAAGGATGACCCAGGACAAGGGGTTGGTTAGGGGAGTGAAGTAAGTGAAATCGGATCTTCTCTCTGTGATTTCCAGACAACTGTAGTTCAATGGGTTCCGTTATTTGAGATACGGTGCCTAATAGGCGGCCATCCAAAGCCCGAGCTGATACCGGGTTAGGAACGGTTTCAACAGGTATCCCCATCTTGTGTGCGAGTGACAAATCCAGGATATTTGTTTCAGCACCAGAATCGATGAGGGCATGGAAGGGTTGAGATGTACCGGAAATAATGAGATTTGCCCGGAGAACAGGTCTATCAGTCTTGGGGGACGATACTAAAGCTGAGCTCAATCGGATGTCCCCTATATCCGACGAGCGTTGGCTTTTAACGGGCAATTGACCACCCTATGTCCCTGGCCGCCGCAGTAATAACATAGCCGTTCAGTACGCCTTCGCTGGCGTTCTTCGACGGAGAGAAAGGTGCGGTCCACCTCCATCATCTCATGAGGTGCGGTAGAATTGGTTGGGGGGTTCGGTATCTTACTAATGTCTTGACTTAGCTGGGTGATGGGTTGGCTGGGATCTTCTCTCTCTCTGCGTCTTGCCTGAACCCTACGGTCGATCCGGGCGGTCAGTTCGATAGCATTGTCAAGAGTTACCGGAGGAGCGTGGGAAACCAATTCGTCTTTGATATAACCGGACAAGCTATGGAGGTAGGCGTCGACCAGCGCCTCTTCGTTCCAGTGACTCTGGGCTGCTAGTGTGCGAAAGTCAATGGCATAGTCGGCAATGGAGCGTCTCCCCTGGCGAATGTTCAAGATTGAACGAGCAGCATCGACTGATGAGGCTCCAGAATCAAAAACTTTAATCATCTCCTGGCTTAGCAAATTAAAAGAGGTGCATGCTGTCGCCCCCCGTTCGTATTCTGCCGTTCCCCAAAGGCGGGCTCTGCCAGTCAGATGATTTATCACAAAAGCCACCTTCGCCTTTTCGTTCACAAAGGCTCGCGGTTGTAGATCAAAAATTAGTCGGCAATTTATAAGAAAGGGGCGGACCTGGGCGGGCTCTCCACTGAATCTCTCTGGCGAACCTACTCGTGGTTCAACACTGCCGACCTGATCAGAAAGGGGCGGAACTGGATCTTGTGCTCGTGTTGCCGGGGGAGCTTCGCACTGTTCAAAAAATTCTTGGTGACGTCGTACTTGCCGGACTAGTGTGGATACGTCGTGGACGATCTGTTGTATTGCGCCTTCGGTGTGTTGTAGGCGCTGTAGCGCGGATTCCTGTTCGGCATTTCCGCATCTCTCAGAGGTGGGACGAACTGTCGCTGGATCCATGCTTTGGTTCGAGTGTTCTGTCAAGGAACAGAACAAGGACTCGGATCCAATAGCGTCAGTTAAAGGCTTTATTGTGACAAGATTCGGTGGAGCAGGCTTGGGACGTCGAGCCTTGGCAGTGGAAAGCCTCTTGGGACGATATGGCAACTCCGTGGTGAAAACGCGTGGCGAAACGTAGCAGGTAAGTCGGTGGCCGGGGCGGAAGAGTAGATCGTAAACTTTTAACAGACAAGGGTCAGGCAACGAGAATCAGACTTGGAATATACATGGGCTTGTGGTACCTTGAATGTTGGAGGTTCACTCAGGAAATGAGGAAGACACTCGAACGTCCATCTCTGGACGCTGACAGCTTATGTAGTAGACTTCCACCAATCAAGAGATCGCGTTCCAGCACACCAGCTGATTACCTCAGGTGACTCCGGTTAGGTAATCACGACAATTATATGTTAGTTTTGCCAGGAGAGAAAGCTTACCACGTGTTGTGAGTCATAATTTTATTCATATCTAGTTTCTTTTGTCTTTTATTAGCATATTTGGTACTGGAGTAATCCAAAAGTGATTGAAAGTAATCAAGTTAAAGTAACCCTACCCAACCCTGGTCTTGGACAAGTACAACCTGGCGGCGCCTATGCCTCTACAGGCCGTTTTTTTGGGGTAAGAGTTCTCACCCCTACATAAAACAGTGGTGGTTTTTACCAGTAGCAGGTCTTGATCTGACTCAGATACAGCATCTTCATCATCTGGTCGCTGTTGTTTGTCGGTGTAGTGTATTGGGTCAACCTGGTCTTCCGAGATGAGCCAAACCCTCAGCATTGACAGGCAGCGGCATGTCAAAATACTGATATTTACATTATCCATCCATCCATCCATCCATTATCTGCACTGCATATTCTCAGTAGGGTTGTGGGGGTGCTGGAGCCCATCTCAGCTGTCCTTGGGCAGTAGGCACCCTGAGCTGGTTGCCAGCCAGTTGCACAGAAATTGGACAATTTGGACTGGAATTAACCTGACATGCATGTTTTTGGGAATGTGGGAGGAAACCGGAGTTCCCGGAGGAAACCCACGCAGGCACGGAGAGAAAGTGCAAACTCCCCACGACTTGAACCCTGAACCACTGCACCATGAGGCTGCGCGTTTACCACCCATATTAATGTATTCATTAGAATTGTTTATGGGGAGTTTACGTCATTTGATACCCGTAGTGAACTCAAAACTCGCAAGACATAATCTCACCTTTTTATTAACCAAACACGGCGGTGGCGCCGCAAAATCCCCCCCAACTATCCGATTGTTCCAACGCTCACCGTCCAGGTTCACTAGCAGTTCACCAATCGGAGATCCAGTTCTAATCTCAACCCGGCCTCGGTTAAAACATTTTAAGCCCTGCCCCCGCCGACTGTAACCCCAGTAAAATAGCCCGTTTAATCGCACATATCAATCCGCCCGTCACGTCATCTAATCCCTAAAAAAGCCCGTGAGAGAAAGGCGGCCCTCATGGTTAATTTTTCCCGAGTGGTTTGGGTCGGGCGCCTGGTCTAATTCAAACTTTATGTGGCCCCTGACACGTCTGAGAACAATGAGAAAGTCCCTAAGGAGCAACTACGGAGACAAATAAGGGACAAATAGGCTTGCTGTTGTGAGACTGTCACTGGTTTGAAGGGGCCTCGTTCCTCAAAGTTTTATTGGGTGGGGGGAGTTTGCTGCTTGGCTCATTAGGGAGGTCAACACAAACGCATTAATCTTCATAAATCGGGGAGGTTGACTTTCACGACAAACGGATGACCATATAAAGTATATAAAAAGTTTACACACTTCGGATTTAATACTTGTTCCTGTCATGCAAAAGAAAGAAATTGAATTGAATTGTCTTATTGTCATTCATAACAACTTGTAAGTATTGTATGCAACAAGATGCAACAACATCCCCAAAATAAGTAACAAGTTACAGTATTTTCTGCACTTTAAGGCGCACCTAAAATTTCAAATTTTTAATTTTTTGCCTTATATATATAGACCAATATTGAGTCGTAACAGGTCTCACAAGTAAAGTAAGTAGCCGCCAACTTGATTTCGCCCGGTAGAAGAAGTTTGCGCGGTGCATGCTGGGATATATTTACACCGGCGTTTCATTTCTAATCATGTGTTTTTGTCAAGACCCTGAAATGGCTTCTATTGAGAGACACTCTTACAGCGCATAATTTAAACTCAAGGCAATCAGTCATGCATTAGAACACGGAAATACAGCAGTAGCGAGAGAGTTTAATATCAATGAATAAATGGTGCGCAAGGGGAGGAAGTACAATGATGAGCTGCGCTAAGTAATGGCTGCATAATGTACGATAACCCCGGTCTCTGCTATAGCGCCTTATAGTCCGGTGCGCCTTTTATATGAAAAATATATGACAAAAGACTATTTTTTGAGGCCTTATAATCCGATGCGTCTTATAGTGCAGAAAATACAGTCTAAATTTTTACAGTTAATGAAATGAAATGAAATGATCTGCATTTATATGGCGCTTTTCAAGTCAATGACTTCCCAAAGCGCTTTACATTGTGCTCCACATTTCCCAACAGCGGCCTTGCAGCCATGTAAGGCGCTAACCTGCTTATTGGGGGTATTAGGGGTTCAGTGTCTTACCCAAGGACACTTCGACATGTAACACGGACGAGCCGGGATTCGAACTGGGATCCCTTGATCCCAAGACGAGCGCTCAACCTCCTGAGCTACTGCCGCCCAGTTGTGTGCAATAACCTTTAAAAGTAACAAAAAGAGAGATAAGTGCTGCAGGAAATGTATAAATTAATTTTATTCATCACAGAAACAGCAAGATCAGTCTGAAACTAGATACTGGTAAAATATACAGCAGGCGTAGCACTACACAGCATTATCTCCAGACAGAAGAGCAGTTTCAGCGACAGACTGCTGTCACTGTCTTGTACTACGGACAGACTGAAGAGATCTTTTCTTCCTCATGCCATGAGGCTCTTTAACTCCACCCGGCAGAGTAAAGGCCCACATTAAACCACACCACCTACATTGGATATTACCGAATCTTACTGCAATATGTATTCTGTGAAGCACTATTTAGTTACTCTATATAACACGCTACAGTGGGCATTTGCACGTCACACTGGGTATTTGTATATTGTATTCTTTTGGCTTTATTATTGTACTGTTCTCAGCTCAGGGATGCTGCTGGAAATGTGAATTTCCCTTCGGGGATGAATAAAGTATCTATCTATCTATCTATCTATCTCACCAAAGTCGTCTTGCAGCCATCACGTTTATTAATAATACGCAACCATGGTGCTCTTACATCTGTGAGTGTAGTAAATCCAACCGTGTCAAATATTTACACACTCCAAAACACTTAATAATGCCGACAAATAAAAGATAAAATCCACCAATAAGCAGCTGCATCGATGGACGTTGTTTGATGCTAGCTGTTTGTTTAGCCCCATAATTCCTGTTTACAAATACAGACTACAGTAGTAAAAAGGTGTTTTCCTAGCCGTAGAGCAACCAAACGTGTGATTGACATCTTTTTCAGCCAATTGCAGTTTTTTTTTGCCCCCTTTCCAGCCTATATCAGCCTGTAAGTGCTAAAAAGGACCCTCCTTCTTCACCTCTGAATAACTTTAGCCAATAGTGACCGATTCAAATGATGTTTGACACATTGGTTAGGAAATGAAACACCGGTGTGTGTATATATATATATATATATATATATATATATATATATATATATATATATATATATTTATATATATTTATATTTATATATCCCAGCATACACCACAGACTACTTCGCCTACGGGGGAAAATCTAGTCGGCGGCTACTTGCCTTAGTTGCAAGACCTTGCGACTCAATATTGATCCATATATAAGGCGCGCTATATTATGAGGCGCATCGTCAGCTTTTGAAAAAAATGGCTTATAGGCATGCCCTATAGTTGTGAAAATACGGTACATAAAATAGTAATTACGTTTAGAATACGGTATATGATTACTGCTATAAATGTGTTTACTTCTGCGAGGGGTGGCTGAATCTATCGAGCGACACAAAGAAAAAGGAACAAAAGGAAATAAAGGTTTGAAAATTTAAAAAAAAAAATTAAAAAAAAAAAGCTGACAAGAGAGAAGCCTGGCCCAAACCCGAACGCAATGATTGACATTTGAGGCCTTACTCAAATTTTGGATCTTACCTCTCGTGTACACATTTCACATGTATTGATTTTACTTTATTTCAGTCTTTTTTTTCTTTGTTTGTTTTGTTTTTTGCAAAGTGTCTGTCCAATTCAACCCCCACCTCCTACTTTCCTATCGCCACCATTTTTACATGAGGAGCTGTATTTCATTGTCTGTTATTTCAGCTTGGTGCTAAAAGGATTCGACAGGAAGCGAGAGTCAAACTGAGACAGTTGCTGACACACTTAAATCCCGCAAAGCTCCCACCATCACCTTTTTAGCCTATTTTCTTCTCTGGCTTCCATGAAGCATTAGTCTCGCTGCTCCACTCAAGGAGAAAAAGGAGAAGGTCACGAGTTGCAAAATACAATTGAAGGCGGCCGCCTTTCCAGCAGGTTGATATTTGATCTTGAATCCCTTTTATTCTGTAATGTAATTTATGGAATACTTCTGTAAATATAGGCTGGTGTTTTTTTTCTGCATAGCAACCTCAAGATGTTCTGAATCAGAGGTCTTCTTTTCCCTCTGGCAAAGAGAGACTTGGAAGCTAGAAAGTAGAGCAAAAATTGGCTCACACTTCGATTGTAGGATCCCAGAAAGAGATTGTCTGAGGAGTTTCATCACAACGGGTTAAAATGTTCTTTATGTTTCAAATCGATTGATAAATTTGCGATCTTAGCAAGACGGAACTGTATCACCTGCATAACAACTGTCAACAGGATCACCACAAAAAAGAAATGCAGGAAACAACTATAATTACTGCGTGGCAACTTTCAAATTAATCATGAAAGAGAAGAATACAGGACAATTGACAAATGCCGTTGAGGACTATAATAACTGTCTCCTAACTGACATTGTTATCATTTCAAGAGATAAATACAAGACAGAATTTTAGCACCTGCTTAGCAACTGTCGACATGGTTATCGCTTGCGACGTTATAGGAAAGGGCTATACTAACTGTATGACAACTTACATTATCAATTTAAAAGACAAACACAGGACAGAGCTTAAGCATGTGCATAACAAGTGTAAGCATCACAAGTTACAAATATAGGAAAATGACTATAGTATTTTTATGACCACTTACAAGATTATCATGGCAAGTCAATCATCAAAAGGGAAAAGTGCAGAACACTACTGAAGCACCTGCATAACAATTGTCAACACAATCATCACATGACATAGGAAAGGGACTATAGTAACTGCACGGCAACTCAAAGTTTAATATACATGACAGTACTGTAGCTCTTGCATAACAACTGCCACCATGATCATCACAAGTGACAAATTTCAGTAAAGACTATCATAATTGTATCAAAAATTTCGACATTATCATCACAAGAGACAAATACAGGACAGGGCAGTAGCAACTGCATACCAACTCATGATCAATATTAGTGACAAATGTTATAATTCGATCATAACTGATATCATTATCACAAGATACAAAGGACAGGACAATAGCAACTGCATAACAACTGTCAAGTACAGTAGCAGTATGGAAACTGACAATATTATCATCACAGGAGACTGATACAGGGCATATTCATAACAACTGTTTACATGAACATAAGTCGCAAGACTCGCACCGGCATAACAACTGACAACATAGCGACCAGCATCATTATCACTTTAAGGGCCAAATACAGGACATGGGTATAGTAACTGCATGTCAATTGTCAACATGAACTTAAGTGACAAATTCAGAGGAGGCTCTTGCAATAGCATAACAATTCATCTCATCTCATCTCATCTCATTAGCCGTACCGCTTATCCTCAGTAGGGTCGCGGGGGGGCTGGAGCCCATCCCAGCAATCATCGGGCAGTGGGCAGGGGACACCCTGAACTGGTTGCCAGCCAATCGCAGGGCACACAGGGACAGACAACTCATTCGCTCATTCACACCTAGGGACAATTTGGACCGGCCAATTCACCTGAAATGCATGTCTTTGGAATGTGGGAGGAAACCGGAGTGCCCGGAGGAAACCCACGCAAGCACGGGGAGAACATACAAACTCCGCACAGAAAGTCTGGAGCTGGATTTGAACCCACGACAGGTTCCCATGACATGAACTGTGCCGCACAAGCGCTAACCACTGCGCCGCCGTGCTGCCCAGCATAACAATTGGCAAAAAATAATTCAAAACATGTATATCACCAACAGGCTGTACTTGCCCAAGACACACCACAGGAAATGATGCCACTTAGACCTGGGATCCAACCAACCAACCATACTGTTACTATGCATACCATTAAAATAGAACTACTGTATGATTGTGTGTAGGAGTCTGCCGGACAGAGCTCCTCACTTAACAAAGGGGAAAAAAGTCATTGTGCCCTATCGTGACTCAAATGAAACAAGATGAAGGTAATTGCAATAAATTTGCCAAACAGGCCCCACGCCGTGTCTCCAAAACGACATCAGGTTCCTCCGTGCCACCAGATTTTCGTGTCCACTAAGCGTTAGTAATCTTGAAGTCATTTGGCCGGAGGAGCAACCACTGCTCCTGATCACACTGTGTGTTTGTCGGCCAAGCAGTCGCAACTGCTGCGAGAAAAGTCCTGCCAGCTCAGGCCAAACCGCAGTAAACAAGAGCTAGCGGTTAGCATGTCGTAATTAAAAGCATCTGAATTTGTACGGCAGCTCATATCCATGACACAATGTCTTTGCACTACATGCAACCGCAACTTTTACCTGGTTTCACCTGGTCTAAAGTCTAGTTCATTTTCATACTTTTTATAGAAATAGATGAGGCCAAATAACTATTAACAGAGATGTGGTTTTAGGCACGAGAACTGGAAAAAAAAAAGATAATAAATGTGCGCCGCAGAGCGTTTTTCTATTATCTAATAACATGTATAACTTGATACACAGTATTACTACACATAAAATAGTACAGTGGAACCTCTGTTTTCGAACGCCTCTCAGTTCGAACAAATCGGAGTCCGACCAAAAATTTCGAGAAATTGTTGCTTCGCTGTTCGGTCCAAAAATCGGAGTTCGAACGCCGGTAATGCGTGAGTGCATACGCTAGGGTGCGATGCTGAGCGGCGTACTGGTGTAGATCGCTCTTTTCTCGACCAACTGTTATCGCGTGCGGACGTGCTTCGTTTTGCTTTCGCTTTTAATATAGGTGTACGAAGTGTTTTAGCCCCTAATTATGCCTCAGAAGGAAGTCAGTGCAAGCAGCAAAGTTGCTACAGGTGAAAAAAGAAAAGTAGTGCGTTCAACTATTGCTGATCTTGCATGCGCCTTCTGCTGACCACCACAAAGGTAAGAAATCCTATTCATAATTCTTTTCTTTATCCTTTTTTTTTGTTTTTACACGTTCATGTAAGCGTAATCTTTGGTACGGAAGATTACGATAACGCGAACGTACGATTAGCCTGGGTTAGGTTTAAGTTTACGTTAAACATTCAAGGTAAACATTCAGGGTGTTGGAACGGATTAAAACGATTTACATTATTTTTAATGGGAAAAATGATTTCGGTGATCGAACAAATCAGTTTTCGAACAGGGTTCTGAAACGGATTATGGTCAAGAACCGAGGTTCCACTGTACCTCAAATACATTAAAAAAATAAGTTACCGGCTCCTGCCTTTCAAATAATGCACATTATTGATAACTTCGAAAATACAAGTCAAGTCATGTTTATTTGTACACCCTTTAATCACAACGAATCTCAAAGGGCTGCATAGACCACAGACTATTAAACTACATGCTTTTATTACACCATCCCTGATCTAAAACCTACATGAGGGCAAGGAAAAACTCAAAAGCCTCAGCATGAGGAAAATGAAGAAACAAACACGGCATGCATACATACAGACATATAACATACAACATACTGCTGCACATTTTTCTTAATTGCGTGAAAAGGATAAATTGTGTGACACAAAATTGATCATGAGGTCACTTAGGTAAATTGGTTTAGCCTTAAACGCATGTATTGAGTGACAGTTGGGGGATGAGGATCTGTTTACATTTGAGACAAGAGGGGAAAAAAACAGATGGAAAGAAAACGTCTCAAGCCTTCCGATGCCCGAATTAGACACAAAAGAAAACAAGATGAGGAGAAAAGAGCAAAATATAAAGGCAAGCCACTAGTTTGCTGCATATGATTACGGACGGTTGGTATCCATGTCTTGAATAAAGAGCTAATTGTTATGATGTGATGGTAGTGATGAACCCATGTGGGTGAGGCAGGAACTGGCAGGTAGAGGTTCTCAAAAAGTGACTGTATTTATTAACATGAACCAATACCAAAGTACCGAACAAAAGGTGGGCACAAAAGCAGCTAACAAAATGTTCTAACAAGAAACTAGAAACAAAAAACAAACAAGGAGGTTGACAGAAAACCTCAAAATGAGGTTCTCTGAACAAAAATGTACTTTTAAAGGGTTCATGATGGTTGGACACAGGTGTGTGACAACTGGACACACCTGTGCCCAGTTCATAACCCCAGTTGGGGCCCTCTAGTGGTGAGAGGTATGTTAGACCCCAACACTAATGTTAATTCTGTCGTATACATTTGATGGCCTTCTTGTTATTGTGCTCGTTATTCTTATACAATACTAATTCCGTTTTCACCCAGCAAACATGCAGGATCATTTTCACTAAGATTGTGCTTTCATTTGTGCTTTCAGTTATTTCCATCATTTGAGTTAACATTGGGGCATTTATTATTTAATGGAATGTTCATATAATTAGGTAGTTTTAATGACAAGCATTTGCTATTTTCAACAATTTGGTTTCATGACAAAGCTAGTCTAACCAGTCATAACTAAAGGTTTGCCAAGCTTAGAATTTCATGCGGAAGTAATTCAGCGTAGAAACGCCACTGACTATAAAAAAATGAACCAATCATAACGGCTTTGCACTACTTGCATCTGTAATTTCAAACTGGTAACCCAGCCATAACAACTAAGTACTACCTGCAACAGCAACTTTGACATGGTTTCACCTGGTCTAAAGTTAAGTCCACTTTCTTACTTTCACAAAGCCTTCGTTTTAAAAGCGCTGGTCTACTGGTGATCCCAAGAGCCAAGAAGAGTTCCGCAGGTTCGAGAGCGTTCTCCATCCGGGCACCGGTGCTGTGGAATGCTCTTCCCTCTGTGATCCAATCTGCAACCTCAGTGGAAATGTTTAAATCTAAGCTTAAAACACACTCCTACTCTATAGCATTTGAATAACCTATACTTTTCGTGGACAATATCTCTGTATTATTTGTGAGTGCAACATCCTTTGCTGTCTGGGAATCCTGAAAGGGGGATGCCACGTTTGCGGTCCCTTCTCAAGGTTTCTTCATTTTCCTCATGTTGAGGTTTTTGAGTTGTTCCTTGCCCTCATGTTGGTTCCAGATCACGGGATGGTGTAATAATAGTCTTAAAAGAATAGTTTGGGTAATAACCTGTGAAGCCCTTTGAGACTCTTTGTAATTAAGGGCTACACAAATAAAAATGACTTGACTTGACTTGACTAGAAATGAATGAGACAGAATAACTATGAAAAAACGACCGATAATCGCTTTGCTCTACCTGTAACCACAATTCTGACCTGGTTTAACCTGGTCTAAAGTCAAGTCCACTTTCTTACTTTCACTAGAAATGAATGAGGCAGAATAACTATAAAAAAAACAACCCGACCGTAATAGCTCTGCACCACATGCACCCGGGTTTTTAACCTGCTTTGACCTAAAGTCTTGCTCATTTCCTTACTTTTTATAGATATAAATAAATCAAATAACTATGAAAAAAATGACCCAACCCTAACGGCTTTGCACTACCTGCAACCACAACTTTAACCTGGTTTCACCTGGTCCTAAGTCTGGTCCACTTACCTAGTTTTTAGGAGGGGGAATGGGGCCAGATAACTATGTTATGATATTATTCATACCTCTGTGAAAAGGCTGGGAGACCACACCCTTAACCCACGTATATCAATGTTTGTGTAAATATACAAGTGCGTTTGCCTGTTTTAAATATGTGGAAGGCTAAATTGAGCTCATAGGCGATACTTTACTGCCCTCACTAGGAAAAGTAATTTACTGCAGGAGAAAATGCCTGGGCAAGTTTTAAGTGTTATTTTGAGACTAATATAACTTTTACAATACGTTTAACATTGTTTTGAAATTGATAATTTAATTTCCAAACATACCTTAAAATTGCTGAGAATTGATTCTGTATTTTGATCACCACCTTTAATTGTTCTGATTTGAAAATGGTTCCAAGCTCTTTGTCCTAAGATATATGTTTTTTTTTATTTGATATTATGTTTTCATTCCCCAAATATTTGTATTAAATTTAATTCTAGTTGGAAAGTAATAATATTAAAAATACTGACTTTTGGATGTATTAATAATTAATAATAATATATTTACAAATATAAAAACAATACATAAATAATGTAATATATTTACAATGCAATCAATTTGCATTTGATGAATCATATTATGAATTATTGTTGATTAAATAAATATATTAGATATTCTATAAAATAACCAATACATTGATCGTAAACTTTATATTAATACATGAAAATAAATAAATTGAATTGTATTTATTAACTATAAACTATTCTAAGTTAAAAAATATTATTCAATTAATACATACATGTAGTCGTGGCACACAAATATAAATATTCATAATTTTAAGACTATTGATCACTCATTAATTGCGATGAAAAGCTTTTTTTAATGAATACTATATGTATTCGTATTATTATGTTTATTTAAGTATTCATGAATTCATATTTCAAGGCTCACGGATCACTTAACCGCCACGGTCATAGGAGCACCAGTTCCTGTGGTGTGTCTTGGGCAAGTACAGCCGGCAATCGCCTATCCATCTCCAGGCCAACCCGGTTTCGACCCGGGGACCTTAGGTCCTGAATCACTGAGGATAACTATCTTGTTTTTGTAATAATCAGTATCACATTGTACAATATGTATTGCATCATTTTTGTTTTTCATATTTTTGTTGAAAAATAAACTTTGTGGTGATGACATTATGTCCTTTCCGTTTGTGACATGTTAAAGGCACAGGTACATCTATTTAATTCCTGCATTTTATTTTAGGTAATTTGTTGCAAATAAATTCATTATATCCAATCTTTTAAGCAACAGTTTGGCCAGGGTTGCGACTTATACTCCAGTGAGACTTATATGTGAAATATTATATCATTGCCTTTTAAAATTGTATTACTAGTATATCAGTTCACGTGCTATTTTCACACTAAACAGCAAGAGGGTGCTCTAGACCTGTGTTGACAGTTTCAACCTGTCAGGCAGGACGGAAGGAAAACTGAGATCACTTGCACTCGTTTCTTGGTTTTTATTGGAAGGAAGGAATGACAAAACGTGATTCTTCGATTCGTTGTTTGTCGGATTGATGAAGCTTGACAGGCGGACGAAGGCTTGGCGGGAATGGTCGCGGACAGGCGGTATCGTCGTGTTGTTGGTCGGGGCTGGAGAAGAAGGGCGTCGTAGTGTTCAGAAATGTGGTCAGGAATCAGACGGGCAGGGCAGGTAGTAGGCAAATTCGGAAACAGGTCGGCAACGGAGATCAAGTAGAAAAACAGGAGGCAGGCAAAGAGTCGGAGATACGGGCTTTCTGAGCAGATGGCCACAGGTAGCATAGTACAATCAGACAGCTTGTTTCCGGAAGCTGAGGATTTAAATGGACCGGGTGCGCCAATCAGCTGTCCTGGCTGTTGGCGCCAAATCCTGAGCACAAGTGTTCCAGATCCGCGTGATTTTAACACAACCTTGTCGTGACGTACAAGCAGAAGGAGAAAGTGACTGATTGTCTTGCTCTCGAGTTGGGGGGAGTTGTTTACCGGTAAAAATGATACAGAGGATAAATATTTCATTGGATTTAGTGATTTGGAGTAAACCTTGTAGTTTGGTTAGTATGTTCTTAATGAAGGAGGTATCTGAATAACTCTTAATATGTTACGTACTTACTGACATTACCAGGCATGTCAGTCATTCAACAATCGTATACTGTATTGTACATTTATTCAGCCTGTTGATCTCCATTTTATATTTATTTTACATTGCCTTTCAAGATGACATGCATGTTTTTGGTGTTGGACTTTTAAGAATAAATTGGTGTGACTTATACTAGGGGCAGCACGGCGGCGCAGTGGTTAGCGCGTGTGCGGCACAGTTCTAAGGTCCTAGGAACCTCCTGTGTGGGTTCAAATCCAGCTACCGGACTTCCTGTGCGGAGTTTGTATGTTCTCGCCGTGCTTGCGTGGGTTTCCTCCGGGCACTCCGGTTTCCTCCCACGTTCCAAAGACATGCGATTCAGGTGGATTGGCCGGTCTAAATTGTCCCTAGGTGTGAATGAGCAAGCGAGTTGTCTGTCCCTGTGTGCCCTGCGATTGGCTGGCAACCAGTTCAGGGTGTCCCCTGCCCAATGCCCGATGATTGCTGGGATTGGCTCCAGCACCCCCGCGACCCTACTGAGGATAAGCGGTGCAGCTAATGAGATGAAACTTATACTATGGAGCGACTCATAGTATGGGAAATACGGTAAATAATGACCAAAATTACATTTAGAACTGACAAACTTCAAACCTCATTAAAGTATTTGTGCCTAATGCTTGCTTGTAATATACTTAACTATCATGTAAGTAAAATCATTCTCACTGTAATATTACGTAGTACAGTAGCAATAAAAGGACTTATGCTCCTAATGCTCAAGTCAAATCATCTTTTTTGTATAGCGTTTAATCACAGAGCACAGACTATTATTACACCATCCCCTGATCTAAAACCTACACGGGGCAAGGAAAAACTCAAAAACCTCAACATGAGGAAAATCAAGTCAAGTGAAGTCATGTTTATTTGTATAGTCCTTAATCGCAAAGAGTCTCAAAGGGCTGTACAGACCACAAATTATGACAAACCACAGACTATTATGACACCATCCACTGATCCAAAACCAACAGGAGGGCAAGGAAAAACTCGAAAACCTCAACATGAGTAAAATGAACAAACCTTGAGAAGCGACCGGAAATAAAAAGAGCATAGAAGTCTCACCAAGACGCCATGTGTTTCAATATTTACCATTAAGAAATATAGAAAATGATATATAAATCAATTATTAATAAACATGTTTTACTACTTTGAATACAGTGCATTATAGTTGTTTTTTAATATAATTTATTTTTGGTCTTTATTAAGGATTCCTTGATTTTTTTTTTTTTTTTTGCTTGTTTGTTTGTTGATTTTTTTAACATTACAGGAAGACATCTCCTGTTTTTATGTCCTATGCTATCACAAGTTCCAACTCAAGGGAGGGAATTGCAACGTGTGCCAATTCTTTAAACACAAATGAAACAATGCTCTCTGTAATTTGTTACATCTGCTTCTTGTTGACACTTAACCCCCCTTACCCCTTCTCTTTTTGCACAAAGCATCGCCTCCATGACTCTTTCGAGATCATTTTAAAGAGGGGTTGGACATTTAAAAAAAACGCGATAAAGTGCTCGTTAACATTCCGAAATGAAAATGGTCCGTTTAAAAAAAGGATTTCTATTCAAATTAGGGTCAGTAGAGGCAAATATTTTTCACTGACCAATTAAACTTTATGACACTTTATTTTATCACATTCGTCCACATTTGGCCTCGCAATCACTATAAAACACTTTATAAATTCTTCTGAGTAAGGGGAGTAGGGTGAAAATGAAAAATGGATGCGGGACCTGGATGGATTCCATATGCCACCCTCGTTTCAAAAGGGGGGCTGAGATCAAGTTACTTATTGTGAAAAATTCGGTGGCTAGCAAAACTCATCCCGACAGGCTGTCGAGATTGGCAAAACCTAGCTGGTTTGCTAACAAGCATTACCAGCAGCTGGCAAAATGTTTGCCTGTAAGGCTAACAATAGGGCTAGACACTAGCAAGACTGACTGTAATGTCCAACAAGATTCACTAACAAGTACTATCTGGGACGGCTAGCACAATTTTGCTGGAGTGGTTTACAAGAGCAGCAAGCAAATCTTAGCTGAAAATGCTAACCAGCATTGCAAGCAAAACCCGTCAAAGCGGCTACAAATAACCAACTTCTCAAGCTGGACAAAAATTACCTTCAAGGCTAATCAGAGGGGCTATCAAAAAATAAGTTAATAGCTAGCAAAAATTAGCCCAATGTTATAACAAGATTGACTAGAAAGAAAATAGCTGGAATGGTTAACGAGACAGGGAGTGGTTAGCAAAATCTGTCTGGAGTGGATTACAAAAGGAGCTAGCAAAACCTAGCTGGTGTGGCAACTAAGAACTAACTTCAGAAGCTGGTGAAAAATTGGCCTGGAAGGCTAAGAGAGCTGCTAGCGAAAACTAACTTAACTGGCCAGTAAAAACTAGCCTGAGGCAAGATAGTGTCAGGAAACTGACCGGGAAGCAGGAAGTCGGAACTCATTTGCGTAGACGATCTGTCACTTTAATTGAGAAATAAAAGTTGTCCAACACACAAACGGACCAAAAACAAAACAAGACAATTCAAAGGCAATCAAAATTACAAACTAGGCATTACACAGATCAAACAGGCATGAACAGGTCTTCAACAAGGTAAAGCAATGGTCTGGCAAAGGGCAGTCCCAAAAGGAGCGTTTAAGTACTCCAAAAGCAATCAGTCCAATGCGACTCAGCCGGTGTCAAGGGGCGGGGCCAGCTGGGCACCATGGCCACCGTGCAGGACATGACAGATAGACTATTAAAAAGTAGCTGGAATAGCGAACAGGATTATGTGTAACTATCTGGAGTGGCTAGCAAAATCTAGCTGTAGTGGATTAAAAACAAAAATTGGCAAAACCTAACTGAAAATGTGGCTAGCAGGAACTAATTTTAGCGGCTAGTAGAATTAGCGACAGAAGCTAAAATTTAAAAAAAAATCTGTAATGACAAACATTAATAAATAGCACATACAGCTAGCAACAACTGACAGGAAAGAGCAAACAAAACCTAGATGGAACTGCTAACAAACTAACAGGAACAGCTGCCAACACTGAACCTGAGCAGCTAGAAAAGAATACAGTAGTGTGAAAGGCCAACAAGGGCGGCTAGCAAAAACTAGCTGGAATTCACTAGCCTTTAAGGGTACTACCGTTTTCCAGAACCTGCCCTAAAGCAAAACACTAGAAAATGGCTCAACTGTTTCTGCAAACGCACGATTAACTATCAAATCATATCGCTTCTTTTATGAACGCTCCGAAATAGTTTGAAAGGATTATAACGCTATTTAGATTGGCTAGCCGGTCATGCTTGCAGTTCGTGTTTTGCAGAGGTCCATTATCAGAGTCGCACATCTCATGCTCCCTTGTTTGCGGTCTTGTATTTGCATAAACCGGTCAGCGCTATGAAATATGTTGCTAATAAATGATGCGGCGGAAAAAAATTGAGTACGGACTATTTGTTTTGTTTTTTTCTTTTTTGGGTGTTCAACCACCATTGTTTGATTTCTCCTTTCATCCTTTATGAAAGACTTTTTACAAATGCATGAAGCAAGGGCTATATTTTGACAATGATTGATTTTCTGCATGCTAGCTAAAATTACAGAAAAAAAATCCTACACTGATGTCAAAAAACGTGAGTACACTCCAAGGTATAATTAGATTAGAGCAATGTTGCTGGTGTCACGTGACGTTTCAGGAAAATATTCCATTCCCCCACCATATACTATATTATGATAGTGTATGTTGCATTATATCATATGGAAATTACTAATTATGATCAATTGTTGAATCATGGATACTATGTGTGGATGCATTCGATATGCCACCCTCTTTTTGGATAGAGGGGTTACTTATCGTGAAATATTCAGACGCTTGCAAAACGTAGCCCGAGAGGCTGACAAAATTAGCAAAATTTTGCTGGAACTGCTAACAAGAGTCACTAGTAGATGGCAAAAAATGACTGAAATGCTAACGAGAGGGTTAGCAAAAATGAGCCTAAGACGCTATCAAGATTGGCCAGCAAAAACTAAATGTGAACCTTGTTAGCCATTCCAGCTGGTCAATTTTGTCATCTTGTAATCTTCTCCAGCCATATTTTGCTGGTCGCCCCGGGAACCCCTTTCTCATAATATTGTTAACCATTCAAGCTAGTGTTCATGCTTGTGTCCCACTTATTGTTGATTCTTCACAAGAAATTACAGTTTTATATCTTTATGTTTAAAGTCTGAAATGTGGCAAAAGGTCACAAAGTTCAAGGGGGCCAAAAAGTTTCCCAAGCCATTGTAAGAGCTATAAAACTAAACATGTCTTGACTATGCAGTACGATTTAGTTGTAACTATGTATTTCCAATTTTATCCACTGTGTTTTCCCATTATATAAGGCGCACCAGATGATAAGGCACCTTTTCAAATTTCTGACCAATTTGGTGTTTTTAGCTGCGCCTTATAGTCTGTAAAATACAATAGAATATATTTTACCTCCCGCATAATCAAAAATAGACCTTATTCTCTATCGAACATGACATTTACAATATAATTGTGAGCCTCCTAATTCAATCTCCAGTTACAGTAGTCTCACTTGAGCCCGGTGGTCATAAATCAACAAGAAATATCGTAGTCGGGAAATCCATCGTCACACGCATGCTTCGTCCAGTTAGCATCACAACTGGAGCCAAAATTAAATCCTAATTATACTCGAGTAAGTGGAGTCCAATTAGACAAACAAGTGAATGGATTTCTACAAACGAAACCACACACCCACACAACCATTAACCCGACCATGCGTGTGCCCCCCTGCACGGTATAACAAACAGCCAAATTACCAGCAGGTGAACGTCATGTGTCACTTAGCGTGGCAAAGTATCGGATAATAATGAGCCAGGAGTCAGAAGGGAAACAAGCACAATTATGAATATCACCCGAACCGCTGCAACTTGCCGGTGAAGTAGCGTCTGGCCGACTTAATAATGCAAAGGTGAGGGGGGAGGCAATGTCGACCTGCGGGGAGGGGAAAAAATGTGCTGCCTCTGGAGCTTGAGCCAAAAATACTCTATTGATGGCTGGGCAAAATAAAGCGTGAGGCATGGAATATTATTGGTTGAGCATCTTAAGGATTGGATTTTGTGAAAACAAAAACAAAAAAAAAACCGCATTAGGTCAAATGAGTTTGCAAAAAATGGTAATTTTGTGCCAGTGTTTTCAATTACATTCAATGTATCAAAATTTGTAGAAAACATGCCGTTGTTGAGAATCTGTCGTTTTTCAAGGAATATTTATGTATTTATTTATTTGTTCATTTATTTATTTTAATTGATAGACAAAATCGTTCAACACAACAGGCAAGCGTAAATGGGTTTGTTAGTCTCCCTATTGCAAAGAAAAGATAGATCATGAAAACTCGTGATATTCAATATTCTCAATAATACAATATAATATACACATATATATTATATCTTCATAAAGAAACACTCCACCCCCCAAAAAAGAAGAGGGAAAAAGGATAATAGTGTTAAATAAAAAATGATAAAAACCTATCTTTTAATACATAAGTTTTAGCGGATTTTACCTATATTTAGTAGTCAATAATTGTTTTTACTACATTTTAATTTTTTTTGTTTTAATGTATTTTACTTGTTTTTTTAAGTCGATAAATATTTGACATTATTTTAACTTTTTTGTGGTCAGAAAAAATGATTTTGTTTATCACTGGAACAAAATGTTTGTGTTTCTATTACATTTAAAAGCTTTTTTTTCCAGGTTTATATTACAATACTTTTGTTTATTTGTTGTAGTTTTTTTGTAGCTCACTAAAATATAGAGTGGCCACAAAGTCACGGACCAATGTTAATTAAAGAAGTTATGGTAGTAACATTTATCCACAAATGAAACAATGCTCTCTGTAATTATCTCAAATAATGTAGTTATCTGCCAATAGAATACATTTCCATTTTTTCACTTTTTTTCATTTTTTTACACATTTTTCATTTTATTTGTTCCCTTGTTTTTCGGGTTAATATAACTATATTTTCCATTTAGGGGATAGTTTACCTTATTTTAAAATTCTAGAGTGGTTAAGAAAATCAGTTTTTGTCAAAATGAGTAAAAGGATCTGGTATTTTTATTTGTTCTTTTCAGGTCGATGTTACACCATTTTTAGTACATATTTTGTTTTTCAGTGTTTTGTTTTTAAAGTCAAGAAAAAACTTTTATGAATTGAATTGAAAAAGTATTTAATGTAAGTATATTATTATAAGTATATTTATTGCAAAAGATTAAATAATGAAACAATTGTATTAAATAAATCAAATTTAAATGCTGTAAAACTAGAAGTAAAATAGTATTTATAAGTGGAAATTATTTATAAATTGTCATTATTTGCCAATTGCCCTTACCTGCGTTCACTCGTTTAGCCCCAACTGCCACACGTTTCCTAATTAGTCCTGCTCCTATTTAAGCACGTCATTCTCGTTCACTCCTTGTCAATCCGTCAGCGAACCTCCGCACATGCAAGGCAAGCATTTTTGACTCTGGCTCCCGACCTGTTACCCACCTGTTCTTGTATCCTGCTCGTCTGTCCCTGGCTTCCCGACTTGTTCCGATCTCCGACCACGCTCCGTTCTCCCGTCCCGGCTACACGACTTGTTTTGATCTCCGACCAGGCTCCGTCTACCGTTTCAACTACCTGACTTGTTCAATCTCTGACAACGCTCTGTCTGCTTCCCGGCTGCCCGACTTGCTTCCGATCTCCGACCACGCTTCGTTCGCAACGGATTCACCCTCCTCCTGGCCTGCGAGCACCAGATCACTGTCTTTTTCCTCTCGCCCTGATTTCCCGGATCCCTTAATAAAGCGTTGTGTGAAACGTTACGTATTTGGGTCCCACGATTGTACCGGTCGTGACATAAATATGTTAAATAAAAACCATCAAAATAAAATGCCAGAGACATTGTTCACATCTACCTCCTTAGCCATAGCTGCCATAAATAACAAATCTTACTAAATTATTACTATGTTGTCAATTGAAGCTACTGTACGTTGCAGATTATTTTGTGGAAACGCTGAAAACATCAAATTGGAATTTGTTTTGTTTATGGGTTTTTATTCAGGTACAGCACAAAAAAACAACATCAAACATTTATTAACAAAAGGGAACAATAAACTTTTTGCACAATTTTAGGATCATTCAACACTGCTCAGGATTGTCACTTCCTATTTGTGAACATCACATTAGACTTTGTGGTTAGCAGAAACACTATCACTACGCCATGACCAGTTTTTACTCATTTATTTATAATAGAGTACACACACAAGAAGAAGCATGGGTATTATTAGACAATGGTGCATTCTATTCAACACTTTTTATTGGGAGGATGGCGACACATAGCTTACACACACGCAACAATTAAGCTAGGTTTATTGTTGTTACATTCGATTCAATACAGATAAAATGAGGACTAATATATGTTATTATGGTACTGTATTGGGTGGTAAAATAGTTGTTCAACATAACCACTGAATAACATTCTCACTGTAATACAACGCAGCCTCCGACTATGCCGCAAGTGACGCTAGCTAAATAGAAGCCGGGAGGAGGGCTAGAGCGGTGTTGGGAATCAAATGGACTGAACCATTTCAAGGCAATGGAATATTTCCGACGCTGCGTTGTTTACTTTTTTTTTAATCTTATGTTTTTCATCATATTCAAGCCCATCCTGTCCATTATTAATGTAAATAGCTTTTTAAATGCTCTCATTATGGGGGGTGCTTAGGTTGAATTTGGGGGTGTTTGAGCACCCCAAAAACGAGCTGGTTACGCCCATGATGTGCCCAAAGGAAGTAGGCTGAAGCCGAAGATTTCAAATGCTTATTCCACTTTTTCCTTGCAGGATAAACATTTTCAAAAACAAAACAAGAAAATTCAACCTTACTCCAAAAAGGACAATTAGAAAACAAAGAAATTACATTTCAAAATAGTACTACTCAAACAAGTTATTGATATATTACTCTTCTTTTGTATGCATATCTAAAATACGTATGGTATATGATTTTTTTATTGATGTTAATTAAGGACAATTTTAGGTTTATTGTGAATACTGTTTTATTAACGAATCCCTTTTTTAGGGGGCACAATGGCTTTTCAATGTTTTGCGAGGAATATTGGACTTTGAAGCTATAGATTTCCCTAATATAATGAGCGTATGCTCTGCAAAGACACAACTGTTTTGATTTTAATTTCTCTATGGACGGCAGGGTGGTTAGCGCACAGCCGCACGGTGTGGAGATTCAGGGTTCAAGTCCAGCTACCACAGCCTCCCCGTGTGGAGTTTGCATGTTCTCCCTGTGGTTGTGTCAGTTTCCTCCGGACACTCTGGTTTGATTCCACATTCCAAAAACATGCATGTCAGGTTAATTGGCCGGTCCAAATTATCCCTACGTGTGAATGAGCGAGTGAGTTGTCTGTCTCTGTGTGCCCTGCTGTTGTTCAGGATGTCCCCTGCCCACTGCCATAAGACAGCTGGGATGGGCTCCAGCACCCCCAGGACCCTACTGAGGATAAGCGGTGCAGAAAATGGATGGATGGAGTTTCTCCATACACTATCTTCAAATTTTAATATGTTGGATTTTGTACAGGGCAGCACGGCGGTGCAGTGGTTAGCGCGTGTGTGGCACAGTTCTGACGTCATGAGATCAAACCTTTCTGTGTGGAGTTTGCATGTTCTCCCTGTGCTTGCGTGGGTTTCCTCCGGACACTCTGGTTTGATTCCACATTCCAAAAACATGCATGTCAGGTTAATTGGCTGGTCCAAATTGTCCCTAGGTGTGAATGAGCGAGTGAGATGTCTGTCTCTGTGTGCCCTGCAACTGCAACCAGTTCATGGTTCCCCCTGCCCACTGCCCGAAGTCAGTTGGGATGGGCTCCAGCACCCCCATGACCCTACTGAGGATAAGCGGCGCAGATAATAGATGGATGGATGGATGGATCGATGGATTTTGTACAGTTTGTTTGCATGTTCTTCATACCCAGCGTTATGCACAACCCTATAGCCTTCTTTTGATTGTATTGTAAATTTATACGTTTTTAACGAGAAAATAGACCTGGTCCGTTATGAAATATAAATATGTTCTAATACCCCAAAAGATGCAAAACTAAACGTGTTTTCACTCCCTGGCAGTCCCATTTAAATGAATTCCTCATCATGTGGTTCCACTTTTAACCGTGATTGTGTTCCTCTTCATTATTCATCCGCAGATTGCGGCCTCAACAGCAGCAGCAGGGGCAGAAGCGGCAACGGCCGCCAGCACTTGAGCTCCAAATGCCTTCCATGTGCGTCTAATTGCCCAGCTACAGGTATTTAACACAAGGTGAAGTCATTAACACATGGGCACGCTTGTCAGATGTGAAGCCAGGTGGCCCTCGGCTGATAGCGGGCAACCAAAGTGAAAGCGACGTTTTCCCACCTCCCCGAAATGGACCTTGTGATGGTGCAGGTTGAAGCGCACAATTTCATCCAGCTTTGGATGGACAAAACGTATGTGTTCCTTGTATTTTATACATTTTTTTTATTATTTCAAATTCCGTACACGGTATAAAAATCTTTGCAAGGGGGAAATAAATATTGTGAAATACACTGCTACATTTACTAAGCAACACTGAATTTACTGCAAAGAGGAAAGAATTGTGTTTGTTTATTTGGTAAATCAAATAAACTTGTTGACACAAATTATATTCGTTTTTTATTCTACATTAGGGGTTTCAAATACGCGACCAGAGGATGTTATTGTGAGGCCCCACCTTAATATGTAAGTTTGAAGGTGGGGTCCGTTGTTTGAGGTGTCTTTAAAAAAATTAAAATAATTTCCTCACATTTATGTATGTGTTAACAATGCCCAACTGAGTTCAAAGAGCCTTGATATATATTTTTACCGTTTGTGTTCCGGCCACGGAGTGCTTTAGGCCGAAGGAGGGGGGTTGGAGAGTGATTTTACACGTGTGGTCGAGGTTTTCTTTTATTTCAGGATGAGAATGGTGAAAGTAAGAAAAGGAGCATTTCAAATGGCGTCACAATGCCAACCGAAACCCCCCAAAAGATGAAAAATAAGAGTTTATTCGAGCGCTTTTAGGAACGAAAAATACACGCACGTGCCAACCAAGCAGCTTGACAGAGGCTGCAATGATGATTTCAGCCAGACGATGGCGTCAGCAAATAGAATATTTTGAAGTCACGGACACCACTTTTGGAGGTGGGGTGTGTTGTTTGAGGCGTCTTAAAAAAGTTGAAAGTAGAATATTTTCTTTATGAAGTATGTGTTAACCAACTGAGTTCAAAGAGCCATTATATGTTTTTCCCCACTGCGCTTATCTGCTTTTATCTTACTTTTTGCAAAGCAGTTCAGGGTGGAAGATGCTAAGAAGCAGGAATGGGGGATGGTTGGGGTTTTTTTATGCTTGCCCCGGCAGTTTTTGTTGATGTAGCATGCAAATAAAAAAAGTAAAAAGGGCCAAGTAGATATTTTTTCAAGTGCTTCAAAGAAATGCAAGCACAACACGAGGACCTTTACAGAGGCTGCAATGTTGACACAAGCCAGTGAGTAAAAAGTTTAAAATTCTGTTCAACACCTTTAGTGTAAGAGTTCTTTATGGATGTTCCCTTTAGTGGATAGATCCTCACCACTGTTGAACTGAAGCTTATAGGACAGTGGGTGCACCTCTCAAATAACTTACAGTGAGTTTCTGCCGTGTTAAATGTGCTTTATCTGTTTGACCATAGTCTTAAAACAGCATGGCTGGATTTTTTTTGTTCTAAGTCACAGAAGCTAAATGTTCCTATGAATTTATTTGCAAGAAGCCGTGTTCACAAAATAGAGGCTTAAGACATAAATTAGAAAATAAATTAAAATAATTCACATTTCCACTGACATATGTTACACATAATATGATAATGTAATATAGCGATCCGGCTTCAGCGCCGCTATACAGAGACACGAAAGCCTGTGGGGGGAATCGGAGAGGAGGCGGACTTGCTAACACGAGGTGGTGTATCCCTGGACAGAATTAAAAGATTTGCATCTGCCGCAGGGATGTCGAACTTTTGGACTGGCGTGTGACGTCATCCACTCCGCTACAAGCACCCATAGGGCATCATGTTAATCTGTTAATAAACAACAGGGTAGACTGCTGGAAGTGTGAATTTCCCTACGGGGATGAATAAAGTATCTATCAATCTATCTATCTATCTATATATTATTTTTACATTTGTGAACTCATAGATGTCTCTTTCCTTAAAGATAAAGTGGTATATTTTTATTAAACAGCCCAACCTCACACAGACCCAAAGTCCGCAGCCCCCACGAATCAAGTTTGAGACCCCTGTTCTACATACACTACCTGCAGTATTTCTTGCTATGAGTAGATAGGTGCCGCATCATGTTTGAAGGTGTATTGAAGCTTAATACGAGGAACTGCAACGATCAAAAAGAGAACCAATCTGCTGAGGTCGACAGGTATGGAAGTGGTTAAGCATCCATACTTGGGGCCAGAGAGAAGGCCATGAAGTAGTCACTCATGTTCCCATGCTGTTTTTCTGCAAAGTCATTTCCAAATCAACGTTCCCATCTAGCGGCTCGTGAGCAATACTGCAGGTTGGGAAAGTAATAATAAATTGTGATGGAGGTGTTTGTTTAGTTGGCACGTTGCAACAAAACTGCATTGAAAGACGTGCTCTCTATATACAGTTTGACGTCAGAGGGCTTCTGTGGCCATGTATCAGTAGTTAGCACATGCTCTTTGTAAACATTGGAGCTCGGACACCTTCCTGTCTTCAGTCCCGTGGACGTCTATTTACGTCATTGAAGCTCGATAAGACATTTGGGGTTTTTTTCAACTGCTAAAATAATAATAATGGTCAGAATTGTTGTTTTGTAACTAAAAAATAATAGCATTCAGTTTTTGTTATTGATTATGAATGGCATTATTTTTTACTTCAGGTATCAAGTTTACATGTGGTAAAGAAAATAAGAGTTTTCTTCTTTCTTGTCCTTTTTGTTCAGTCACAATAGTAATCATTTGGTATTTTGCTTTTTAATCTGGTTCGGGGTTTCATGGATCCGTTAACCGCATGGATGGTAGGGGCACCATTCCCTGTGGTAAATTACTGGAGAAAAGTTATTGTGTTCCAACACTTTGAATAACACATCGTACAATACGGATTGCATCACTTGAGGCTTTCATATTTTTGTTGATAAACAAGCTTTTTGGTGATGACGTTAATGAAATAAACGTCACTTCCGGATAAAGGACCCTTCTCAAATTTGCTCAGTGAACATACCTGTCAACCTGTAAGTTTTTGCCATACAAAGTACGTTTATTATGCATTTTAAGACGTGTACGACGTACAAGAAAATCTGTATGGAAAAACGCAAATTTGTCTATTATGGGTACCATCCGGTATACACCGACTATCACGAAACGGCAAATCAATCAAGTCAAACGAGTTTGCCGATATCTCGGTGTCGTTTTTTTTCATTGCAAACGAAGCGAGCGGTTTGATGCTACTGTGTGCATGCGTCTGCCGCCTCCGATTTCATGTGGTAGTTGTGTAGTGAAAGGAAGTCCGTCTCTTTTTAGAGAACCGGCTTTTTCGGCTCAACTCATCAAAGAGAGCCGGCTCTCAAATGGCTCACTTGCTTTCATGCATTATATTACGAATTATTATGTTGTATAAAGAAGTTAAGAAAAAAAGGAAGTATAAAAGGAGAAAATGAAAAAAGACAGATTTGTGGTCATCCCTTTAATCAGTATATTACCAACAATAATTTAATGCAGAAAATGAATTAATAATTTGAATAAGAAAATGTATTAATCTACCTAACTATATTTGCATGTATTTTTTCCTTCTACAGTGAACGTCCAAGCCACTTCATTTTTTAACTTTTTTTATAATAAACCTCATTCATGTCGAGCAACTCAGTATCTCACAACAAAATGTTACTTAACAATACATATGATATAACGAAAAGAAGGTACATTATAACATGTTAAACTATATAAATGAACACGTTTGAAAAAAAAAATATGAATAAATATATGGTGTAAGATTGTTTTTGTATTTTGCAAGGGAAAATACGACAGTTTGTAAGGGCATGGAGCCGTGGAGGTTGACAGGTATGAGTGAATTTTATAAACCGTGAGATAATTTGTAAATGGACAAACAAATAAGTTAATTCAAGTCATGTTTATTTGTGACACCCTTAATCACAAGGAGTTTCAAAGGCCTGCACAGATCACAGATGATAGCAAACTACTGGCTATTATTACACTATACCCTGATCTAAAACCTACATTAGGGCAAGGAAAAACTAAAAAACCTCAACATGAGAAAAATGAAGAAACATTGAGAAGGGACCACACATGAGGTAATCCCCCTTCCAGGATGACCAGGCTGCAACGGATGTTGCAATAAATAACTAGTTTAATGACGTAAAATATGATAATGAAATTAATTGAAGAATCGTCCAAAGTTATTTAGGGGACCATTCTCATCAAGGGTGTGCGTTTGGTCTTCGCATAACCAATGGCAGAGTTACTAAAGGTCGAGTTTGGGCTGGCTGGATGAGAAAAGTTTTTCTAACCTGTATCTGTCACTTGCACTATCTACCCTTACTCATACATTGATTCTATCATCAGCTTTTTGGCCACATTCATCGCAGCCCCAACATTGTAGCAGATGACTCTTATCATCTATATCACTCATCTTGCACTTTTTGCCTGTCATCTGTGTGTCCCCGGTGGTGTGTTGTTATACGTGTTTGCAGAATTTAGCAGCTAATTGCCTTTACCAGGTAGCTTCTATCACTCAAATAAGGTAGCTGTGATAGGATTTCCGTTTATTTTTCAAGAAGTGGCTCTTATGACTCGGCTCACTAAAAAGTGCTTGCCCTTTCGGCTTCCAAATGGCTCTTCAAATTGTTAATTTTGCTTTAATCCATATATTTCGAATTATTACATAACATTATGCACAAAATGACTTTTCGGGGACAAATACAACTAAAAAAGAAAAAAAATACAATTTTGATAAAAGAAACAACGGATGAAAAAACAGAATAAAGGCAAAAAGAGAGAAAAAAAGAAAAATGTTACAATAATTAAAATAATACAAGAAAAATAAGAAAAATAAAGGAAAAGCAGGAAAAAAAAAGAAAATGCTCAAAAAATAAGAAAAAGGCTTAGGGGAGCAAAGAATAAATGAGAAAAAAAGAAATGAAAAAGAAAAAGCAAGTCCTCTCAAAGTACAACCTCATCACAGTTGCTTACCATGCAATTGGGCTGGCATATAAATTCCTGTTGACCATTTCCTGTACCCAGGTTGCATGTGAGCAGAGCTTCTCTGCTCCAAAATGTGTGAAAACTAGGCTAAGAAGCTCTTTGGAATTTTGAAGGCCTTCACGCTCATGTACACTAAAAAGGGAATTCTCATGTCTATTGACAATAACATTGTCATCAACAAAGTTGCATGGACTAATGTTTTGTTTCAGAGGATTTTGATGTAAATCATAACAATTTGTTGGGAAGGCAAATGCAATTTTGATTTCAAATTACTGATACTGTACATAGGTAAATCTATTTTCATCTATATTACAATCTTTATATAATTTTCAAATCAAGTCACATTTATTTGTTATAGCCCTAAGCACAAAAATGTCTCAAAGGACTGCACAGGATTACAATTACACCATCACCTGATCTTAAACCAACATTTCCTTTGAATTACAATGGTAAAGTGTTTTTTTGTTAACTTATCAACATACAGCTGAATTTCTTACCAATGAAATTTCATCGTAAGAGCTCGCTGCTGTTCCGTTCTTTAAAATACCTTCTTTATCACTATGTGGGTCAGGTTTGGGTGTAAAAACCCTGGTGATCACATAATATTGATGAGGACAAAACATTGATTACTACTCTATATTGTTGGGGACGAACAGCGTTTTTAAAGTAATCCCATAATATAGTTGATAAAAGATGATTTCTTTAAATCGGTCGAAACACGTTCCACTGTCCACGCGAATACGCCCTTGGGCCGGTCTCCTATAAGCCTTTGGCTCAAACCGTCATCTAAAAAAACAAATGGATGTTGCCGAACAGGTGTTTTCGCTAAGCTTAAAACACACTTCTACTCTATAGCATATGAATAATCTATATTTTTTGTTGACAATATCTCTGTACTATTTGTAATTGCAACATCCATTGCAGTCTGGTCATTCTGAAAGGGGAATTACCACATGTGCGGTCCCTTCTCAAGGTTTCTTCATTTTCCTCATGTTGAGGATTTTGAGTTTTCCCTTGCCCTCATGTTGGTTTCAGATCAGGGGATTGTGTAATAATAGTCTGTGCAATAACCTGTGCAGCCCTTTGAGACTCTTTGTGATTAAGGGCTATACAAATAAAAATGACTTGACTTGACTTGTAGTGCCCAAATTTTCCAGTAGATGCGATAGAGGGCGCCGGTGTTTCCAACCCGGCATAAATAGTAGCCGTAAACGAAACTCAAGACACTAGCCTAGCCTCCGTATTTGTTGGCTAACTTACTTTGTAAAGTTGTGAATTCGTTCTTTTTGTATTTTTATAATTTTTATATGTATTTATTCATTCATTTCAAGTTTTACTAAATATATTTTATTAGTCAAGATCCAGCAACATTTCAAGCTTTAGGTTATGTCACATAACTGGACTCAAGAAGGTACATGGGGCCCGCTTTGTGGAAAAACAGGGGGGGGGGGGGGACAGGATAGAATATTAAATATTTTGATTTAATAATTGATATGAGGTGACGTTTTTTCATGTCATTGCAGGTTCTATTGGAGTACGAGTTGAGTCCCTTATGTCGACCGACGTCATGTGTCCCGCCTAGCTTCCTCTTTGGCACTACCAAGCAACAAACAGTAGGAGGCACTATTCCTGTCTGAATTGTTGTTAGGGGGGAAACATGGTCGAGAAAAACCTCTTATTCAAGTCAAGTCATATTTATTTGTACAGCCCTTTATCACAAAAAGTCTCAAGGGTGTGTACAGAGCACAAAAAACTAGTAAAATATAACAGCAGCTATATAACATTTTTGAAGGAACAGAAATATGTTAAGCAAAATATGGAAAAAATAAATATGTAACTTGGTTTACAAAGAATCCAAATCCATATGTAAAGTGAAAAGCTCTAGTCTTAAAGGTCTTAATGTGAGGTAGCCCTATCCTGGGAGTGTACTTTACTCAATTTTGACACACACAACATGAACATAATACATACCTGTCAACCTTCAGGGCTCCATGCCCTTACAAAATGTTGTATTTTCCCTTACAAAATACAAAATAATCTTACACCATATTTTTTTTTACAAACGTGTTTATGTAATTTAACATGTTATATTGTCCATGTGTTTCGTTATATCATATATATTGTTAATTAACATTTTGTTGTGAGATAGTGAGTTGCTCGACGACATGAATGGGGTTTATTATTAAAAAAAAAAGTTCAAAACTGAAGTAGCTTGGACGTTCACTGTAGAAGGAAAAATACATGCAAATATAATTAAGTAGAATAATACATTTTCTTATTCAGATTATGAATTCATTTACTGCATTACATTATAGTTGGTAATGTACTGATTAAATGGATAACCACAAACCTGTCTTTTTTCATTTTCTCTTTTTATACTTCCTTTTTTTCTTAACTTCTTTATACAACATAATAATTTGTAATATAATGCATCAAAGCAAGTGAGCCATTTGAGAGCCGGCTATCTTTAATTGAGCCGAAAAAGCCGGTTCTCCAAAAAGAGACGGACTTCCTTTCACTCCATCAACCCCCTGGCTTCGTTTTCAATGAAAAAAACGATACCGAGATAGAGGCTTCCGCGACGAACTCGTTTGACTTGATTGATTTGCCGTTTCGTGATAGTCGGTGTATCCTGGATGGTACCCATAATTGACAAATTTGCGTTTTTCCGTACAGATTTTCTTGTGCATCGTACATGTCTTAAAATGCATAATAAACGTACTTTGTACGGCAAAACCGTACAGGTTGACAGGTATGAAATAGGTAAAGTGAAAAGCTCTAGTCTTAAAGGTCTTAATGTGGGGTAGTTCTCAATTTTGACACACACGACATGAACATAATAGGACCTCTCCTCGCTGTCACGTCTTCAAATTCAATAAACCATTACTCATCTTTTTTTTGACTGCAGGATGCATCCTGTTTTATTAGTCCCATTAAATCCAACCAACTATAACTTATCTTTTTTTTTGACTGTAGAATTTATCCCGTGTTATTTGACAGCATGACCACTACAGTGATCACACCATTCAATATGAAAGGGCCTAAAACTGACTAATGGGGCCCCTACACAAATTTGAGTACAAAAAATGTCAACAACCTAATGCCGCTGAGTATTTGATGCTCTTCATTCCATGTGATTGATTAAAGATCATTGGGGAATAATTCCCATATTGGGGGGTCATGAGCGTCATGCTCTGTCACTGTTCAAACAAACCCGGTGGGAGGGGGTCCTCTCCGACAAAGCGACCAATGTGTTTGTGGGGGGCACATGGGCCGGTAACAATGCGCATCATGTGCGTCATGACTCTCGTGTTTCGTTTGCTTTCTTACAACTGGCTTCACACTGATAACGGACTGATGGCCATGGGGGGGGCATGATCGAGAAAAACTTTACTTTGGTCAAACCGCACAGTGATTTTTTTTTTTAATGTTTATGAAATATATATGTATTTTTGATGTTGGTATATATGTCTTGGTTTAATATTTTACTTTATTGAAAATGATATATCACTGCAGTTTAGTAGATGTACTCATCTGAGATGGCCTAGAGAGGGATGGGCGCCACGAGGTTGTTCTTGCCCAAGACACACCACAGGAAATGGTGCCCCTACGGCCAGTGTGGTTAAGGCATCCGACCGACCAACCAACCAACTCATTTGAGATATAATTGTCGGTCGGTCGGTGTTTGACGAATCTGCTAACTACTGCACCACAGAAACATTTATTTATTTAAATAATATGAGTGAGTTACAGATACATTTTTTTTTCTACATTACTTATTTTGTTCAATAATTTAAAAATAATTTTCCAGAGCCACCAAATAGAATCTTCTGTAGTTTACCATGCCACTTCATAGTAATTATGAAATACTCATTTTCTACTAGAAAATTAGAGAAAATGAAGGGATTTGTTTACCCCTCTAGGTGGTGGCCCTTGGTTTAAATACAAAGACTAGAAACAGTTTCAGTGCCACTTTAAATATTAATTGAGTAATATTTAAACACTAGATGGCACCGAATCGTCTAATGAGAAAGAAAACCAGTGCCAAATGATTGCAGCGTAGCAGCAATAAGCCAGACAAACATGGCGGCAACTACTAGGTTCGGATTCTGCTATGTAAAATAAATACAAATTTCTCAACCCAAAAAAATATTTAAAAAATGACATTGGTATGATAGTTAATGTTTGTTTACCCATTATTCAAATCTCTGTATTTTTTTACTGAATTACCGTATTTTCCGCACTATAAGGCGCACCTTGTTATAAGGCGCACCTTCAATGAATGATATATTTTAAAACTTTTTCCATACATAGGGCGCACCGCATTATAAGGCGCTACAGTAGAGGATGTAGTTACGTTATGCAACCATTAGATGGTGCTGCGCTAAAGAGAATGTCAACAAAACAGTCAGATATGTCAGTCAAACTTTATTAATAGATAACAAACAAGTTTTTCACAACTCCATTCACTCCCAAAATGAATAAACAGCTGTTTTATTATTTTCTCTGAGGTAAAGCATTTTCGTGACACATCTTTAACATCTTTGAACAACAGCAAGGCATAACATTTTACTTTTCCTCCATTTAGTCAACACGCAAAAAACGTCTGATACTGTTATGGTAAATTAAACGTTAGTGCAATCGCAATATAGTGACACTCGTAGTGTGCAAAAACAATAACAATAAAGCAATAACATAATAACTGTAAAATGTAAAACGTAAACACACAAAAGAAAAACATAAAGCTCACTCTATCAGCTCCTCATCTACGAATCCCTCGAATACTTCTTCTGCAGTGTTCGAGTCGAGTTGCCGTGCCAGCGCTGTTGCCTTCATTCGAATAGTGATTGTACTGACACTTCTACTTGCTGCTCTTTGTTCAACAACCCACTGTTCAAGTGTGTCCTTTTACTGTGGCCATCTCGCTTTATTGCCACGGAAACTTTGTTTAGTCTTCTTTACTTGGCGCAGCTCATCCTCACGCTTCCTCCACTTCCGCACCATCGATTCATTAATGTTAAACTCTCTTGCTGCTGCTCTATTTCCGTGTTCTACTGCGTGACTGATCGCCTTGAGTTTAAACTGCGTTGTAAGCGTGTCTCTTAATAGGAGCCATTTCAGGTTCTTTATACAAACGCACAAATAAAAGAGAATCGTTGTTTAATATTTCCCAGTATGCACAGCGCACTTCTTCTTCTACGCGAAAAATGGCGTCGGTGGCTGCTTACCGTAAATTGCGAGACCTGTCGCGGCTCAATATTGATCCATATATAAGGCGCACCGGAATATAAGGCGCATAGTCAGCTTTTAAAAAAAAAAAAAAAAGATTTTAGGTGCGCCTTATAGTGCGGAAGATACGGTAAGTTTTTATTTTGTGTACCTTTTGGTTTGTTTGTCTCTTTGGATCCCTCAACCACTAGGATTGTAGGGGAAACATTTCCTGTGGTGCATCTTGGGCAAGTAAAGCCTAGTGGTGCCCATCCCTCTTCGGGTCAACCTATGTTTCAACCTGGTCTCGAACCGGGGACCTTTTTCTAACAACTCATGGGCTTCCTCCAGTGATAAGTTAAGTATTTATGAAGCAAATATTTTGTGAGCCTTTTACTGTATATAGTTCCTTATTAATCGTTTGAGTTGACATTTTAAATTCATCTCCAAATTATTGTCATTATCATTTTGAAAGATGCTTAGTGACGACAAATATATCTTGCTTGCTTGTTGCAAATGGTACATGAATTGGCGGTCACGTGTGGTATTTACGTTTCTCTTTAGTTAATTATTTTTTTTTATCTCCAAACGACTCACTTTCAAGCAATCACCTCTCCTTTGTTTGCGTCATCAATCAGACTCCAATCATCCACTGATGTTAGCTGAATAGTGTCGTCAAATGGCTCGGGGCGCCCTTATCACATGCAGCCCTTGCAGATGCCCTTCCCAGTCTGCCCCTTGCCGGTATGTCAAGAGGAGCTGCTCACGTCTGGCTCATGCTTACCCTTATGCTGAGCTGTGCTTCCGAGCTGCCGACGGACGCAGGCCGCAATTTGACAGAAAAGTTTGATTTGAAAGATGAGGTCCAAATGGCTGTCCCGCACAAGAATGCGCCCAAGTTCATGTTGGATCTGTTCAAGGCCTTGTCAGTGACGGACAGCATGGAAAAAAGCCAGAGGCAGATTTTGGAGGGGAATGTAGTAAGGAGCTTTAAAGATAAAGGTTAGTGATATTTTACTGTGTGACATTTTACCGAAATCAGGAGATTTTGTTATTGTTTTAGATAAAATATTTAGACGTTAATGTATTAATGTTATTCAATATCTAAAAATATTGGAAATTATAGTGTTCCTTTTCATAATTTTCTGTATTTTCCTGCTGAATAACATTTGGGCCACAAATGGCCCGGATCATAGTTTTGACACTAGTACTCCAATCAATGCACGCGCTATTGTATGTCAATATTCTTCCTATTATCTTGAGAATGTGTTGACCAGACAGAATTTAAACTGCTAGTTGACTTTTTTTCTTTTCACCAAATATATTTACTCTTAAAATAGCACTTTTTTGTTGTTTTTATAATTAAATGCATTTTATTTTCTCAATGTTTTTGTAAAACATGTGTTCTAAAGTACGCCACTCTTTAAAGCGGTTATTATTATTTCAGGTCATGATGGCGAGAGATTCCACTTCTTCAACTTGTCTTCCTTCGGAAGAGACGAGAGGATGATAAAATCCGAGTTCCGTTGGTTTAGAAAAAAACAGAAGCATTTCTTGGGAAAGTTGTACAGGTCCCATTTCTATAAGGTACACAACATTTTCAATCAAAATCTTTGCCATTATGTTTTCTCCCTTACTAGCATTTACACTTATGTATACCTGCATATCATATATATTGAAACACAACTCCGGATTGTTCTTAACTAATACAACTTGTTACCACCAAGGTGGATTTATATGAAATGTTGGACAGCCAAGTAAAACCATGGCGAGGAAACCTCATCACCTCTAGACTTGTTCCTCTTTACACCCAAGGATGGGAAATCTTCAACGTCACACAAACAGTTGGTAGTCTTTGTTTGTTTCCCATCACCACTGTCAAACGATTTCAACCCAAATCATTCAACTTTTTTAGGCGTCCAAGTGGATTAGGAACAGCCAGGATAATAACGGTATCCTTGTGGTGACCACGCTGCCGTCTGGGACTTGGATGAACTCTGATCTTGGGTCATCCAAGCTCCACGGAGAAACATCTGACAATAACGCGTATTTGGTTATATTTTCGGATGATGGGAGGACAGGAGCGTCCAATCAGTCATACTTTGGTAAGTATGAAACCTTAAACACATGATAATTGAGTATAATTAAACATATTGAATTTTAACTGTATTCCGACAAAGATTAAATGCTGAAAAGGTGACCATTTTGGTCCTAATGTCATGAAATCGATCTTGGCTTTTCAATGTCATCTAACCATCATACCAAGATTAGAGCAAGCTATTTTAACCCTGATGGTTATCTGTTATGATCTCATGGTGGACTCATATAAAGAGGCACAGGAAAAGAAGCCCTTATGCTCAAATATGTGTAATAACAAAACCCAGATAAAAAGTAATAAAGAGAAGCAAACAAATTGTCCAAACCAAAAACAAGAAACAAAAAACAAACTTGACTTAACGTTGGCACTGACCTTACAACATAGGTTCTCAGGTACAGGCGCTATAGAAACTAGGAATGTTTGGAATCGAGTGGGGAAGATTGGATGCAGGTTTGCGCAGTCCCCCGACACCCCCTGGTAGGCGACCTCTGGGGGAAGGTAGATTCTGACAGTTACTGCAAAGCTTGCTGATACTATAAATCAGGTGAGTCGTACGACAAAAACATAAAACCTGCCGTTCTCCTAACTCGGGATCTAAATGGTTACAGTTTGTAGGTTCAAAGAGTATTTTGTCATTACATGGCCACATTTCACGAATATATCTGGAGAGATAATCATGGTTCAACATGGTTTTTAATCCTGTGCACATTCAGGGCAGATTCATCCTTCCGTTACCAATCCAGAACTCCACAACAACCCTACTAGGAGGCGGCGTGGAGCCCCAGTGCACATGCCCCGCGGCCATTCCCCGTCTTGCCAGAGGGTCTCCCTCTTTGTCGATTTTGAGGAGATCGGTTGGTCAGGCTGGATCATCTCGCCGCGGGGCTACAACGCTTATCACTGCAAGGGCTCCTGTCCATTCCCGCTGGGAGGCAGCTTACGAGCCACTAACCACGCCACAGTGCGCTCTATCATGAACGCGCTCAGGCTGTCGGTGGATCAAGTCGAAACGCCCTGCTGTGTTCCTGACAAGCTTCAGTCCATCAGTTTATTGTATTTTGATGATGAAGAGAATGTGGTCCTGAAGCAGTATGACGACATGGTGGCTCTGAGCTGCGGCTGCCATTGATTCGTCATAAAAATTGGACAAGTGACGCCCAGAGAGATTTTACACCCGCAACAACATATTTGTAATGTGAACGGACAAGAAATTCCTGATGAAGTCATAAAAACTCCAGACCCACCAAACATCTGATTGGATGGTTACTCAGCATTGACTGAGACAGAGTAATAGGTCACCTTTTGCAAATAATTCTAAAATTTCTGTTTTCCTTTGTTAGTAACTTTAAAATATTACTTTTTGGTTACTGCTGTTTAAAAAATGTGTCATAAAGTTGGTCTTGTGGCTCTGTTTGCACTTTGTATTTTATTTTCGAGTCAGCCGTTCTTCGATTTGTATATAATCTCTCCAGGAGAGAGCAGCAAAAGCAATTGTTGATCCAAAACAGGGATCAAGACCCTTTTAGACCCAAAGACCCATAAAAGCTAGAGTATTTAGATTTTTTTTTTTTGAGCGCTAAAATGTATATTTTAAGACAAAATTCAACAAAACCACCAAAGACGCTCTCCAGACAAAATTTACTTCTTTAGCACATTTTTTTTTCACTGGGTGATGTTAATTTGATAAACTGTTTGAAATAATATTACCAGAGCCTGTGTCCCACATCAATATATTTGTGCCACTTAAAATTTGTCTCCCTCCTGTCGTTACTTAAGAATGTTGAGGCTCATTTTTGTCCTAAATAATGGTTTAAAAGCAAGGTGCGAGCAAAGTTCTTTTTTAAAAGTGTCACAAAATACTGCAAACAAGAATAACATATTTACCTTCAGTGCAGACGGTGCTGGGTGAGGAGAAGAAAGGTGCGTAGGAGAAGATTCACACGAAGAAAGGTGCGTGTGAATCTATCTATCAACATAGATTGATGAGCTTCCCTATAAAGGATTATTAAGCAATCTTCAGCCAAAATGGAGTCTGTTGGTCTAACACTTTGACTGTAAATTTGCTCTTGGTAAAAAATCTGATAATAGAAAACCATTTTACATTAATGTTGTCTATTTCATTGCAAACACATTGAAAAACCAGAAGATCATTTACAAGTAATAACTCTCATCACTTTCATATTTTGATAACACACTGCATTTATAATAAATATTCACTGTTCATATTCAAACACATCACTTTTTACATATAAATGCATTGTCCCAAAAACTTTTTTAAAAAGGACACCTCTATGAAGTTGTCTAAACTTACATTCACCACAAGTTGGCCATACCCTTTATTTTCAGTGTACATTCAAGTCATCAGGCATAAAGATAAGTAAAAAGTGATTTAATCTATTAATAACACCTAATGATGTTGGCAGTACGTTGGAATAGTGTTTGGCACTTGTCCTTCACAGTTCTGAGTGTTGCGATTGAAAACTAAACTCCATTTAAAACACCTACATTATTTCTTAAATTCCCTATCAGTAGACTCAGCATTAAGTTATAGAATCCACCATTGTTCACTGGCAATGTTCCCTCTAATTTTCCACGGGTCTGAGCGTTCACACAAAGTCGGTGAGCAATCCTTGAAACAACACTGAGCAACAGCAATCCCAAGTGTGACAACTTAGTCATTTTCAAACATGTCCAAAACTTGACATCAAGTTACATTTTGCTGAGTTTCCGGCAATGCACATTTTGCATTATTAATGTATTATTGCAAAGGTTGTATGGCCTACAAACATCATTTGTTTTTACAAAAATTCTTGCACAAGATTTCAATTTCTTTTTTTTCCTGGTATCTTTTGTCGCATAATACTAACAATTTTGGGGGCTTATTTAGTCGGTTGCACGGTACAGAACTGTATTTAATCACATTTTTTAGTGGACGTACGATGTTGGCAACAAGATTGACTTGGTATAATTGGAAATGATTTGAATGCAACACAAACTTTTTCTTCTTTTTCCCTATTTTTTTTTATTCCTTTAAAAAAATCTCATTGTGTTTATTTTTTCCTAGCTGTTATTTTTTTCTTTTTGTTATCTATTTACTTTTTTCCTTTGTTTCTTTCTTTTGTTTTTTTCTGAATTTTTCCTTCCTTTTTCTCTTCCTTATGTTTCTTTTTTTCTCAGCTTTTCACTACTTTTTCATTTTGGTATTATTTTTCTTTTTTGTTCTATTTCCCCCCCTTCCTTGAAGTCATTTTGTGCACAATTTCACATAGTATTTGGTCGTGTAGGGATTAAAGAAGCAAAAACAACCTGAAGAGCCGTTTGGGACCCGAAAGAGCCGGTTCTTTTTAGTGAGCCAAGCCGAAGAAGCCGGTTCTTAAAAAACTCCACTGACTTTACTCAACTCAAGCCCTGATTTTTGTGAGCTGGCTAGATTGTCTTGTGCGCGGAAAAGCTCTGGGTAGTGCACAGTTCGAAGGAACATTGCGCTGGATAGATTTTCTTGTGCGCTGAGAATGTGCGCGATTGCGCACGCGCGCAGCTTAGAGGGAACATTGTTCACTGGTATTTTACACCCATATCAGAATTGAGAATGATCAATTTTGGTATTTGTTTCATTAAAAACATTACTTGTTAACAGTTGAAAAGTTGGTGAAACAAACAATCTTGTGCAAAGTCATCCTTATCAACTCAACTTGGACTGTCCACTTCTTCAGTACCAAGGAAGTCATCTAACATGTGTCCATGCTGCCTGAAGACAGGCTCCAAATAGGGACGTCCATCCTCGTATTGGCTTTGCCTTGTCATGTCCAAGTGCTGAAGTTCTTCTTGCTCCACGTGAGGTACTTGGACGGTATTGTTTGGAACCATGGAAGGCAGTGGCACTGGAACAAAACCATGGTAAACCACCAGCGGCGTGGGCAGAACCTCCATGGGTGAAGCCTGAAGAACAGCTCCCTCTGGGAGCTGGACTGGCAGCTGCACGTAACCTCCCGTATCAGGGTCAAAAAAGGTTTTAGTTTTGACTTGGATGGGCATGTCCACAAAATAATACTGTCCCGAGTCTGGATCCTGAAGGAGCTTCCGTTGGGTCATGGGGATGGACTGCGTGACAACACCGTGCTCAGTGCTGGACTGGCGAGAGAGTTGGCTGGTGCGGCTTGACTGCCGAGAAAAACTCGGCGGCTGGGGGAGCTGTAGACAGTGTGTGTCAATGCTCTGACTCCTTCTCAGTGGTTTCTCCCGTCCCACTTTTTCTTTGGCTCGGCCCCGCTGCTGAAATTCGTCTATAATGGATCTCTCAACGCGCAAGCTTCTTGGGTCGAGACGTTCCTGGACAGAAGTGCCAGTGCTACTTCTGCGGCCCACTCTGTCTCCTAAGTATCGGTCGATGCTTTGTGAGCGAGCGTTGAGCGCTGGTCTTTCACCAGTTTGGGGATTGTAGACGGGGACATTGCTGGTGAATCGATCACAGCTGTAGTGCCTTTGGTCAAGTTTGTCCCTGGTTTGTCTGCTACTGCTACGGCCTCGTTCAGTAGAGTGTGCATCTTTACAATTATTGCCTTCTACGGAATCCTGACGCAATCTTCTTGTCTTCTGTGTAAATTCTGATTGTTTCAGAAGATGTTCGTCACCATTGACAATAAATGTATCATTGCCTTTTTTGCCATGTTTCTGACCTTCTCTCTGGTGCTTTTTCTCATTGCTCTTTGTCTCAGACTTGTCACTCTTTTGTTTCCTCGGAGTTGACTTATGGCCCTCTTCCTTTTTAATCCGTCGGTTGGTCAGCTTCATGGCCTTAAGAACAGCCCGCTCAGATTTGGGTAGAACAGCTGGGGGTTTGGTGTACCCTGATTGGCTGTCGTTAAAACTGCAGGTGGATTCAGAGCGTTCACTGGGAACCTTCAACAGATCTCGCTCTGCTAATGGCACTTTCAAAGTTCCCAGTTCTTCAGATAGGGGACTTGCTGGTGAAAAGCTGTCCACATTTTCATTGTGGAGTGCAGGAGGTCCTATTTCATTGTCTTTCTTTGATTTGTCTTTTTGCATGATCAATGGCTGGGGTAAGATGTTTGAAACGGTCTCATTTGGCTTAGACACACCGTTTGCACCTAAGGTGGTGGATTTATTTTCCGGATTTAGACTTTCATGTAGTAAATGTAAATCATCCTCTTCCTTCTCGAATGTAGTCATCAGGCTCTTTGGTGTCCAAGGTTGTATTGTCTTTTTCGGCTTATTGCTTATAGTGTTGTTTTTAATTTTGAATAATGCAGGGATGTCCAAAGTTGGAGCAAACACAGTTGAAGGTGACTTTGGTGTTTGAATATGATGATCTTCGGATGAATTAGGACATTCACTTGTACTGTCTTTGATTCCCTTGTGAATTTGCTTCATATGTTCAGACTTTATTGGTTCTTTGACAATGTCTGAGTCACCTTCCAGATTGTGTAATGAATAATCTTCCATTCCTTGGTTTTCTGCATTATTTTTTAATGTCCCAAGACTAGGATCTCTCCTGTTGTCCAGCCCCATCTTATCTAGATTCTCCAAAGAGTGGTAAACAATTGATTCAGCATTCCTGTGTGATGGACTCTCCACAGAAAAATAGGAAGATTTGGAAGAAATACTGTTGTGATCATCAACACTCACACCGTTTACAAGCAGTTCAGGGGATATTATAGTCCTGGAAATAATTTGTGCATCAATATCACCCTTGTCCTTGGGCATTTTGTCAAGGTTTTCTGTTGCAACATCTAGTTCTAGTTCATTTCTTCTGATTTTGGCTTCTTCTGTGGCATCATTAACTGGTTCTGAATCTGCTTTTACAGCCAATAGGTAAGAATAGCGTTTTTGATTTTGCACAGAAGTTAAATAAGGGTCACAGTTAACTGTGTCATTACTCGATGTATGACTTGATACACCATTCATAATGCTTGGCAAAGCATCTTTTCTGATTGAAGTTTTTTCAGAGATGTTTAATTCCTCCTGTGCTTTGTTTTTATCATCTCTGTTACGCAATTCTTTATCATCAAAGTTTCCTTTTTTAGCATGTCCAGCTTTTTTAATCCTTGGTGGTGCAGAGGGCGTATCTAACCAAGTGTTCCCTTTTTCCACAGCGTTTTCTGATAATTGACTTAAATTAGGATCTTTTTCTACACATTGAGCAGCATTTTCAATATTTGTTTGATTGGTATACTTTAGGTCCAACTTTGAATTCGAATTTAGGTCACTGTCAATGTTGTTTATGCCAGGTTGGGCTGCCACTCTTCCTTCTGGTCTTTGGGTCTCACCCTGTCTAGGTTCAGTTTGGGAGAGGATCTGTCTCATGTGCTTATTGTCTCTCAAATCCCCCAACCTCTCTCTTAGATCTTTTTCCTTTTCTGTTACACAACTTTCAATTTCATTGGCTACTGATTCTTTCACATATTTACTTGCCTGTACCTTTGATGCAATACTTTTGTTTACATTTTCAGCTAATATTAGATTATCATCCTGATCAATGGCTTTATTCTTCATTGTTTGCCTACTCAAGATTACCTCCTCCAGGGCCAATTTAGCCTTGTCATAGTTATCATTCATAAGTGTTTTGTTTATCATGACATTACCGCCCACCTTTTTGTGAACCTCCTGCCTACTCAGCTGCTTCTCTTTCTTGTCAAATATGTCCCTCTTAGCCAACGTGTTCCCCCTCATAGACATCATTCCTTTCTTAATGTTCCTTAACTCTCTAGAGATCAAATCGTGTTTTGCTCTGGCCTCCTCATCTATGTTGGGACCTCTAGTTCTATTCTCTCGCTCACATAGTCGTGCCCTCTCGAGCTCCTTAAGAGCATGCAAGTCATGAATGATGTGTTCACTGTCTCCCAAAGAATTCCCATTGCTTCTCATTATCACCTTAGCATCACTTTCATAGTTTTCATGTTTCGGGTCTGTTGTAGAATGCCTTTGACATTTTATATAATCGTTCAGTCTGTCTGAGAATCCATGCTCTTGCTGGTTTTTACTATCTTGGATGATTTCCCCCATTTCACCTTTAGAAAGTTGATCAGTAAGTTGTTGTTTCTTTTTATCCAAAGCAAGTTGGATGCCAGTTCTGGTAAGGTTCTTCTTTGGAACTGGCGGGGGATCTTTCTTTACAATAACATTATGCAACTCATTTGGGACTGGTTCCTTTTCTGATACTATTCTCTTTACATTCATATCTTGTGGACCCACAAACATCTCATCCTTGTCCCTGAATTCTTCTCTGTCTGGAATGGGTTTATTGATGCTTTCAGACTGAGTCACATTTAGCACTTTGTTTTTTGTTGCATGCATAGCATCCTTTGCAGCCCTTATGACATCCTCTGTGCTCATTGTTGCCCCCCTGCTCTTCTTCACATTTGAACTAACGTTCTCCTCTTTAAAGCTTTTTTCTTTTAAGGGTTTCAGAGTATTATTTGTTTCGTCTAATACTTCTGTTGGTTCTTTCCTGATTTGTTCATTAGATGTGAGTGTTTCCTGTTCACACTCTAGGGCTTCGATTAGTGGTGAATGTACTTGTTTGATGTTGGGTGATGGCCCTGGTGGTACTTTGGCTGGATTCACAAGTGAAAGCTCATTTGTGTAATCTGTGGATACTGGAGGTTCTGATTTTTTGTAAAGGTTAAGTGATGGATAATTTTGTTTTTTAGCCATGAGGTTTTTGTTCCTTTTTATGTGCATATTTTGGTAGTTTGCATTATCATCACCAACATTCACGTTAACGGCATTCTCCTTTTTGTTTTGTAGCAGCTTAGATAACAAATAATCATCATCACACTCTGACCTGTCTGCTACATGTTCACTAAGACTAAGACCAGTTGGGTGATTGACCGATTCTAAAACTGGACTGCATACTGTTTGAACTTCTTTGAAAATAGCGGGAGTGCTTGAATCAGATTTGTCACACTCTGAATTGTTTTGTAGTTTTATATTCTCTGACAATGGAGATTGGGAATCAATTTCAGGTGCTTCTGAAGTTTTGAATTTGGGAGGACTGTACCGACTTTTAACCCTCTTCCTGTTGTCCTTGAGGTTGAAGAGGATGCTTGACGCCAGTGATTTGTATCCATCTCGCTTGATGAGAGGTTCAGGTGACAGTTTAGCTTCCGAATGAGGTCTGCGCGGAAGATCCAGTGCAGAAGGTGAAAGGACTGCAGAGAGAATTTCAGATGTTTCTGTCGGTTGCCTGGAGGGAATGACGGGTGTCATTAGCTGGCAGATACTAAATGGAGTAGAGGCCAAAGGGCTGACTTTTTCAACCGCCTTCACATCCAAAGACCTTGTGATATTTGGGATCAATGATACATTTTTGTCTAATGTTGCTGTTAAACTCTTGTCCTGAGGTTCTTGCTTAACAGGAACTGTACTTTTTCCGTTTAGATGTGTTTTTCTCCAGGGGACAGCACTTGCTTCAGTTATATCCGAAGAGCTCCTTTTTTGAAGCTGTGCTGCTGAGGGCTTTGGCGGGACCTTTGGTGCTGAAGTGGAAATGGTAGATTTAGGCGCTACAGGAGGAGGTGGAGGGGGTGGAGGCGTTGGTGGAGGAGTAGGAACAGAATCAGGAGGAGGAGGGGTCTCACCTGCTTCTTTCAATATCCTTTCTGTCTTCAGAGTTTCTTTTTTATGAGCCTCAGTTAACTCTTTGTAAAATGGTAGATCGTACCATTTTGGAGTAATATCTTCAGGAAGAATGGAAGTATTTGCTTGGCTAAAGCAGAAGTGATTCATCCCTTCCCATGTCTGGAAAGGGCTAAACTCACTGTGGAGGAAAAGGTTTTTCACATTCAGCTTCGCAAGTTTGACTGTAGATTTCCCATTTTTGATCTTCGATGATTTCCCCTTGCTAGTCTTAGTCAATGTTTCATATCCAAATTGATTTAAAGGATTTTTCAGGCCATGTCCAAGACTATTGTGATAATCAGAGGAGAATTCCGACAGTTCATTCTGGATGCTCCGAAGGGCAGATTTGTCCCATGATTCCCCATTGGCCTCTGCCACGCTACAGTTTTTGACGAACATTCCCTCACATTTATCCCCAGTATTGCTTAATGCCTTTAGAAACGACGACATATTAGAGATGTTCTTATCTCCGTCTTTGCCGTTTTTCCGTTGCTTTTTTGATTCCTTTTGGTGAATTTTTTTCAGCGGCTCTCCTGCCACGGGTTTATGACAGCTGAACGGCGAGTATCCATACAGGAAGTTATCGTTATAAACAGCGTCATCTCCGACGCAGAGACTCCTAAAGGCTCGGTCGGTTAGCGTGCTGACCTCACGGTCGGTATCGTCCATGAGCAAATCGGTGAAGCCATTGGGGAAGCGATGATGGAGCATGTTGCCTCCCCGGTGGCCCATGTGACGCTTTGCCACACAGCCCGTCATGTCGACCGGTTTCCTTCTAGTTTGCGCCATGTCTGGCTAGCTCAAACACGGGTAGAACCCCTTGTGGTCATGGTGACATCAGGCCTGCGGCGGAAAAAATCTGAGGAGAACATATATCCATCAGGTATGCAAGTATTAAAAGAATGAGTGGCCTGGTCACAAAAACAATTTGCTTGTAAAAGGGTTTTGCTTTTAGTAAATCTCTTAAAGAGACTGAAGGCTATAGCCTGTTTTCAATGAATGAGATTTAGATCATTTTAGAACAACCCTTTAGACTTCTCGAGATTACCTGACATCAACCATGTGGGTTACTTTTGCTGCAAGTGCATGATTCTGTCCTACCAGCAGACAAACTCTTCATAATGCAAGTCTATTTATAGCAATATCTATTATATAGATTAGTAGAGCTAAATTCATGCTTTTGATTTTCAGATATTAAGCTTTTCAAGTTTTGAATTGGTGATATTTACTTTTTATTCCGATAAAATATTACCTCATGCCACATTTCAGGGGTCACCATTGAAAACATTTTTCCCCTGAATATTTTTTTATTATATATACAGTTAAGCAGCAGGTTCATGTTTTGTGCCCCTTCGGCCACAGCTGTTCTACTGTATCTTACTGGCTATCTGGGTGAGAGCTTAGAATAGCTCATTAACCCATTTTTATACCCTGACCTGGGAACATGGTCATTCACTCTTTACTGGTCACTATGAAACTGACTGCATAAGCACACTAATATACAATATGCTTTTGAAAAATATGTGTTTCCAGTACTCATTGAGATCTCCAAACACATTAACATTAACGTGTGAACATCCGACCATTTGGTTCATCATTTAAAATATAATATCCGTGAGCTGGGTTAACTGTAGATTAAAAAAAAAAAAAAAAACAATATTGTAATTTTTCAGCCCCCTTGAAAGAATTTTTGTGACCATGTAACATTTGTAAAATCAAATTTGTTGGCTTTTTAGAGCAAGAACCGGCGACTGTTGGCACTGAAGGTACTTTCCCAGCAGCCGAGTATTTATACCCAAGACATGGGACACTATCAATTTATTTGCACTGTACCCATGTGTAGATTTAGGACTAGGATGAAATGTAATAGTCATCTTTTTGGTTTTAAATTTTTCTTTTGGCAAGAAATCGTTGGTAGACCAGTTCTTACAGCAAATGTTAGAACAACAAATGTCCACTGTCCAATTTCAGAATCCAGCCCAGGGTCCACCCACCTTGTTTTTTTCATGTTGCATCAAAGGGTCCCATCCAGACTGTAACACTGCAAATCCTCAGCATAAAATCCAGTTAATTTACGAAAAGAAATCTCAGGTCAGCATGAGTTAGTCCTTGTGCTCCATTTTCAACTTCACTCGGCGTGGCCAGGCTGCTGATAGCGAGCTGAGAAGCTACCAAAATAGACCCGCAAGTCAGTGTGGCCAAAGCCAGCCTCGAGACCCTCGTACACATCCATGCTCGCTCCTATTGAAATAACCCATGGGTGTCGAGTAGCAGGGCCCAGGACGGGCCAAGCGGGATGAAATGGACACTGTCATTGGTTATTTTTGAAAGCAAGCAACACAGCGTGGCCTCATGGACTTCCTCTTTACTGTTAGTCACCTGTTGAGAAGATAACACAAGGACTCAACAGTTTGGATTGAGGCCTCTTTTGTGTAAGAATTAGTCAAAGTTAAAGCTTTAACTCAAGTTAGGTCAAAGTTTTAAGTCACCAATGGCAAATCAATAGCCCCGATTGAGGCCTCTTTAACTTAATTTAACTTAAGATATACATTGTATAACATTTGACCACTAGATCGCACTGCATTGTCTAAGGCGAATGAAAACCAGTGCCAATGAGCACAGCGTAGCAGCAAGATGCCTGGCAAAAATGGTGGCGACTTCAAGGTATGGATTCCAATATGCAAAAGAAATACAAATTTTTCAACATATGAATATTTATCAAAATGGTTGGCTTATTTTTCCCCATTTTTCAAATTAATGTCTTGTTTTTTTACTGAATAATGATTTTCTTACCACTAGGAGATGCGAAATATGACACACTTTCCCTTCAAGGTTTAACTTTCACTTCATTAATAAGAATTATATAACTTGGGTAGATGGCAATATATATTTACAATGTATATTTACTGTGTATGTATATATATATATATATATATATATATATATATATATATATATACATATTATATACTGTATATATTAAGGGCTGCACAAATACAGTACCCTTGACTTGACTTACTGATTACCATTGAGCTTTGTTATTAGAAGTACAAAACATTGTTTTCTTAAATAAGTATTTAATATTGACTCAATAGGTTTATCTCTTTAAAAATTACCTTTATTGTCATCATATTTTGACATTCTTTATTCCAATAAATCAAAATACTTTAAATTAATATGTACCTATATTTACTCTCTTTGTTTTATTGTTCTTGGTTTTCTTTTACATGATTTTTGATCTTGTTATAAAAAAAAATGATTACCCTCGGCGGTCGAATGGTCAGCGCATCAGCCCCACGGTAGAGTTCCAGGGTTCGATTAGAGCTACACCTCCCCGCCTCCTCATTCTTTTGGTATTTCATTTTTTTGGGATTAAATTTATTATAATATAAGTATTTTTATTTACATTGAACAACAACACACCTTACCATATTCTATAACAATAATAAACAAAAATAGCGAGTTGCGAATTCAGAATCCACCCCACCTCAAGCAAAGATTGGCTAATGTGTGTTGACACACTCGCTTTACGTAGCCATGTCGTAACACGGATCTAGTTGTCTGGTTTTAAGGGACACACAGCTGTTGTTGACGTGAGATAGAGATTTAAATGTGCGTGAGGTAGGGGTTGTTCGATTGTGGCAATCGATGAAGTCACGTCGTCTCAATAGGATCACTGATGGAGTAGTCAACATTACCCTGCTGCCTCATGGGTCCTATTTTAGCCCTTCCTATACATAAGCTATTCTATTTTTATTTATTTCATGAGGTAAGTGCATGCGACACTCAAACGTGACTTTCATGCCTATGTTGAGCCATCAGAGTCCTGTGAGAAACTGAATTATTTCAGCCAAATTTTAAGAGGTTCCACACTTGGGATTTTTTTTTCAGTCCCATATGATTCAACAATAATGATTCCAAGTCTGATATCACCAGTACTGCCCATTTGATTCAGTTTTTGAGGACCTGGGTTTCCGGCCATTTCCTTTTTTGTCCTTTATCTATTGCAATATCAATGCCATTTCAGTCCGATATCAGGTACAGAATTTGTTCGTGTATAACATATCTGCAAAGTTTGGGTACACGTTATACACAAGTTATACCTGTGGTTTACGATATTGTAATAATTAATCAGTCGAAAAATATCGCTGACCACAATGGAAGAACATGCAATAGGAGTCGAATTTACGTCGCAACAGTGAGGGGGGTTTTTAAGGGTTATTGTTCTATCTTCATTATTCATTATCCATTATCCGTTATCGGTCAGTTCATAATACACTACAAAGCCTAGGAGCCGGGACACTTACTCTCAGCCAAAAGGCCAAACCCGCATCCTTACCACTAGAGCACCTGTAATATAGCTGCAATACAAAAAGGCATTTGCTTTTATCTCATTTTCACACTATTTTCATTCATGGTACCAGATACAAATGTTAGAGATTGGAGAGAACAGTAAGTCTTCCTGAAAGATATAAATGCAAAAAAGCACAAGTAGGAAAACATCTCAGTGTATCTGATGAGGAATCAGACATTGAAGGACACAAAATAATAAAATGTCGGTAGCGTGTTCATAGTTGAGAAATTTAAAAAATTAAGAGTGTGTGTTAAACGAGTGCATTATACACTAGTAAATGCAGTGCTGTAAAATAAGGTGCTTGGAGAATGCAGCAGGAGGTCGTGCCGGCCTTTGTTTATGCCGCCATGACTGACACCGGCATGTGTGGGCCTGCATTCGGTTGGCGATAAAGAAGCCACAGGAAACTTGGAACCAAAGGCGAATGGGTAAAGTGGCCTTCTGGACTTGACACGTACAGTGGAAGATATGAAAGTCTACTGGCACTCAACACTGAGGTCAAGGAGGGCAGCTAGGTAGATCACTGTGATCAACTATAACCCACTGCCCCCCCCAAAAATGTAATGCATTTTTCTTTACTCTCTTTATTAATTTTCATATCTCATGCTACTATGTTTTTCTTATTCATTTTCTATAAATAAGTAGATCTACTTAGCCAATTCCCCATATTGCCGGGGGTTCTGGTCCTCATTAACAACAGTAAACAAGGGATTACGGTATATCCTAAAATGAGAAATGAACTTCAACTTCACTATATTTTTATTATTTTTTTGAAACAAAAATACAAGAATACTTTAAATCAGTAAAATAATCAGCCAGTAAAAAAGAGATTTTTTTTTTCTTCAGCTGCCCATTCAATTAAGAAAAAACGCCCAAGTTGAAAATACAAGAAGTAATTAATTAGTGAATACTCAAGCCTTGGTTTTTATGGAGCAGCAATTTTCTGCAAAGATTTATCACCAATCTTAAAAAAACACATGTTATTTTTTGATTGAAATGTGAGTTTAATGCGAAAAAAGAATAATTTCATTATGATATTTTTAACTTTTTGTGTTTTGTATATCACTCAACTCATCAATAAGTTCATTATCTCATCTCATTAGCTGCACCGCTTATCATCAGTAGGGTTGCGGGGGTGCTGGAGCCCATCCCAGCAATCATCGGGCAGTGGGCAGGGGACACTCTGAACTAGTTGCCAGCCAATCGCCCTAGGGACAATTTGGACCGGCCAATCCACCTGAAATGCATGTCTTTGGAATGTGGGAGGAAACTGGAGTGCCCGGAGGAAACCCACGCAAGCACGGGGAGAACATACAAACTCCGCACAGTAAGGCCGGTAGCTGGATTTGAACCCACGCAGGAGGTTCCCACGACCTCAGAACTGTGCCGCACACGCGCTAACCACTGCTCCGCCGTGCTGCCCTAACTTCATTATAATATTTTTAATTTTTTGTGTTTTATATATTACTCAACTCATCAATAAGTTCAATGTTCATGTTCTAATTGTTTCTATTTGGAAATTGGGGTTTTGCTCCCCCTCATAAAACAGATGGTGATACCACATCTTCATCATCTGGTGGTCGTTGTTTTTCGGTGTAAAGCGCCACCCCCACTTTTCAGAGGTGAGCCAGACAAGTAGACGGGCACCAGCAGTTTAAAGTCTTAAATAAGCATGTGAGCTGTTGTTGACCTGCGTTGTCCTTTGTACATGTTTGTCTGTTCATGTGGAAGTGCCCTGAAAAAAATCTACAAACAAAACATTAACCTCAGATTGTTAGTTCAACACCGAATCTTATCGCCAACCTGACAATAATCTGATGCGAGCAACACTACGACCCTGATATCCTTCCTGTCTTCATACACAGCCCATTTTGTGACCTAATTACAATTTGTTGCAGAGACGGGAAGTGGAGGAGGCGAGCAAGCCAAAGAGAAACTGGGTCAGTCACTTCACCACCTTGATTGGGACAGAGCATTCATTTGGTTCATGCTGCCTTCAAGCAACGGCTGTGATTTTTCACTGTCACGTTTTCTAATGCCCACTGTTTTTGCTTTTTTTTTGAGAAATGGAATATGTGTTGATTGGATGTGGCCTCGGCCTCTTTCTGACTCTTTTTATTATTGTTATCAAATATTGTTCCATCAAAAAACACTTGCAAGACAAAAGGTGAGCTTTGTATTCCATATTTGCCGGACTACTAAGGTGGACTCGTGGTACTGTGGCCCTCGTCTGAGTGCACCCATCATCGCACTTTTTCATTTGTTCGCTGTTCTTGTGACGTATACGCAAGAGCAACTAGCACATTAAAATTTCTAGTGGTTTTCAGTTTAAAAGCTGCCTATACACTGTATTTTTTAACTTAACATGGTAAATGTATTAAAATGAAATGTTTTTGTCGTACTACATCTGGCTTCCAAAAACTAGCATACTTTTTCTTCTAAACCAAAAAGTCGTATTGCCTTTTACTCTAAAAACAAACTTCAGTGCTGTATTCTAAGGAAAAGCTAGCGTCTTCTGTTAACATAGAATTTATTCTCTGAAAACTAGCTTCTTCTTCTATGCAGAAAACTAGCGTTTTTTTAATGCGCTGACAGCTTGTTTGACATAGAATGTAGAGTTCTACTCCAAAAATGAGCTTCTTCTATGCCAAAAACTAACGTTTTCTCCCGGTCAAACAGCTAGCGTTTTATTTTCATCAGAACGCCATCTACTCCTAAAAGAGTAGTTCTAAAATAGTGAGGCTAAGTTAAGAGGACGTGGGCGAATTTGACTTGTGAGAACTTTTTTTTAAACTTTCCTAAAATAACGTTCAATTTCACCTCGCATATACTATGGCACCGTGGCATTTTCATTAGCAGAGTGTATTGTTTACATTTTGCCTCCATGCATTGCATTAAACACAGAATATGAGCATTGAGTATGAAGTGTAGACACAAGGTGTAACAGACCCTCAAGTGACCCTGTGAAAAAAATATTTAAGTCGGATGCAGAGACAGGCAAAGAGAGACTGGGTAAAGAGACAAACAAAAGACTCCTCCAGAAGGCTAAGACGAGGAAGTCTAAGGAAGCTTACGTAGCACTTCACTGTGACCACAGAGGGAGACGAGCAATTACTTGTGTGCTGAGTTAAAAATTGTGTTAGCGAACAAGTAAAATAAATAAATTACGCTGTCACTTAAACCAATACAACCGAAAGACACTGTTTTTAGGAAATATGTGCTGTAAAGGTGTAGATTGAGGTGACGTGTTACTAGCAATTTCGAGGAATCATTGTTTTGTCCACACCAATATTATGTGATCCGTTAAAAAAAAGATGGGGGGATGTAAAAGGATTTCTTCTTCCGGGGGGGGGGGGGGGTTGGGGCTTGACAGAAAATAACTGTGAAGCACTGTCCTAATACTTTTTGTAAACTAGGAACTAACATTGTCTTATGCGGGAAAAATGCATTTTTCAACATGCTTAACTGATTTTGCTACAGAGTTAAATAAATCACAAAAATTGACCTATACTCCAGTGCACCCTTTTTTTCCTGATTTGGACTTTATTCTGGAACAAATTATAATTTATAAAACAAAAAACAAAAAAGCAGTAGGGGATTAGCCTTGTAGCATCGAAACTTCGGCACAACTAAGGATTTCTTCTTCTCTTCGAATAACTTAAGAAACAAAACGGAAACAATAAGTGAAATTGCCCACCCTCAACTTTCAACCACAATATCTAGTTTCGCTATCTCCCGCCAATCAGCGGCCTGCAGCTGAGGTTTCCAGTGACACGCGATGTTAAAGGTCAATGGAGATGATGTGAACCCGACAAGAGCGGCATGCAAAAACTAAAGGTCGTTGAGGGCAGCCTGTCATTGGTTTACATTTCCCCACACGACTCCATGTTTACATACGCCGTGGTCACACCTAATCGTTTCTTTGCGGGGAAAAAAATAACTTGCATGTTTCTTATTTATGTCTCCATAGGTCCCAAGACCGCACAGCCTTTCTTCAGACAGGAGGAGCCGTGTCATTTGAAAACCGAATCAAAATCAACCAAACCCCGTAGAGACGTGTGTATTTGTGTCTTTCTGTACTGCTGCTCTACTGACACACATACTGCAGCCGCATTATTTGGCACTCTCAAGAGCAAGGAGGAGGGGAAAAAATGGTCTGCCACAAGGGGACAGCAGTATACTTGGAAAAGTTTTACAAGCAATTCAAATCTCTGTATGTTTCTTCATTTCGCCATCTTGTAGCACAGATATGTTGATAGGAGTGCTTTGGTGCCAACTTGTGCCATTTTGGTGCCATGGAACTAGGTTGAGTCCAGTTGAGTAGCTTCCTTTACATTGCTACAGGCCATGTTAAACGTGTCATTCATCTCTCTGTACTGTATTGTGTAACCACATAATAGTGTATAAAAAATGTTCTGATTTATTAAACAAACTTCTACCTCATTTCATGTCTATTTATTGTGAGAAAATACAAGTAGTGACTTATTGAGGTGCACTCTGAAAACTTTTGGGTTACAAATAACCCAAGTTTGATTAAAGGTGCTGTCTGAATTTGAACTTTTCTAATAGCTGACACCATCTTCTGGCATGAGTCATCATTGCAGCCTCTGTCAAGTTTCTTATGTTGCGTGTGCAAGTACATACATTTCTTAGCAGCGCTCAAATTAACTCTTTTTTTCTTTCCTTTTTTGAGGGTTTGTGTTTGGACTCTACTTGAAACTGGACTTTTCTTACATTTTTTAATGCAATATTAACAAAACAAAACAAAATTCAAAGACCCCTACCTCCCTTTCTCCTACCTATCTTTTTCCACGGCCTGAACAGCTTTGCTAAAAGTAGGAAAAAAGCAGAATAGTGATATGGAAAAAAAATCGAGGCCTCTTCTAGTTTGGCATGGTTAACACATACTAAATAGAATAGAATAGAATAGAATAGAATATACCTTTATTGTCATTGCTACAAAATGGGTTGAACATATTGTGACAACGAAATTGGACGTGGCACTCCAGGTTCACATTTAACAGTGAGGATGAAAAAAACAAAGAAGGTAAAGGAACAAAGAAGATAAGGTTATAATTTACACAATATAAAGGAACAAAAAAGATCAAGGTTATAATTTATTCAATATATACACAAGAAATGTGGGCATGTAGGATGTTACATACAGTTTTGGGATCGTATTAGTGCAATATGCGGTAGTGCAAAAAATAGAGAAAGTATTGTACTTAAAACTTGTTGAGGCTACCACATATCAGGGTGGGGGATGCTGCTGGAAATGTGAATTTCCCTTCGAGGATGAATAAAGTATCTATCTATCTATCTATCTATCTATCTATCTATCTATCTATCTATCTATCTATCTATCTATCTATCTATCTATCTATCTATCTATCTATCTATCTATCTATCTATCTATCTATCTATCTATATACCATACCTTTAAAAAATTTACCCAACGTCTTGTGTTATTTTGCAGAAACAACCCCCACAGAAATTGTTTAATGTTTCATTTTTTTGTACCAAATAATTCTGCAAAATATATTATTATTTGTATGATTTTTTCTAAAGATTTAAAAGGTTTGACTCAATATTACCAGGAATTGAAAATGTATTTTAATTGAAGAAAACAAAAAAAATGAAATATTGGTAAAATTGACCCTAGTAGTAATAGTTTTCGCTTGATGTCTTGCACATCCTCAATCGCAAACAGTCGGACTTATTGAATGGGTCCGCCAGACAGAGTTTGATGTTTTCACGGGTTTACACTAATTGTGTTGGATTTTCAAATGAAATAGAAATATGCAAGGCCTTGTCTTTTGTGTCTTAACCGTTTATTTTTAATTACTGTTACCTGGTGAGTGGAGGCCAGAGTGAGAACCTCACTTGATATGCACCCTTCAGAGATGGTGGGTGCACGTCCTAAACCTTAGGCAAAACGCAAGCGCCATTTCCTGGCAAAAATGAGCTCCAAAAAAAGCTCTTGAGTTTTCCTGAAAACCTGAAAGGAGTGCACCCTTATCTGGTGAGTAAAAGGCAGAGATAGGCTCCGAATGAACGCAATGTGACATCCAGGGATGGCCTGTGCACACTTAAAAGCATAACATATGATAGTACACTGTTGGCCAGCTGAAACAAGTTCCAGAGTATGCCTTATTTTAACTCTTACCCCTACACCTCGTGCTTTTCTCTAGCGCGTACTGGTCTTGTTTGTGCATCAGTGAACATTTCTTGTCGTAACTTAGCCCGCAACGTTAAACGACAGCCAAAATAAAGCTGATCACCATATTTCAACTGTCAATCACAATAACAATGAGGTAAACTTAACAGTCATCCAGAATGGTTGGCTTACTCGCGTTGTCCGGTTGTAGATTACGGGATAGGAACTATAAATTGTGTTGGTCCCATTTTTAAACCAATTGTGTAAAAAGATAATTTATTCAAATGAAGAGTCTTCAGCTGGTACAAAATGCCGCAGCAAGGCTTTTAACTAGGACAAAAAAGTCCGACCACATCACGCTGATTTTGGCTAACCTGCATTGGCTCCCTGTTAGCCTAAGATGTGATTTCAAGGTTCTCTTAGTATTATACAAAATCATACATGGACTTGCTCCCTTATATCTTTCAGATCTGATTTCCCCCTATGGCCCAGCCCGAAGCCTTCGTTCTGAGAGCGCCGGTTTTCTGGTGATCCCAAGAGCCAAGAAGTGTTCCGTTCGTTTGAGAGCGTTCTCCATCCGGGCACCGGTGCTGTGGAATGCTCTTCCCCCTGAGATCCGATCTGCAACCTCAGTGGAAATGTTTAAATCTAAGCTTAAAACTCACTTCTACTCTATAGCATATGAATAACCTATACTTTTTGTGGACAATATCTCTGTATTATTTGTGATTGCAACATCCTCTGCTGTCTGGTAATCCTGGAAGGGGGATACCACATATGCGGTCCCTTCTCAAGGTTTCTTCATTTTCCTCATGTTGAGGTTTTTTGAGTTTTTCCTTGCCCTCATGTTGGTTCCAGATCAGGGGATGATGTAATAATAGTCTGAAAAAATAGTCTGTGTAATAACCTGTAAAGCCCTTTGAGACTCTTTGTGATTAAGGGCTATACAAATAAAAATGACTTGACTTGAAATGAATGCTTTTTAGTCTAACTTGAATATTCCCAGGAATTCACAATGTGGTTCTCTGAGTCACACTGTCCCGGTGGGCACAGCGTCGGTGGCAAAACCAGTTTTTCGCGGCCTAAACCAAGGGCCACACGCAAGCGCACTCTTTGACCCTTGCCACCCCCTCTCAGCGCCAAAATAAAAGCTTTGAGAAGCTAGCGCCGCGCCGACTGCTCTCCACAGCTGGAAGTGTGATTAAGTCAGCGTCAAAACTCCACTGCACGCTCCTCGCCGCCTTCCATCCTACGCAGGAACTCACGTTTCCCTCTCACTTGCCAGATGCAAAGAATTTGTGTGTGTGTGTCGTTGAATTTCAGGACGGGGGAGGGCTTCCGAGCAGAATGCGCTGTTTCATATTACACTTTTCTGTTGGAGGAGTAAAGGGGGGCAGAAGATGAGGAAAAGGAGGCGGAGGAAAACTTTGTCATTCTTTGGCTCCAAAGCATTGGCGTTGAGTTTTATGGAGGCTGCAGTCGCGGAAAATGGTCTCTTCTGTGGTCTTGGCACTCCTGTTTCAAGCGCTGTATGGAGGTAGGAGAGACATACATTTCTGATGCATTTGGTGATCAGGTTATGAGTTAGGATAAATGGGAGAAGAGAGTATTATTAAAACATTGTTCAAATAATTTATGTTGAGTATTTTAGAGATGCACTGCTAGCACACTGTTGCATTGTCAAAGGTAGATCTATGTAGTTTCAATTGAGTTTCAACAACTAATTCATTCCTGCGTCAATAACACCTTGCAGAAAATTGGAAAAAAAAGTATATAGGTTTATATATTTGATACTGAGATGTTGATAAGTTTATAGTTTAATAAATACCGGTACTCAAAATAAGAGAAGAAATAAATGAATTTTGATCATTCAAGAACAGGAGAGGCCCGTACAAGATTTAAAAATCCAACCTCTTCTAAAGGTCCTCCCCAAACCCCACTTTTTTATTAAAATCTCCTTTTTTACAAAAAGCATATCAACCCAAAATAGAAGATGTATAAATCGAAGAACAGTAACATGACTGCCATATAGTGACGGTGTCTCTGTGTGCACTGTGACTGGCTGGAAACCTGTTCAGGGTGCCCCATGCCCACTGCCCGAAGATAACTGGGATGGGCTCCAGCACCCCCGCGACCCTACAGAGGATAAGCAGTGCAGATAATGGATGGATGCAAACAATGCACAAGTGCTCAATAACAGTCAAAATAGAGAACAACAGTGTGAAATAATGGTCTATATTTAGACCATTATTTTACACTATTATATATATGTATATATACATCCATCCATCCATTATCTGCACCGCTTATCCTCATTAGGGTCGCGGGGGTGCTGGAGCCAATCCCAGCTATCTCCGGGCAGTGGGCAGGGGACACCCTGAACTGGTATGTATATTTATGCAATGGACCTTTCTTTATCTCAGGGGTTATGTTCTAAAAACAACCTGTGTTAGGCAAAATTCAGGAGGCAGATACCATTGGTTTGATTTTTGTTTATTAATTTTTTTAAATTGCAAGAGAATTTGCAAATATGTAACATAAATTTGGCATACATATAATGTACATGTACATATTAAACAACAGCTTTTCAGACGCAAAGTTTGCAACGTCGAGACAATGTTTGGCCAATTAGAATTCAGAAAACGATGCAAATCAGAGAAGAAGCAAAACTGTGAAAAGTGGAGAGATTAATTCAAAGGGTCATCGTAATATTTTTTTTTTATATTTGTGTCGATAGAATTGTGTTCCGCTATCAACGTCACCATCACTCCGTCCCCCTGCACGGTGGTTCAAGAGGGCCAAAACGTTACGCTCTCCTGCACGGTGTCCCAACGGCGTCGCAATGCTGCCTTGCCCGTTGTGAAGTGGACATTTTTACCGGCGGGCTCGAACCGACCGGACGACGAACTCCTCATCGCACGGGTCAACATGAGGAAGGCCCGCTTCTATGGGAACTACACTAAGAGCTTCTCGTGGCCCAAGATGAAGCTGACTGTAGTGAAGCAGGGCAAGATCTTCGATTTGTTGATTTTGAACGTTTCAGAAAAGGACCGAGGTCTTTATATATGTCGGGTTCAAGAGTTCAAAAAGCAGCAGGAACGATGGAAGGCCTCGTCTAACTGTACGGCTATGACTGAACTCAAAGGTGAGCACTGAGCAGTAATACTAACACAGTTCTGCATATTTGTTCCCCAAGTCAAAGTTTCAAGCCGCACTGTACACTCTAAAATCAGTTGCGTCCCGAATGAAAAACAAGTTACTGCAATTTCTCGCCACTTCGTACTTCGCGGACTGTTGAAAAAGAATCTGTGATCATAAATCCCCAATAGCATATTATTGCGAGCGAGGTCCGGTCGTACGTACTTTTGTCTTTTTGGCCGTTCTTTCCACTTAAGAGTGAACTAAGCTTGTACGGACACGTTCCATTAACCTCGGTCGCATATTAATATGAGGATGGGTCATTAGAGCGCCTGTATGGCCAAAATCCATTATCCCCAGTCAACTTGCTGCAAACAGGGGACTGGAGATGGGCGGGAGGGCTGTTTCGCGGACTTTTGCATGTACCACTGTGGCTTCTGGTACCCATAAATGCGATAAACGAGGGATAAGGGTATATAAAATACAAAATCAATATAAAGATAGGTTCATCACTTACTTACGTACTCTCTTGCCGAGTAACTTGACCAGTTTTATCATGTTGGGCAGAGACAGCTTTTTCAGTCAGCGCAACAGGAGCATCGTCAAATGCTGTTTTGATCAAAGTTAAACCACATTTTACGCAGGTTAGCCCACTGAGATGGTGTACGGAGCTACAGATGTTGCTAAAGAGCTCCCAGATGTGAAGAAGCTGTGAGAGCTTTTTACGACGAACATTTTAGCGTTGCGTTAAATATGTCTTTATTAGTAAGACGCGTTAAAGATGACGTTGACCATGTGCCCTACGCTGTATGTACCGTCTGGGAAAACATTGAAATCAGACAAATAGGTTGGACAAATGTCTGGAGGTCTACAACTGGCAGGAGTCCTGCAATTTCTTCTTGCAAGCTAAATGCATTTCCCGGCTCTAGGTTTGGAACAGATAAATGTCATTGGTTGCGATCCAGTTAAATATAAAAGGATCATCCTTGGCAGAGCTGACAGAGAGGATCAACTTAAAGCATGACCAGAGTCAGTGAGAGGTTTTAGCGGTTCTTTTATTGACTCACGGAGCGGAACGGATGACATATGTGGCACTGAAAGCCTCTTCACTTTCATTTTGAAAAGATTGATTTGCTTTTATCACAAATTTATTATAAAGCAAAGATAGTTTTGGGGGATAAAACCTCAGATTAAATAATTATTTTTCAAAGTATATTTTTTTTCTGAGGACGTACGGCAGGATTAAACACAAAGAAATCCTAACCTGTATTTACCTATCATTAGCTGAGCATAGACAAAACGCTCTTTTTTTTCCTTTTATGCTTGCTGTCTCTAAAAACACTCTTCACCCAACACATGTTTCCATGTGATACTTTGGCCCTGTGACGCGGGCCAAGTCTGGGTCAGGCTACACAAAGACCCGAACGTGAGCTGTTGACATTGAACAGAAAGGATACAGAGAGGGACAAAAGAATATTGAAGGACGACAAAGCCGCTCTACATCAGTCAAACGTCCATGCTGATACTTTAACTCAGTGATACCCTGCCCCTGTGACTTTGGGGTAACTTGGGCCAAAGCCACTCTACATCAGACAAGCTGCCGAGCTGTTACTTTATTTTAATGTGTGAGACCTTAAACCCATGACTTTGGGGTAACTTGGGACAAGTCTGGGTCAGACTTCAAGTAGACCTGAATGTGAGCTGTTGACGTTGAGCACAAAGAAAGGGACAAAATAATATGGTAGAGTGACATAAGTAACTCCACATTGGAAACCACAGTAATGTTACTTTTTGAATCTAATGTCTTTGTGTGTTCTTGGGAAATTGTGGACTCCCTGTGGTCCAGTGACATCAGGTGACCAGGTGTTTCCTCAACCAGTCTCTCACACAAAAATTGCTAGGAATAATAAACAAGGCTTTGGTAGTAAAAGAGAGTCAGGACTCCTTTTGGCAGTAACATAGTCAGCTTTTGCAGTACATGCCATTTTGAAAGGGCCCTTTCAGGAAAGCTTCAATAATTTCTGAAAAGTTCTAGGGCAGCATGTCTCCCAATTGTTTTGGTTTGCAAGTATACAAAGGGTGCAAGTTGAATGGTAGATAATTATGTTCTGTTCAAACTGAAACTGTGGAAATCTGTACAAGTACAAGAAAAGAGCGAGTGATGAATGCACAAACTAATCATTCATCCGGTCTGGGTCCAGATGCCACCAGTGTTGGCTTTGTTAAGAGATCAAAAAAGTGCCATAGCACCGCCTTGATAATTGAAACTTTGTTCCTCTGATGGTTGACTTATTCATTCAGGTCTTTTAAAATCCCGTACAAAGTCTGACAAATATATGGTAGAATGACTCAGGCTGTCACTACTTCCGTGTCTGAAAATACAGTACTGTGAAATGTAGGATTTTTCCTTAATTGCTTTTGTCCCATAGTCATAGCCGCGGAATGTCATTCCAACGAACTATCACTGTCAACTTGAGCAGCACCTCCTAAGATTTCGTCCGTCCCTATTCCGTGCAATTCGACAAAAACCTCCTGCTCAATATTGCCGAAGGAAAAGGGAAAGATGTCCATTGAGATGTTAAATTCTGGATTTTCGCTTCGTAGGCTAGTAGCATCGCTGCCGCTGTCCTCGTATATCACGTCGCTGTCCTCATTATCTGCGTCGTTTTCGGCGACGGCTTGGTCGTTTTCGTCTGGGCCTTCGTTATCGTCCTGAAGGCTGGCCTCACTGGCACTGTCACGGTTTTCGTTGTTGTTACTGTTGTCACTGATATGTTCGATATTAGCAATGTTGTCTTCATCATCAGCAACAGAACCTTCATTATTGTTATCGTCTTCATCATTGTCATTGCCATCTTCAATTATAGGAAAAATGTGTCTATTATTGTTATCATAATCTTCATCATTTTCATTACTGGCAACATTATCACCGTCATCGTCATTTTCTCCACTACTCTGATTTTGCTCTGTGTCTTGACTATTCCCCTCACTTTCTTCTGTGGTGGCATTGTTTTCGTTGTCATTGTCTCCGGCGGGCCTTGGGTCAACCTGTAAGGAGATGGTCACTTCTCGACCGTTGACACAAACGCTGACCCTAAGGGCTCCCAGATTCGGCGCTCCTCGTCCTCGTCTTCGTCGAAAACGACGACCTGTAAAAAAATTTAAAAACCTATAATCATTTTAAACGCTAAGCGTAGCTGTTCCAAGTCCTTGCACTTACGAATTGGACCGTTGTGTTGCCCGTCACCTTGTACCTCCATTTTTCTAGAAAACAAAACAAAACAAGCAACAACAAAATGGTTGCTTTAAACCCCATACAGTGGTCTGCGTAAGGTTTATTCGAAGCTTGATTTTGTACATATATATATATATATATATATATATACCACAGCCATATCCCCCTAGTGGAAGGTGGCTAGAGTCATTTCTGACTCTCTTTGGGAGATTGATTCAGAGGAGGGGATTCCCAGCCCCCTCGCTCAACCCAACTGAGGTGTTGGGAGTCATTAGGTGACCAAACCCCCCAATTCCAACCCCTAATGCTGAACGCCAAGCAGGGACGCAACGGGTACCAATGTTTAAGTCTTAGGTATGACTCGGCCGAGGCTTGAACCACAAACCTCCCAGTTTCGGGGCGGGCGCCATACCCCCAAGGCCACCGAGCTCGTTGATTTTGTACATAGTTAGGGAATATGAAACCCATTTAAAGAACTGTTAACATAAATCTTGATGGGATTCTTTACCCATTTCAAAACATACAGAAAAAATAATTGGCCCCACACCAAAGCCATGTGACATCAGACTCTGACATCGGATTCCATTATTGCATTTATGTGCATTTACTCCCCTACCCAATGCCCAATGGCAGGCGTGTAGAAACAACCGTATCAGCTTACCTTGGATTCAAGGAACTGGTCTGTAAAACACCTGTTTACAAAGCATTGGGTGGTGAAATTCGGATTCCTCACGCAGCTTCTGCAGTACTTTCGAGCTTATCATGGTTTTGCAGGAATGTGCGCTCCTTTGAGATCAATGTATTACTGTTTTCAGGAACGGCATTTTGGTTAGAGTAGAGACCAACCTGCAGTCTTGCAGTGCAGCAGCTTTAATGTAACTCTATGGCATCATTCACTATTTGTTTGTAATGCTTCATGAGATCATGACATATGATCTTATCATTGTGATGAAATTTGTGTTGTTGAATGTGATGTCATTTTTAGATGTTGGGGGTCCTAGGGACACTTTGGATTGGCATTGTGTCTTTTTTGGGAATGGCTTTGATGGATTCCCAATCTGGTTGCCAATGGGTAAAGGAGACTGAATATGGCATTAATCTGTTCTGAGGTGGGGATCACGAAGTGAAATTTCTGGATAGCGAGGATATCGAAACATATGGTAATTAGCTCAGTACCCCTGGTACCCAAATTTGTCCTACAGTGGGGGGAATGCTGTAAAAGGGGCACAAAAACTGTCTCATTCCATACTGTAAAGTGAAAATATCGTAAGCCGAGGACGCTGTATCCCAGGGGTCTTCTGTATATGCACGATTGTCTGGAATGTTTTTAATAGTCCAAATAAGCATCACCTTCAATTTAATGCAAGTATTCGTCAATTTTAAAGGGCTATTGTTCATTAACAATCTACAATAATAAAATATTTTTTTTTACCGTAGAACTAAACTAGAAACCACAATTGGTGGTAGCGGTGCTAAATGTAGCTTTTGTTTGAATAGTAAATTTAGTCTGGCAGCAAGGAAGCCACAGTGATGACTACGGACTTTACTTTTTTTTCTCACCCTATGTGTTTTTTTACCCCGTTTCCTGCAGTACATGTGTTTCCGGCCACCGAAGCCAAAGACAGCCTTTGGAGCTTGTTTGAAGGTACGTTATTGTATCAAAAATAGCCCAACCAAAAGGATATACTTCTTACTAAAAGGGGAAACATCCCTTTTTAACTTCTGTTTTTCTTTTCATATTTCAGATGTGTACCTTTGTGCTGTACTGATATGCATCGTGGGCCTGCTGTGCTTGTGCATGTTCACACTGACCGTAACATGCCAGTGTATACACAGGAAACAGCGGTTAAAAGGTGAGGGCCCCTTTACAACAGGCCTGTACTCTATATTAAGTCTTCAGTTTATGTTACATTAAAACCCCAGTGTGGGTTGCATAGCTACCCCTAGTGGCCAAAAGTCCACAGTTAAAGACCAGGTCGAAACATTTGTTGGCCTGGAGAGGAATTAGTGCCTCCAGGCTGTACTTGCCCAAGACACACCCTAGGAAACGGTGCCCACAAGACCATGGTGGTTAAGGAATTCACCCAAACCAGTGTTGGAAAACTATTCCGTTCGTTTAAATTAAACACTATCGATTTCAATCATAAACATAATCACATGTACTGATTCATAATTATGAATTTCTTAGACTTGTGGGTTTAAATATTTGTCATTATACAACAAGACTTAAATAAGCTGACATGTTTGGTGGCCATTTTCTTACTACAGAATCCCGAATGAAATTTTTTTCAAAGGTTGCTTGTCCTGATTGTGCTTTGAAGCACTTAAAACCAACTTATATTTCGCATCTGTTTGTGATGGTCATCAAATCTCCTCATTAAAGCGCTAATATGTAATATTTGACCACTGGATGGCACTGTGTTGTCTGGTACAAAAGACGGCCAGTTATACACGGCAGAGTTTGGATGCCGGAAGAACATGGCGCAGATCCAAGAAGGGAATCCACGGTGAAAAAGTAATAGAAAATTCTCAAACCTGTGATTATTTTCTCATCTCATCTCATTGGCTGCATCGCTTATCCTCAGTAGGGTCGCGGGGGTGCTGGAGCCCATCCCAGCAATCATCGGGCAGTGGGCAGGGGACACCCTGAACTGGTTGCCAGCCAATCGCAGGGCACACAGGGACAGACAACTCTCTCGCCCATTCACACCTAGGGACAATTTGGACCGGCCAATCCACCTGAAATGCATGTCTTTGGAATGTGGGAGGAAACCGGATTGCCCGGAGGAAATCCACGCAAGCACGGGGAGAACATACAAACTCCGCACAGTAAGTTCGGTAGCTGGATTTGAACCCACACAGGAGGTTCCCAAAACCTTAGAACTGTGCCGCACATGCGCTAACCACTGCGCCGCCGTGCTGCCTGTGATTATTTTATTTTAATTAATACATTTTTGCCTTGTATTCAAATCAATCAAATCAGAAAATCTTTTTTTTATCCTCACAGTAAAATGTGAAACTGGGGTGCCACGTCCAATTTCGTTGTCACAATATGTTCAACCCATTTTGTAACAATGATAATAAAAGTTTATTCTATTCTATTCCAATGGGTTTTTGTCACTAGAAGGCACTCTGACTTTTCTTCTACTATTTCCTTCTTCAGCCACTCATGATAGCCACTTGGCCACAGGCTATTGCTCGCCACTACCCAATAGTGTTATTGTTAGCCACTTCTGCTTCGCCTTTCAGTGGTCCCCGCCTGCCACAGTTGGTCATTAAAGCAAAAATTGCTAAGTTCTGTGATTCAAAGTCCAGACTTGCAACAAATTATTTTACTGGCCTTTTTTTTTCTTCTCCCGCGAGACACTAAAGTTAGCTGTTATTTGCTCATTTCAACTACTCTTGGAGCATCAAGCTCAATTGGTCCTTTGTTGTCACTTACGAGGATTATTACAAACTGTCACTTTAGATCCTATTACCAAGTGGACTAGTTTGCAAATAAACACATTCACACCCATCTAGTCAAGTGAAAATTGATAGATCATCTATAATTGTCAGTAGCATCGAATGTGACACAAAATGTGATTTTCTCAATTTTTTTTCGTTTCATTACAGATAATTACCACTTGGTCAAAAGCTCTCGTAATAGGTAAGGTAACGCAAACACTTGCCCAAAATATAGACCTTTGTTTCCGACACAGCAAAAGAAAAGGAGTCAATTTATGAACGATAACAGTAATTCTCCAACTTGGTTCCATCGCAGCTCAGGAGACACCGTCACAAGTGTGGCCAGTTTGTCTCCTTCCTTGCCTAAAAAGGAGAGGAAATACAGGAAGAAAAGAAGTCGAGACTACCAAGAGGAAATACCACCGGAGATACCAGCAAAAGGTATCTCTTCCCGAAGTGATGGACTGTTATTTGTTCTGAAAAACTTCAGTTTATCGTGCGAATCATTCAGATTTGCTATTTCATCATATTCAAAACAATAATAGATAACGGAAATGTGAATAATGGTGGCGCAGCAAAATTTGATGGTTTGGGACTTCCTGACCAGAAATTGCTGATCGTTGCTTTTTCTCACAGCCGCAGCTTATTGTTCTATTTTTATATTGTCACCATTTTAAACTGAAGGGTAAAAAGAAAAAAAAACACATTTATTTCACCCGTGCAGTTCCCATCGGAGACAAAGAGAGGAAACCCAAGCTTTTGAAACCACAACCAAGGAAAGTCATTTTGGTGAGTACAAATCTTGTTTTCTTCTGCTCATCCCCACAATTTTATTATTTATTCTCAATGACTGGAAAGCCTTCAATTAATCACTGACAATTGTTTTGCGTCACTATTGTAATGACTACAAAGTCAAAAGATCACCGGGATACAATATTCATTTGTTTGACGTAGGGATAGCAAAGTGAAATTGCCGTATAGCGGAGGAGAGAGGCCTACGGTTAAATCCGCCGAACTGCCAATACTTCAGATAAAAATACATGAAAATTTAAAAAATATATTTTTTGTGGGTGATACCCTCAGAACATTTCATTGCTTTAACAGCCTTCTTATTTTTAATATTTGTCCCGATCGGCGATTGGTTACTGCCATGCATCTTAGCAAGGGTGGCAATTTCACGTCCCTTCTTTGTATTCCTCGATAAAATGTTTACAAACAGTTTTTTCCCAAGTGCTGTCTGAATCTTTAATAATTGTAAATTGTAATTTCTGTTTTTTGTTTTATATTCTGAATGTTGAATGTTGTTATATTTTTAAATTCTTACTTGAGCCGAGACAACGAGACAATTTCCGATGATTTTTATGTGAAGATTATTGGTTGAATAAACTATAAACATAAACATAATTGCAAGCTCCATTTCCATGGTTATCATGGTTTGCTTCTCCATTTAGCATTACTGCAAATCTTGGAACCCGTAGCGGAAATATAAAGTGAAAATACAGTATTGTATTTTCAATTTGCAAAGTCTTCACGAAGTCTAAACTTCATAAAGGGAAAGACATTGTGGGAGGTAATTAATCCAATTCCAAATTGGCATTTTTTTTATGCTTTGACGGAAACCACTAGAACACCAGTATTTTATATGACGTCAATCAATAGCCGGCTGGGTTCTTGGACATGTAACTACATACGCACAAAAGGTTTTTTGGCCACGCAAAATATTTTTGTTGTTGTTGCTGTGACCAGGGGTTGAAAAAGCATCTTATTGCACATTGTACCGGGAAAAAAAGTTGTAAAGTGGGGTCTCCATGTCCTGGGTGTCAACTGTATTAGGAGGTCCTAATATTAATACTCACCCATTCTTCCTCCCAATATTTTCCCAGCCCAAGATTGTGGAGGAGAACCTGACTTATGCCGAATTGGATCTGATGAAGCCGATCCCCGAAGCCAAGGCGTCTCGTAACGGCACGGTGTACGCACAGATACTTTTTGGGGAACAGCAGCTATGAAGGACAAACTGTCCTGGCCTAATTATGCCTTATGTAAATAGGGTTGTTTATTTATGGTCTGTTGTGTCCATCTGTAATTACTGTACATATAATTTTATACAAACTTTGACGGTCAAGTTTACATTTGGGAGGTGGCGGCATATCGACGGGCTCGTTCCGAGAACACGAAAATGGATTAGGTTATCATAGACGACTTTAATAGTTTAGACATTCCATTTGTGTGGTACACACATACCACATACCGTGGCAACAACGACTCTTGAGAAGCAAGACGGTTTTACTATTGTTATTTTCAGTTAGCGTCCACGCAGTGGCACAATACATATAGTCTTGTTTTTGTGTCTGCTTATGTTAGCACACAGTTCATCTTTAATTGTTTGGCATTCACGGTTTTGGGTACGCAAATTGAGACGGACAGGTTTTTAATGTTGGCTTCAAGCATTTTCTCGAGCATAGGGAGAAAACTATCCTTAAAATCAGACATATTGTTGTGTATTCTATGTCCATCTATGTTTAAAGCTTTAAAAAGGTTTTTATGTTAAAGTTAAAAGTTTCAATCTTAAACTCAGAGAGACAGGAGGTTATAATTAAGTTTACCATTAACGTTTTAAAGCTGCTTTAACTCAAGGTTATTGAATAAACACATCTCAGATGTTAAACCTGCTTTAAAGCATTAACTTTCGGGTTAAAGGTTTTGGTCATTATCTGAGTCGAAAATACTTTTTAAAAATATTACCATTAAAACTTTAAGGGACTGTTTTTTTATATTTAGTGCCTCCTAGTGGTACTAAAAAACGTTAATTCAGTATTTAAAAAATCACATGGACGCTTGGGTTGAAGCAGGCATGTCAAAAGTTTGGCCCTGGGGCCAGTTACGGCCTGTGATTGAATTTTTACTGGCCGCGGACTCTGTCATTAAATCAGTAATGTGTGGCCCGCCAGTAACATTGACCGCAGTATAAAATAAATTTGTACCAAAAAATTTAAAACATCACTAGAAGCCCTTTAACCTTGCTCTTGGCTTTCTGTGAGAATTTTAGCCCACCGAATTTCCGACGTGGTGACAGTAAATTTTTAAAAAAAAAGTTGACTGCGAGGGCTTCCAGGACAAGAGATAAATTTGATTTTTTTTTAAACGACATTAGAAACAACTGGGTCTCCCTAATTTGTTTTCAAAGAATATAATTTTAAGAGGCACTGCCAGGGAAAAAATACCGACTACAAAGAGCTAAGAGCTTACCGAAAACGAACGCTGTGAAAGGGTGAAGCGACTGGAAGCTGTTTTAACGGCACAGCAGCGCTTTTTTACAATATCCTGCGAGTCAAATGCAAATGCATTCAAAGGCGAGCTACGAAGTCGCGCTGCTGATCACCAAGCACTTCAAATCTTTCACGGAGGGTGAATTTATTAAAGACTGTTCAAATAATGCCTAGCTGAATAGTCGTCCCTCACACATTTTAAACTTACCAAATCTGGCCCGCTTTCTGAAAGCTCTGGACACCCCTGGGTTAAAGTTTTACAACAATAACTCAGAGTTAAAGCTAATTATTTATAACTTTACCAATAAATCGTTAACGCTCCTTTAAGTCAAGTTAATTAAACCAGCTTAAACTGAAATGCTAAACCTGTTTTAAATTCTTAATTCAGGGTTTGTGCCGCTTTGAAGCTATAAATCCAGATTTAAAGCTTATTTTTAACTCTATTGTTAAAGCTTTTAAGCTGCTTAAACCAATTTCAAACAAACCATCTTAAACTAAAATGTTCAACAAGCTTTAGCTCAATGTCATGCAGCTTTAAAGGTAAAGCTCCTAAGTTAAATATAGTTATTTTAAACTCTAATTTCCAAGCTTAAAAGCTGCTTTATATTTAGTTAATCAAACCAACTTAAACTAAAATGTTTAATCTGCTTTAAATCCTTAACTCGGGGTTTATGATGCTTTAAAGCTAAAATATCAGAGTTAAAACATTATATCTTTTAACGTTGACCGCTCAAACATTTAACAAAAATAGAACAAGTATAAATATGAACGGCAGCGCAGTGGTTAGCGCGTGTGCGGCACAGTTCTAAGGTCTTGGGAACCTCCTGTGTGGGTTCAAATCCAGCTACCGGACTTCCTGTGCGGAGTTTGTATATTCTCCCCGTGCTTGGGTGGGTTTCCTCCTGGCACTCCGGTTTCCTCCCACATTCCAAAGATATGCATTTCGGGTGGATTGGCCGGTCCAAATTGTCCCAAATGATTGCGATGTAATGTTTCTCTTTCCAAAAAAACTGACAAGCCCGACACACCAAACACAAATTTGAGTGCGACATTTCAGGAGCTTTGCTCCCCAGCGCGTTCCTGGCCCTTATCTCGCCACGCAACATCTGTGCACCGTCTGTTTGTGTGTGTCACACTGCAATTTACGCTCACCACAAGTCAAGACAGTTGATACCGAAGTAGCAATTAGCCCTTAGACTGCAACCGTCGCGCTGTCAACTTTGTCACTCGCTTTCATCTTGCCTTTCAAGAACCAATTTAACAGCGAGGGGAGCCCGCCGACAAAAACAGGCCTGCGGCTACTTGAGCGATAAACTTTTGCAAATGTTGCGAAACTGGCGGATTATTTCAGCTGATTCTTTTCTTTTTTTTAGAAACGCCGTGTGGTAATCCCGGCATAAATTCGTATCGCTCTCAAATTTCCACTTCGGTTTTTGGATGGAGGCATGGAAAAGCAGCAACTGAATTTGAAAGCCAGATGCAAAGGCAATACATTCTTTCCCTCTTTGCATTTTTTCAATAAAGTGGCAAATAGAGGGCTAAGGATAACCTAATTTGACTCACGACTGGAATGGGGTTAATTAAACCCAACTTCCTGGGTTGTTTTGCTCAAACAACACCCTACATTCTGGTAGTTTAGTACATAAAAGCTTTCCCCAAATTACGTTCGTCTTGTTTTTTTTGTTTCTTAATGGGTGTTTTTGTTTAACCCATTCACTGGCTACCATTAAAAAAAAAAATCTCAGACATTTATGAGATTTTCACTATCTTTCAAAGACCCCTAAATGTGTTAATATGCAAAAAATAATAATAAAAAAACTTTCCAGTGCAAAACAAAATGGAGGGAGGGATGATCGGAATTTTGTTTTTTGGGGGGGATCAGAGTTAGTAAATAAAAAAATAAAAAAATGATATGAAAATGCATCTTTAGCATTAAGTGACTTTAATTCACTCTCAAATTCAACAATGTTGACATAAATAACTTTTTCCTGAATTGGTAAAAAACAAGAAATTGGATGATATAGGACATACAACTCCCCAAAACTACCTAATTGTTTATAAGACAACACTTAGCATCTTTGGGATTGAGTGACTTACACCTACTCCAAAAATTGGAAGACTTTGCTTTGAATAAACCTTTTGAGTATTGATCATTAAGTTACAAACAAACACAAATATTGGGTCACATAGGACAAGAAAAATGCCCAAAACTGGCTAATTATATTTAACGACCCCTTGCGTCTCTGGCATTGACTGACTTAAAATCACTCTAAAAATTGGCAGTTTTCCTTCAAAAATGGTTTCATGAATTATGTTGAAAACAAACCAAGAATGTGGGTAATATAGGAAAGAAAACTGTCTAAAACTGGCTAGATATATGTAAGACAACCCCTTGCGTCATAGGCATTGAGTGACTTAAAATCACTCTAAATATTGGTCATTATATTAAAAAGTAAAATCAAGAAGTCAGATCATATTGCTCCAAAAAACACCCAAAACTTGATAATTATATGCCTGACAATCTCACTAAACCTTTTTTTTTTTTTTTTTTTTTTTTTGAGATCATTCTTTTTTGTACGAAAACATATTTATTTCACATTGAATTCAGGTTCATGTGTTTAAAACAAACTAGGATTAATTTGCTTTCGAAGAACATTAAAGATTGCAATGTTTTAGACAAAATACCCCAGAAAACTGTACCTTAACTAATCCAAGTCATAAATCAGTCCCATTCTGACGCAGTTTGGGCTATTATAACGTTCAAAATTATTTGAACTTTGATTGTGTGCCAACAATCCGTCTAATTTTGCACAGTTCTGAAAAATGTATGCCAGTTCCCTGCCGTTTTTGTGTTCTCAGCTGCAGGCCAACGTCACCGCCTATTGTTTCGGCAACAGATGATGTGAAACGCCGCCTAGTCTTTCGTAGGCAGAAATCGTTTTCAAACTGTGAAATGTAAAGTTTCTTCCAGAACCGCAACACTCTTAATGGTGATCTGCTAACAAGGACCATGTGTGTGATCGTAGGCCTCTTTTGCGTCTCGGCTTTCGGAATCCAAAAGTGCGTCAGTATGTTCTCTAAAACAGTGGTTCTCAACTGGTCTGACTTCTGGACCCACCATTCCACCCTTATGAGAAGCTGCAACCCCAATCGAGAAAAAAAAATCCACTTCTCTAATTTGCTGGAATTTAAGGATTTTGCACTTTAAAACGGAAATAAGAGAATCTAAAAACTAAAAGACCACCAGAACCAAAACGACTTCAAGTACCTTATATACTGGCATATAAACGTAATTAGCGTATAAGCGACGACCTAATTAATAAAACGTTTACCGAATTAAAAATAGTTATTAATTAATGGAGAGAATAAAGATTAATATACTGGTAAAAAGCAAACCATTTACAGTACCTTCCAGAAGTACATCAATGGCACACTATTTTTGTATTCTGCAATCATTTTTCTGTCCGATTTGATTGTTGTCACTTTTTTCCACGTTTCTTTACATTTATCACAAACTTTTCTGGGATCCATTATGATGGGAAGAAAACCAACAAAATCACAATAAAATGAGACGTGGTCCTTATCAAGAGACACTGATTAACCGAAAGGCTAGAAGAGATCGGGCGGGGAATAATTGCCATCTACTGTTAAGAAGTGTAGTTGACCCTATGTATTTCCTTCTTCTTGGCATTATTTTGCCAAGGCAATGGCCCGCAACCCACTGAAAATTGGTATGCAACCCACATTTAAGTCCCGACCCACCAGTTGAGAAACGCTCTAAAATCCCATATCTTTTGATTTTCTTTAAAGGGACAATGTGTATTATTTGACCACTAGATGTCACTGTATTGTGTCATGCAACCTAAAACGAGTGCTACAAAGTGAAAGAAAGACTACAAAAAAATCAAAGTAACCAAACAGCACAGTTTTTCTTACGTTTTTGACTACCCTTTTGCAAAGTTTTTAGTTATAACGATTTTACCACTAGGTGAAGCTAAATAATACCCACTTATCCTTTAAGTTTGAAATTTTCTTGTGATCTTTTGTATGGATTGTAGCTTATGACACAGTTGTTTTTTTAATATCCAACAGGGAGGAAGAAGTGCAATAAGAAGTCTGAAAGGGCTTCTTGTTTGATTTATTACCTCAGTATTTTGCAGACGAAGTGCGGCCTCAGTTGTTTGTTTTGTGAAGTATGTTGTGAAAAGGTCAATAAAATATGCCGTCGAGGAAAAACTTGACCAAGGCAATTCTCCCTCTTTTCCGCTCCACCTTTTCCTCACCTCACCTTACAAAAATACTCCCCCCGCCGGCTTTAATGACTTCTATTCGGTGACCCGGTTCCCATTTGCCGCATTTTGTTTTACTGTTTGCCATTTAACTGTCAGCACCGTTTTGTAGCACCTCCTACTTATAATGCTATATTTTAATAGCAGCGCGACAGGAAAATGAGTGCCATGTGTGGAGGATCTCAAATAACCGACTGCAATTGGGTTAAATGTGGTGTAATCTAAGTGGGTGTGGCCGGGAAATGAGTGATATTTTCGAACACTTCATACCGGCTGAGGTAGAGTTGTGGTATCAGATTACAGTAGACCCCCGGGATGCAACATTACTCCATTCTGATGTGGGTATTGCGGGGTACCTACGGGTGCTTAAAATCCAAGAAAAGGCTTGATTTGTATTCTTGTGTTTTCAAGATTTGAAAATTGCTTGAATTCTGGGTGAAGTGTAAGTAACTGCTTAAAATTGTTGCCATATGTCTTGGCGTTCTGAATCGATAGACTACGCATTAAATGAAGAAACATAATACAAGTCTGCTTAAAAATGACACGCCTGTTCTGGTGGCTTTGCTTGCCATTCCATTTCTTCTTCACTGGTTATTAACGGCAGTGAGTATTAGTTTGTATGTCATTGTCTTGGGAAGTGTCATCGCCCCCTACGGGTCGCGCCCAAGATGACAGATGCATGTTACACCTAAACATGGCACTGTAAAATGTGTATTTTAATGTGCAAGGATTATGTATCAATTGAGAATATTTGTTATGAATAATGTAAAAAAAAATGGAAGTTTGTGTTTCCCCAAGGGTGAATTGTAATAGGTAGTACTTCTTGAAACTGAAAATGTAAGCAACATATTATCGCCATTTTTACCCAACACCTATATGGAGACAGATTTGTCTTAAAAATATTTACACGCATATTGTTCAGATCCACACATATATTTGTGATTTACTCAAGGGCTATAAATCATACGTCTTGATAAAGGCGCATGCAAGATTAAAAATTGCAAATGCAAGTCACTGATGTATTTGTTAATCTGCAAAATGCAGGATTCACACGAGATTATTTTAATGGTACTAGAGAAATTGGAGAATTGAATTTAAAAATCTGTATTCAAGTGCTTGAATTTGGCCATGAAAAAAGGTGTATGAATGTTAAATGAAATAGCCGTTTAGTGGGGGGATATAAACCTATGGTAATTAGCAAATGCGTTCCAAGCCCCGGTACCCCAGATCAAAACACTAAAATAACAACAGTACATACAGTATACAGTAGTAAGTACTACTTGTGTGCAGTATAAATAACATTGTAAAGAAATAAACACGTAAAAGGAAAAAGGAAATTTAATTGCGTGACTTGAGAGAGGAGACTGTAGATTCTAATTAAAACATATGTTTTAAAACTTCTACTTCTAGACTTTGTTGCTTTAATCACCTCCTTATTCTTGATAATTGTCCTGATTGGAAAGGGCCATAATCTTTGGCATGGGTAACAATGCTTGTGCCTTCTTCATATTTCTTTATTATCTCAAGCTTCATTGTTATCTTCTTGCATCTCCCTTTAGCATGCCTCTGTCATTTTTAACTTTTTTTCCTTTTCTTTTGCCTGGGAAGCAGCATGCAGCAGTAGGCCAGGTAGGGAGAGATGCTAATAGTGTGCCTGTCTGTCACACACCAGGCATAAACTTAGAGTGGCCGAGGGCACTGGTGAGAGAGAGAAGAGTTGCGTCATCTACTTAGAGCGACGTATTGAGGATATTGGTGGGGGAGTAAAATATCGTTCCCAGGACAAAAGTATCGATCTAATTCAAGTACCTAGTTTGTATCGATAAATTGTTATTTGAAACGATCAGCCCACCCTTATGCACCTAGTCTGTTCATTTTTTGAGTCAGGAGAAAGGGGTGCCATGTTTTGCGAGGACCTACTTTTGAGTTTTTTATTGTAGATATAATGTGAAATAATTGTGTTCCACTTCACGATTGTCTTACATGTTGTTGATTCTTACAAAAGTTTTAAGTTTAAAGCCTGAAAGGTGGCAATATGACAAAAAGTTCTTGGGGGGTCCAATACTTTTGCTTGGCACTGTATGTGTTGGAAAATAAATGATGCGTATACTTGCCCTCTGGATAATGTCAGCAAACAGAAGAGGCTAAATTGCACATGTTAGCCCAAGTGACATCACCAGAAAACGGAAGACAAAACCTATTGTTAGCAACAAATCCGCCTCGTGTCTGGTATGTGTCATAACATCTCCTCCCATGCGGTTGCCTCCGGAAAAAAACAAACCGACATAATGAAAGCGTAGCGCTAAATCACAGGACGGAGGAATGAGAAGTTGAATGCACAATGAAAAACAGTTTGTCCTTGTTTTTAACCATGGGAACAACAAAACTTGATGTTTTGTAAAAACTATTTTCTTTGAAGGTGCATGCCGGAGGGTTGTACTTTTTTACTCGTGACTGACACCTCTGGCCTTAAGCGTGAATGCAGGCTTAACATTTTAAAGCAGGGGTCTCAAACTCTCGGCTTGCAGGCCAATTGCAGCCCGTGGGATAATGGTTTGAGGCCCCCTCTTGAACTCATTCAGTGTTATATTGTCAAATCCAGAACAGGCAGTAGACACAAAGATGTTTTACGTTTCACTCAAAGCTTTATTGGCGAATCGAGGAAGTCAGGCAAAGGGAAACAAAAAACAGCGATCCAGGGCTCGCTGGGCACGAGGAGCAGGAAGCCCTCGCGAATGAAGCGTGGTTGGATATCGGAAGCAAGTTGGGCAGCCGGGACCGGGGAATGGAACGTGGTCGGAGGACAGAATCAAGTCGGGCAGCCGGACAGGAGTTCAGAGCGTGGTCGGAGGACGGAAGCAAGAAGGGCGGCCGGGACAGGAGATAGGAGCGTGGTCGGAGGACGGAAGCAAGTCGGGCAGCCAGGACAGGAGAACGGAGCGTGGTTGGGGATCGGGACAAGTCAGGTACGGGAGGATTGGGAAGCCAGAGACGGACGAGCAGGAAACAGGACAGGACGGGACAGACGGGAGCCAGAGTCAAAAAGTGCTTGCCTTGCATGTGTGGAGGTTCGCTGACGGACTGACCAGGAGTGAATAAGAATGATGTATTTAAATAAGAGGAGAACTAATTATGAAAGGAGGGAGAGCTTGGGCTAAACGAGAGAGCGCAGGTGAGAGCAATGGTAAATGGTCTGCATTTATATAGCGCTTTTCAAGTCAATGAAGACCTCCCAAAGCGCTTTACAATGTGCTTCACACTTACCCATTCAGGCACACACTCACACACCGAATAGCGGCCATGCAGCAATGCAAGGCGCTGACCTGCTAGGCAAATCATGACATATAACGTATAGTTGCATTTTCAGAAGAGTTGTCGCTAAATTCCAAAACGTTTTTTACTATTTATAAGTCTTTGGTGCAGCCCTTCCATGAATTACCAGCCCCTACGAATGAAATCAGTATGCTAAGTCAACACTAGATGGCAAGAGTGCCTTTCACCATATCTTTGCCAACACTTAGTGCCTAGTTTTGTTTCAGTATGAAAGCGTGTGGGTGCCAAAGTTGTGTTGAAAACGTTTTTCTCTGAAGTTTTCTTGAAAACAAGTTTTTACAAGAAACTTAGCAATGTTCCACTGTTGTTACTACACAATTTTAAAATCTAGAAGGTTCATAATTGCCTTTGTAGCTAATATGTTTAGTAAGCCGTCAAAAATGAGTCCAAATGGCAAAATTCGGCTGGCATTGGCACTTCACATTTGATAGAAACGTCTGGCACTGCGTGAGTTAATATGAAATTTTAAAAGGAGAATGTGTATTATTTAGCGCCTCCTAGTGAAAAAAAAAAGATTTTAAAAATGTTGCGGGGGTGCTGGAGCCCATCCCACCCATCCTCGGCAGTGGGCAGGGGAACCCTAAATTGGATGCCAGCCAATCGCGGGGGACATAAAGACAGACAACTCAATCGCTCATTCACATCTAGGGACAATTTGGACCGGTCAATTGACTTCATATGCATGTTTTTGGAATGTTGGAGGAAACCCATGCAAGCACGGGGAGAACATGCAAACTTCACACAGGAGGTTCGATCTCATGACTTTAGAATGGTGCCGCACACGTGCTAACCACTGCTCTGCCGTGCTGCCCCAAGTTTAACCCAGTTATTTAAAAACATAAAAAAGCAAGGTTTCTTACTTTAAGCTTTTTTATTTGAATGAAGGAGAACACATTTTAAACTCAATTACCCAAATTCTAATGACTAGCGCTGACCTGTGACTGGCTGGCAACCAGTTCACAGCTGGGATGCGCTCCAGCACCACCCGCGACCCAATTGAGGATCAGCAGTGCATATAATAAATGGATGGATGGATAATGACTAGCACTCTTGCTAACAGCGAGACTGAAGGAATGACAACAGAAAAAGCATGAATTTTAAGGGCGGGGACACACACTTATTTTTATCCCCAAAAATGCAGTGGCACATTACCAAAGAAAAATAAACTAAAATAATGAAATTCACTGTGAATTAAAATAGATTATGTTTTGAGATTATTGTTTTATGTTAAACATCTGCTGGTTTTTATTCAGGCCCGTTATTTAACTTTCAATTGTCTTATAGAGTGAAAACGGTATTTGAAGTCTTTGAAAAAAATATTTTTGATAATTTTATTGTTTTTTTATGAATCTTATTTTAACTATAGAATAAAGTGAATAGAGTAAAATGCAACGGGATCCGGTTAAGGGGAATTAAAGGTATGTATTGTCCTCTTGTGGTCAAACGGGGTAACTGAAAAACTACTTTAAAATAATATAATAATAATAATAATAATAATTTCCTTTGTATTGTCATTCTTTGTAAGAACGAAATGTCGATACACCTGACCCGTTGTAGCGAGCCGATGCAGCCGCAGCCAACAGAGGGCGCCGCCATTTTACCAATGTTATAAGTCTTAGGTATGACTCGATATGTAGTTTATTTTGTGCTCTCTCGACTGATAAGACTAAGAAACATTTTATTTTATTTTATTTGTAAAGTTTAAAAGTTTCTTAAACTGCAATAAAAAAAAGTCTTATTAAATGAAATTACATCTATATCAGCAGTGAGATGTTCGAATTTGCGTTGCCTTTTTACCAAAACGAATCTATTGGAAAAATATTCAAAAGTACCCGTTAATGTACTTTACTACACACGCAGAGAGTAAATATAAGCTTTTAAATTGGCGCCAGTTTATAAAATTTCCAATTTATTCTCGGTGGCAGTGAACGCAACCAAATGAAGACCACAATTGCAGTGACGTCATATGACGAGTATTCCGCAGGTGACTAAATTAAAAACAAATTCGTGGCGGAACAAAAAGTGAGCGCACACAATAACGTCACGTCACCAGCGGTTCTTGTGTACTGCGTACTTTAACTACGTTTATTTATCGCTTTCCATCGCTAATTTTTAATTGTTCAAACCAAAAAAAAGTTGCCTTCGAATGAGTTAACTCGTAATTAACGATTAGCGGTCATCTCTCAACCGCTAGCTTAGTTTTTGCTAGCCGTAGCGACTTAAACATTTGGAAGAAAACAAGTTAGACGAATAACGAAAGACGACGGCTGTGTAAGTATACACTTACATTTTCCAATAAATTGGCAGTATTTTATCCTACAAAATGTATCTTGACAGAAATAAAGAGAAAGGTGTCTTTTTTTATCTTTAAACTTATTTCCAGGAGAGAGGAAAAAATGATAAAAAGTGAGGTCCTTGAAAATGTATCGTCACTTAATCACTGGTTTGTTTACTGTGTTTAATCAAGATAAACAATGGTTATGATACATCTTTTAAAGTATTGCATCTATTTTGGGGATCAAGCCCGGCATACGACATTAATCCATTGAGATCGCAAAGTGAAAATGCCGTATAGTGGTTGAAATAAACTTATTGTCAAGTCATATTTATTTGTATAACCTTTAAGTACAACATTATCATAGACCACCATCATAACATCCCCCGATCTGAAACCTACATGAGGGCAAGGAATAAACTCAAAAGCCTCAACATGAGGAATTAGCTCTGACTAGCCGTTACTCTAGATAAAAACCTAAAAAGAAAATAAACATTTTGTACACAATAGTCATATTACGTTTTTGCCATGTTATTCATTTCTACAATTTCAATAGTACCATTTTAGAAAATTAAACACATTTTATAAGTCGTTGTGTTGTCTAAATGTTCCATTTTCAACACCAAACAGAGGACTTCTGAGATCACAATTTATTTGGTCTCTACTAAGAATGTAAGTAAAATCATAATTTTATTTCAGCATTGTCTAAAAACATGGTTGACATTTTTCCAAATGATCTATCCCCAGCAGCAATTTCAGACTACCATGATTTGAAGACACTAAAGATTTAAACATTTTTCCTCAATGACACCTGCAACAGTTGCTAGGAAGCACTAAACAAATGCAATTCTTGTTCAGGTGATTTTGGCGCCATGGGAGGAAGATCGCAGTAACTAAACCTAAACAAAGTGGACTACTCTTGTTATATTTTACAACTCGTTTTTGTTTGTTTGTTTGGTGGATCCACATAACTCTGGTAAGAAAACTTTTCAATCTATTTACTTTCCTAGTGGTAGGCTTACATACTCCATGCACATGCCAAAAACGTATACAGCTAACCAGTATACTTGTTGTGGCCTTGCAGAAAAATGCCCAAGTCAAAGAAAGAAAGCAAAAAACCTATACCGCGAAGCAAAGCATTCACCTCGCAAATGGCCATCAATTGTGTCGTCCTGCTTCAGGACGGCAGACAGCGGCTCAATCTCAGTTTCCAATATTTAGACGCCGTGCCCGATGTCGTCCACAAACTCTTCCGAGTGGAGGAGCTGTACCTTGGCAGGAACCTCATCGTCAGCCTCCCTGATTTTCTTCATGACTTTATCAACTTACAAGTTTTGGACCTGCACAGCAACTATGTGAGTACAGTATTCTTTAAGCATTTTGTGGGCTGACTTTCGCCTCAATGCATTGCTTTTTTTTTTTTTTTATCGAATAGATATGAACTTTGTAAAACCCTGACGCCCCTTCACAATCTAACCCAATCGGATAACTGCGTTATTCCCTGACGACTGATTGGATTAATCCGAATAAATAGTTAACACGTATTTTGGCAAATAATCAAGTATATGTGTCGTTAGCAAGAAAACCGATCGGGGTGGGTGACCAGGCACGAGCAATAGCATCACACGATTAGACATTGTTTCTGCATTTTACTTTCCACATAGAATAAAAGATGTCTTTCATATCACTCATCAAAATCAAGTCCAGTGCTTGTTTGCATCGCTGCTACGTTCTGTTTGTGAGCAAGGTCCGCTCGTACTGCCAAAAGCATGGACTTCCACTATATATAGACGGATAAGCCCGTGGCAGAAGAAAATTAAGTGGTAACGTCTCAGAGAAATCAATTATCCATGATGATTTTTTTTAGCGAGTTAGGCATAGTTTGCGTGTATGAGTCTTCTCTGTACTACATGTCCCACAGTGATTTGAGGCATTGAAACATCCCAAATGAGGATAATGTAAAAGTATAGGTTAACGGATTGATTGTGTTAATATATTGTTCCTAATTCTCATATGATCACCTAATACTAGTCCTTATGGAAAGGGTTAGTTGTGAAAATCGATGGATTACTATTGGTTAAAAGAAATTGGTCTTTATGACCAAAAATGTCATAATTTCCTGTTTTGACCTTCAGCTGGAGGAGGTCCCTCGCAATCTGGGCCTCCTGAAAAACTTGATCGTCTTGAACCTGTGTAATAACCGTCTGGCGCAAGTTCCCAAGGAGCTCGGCATGCTGCAGAACCTCCAAAAACTCTACCTGGGCCTCAACCAGCTCCAAATGCTCCCCACGGGCATTGGGAACCTGAAGGAGCTTGTCTACCTGGGCTTGTCTGACAATAAATTTAAATCAGTGCCGCCCTGCATCGCCAACCTCAGCAAGCTGAAAAGGGTTAACTTTGACAGGAATCCCTTCCCCCCGCCCCCAGTGGATGAGAAAGATATAATCCCTAAGAAGTTTTTCTTGGCTAATGCACGTGATCTGTGTCGGGAATGCCGTACTAATTGCAGGACAGAAAGAAAGAAGCTGCTGGAGGCCATAGAAATGAGGGAAGCTGCTGCTGCGCCTCCGGTGCGAGTGGAGACGGTTACCTTAATTATGTAATTGCCAAAGAACTACTTTATTCACCAACATGAAAACAAAACAGCACCTCAATAGCTCACGTCATGAATTGTTTTTTTTTTCAATTTAATACCAAGCAGTACAATATTGTAAACGGATTGAACCTCAAATTTGGCAGTGATTCTTTCTCCCAACACTAGAGAGCGCACACGTCCTACGGATATTATCACCAGCCGCGAGCCTTCCAAAAACAAAATACTGTAGTGTAAAATGGAACCTTGACTCAGCAGAAAATCAATTAGTGTCCGCTAGAGGGCCGCAAAGTCATAAATGTGGTCATAAATGTGACTGACTAACTCAAACAGGAAGGGAATTAAAATAAATGATTGTTTTCCTGCAAGGTTACGGTAAAACCGTATTGATCCATCTCCATGAATAATTCTATGTCAAGGTGGTAAAGGCATCTCTTAATCTGTTGATTGCATTAACTCCTATTTCTTCACAGTACACAGTGACATGTTTTTTATTATAGTGCTGTCTGGACATAAATAATATCACATCAGATACATTCATTGGGATACAGGCTGTCTTATAGCAACTCAGCTGAGAGTTGATGATACTAACCACTATCCAGTTCATAGTACCTAGACTTTTAACATTGAAAATATTCCAGATCGTATATAACTCGACTAAAAACTCAGACTTTGCTGGGCGGGCACTTTCCATACTACCTCTTTCCACAATGCTCCCCATTGAGAATCAATTCAGCCTTTTTTTGTTCTTTTACAATCAGCTATTCCATTAGTCCGACTCGTTAACCCGTCTGTCAGATGCCCAAATTGAGCGAATAAAAGTGCACCACCAGTGAATATTGCAGCTGTAAATAGAATTTAATTTATTTGAATTACCTTGCTCCGTTTTCCCATTAATTGGGCATTTGGACTGTAAGAAATTAGACCAAAAAGTAAAAAGGTGCTTTTTCAGCTTTTGTTTGTTGTGCCTTACTTTCTCTTGAAGTTGTTTTAAATAAAATGGACCAACCCTTTACTTGGGCGATTTGACCCAACATCTTAGATTGTTTTACAGATACAACCCCGACAAATTGTATAAAGTTTTAGGTTTGTTTTTTACTGTATTGTTTTTCTGCAAAATGGGTATTTTGGTAATAAATAACGCTCCGCAAAATTGGGTTCTTTTATACTAAACCGTCGGGGTAATCTTGTTTAAAACAACCCAAACAATTGAGTCATTTTGCGTCAAATTAATTCAAGTATGGGTTGGGTAGCATTTTTGACCCAAATGTTAGAGTAAGAAGACAATAGGTCTGATTGCAGACAACCTTTAGTTTTACAAGTTTAACCTTCAACCTACTCCAAAACCCTAAATGAAGCTTTTAGGGTTAGTTCCCACACGTGGGAACTTTGAGATTGTGATTCATGGCTGCATCACATCTCGTCCGCAATACGTTGCTACTCTACTTTTAACTGGCACACGTAAGGAGCACATTACAGCGTTTCTGGCTTCCCTTTATTTGCTGCCTGTGCAGTTAAGGGTTCTTTTTAAGATTCTTTTATATGTTTTTTATATCTTTAACTGGCTTTGCCCCTCCTTACATCAGTGAGCTGCTTCAATGTCATGCTCCTGCTCGGGACCTCAGGTCAGCCGATCAGCTGCTACTGGAGGCACCGAGGTCAAAGAAGTAACTCAGAGGGTACAGAGCCTTTTCTGTTGCTCCCAAATTTTGGACCAATTTGCCCTTGCACACCAGACACTGTCCATTTTTTCCTTGGTTTTGGACATTTCTACTTTTTTTATTTTGTTAAACTTTTTGTGCGTTTTATTTTACGGTCTATCGGGGGTTTTTGTTAACTATGTTTTACTTGTGTACTGCACTTTGTCTTCAGTTGTGGCTGTTTTAAAGGGCTTTATGAATAAAATTGAGTTGAATAGTTTGAGACCCTAGTTTTAGAGCAAAACCATACCATATTTTGAACCCTGGGGTTAGTTTTAAACCTTTGTTGGAAACCCTAGCTGAGTTTAAACCCCCTACTTTAAAACCTAAATTTAAACCTTAGGGTTGTTTTAAAACCCTGGCTCCTGTTTAAAACTTTTTTTCTTGTAAATAAAACTGTTCATGCGGGATGCTGTCGGTCACCCCTCTCGAGGGACATGACCAGGATCTATAGATAGATAACACTGTTCATGAGTGTTTCTAGTACTGGGTTGAGAAACATTTAGAATTTGTAATAAGGCACCTAAACGGCTTTCATATTAAAAATATAAATGCGTGGTCTGACATTGAATTTAAGCTGGCCATGTTCTGTACTTTCATGTTCTAGTGGTTTGTTTTTTTGTTGTTGTTTTTTTTTGTGGAACCTTAGTAGTTGACGTCTGAAAGTAAGTGGTCCATAATGTCCCGTGCTGTTTTTCTTTTATATTAACAGCAACAGCTAGTGTGCCTGCGTTATATTTAAAGGTTAGTCATTTGAATTTTCTTCTGTCCATGAAATGTTTCCTGTGTTGTCTCTTTAAATGCTTTGTTATGTTAGTCGGAAAAGTCGGTCTATTTACGCATGAATGTGTTTCCTTCATCTTCTTTAGTGTTTTTCTTCTGTTTTGACATCTTGCATTCACAATTTAAATCTTGTTGCGAAATGTAGTTTTATCCGGTCTGCTCTCTCCATGGCATTGCATTAATTCATGCCTGTAATAAGTTACTGACAATAGAGTTGGGGGTCATAAAAGTGGGTTAAAACGAAACACACGTCTACTTTGCATCCCTCTTAGTGTGTCAATGATCTCTGTTAACAAGCTCTTATTCCATGTTTTGGATATTTGAAATTTGGTATTGGGATTCATTTTGTTTCACGCTTTACAATGTGTGGGAAAACTCGTATTTATCAACTCCTACTAAATTAACACAAACCCTGCAAAATTACACATTTAAATAGTGCTCCAGCCCTCAAAATGTTCAGTTTTAATTTGAATTATCTTCCCTCATTATCCTGGATCCACTTTTTTGCAGTTACAGATCTATCCACGTTTCATTGCTAGCTAGCCCAACAGTAACCTGTCTGAATATGTCTCTCAACACAAAATTTTGCAGACTCCCTAAGCGCTAGCACAGTGTCAGATGCCAACAAAGATGTTTCTGAACTACCTCATTGGGCATTATTGACTAATTGGAATCCTATTTATTCTCACACAATCACACTACTGACCAATTTTTGACAGAAAATGTCCACTGCAGCCAGTCCAGCCCAATCAATAGCACAAAGTCAACAGTAACACCTTCCAGAGTCAGGTCCTCCCTCGGCTTATGTTAACACAGCCCATCCCTGCTCCCATGAAATTTTAATCATCACTTATTTCAATATTTCAAAAGCTCTCAAATCCAGTGATGTTATTTGGTCGACGGGTCAGGTTCAGGACAGGGACAGCTGTTGCGAAAGATCACCTCGAGTTTTTTCAGTCTGAGGGGGGAAAAACAGGCCTTTGAAGCTTTTTAGATTTGAGCTTCACACTATCAGGCTTTTATGTGGTCTTTACACCATAAATGTCTCCACTAGCGAGAAAGACGACACTGGGTCGGGTGGCGGAATCACAAACAAGTGCGTGCCACACCCAAGATGGAGTGGTCACGTTGTTTTGACTGAGAAACCACAAATAGGCTTCTATTTTTTTGTCTTCTGACCCTAATCTTTCGATCTCATTCCAATTTGTAAGTGTTGCTTGGTTTCAGATGCACGTTAGCTTTTGTGTCAAGAAAGCGTACGTATATAAACACAGCCTCCACGCCTCCTTCCCTCTGTAATAAGAGCAGCTGCGGCCGCTCTGATTCGATTCCAGCGCGGGACTCATGGCTATTATCCAGTGTGGACTGGCTGCTGCTGCTGTGGCACAGCTGCGCCTACAACAACAGAAAAGCCACTCGAGAGTCGTAAATTTAGACACCACGCTGACAGAAATACGTTTGAAAAGGTTGCTGAGAGGAGTTTTACGAAAACTGAATTGTTTCTATAGCCTTAGTTTTTGGAATTGTCATTTTATAGTGAGGAATCCTGGTGGAGGAGTGGGCTAGCATGCTAGTCTTGGGTAGTTTGAATGTTTGCTAAGGAATTTTAAGACTACGTTTTCAATATGTTAGATTTAAATTGTTGGTTTGAATTGTTTTAGATTGAATATGCGAACCGATGCCCAGTTGGGGATAGGTTAGAGGGTTAGCATTCATGGGCTAGGGTTTAAGGGTTAGGATTACTGTTAAAAGTGAGGTTAGGGAGGGCTACATGTTTAACATGGGATTAGGGGGTTATGTTTAGTGGGTTGTGGTTACTGCTAGGGCAGGGTTCGTCTAAGGTTACATGTTTAGGGTTTTATTGTTTGGGTAAGGTTAGTGTGGAGTTAGGATTAGAGAGTTAAGCATTAGGGGGGTACAGTTTGGTGGGGTTAAGGCTATTGGATTGGGGTAAAACCTTTTTGATCCAAACAGGCATGAGGCAATCTATATATATATATATATATATATATATATATATATATTTGAGAGAGCCACACCATATATTTCAAGACAAAATTCAATAAGACTGCCAGACAAAAGCTAATTCAGCAAATTTTATTTTACTGTTTGATGATTTGATAAAATCTATTAAATAGTAATGATGCCAGAGCCTGTAACCAGTATGAATATACATATACCACTTAAAATGTGTCTCCCTCCCGCAGTTAAGAGTGTTTAGAATCGTTTTGACTGCCATTTTGTCCTATATAATGTTTTAGAAAAGGTGCAAGCAAAGTTCTTTTGTAAAAATGTCACAGATTACTGCAAACGAGGATACCATTGTATTTACCTTCAGTGCAGACGGTGCTGGGCAAGGAGAAATTGTGTGCCCCCTTTGTCTAGCTTCTCTCATTTCTATTGCTCACCCAATCACATTCCTCTAGGTCAGACCTGGGCACTCCGGTCCTGGAGGGCCGCATGTTCTGCATGATTTTTGGGGTTTCTCTGATCCAATACAGGTGATTCCAATCACCAGTATCGTTAACGAGCACTTGCTAGCTTGCTAACGAGGTTATAATTTGTATCACCTGAGTTAAAGAAGAGCAAACTTCAAAATCTGGCAGGACATGCGGCCCTCCAGGACCGGAGTGCCCATGTCTGCTCTAGGTGCTTTGCTAGAGCTTTTGCCTGAATTTTTTGGGAGGTTGAATATTTTTCTGTGGCTTTTCATAATAATGTGACGAAACAATGAAAATAAATTGTTTAATGAGCTTCCATTTAAAGGATTATTTAGCGATTTACATCCACAATAGTGTCTGTTGGTTTGACACTTTTGAAGTAAATTATGGTTAAAATGGTGTCCTACATCTACCGAAACAAACCCTATGTGCATCGGTATTGTCTCGTGCAACAATTGGCTCTGCATGGAACAATGTAATAAATGATTGCACAATGTACTCATGAAAAGAGCCATAAATGGCTCGGTAGCCGTAGGTTTCCAGCCCCTGGGTTAGGGTTAGCATTGGAAGGATATTGGGTCTAGGATTACTGTTGTGGGGTTAGGGTAACGTGAGGGTTATAGTTGGGGGTTTAGGATTTTGGGTTTGCGGTTAGGGTTATAAAAAATGGTATTGGCTGAACTAATGAAAGGAAACATTTTCAAACATTTGAAAGGGGGTGTGTCGACTTCTTTAAATCCTACATTCAGAATTGCTCCTCCAAGTTGACATTAATCCAAAGATGTATCTGATTCACTGCCATCATTGACATGTTTTGCAGTAATGTTATTAGTCCTGTACAGCTATAGTAACCATAATGTGTAGTCTCTGTTTTGCCTCTGATTTTATAATGTGTTAAGTTCTATTGTGTCAAATATATTTGACTTTGAGCTGAAATGTAATGTCACTTGAGCAAAACCAAAAGAGGCCAGAATGGTTTATTTTTGTGAATAAATTCAAACTGAATTGTAATTCAAGCGAGACTGTTTAGAAGGAAATGACAGGAGGAGGAAGTATAGAGGGAGGCAAGGCAAATAGACAAGCTGAGAAAGTCCTAATTAACTGGTGGGGGTGGAGACACCTGCCACATGAACTCTCCCCCCTTAATTCCTTTCCACTGTAAAAGAATAACTCAAACTAGTAAAACCAAACCCACAAATAGGCTTCTATTTGATCAGATACAGTAAATATTGGTCTTTTTCAAAAAGCGCCATCCACCCCAGGCGGATGCACAGCTATGAATAATGCAGCAGGGAGGGGTTGAGGCTACTGGGCGTGTGCATGGAACAAGAAACACGGGGGTAGTTTTTCCAGTCCCTCCCTCTCTCCCCCTCCCTTCTTCCCAACCCCCAGCTGACGGCCGCACTGCAGAAGGTCAGAGGGAGGAAGCGGAGGCTGCCGGACGGGTGTGCAGGGGCGGGGTGCTCGGATGCGCACGGACATGCCGACAGGAGAGCCATGACCACCATGCTGAGTCCTAAGATCAGACAGACCCGACGAGGTAGGACATCTATGTTAACTCTTTCACTGACTACGCGTAAACCCGATGCCTCACTTTTAAAATCCACAACTGGACCTGGATCGCATCTCCAGTGTCCTCAGCCTCATCAGCCGGTGGCTCGTAAAGGGACGCGGTAATTAGCGTGTGCCCTCACGTCCACGTGTGTTTCCATCCCCGCTCCAAATTATTCATCTGGATGTGATTAAGATGTAATGAATAGGTCGTGATTGTAGCAGTGGGATGCGGAAATCCTCTTTCGGTACTGTGTGAAATTGCTCTTCAACGTGTATTTGCATATATTAGTACACAATGGGCATGGGGAATGCGTGCCCGTGTTAGCTATTGAGACATTAGTTGATTATATTGGAAAATATGTGATACTAGTTATGTACATGAAATAAAAAGTCCTAACCACATTTTTCAAACTGGTAGTTATTCAATAAAACTTCAGTCCTCATCCTAGATCTTTTGGTTACAAATAATCAAGTCCATTTTAGACCCAACGTTGGGTTATTTTATCCATCCGACCTGGGTTACATTCAACTTAATAAGTTTAATTCAATTTAATGTAAGGGAATTTGGGATGTAAATATTTCCAGAAAACCATTTGACCCCAGAAAGGTCCGATACGAAAGAAGAACCATTTGATTCCTTTTAACCCAGTGGGATTACGGTTCGATTCAATTTTTTATTGGGCAATCTGGATTTAACTTCCTAACAACTGACATTCACATGCTTGGACATTAATGCAGATTTAACAAGAAACTCGTGTTTTAGGAGTTTAAAATTATATATGTAAATGAGTTCACGAGAGTTCTAAAATATCAAACTAAAGAAAATTGTACCTATCTCATATCTTGATTTGAATCGGTTCAACTCTATTATACATGTAAATTTGGAATCAATTCATAGTAAATGAATTTATGAATGCACTCAACTATCCAATTAAAGACTAGCCAATTTGAATTGCAATATAGTTGAGATCGCAGCAATACTATTCAACTCTATTTGACTGCATTTTAAATAAGCGAGCGATTATCCATTCCACCCTCAAATGAGTGTACAGTTCTTCTACCTGACGCTATATGTTGTCGGCATTAATAGATGAATAAATATATATTCATAACGGTCAAATCATGTAAAAACAATTCAATGAATTATTTCATTACGGCATCAGGAATGTCAGAGTTGTTAAGCACAGTGTTTGTTAACCACTGTGCTGTGGTTAATTGTCACTGTGCCATGAGAAATTATCCAATTTGTATGCCTTTGCGATCTAGCGATTGCTATCTTTCATTTGGATTTACTTCATCTGGCGACACCAACTGGTGGTGTTCCGTAGGATTATTTAGATGAAAGAAATGTGCTTTGGCTCAAAAAAGGTTAAAAACAGTGGCTCGATAGTCTTGCAGTTTAGATTAATGTTTGATGATATTGTAGAATGTTTTAAAATTACAGTGAATATTCCCTGTGTTTTAAAAACCAAATACACAAATCCATCCTTGCCACATTTTCCCGAGATGGTCTCCCGGTTTTAGTTACAATCATATCAGATGCCTGCTCCCCTCTCCTTGCAGCATCTCTGACGCCCGTTGCCATGGTTTTACCATCAAAGTCGCTCGTCGGGCACCTGTCAGACTCGACGTGCCGCAATGCTTCTATACAGATACAGCAACGCTCTCGCACCACCGCATCATTTCCTCTCTGAGTCCAGGCTTGATATCATCAGCCACACCTCCTGCCTACTTGTCAGTGTGTAGATTTAAACGAGGTTGGAGTAATTTATCAACGGCGCTAGGCTAAGTTCCGCTCTGATGCACCTGTAACTCTGTCCGCCATAAATCACCGCCCAACGACTGGATTAATGGAATTAAATTCCTCCGGCGTTTCTCAGTGTGAAAATGTGGTGCATGACTAGTTTGATGCTACGCTTTAGACATAGTAAAACATTTTTGATGAGCACTACAGACGGACGTCGAAATCATGTGAAGTGTTTTTCTTGTTTTTTGGGGGGCTTGAGTCATCAAAGGGGTGTGTAGAAGTTTCCGCAGTTTTGCTTACTTTATTTTGTGCACGCAGTTATATTTTTTAGCTTCTTTCATTTTTATACATGGTATCTAAAGAATGTATCGTGTATGTGCCATGTTTTTCATGAATAGATGGATTTTTCTTTAAAAATGAGTATGAAGTAAAAGTGTATGGTGAAAACAGTGGTGTTTCAATATGGAGACATAAAAATGAAATGTATAACTTTTTATAGCCCTCAAATGTTAAAAACCCTACGACAATCAGGTTAAATATGTATTTACCCCTAAAAACATCTTAAGATATTGCTTTCCCTAAAAAGAATATACAGACTATTGCAGATAACAAAGTAAATTTTGCGGTTCTTCTATATGTGTGTACTTATTTGTATAACGCTGCTCCCAGTGCCAAATATAAGCATATTCCAGAAAGAGTAGCAAAATATCCATTAATGTAAAACAAATAAGTTTTGGCAAAAGCTGTGTTATAGTTAGGATTTTGCCTTAATTTTGGTACTGAATGGCTTTATCCTTAACAGAATTAGAAAATTGTTAAAAAAATGTTATTTTGTTTTAACAAATGACAAAAGAATTGAATGTGTTTAAACAGTAATCTTACTCATTTGAATATGGGAAAATGTGATCAAGAATCAAAATAGACTTCCATTCATAGTCTTAAATCTGACATACAAAATCCATAACAAAAGCTTTCAGTCTTCCATTTCGAACCCAGCTAATCGATTGTTGGATGCACGGCTCTCGCTGTGTGTTGGCTCGCCGTTGAGACAAACTTACTTACGCCTGAAAGGACCCATGAGGAAACTATGCATAAAATATAATGGGCACGTATCCATGGGGCATAATAGCTTGTTGAGGGTGGTACCCTCAAGGGTGCTTTTTTAAAGACCCCTGACGTTTATGACTTGAAAACACGTAGAAACGGTGCAAATGTTTGATTTAGGTCCAATAATGACGTTATACCATGGTGGTGATGGAGAAAATATTTCCTCCTGGAAGAAATTAGGCTGAGCCTCTTAATATCCCCCTCTCCCAAAATCTAAGGCCTGATTCTTAGTTTAAAACCATAGCTGGAAGGCCTGAATTCTCTTTAGAGCCTTAAATTTAGAGCCGAACTGCAGTTTGAAAATCTAGATGAAAACCCTAATAAGCATTTAAAACCCTATTATCAAGCCTGAACCCTAAATTCGCTTTAGACTCCTAATATGAAGCCAACACCCTAATAAAGGTTTAAAACCTGAGCTGGAAACACTAAAGGGCTTTAAAACCAGGGTTTGTACGGGTGCTTGAAATTCTTAAAAATGCTTGAATTCTAACAATTGTTTTTAAGGATTAAAATCTGCTTGAACATTGGGTGAAATGCTTGTAAGTGCTTGAAATGGTCGGCATGTTTCTCAACTAGTCCGCTTAAAAATGCAGCCGACACGGCTTTCTGGTGGCTTTGTTTAACATTTCTTTTCTCCTAATGATTATTGGCAGCTTGCATTAGTTTGTACGGCATTTTCCTATGAAGAAGCATTGCCCTCCAACGGGCAGGTGTATGCTACACCAAAACAGGGCACTATGAATTGTGTATTAGTGCAAGGATTACTTGGCAATTATGGACATTTTATTATGGGCCATCAGAAAACAAAGGTAACATTTCCTAATAGCAATTTTTGTGGGAAGAACTTCCCTCAACTGAAAATGTCATTTTTACCCAACACCTATATGGGTAGTAATATGTCTCAAAAATATTTACATGCATATTGTTTAGATCCTCAAATATATCTTGGATTTACTCTGGATCTAAAAATTAGCTATCTTGATAAATGCACAAGCAAGATTAAAAGTTGCATGTATAAATTGCAGATATATTTGTGGGTCTGCATAATACATGATACCCCTTTTAATAGAATTTGAGAAATTGGGAAATTGGCTTTAAAGGCCTTAAAAGTGCTTATATTTGGCCATGAGAAAGGTGTGCGAACCCTGTTAAAATCTTAGCTGGAAACCCTAAGAAGGATTTCAACGAGCCCAAACCTTAAAAAGCCTGTAAAACCCTCATTTCAAGCCCAAATACTAACAGGAAACCATAAAAATGATTTTTTTTTAAAAACTAAAATGGAGCCTAAGCCCTAGTTTGAAACCCTTCCTGAAACCCCTATAATAAGACTCAAACCTTATTTTGAAACCCTATACCCCATACCCGAGTTTGCTTTAAAATCTCAATTTTTAGCAAAAACCCTTGTTCAAAACCCTAGACACGATATATGGTCTGAATCATCCTTAACGTGAAGTTCGAATTGAAGCGTTGCCACTTTTAGACCCCACAAAAAATGACACATGTATGAATCACAGACTTGTGTGTATGTTCCACTTAGAAAATGGAATGTTGATGTAGAGGAGATTAATAAAGGATCTATTTATTTTTTTCAAATCAGCTTTTTTCATGATAGATGCCTGCATCTTCACAGTAATAACAGTAATTTGTGATTTGGTGAAAAATAACTAGACTGTGTCTAATGAAGACAAATGGGGGGAAGGGAGAGTGCGTGAAAAAGCACCTACAGATCTTCAGTTAATCTATTCCAATATAATAACATATATTAATATATAATGTGTATATATTAATACATAATGTATTAATAAATAATATATATAATAATAATATTACAAATGCAGTTTAAAGCTTTTGTGACATTATCTCAAATTGCTTCCTATTCTGTGTTTTATAAATGTTTCTCCAAAACCAGACATCAACTTGTAATTTTGAAATCCCGATTCTTGTAAACGTCTTTGCAAATGGGCTTGTGCTAATCCAGAAACTCGAAAAAGGTAATTATCTGATAAATTTGTCAGCGACTGCCCGAATATATGAACAATACCGTATGTTAAAGTTGAAGCTTTAAAGTCGCTTTAACTCCTGAGTTGAAACCCCAATGTCAAGCTGAGTGTGAAACTTTAAAGCTGCTTTAACTCTTCAGTTAAAGCTTTAATGTTGTTTCATTCTTCCAAAGCTGCTTAAACGCTCGAGTAAGATGTAGAACCTCTTTAACACGAGTTAATACTTGAAAGCTGATTTAACTCATGAGACACTTCAACTCAAGGTAAATCATTAACTATTAAAGCTTTAGCGCTGCTTTATTTGGGTTGTTGTTTTTGAAAGCTGCTTTAACTTTTTAGTTAAAGCTTTAACTCTTCTTTCTCTCTTATGTAAAACTTTAAAGTTGCTTTAACAACAGAGTTAAATCTTCGACGGTGCTTTCACACATTTAAAGCTACTTTAACCTCTGCGTTAAATATTTTAGAACCTTTTCAAGATAATCCATAAAAGATGCCTTATCCTTTGAGATGCTTTAACTCAAGTTAAATCTTCAAATTTAGAGTAGAGCTTTACGGCTGCTTCAATTCTTTCTTTTCCAACGATGCATTACTTTTCTTAGTTAAAAGCTTCAACTGTTCAGTCTCTCCAACATAACACTGAGGTTGCTTGAACTCTTTCAGAGCTTCAACTCAGGAGAATACTTGAAAGATGCTTTTACTCTTGAGCTTCTTTAACTCCAGTTACATCTTTAACTCTTAAGTAAAGCTGCTTCAAATCGCTGCGCATACACTTGAAGGTAGCTTTAACTCTTGAGTTAAAGCTTTAATTTTTGACTGCAATGTCAAAACCAGTAGATCTAATATTTATTTTTGTGTTTATTACTTACCCCCACCCTCTTTGTGCACCTGCACCTAAGCCTCATCTCCTCCACCTTCTCGCTAGCTGTTTGCAGCTCTCCTAGTATTTCCACTCCTACTCCGAGTAACATTTTTAAAGGAATTTCTCTTTTTTTTACAGAGAGAGTTGGAACCTTTTAAAAAAAAACACATTTAAAAGCCACTGAGAACTAGTTTAAAGGTGCAAACTGTTAGTGTTATCTCTACCGGTGGAAATGTCTCGTCGGGTCGATCCCCATTTCCTCAGAATGATCCACGCGGTCCTATTATCGCCGTTTGCCTTTCTTCGGGACAATAAGTCTCTCGCAAGGACCTTCCAAATGGAATGGAGGTGGGGGTGCTATTTCTTATCACCCCGGGCTACAGGAGTACATCATTTGTGTTACCTTCTTATTCGCTGCCTCTGTATCTCATCTCGAGGTGTTGTTGCCTCAGGCGAGAACTTGTGTGTTCCAGAGTGATGTGCAGCATACCAAATGAAAGATAACACTGTAGCAGGAAAAAAAATCATGGCGTTCGGCCAAGAGTGATAATGGACTCGTCGAATCTTTGTCAAGTCAATAATTGACAAGTGCGAAGTCAGTGGTGCGGAGGTAATATATCTGTCCTTGATTTGACAGTGTTATTTATTTTATTTTTTCAAAACAGCCAGGTCGAAGAGCATGGTGATGGGCGAGGTGACGCGAGGCTCCTGCCAGCCGGCCCTGCCAGGCTTCCAGGAGGGGGCGCTGAAGGCCGGCTGGCTGAAGAAGCAGCGCAGCATCATGAAGAACTGGCAACTGCGCTGGTTTGTGCTGCGCTCTGAGCAGCTCGACTTCTACAAGGATGAAGAGGAGACCAAACCGCAGGTGGGGATCAAAATATGTGCTTAACCATTATATTTTTGGACCATATTTATGCAGCTCTTACAGGCCAAAAAGTCATGTTGTCAATATGTCAAATTTTCTTTTCTCAATTGCTGATTGTTTTGTTCATTTTAAATAGTAATTGTTTTTTTTTTTTAATATTTGTAAGTGTTAGTGTTTATTATTTATTTTTCATATACAGTGGTACCTCTACTTACGGATTTAGTTTGTTCTGGGAGCAGTTTCGTAACCTGAAAACTTAGTAAGCAGATACGCATTTTGATTTTAAATGTGCTAATCTGTTCCAATCCCTGAAAAAGTACGGTAAAAAAAAATACAACTGTAAAAGAGCATAGGAGTATGAAACAAATAAATGTTAAAATTAGATTAGCCCCCAATAAACAAAAAAAATAAACGAGAGGCACATATTGAAAAAAAAAGAATAATGGAAATAATTAAAATATTTACCCGTTTGATCGAATGACGTCTGCTTTTGCTGGGTTTTGACAAGTCATCGGAAATGTGCTAGGCAAATCTAGCGATAGCCCAACATTTCAACAGTTTTTCAGGGTTATTTGTTTCCACAAATTCCAAGTCTTTATTGTATTCTGATAAAAGATGTCTAATTTGGGCTCTTTGAATGATGGCTGTGTAGTCCTTCCCGCAATTTGGTCGGAACTCTACCTCGTCTCTGAAATGTGAGGGTGACACGAAGAGCATGCTGGGAGCATGCATGTGCACTAGGCTGCCTGGCAAATTTTAAGCCATTGCCAGTTTGTTTATGTTTGGGGAAACTGGGAGTGTCTAATATTGACGCGTACTGTATTTTTGACTTGGTATCCTGAAATGCCTTTGTAACTAGAGGCAATATTTTCCCCTTCGGGTACTTTGCAACCAGAAACTTTTGCATGTAGAGACATTTGTAAGTAGAGATACCTCTGTATTTTTTGTTTTGTTTTATAACAATTTTAAAAATTTTCCCCCAAAAATATCCATCCATCCATTACCTGCGCCGCTTATCCTCAGTAGGGTTGCGGGGGTGCTGGAGCCCATCCCAGCTGTCTTTGGGCAGTGGGCAGGGGACCCCCTTAACTGGTTGCCAGCCAGTCACATGGCGCACAGAGGTGGACATCACATTAGCTCATTCACACCAAGGGATAATTTAGACCGGCCAATTGACCTGACAGGCATGTTTTTGGGAATGTGGGAGGAAACCGGAGTGCCCGGAGGAAACCCACGCAGGCACAGGGAGAACATGCAAACTCCCCACGGGGAGGCTGCAATAGCTGGACTTGAACCCTGAACCTCCGCACCGTGAAGCTGCGCTCAATTTGGGGTTTTTAGGTCCGCCTTATAGTCTGGAAAGTTGGTTGGTTGGTTGGATCCCTTAACATGGGTCGTAGGGACATCATTTCCTGTAGTGTGTCTTGGGCAAGTACAACCAGGTGGCTTCCATCCGTCTCCACGCAAGTCTGGAAAGTACGGTACATGAATCATTGGATTTGGCATATTATGAATCTATTTGATCATTTTATTTGGTTTTATTTTTTGTTAGAAAAAAAACACTTGAAATGAAATGTTAAAAAAAGTATTAGTGCTTCAATAAATTCGATTGGTTAACAGGATGGGGGAAAATGTTACTAATGTTGCATTCCTTTATTTTTATTGAGTTACACATGATCGTCTCAGAAAGTATTAATTTTGGATAAGTTGTGAGACGTTTTACACTTGAGTGCATATACTCGCGGTTTGCAACAAGGTGCTATACAGCCCCAACAACCCATTCTGACGATCCATGAATTTTACTTAGAATGCTGGCTTTTAATCATCATAAGCAAGCTAGATTTCTTTGCTTTTTTTCTAACGCCATCATGAAATGACCACCGAATAATTTTCTGAATAAGGCTTTAACGCCACAAAGGCACAGGACACTCTCGGACTGGGACGGTCCAGTTGCCCCAGCACCGCAGCTATTCTCTTCCTCCATTAGCGCATCAAGTTAAAAATATTTGTAAGGGGAAAAGCTTAATTGATTCGATTCCTTCCACAATTGAAGACGCCTTTTGTGGCCGTGCGCTGACTCATCCTTTCTCTCTTTAATAAGCACTTACGAGTAATGGAGTGCGTGCGTATATTGGAGCGGGGAGGGGCGTGTCGGCTTACAAGAGTGGCTGATGTCATCCAACAACAGAAACAGACACGCCATTTAAAACATAATAATCCTCCCTGACTGAAACCTTGACACTCGTATTGATTTCTGTTGGACTGCTGTTTATTTAATATCTGCCATCTGCCGGGGTTTTACTTTCCCCGGCACGCGCGACTTCTCGGGGGGAGAGAATCGAGCGAAACTTGCCGATACTCGCCCCGGCCGTATCGATTAGCGAACGCCGATGAGTTCCTTCCGTAATTGACTAAAATCGATGGGATTTTGAAACTGGGAGTGGTGCAAGTCCAACCGCCTTAGGAAATGATAGAAAGGCATTGGGAAGAAAAATCTATCGACTTTTTTAAAGGGACACTGTGTAGTAATATGCAGTAATATAAATTCCATTCATTGAAAAAAATATTGCAATTATTTTAATAATAAGCGAAAACATATGAAATATCATATAAACTTGTTTTTAATTTTTTTTTAAAAGTACTCGAGAAGAAATGAGTAGATTTATATAACATGAGCCTCACTTATACGGAGCTGACAAAATTGCCATCTTGCTGCTGCGGTTACACCATAACATCAAAAAGGCTAGGCAAAAAAAAAAGAAGTAAAATGTTTTGGCCACCTTGAGTCCCTGTAGTTTGTATTCTTCCTTGTGCTTTTTAGCAATCCTTTTTAGTTTCACCACACAATCTAGCAACATCTGGTGGTCAATTACAAATGGTCCCTTTAAACAAGATCCAGTTTAAAGGGACCGTGTGTGGAATTAGGTCTCTTGTAGCGGTACAAAAAAATCTTTTATTCAGTAAAAAAAAATGATTTGAGTACTAAGCAAAACATGTCATATTAATGTTAATTTTTTTAAATTGAAAAAAAATATAGGGCGAGAATTTTTTTGTTTACATTGTAGAATCCCTACCTAGAAGTCGCCGTCATGTTTGTCTGCCATCTTGCTGCTACGCTGTGCTCTGTGGCACTGGGTTGTTAGCATTAGACAATACAGTGCTATCTAGTGGTCAAATATTACACACTTGGGCTTTAAAGTTATTATTCTTGATTGAAACTTGAATGTCACATTTACATAAGTGGTCAACTGGTCAATATATAGGAAAAGTGAAAGATTGTGACAAAGGTTACCAACCCATGCCCCAGGGGCCAATGCGGGACCATCATTTGTGTTTTCGGTCTTGCAGTAGTATCCCCCCTTCTCGTTTGCCCGCGTCCCTGCGTCCTAGACGCATCATTTTTGCTGGGGACGCATAGTCTCAAGTCAACGTGCGTCCCCGGGACGCAACTTTTTTGACACAAAATTGTCATTATTACCCGATTACATTTTTATTTTTTATTTTTTTAAAGATTTACCGCACTCCAAACTTTTCGTCAGGCAGATCCGGCAGATGTTGTTTTGGTCTCGCAGTTCGAGTTTTCTTCCACACGCCGATCTCGAGTTGTGTAGTGAAAAGTCCGTCTCTTTTTAGAAAACTGGCTTTTTCGGCTCAACTCATTCAAGAGAGCCGGCTCTCAAACGGCTCACTTGCTTTGATGCATTATATTACGAATGATGATGTTGTATAAAGAAGTTAAGAAAAAAAGGAAGTATAAAAGGAGAAAATGAAAAAAAGACAGGTTTGTGGTTATCCTTTTAATCAGTATATTACCAACAATAATTTGATGCAGAAAATGAATTAATAATTTGATGATTAAAACTGAATGAATATATAGATTTTATTATAATATTTGTCACCGATTTACAATTTCAACCTCGATAACACTAAATCTTGGGGACCCATAGATCTCTGTTGGGACTCATAGATTTTTGAGCATGCGAGTCCCCGGGACCCATCACTTTTCAGAGGCAAAATGAACACTGCATTACTAATGTAATGCATTCAACTTACAATGTTTTATTGAATACCTGGAGTTGTGACAAAAGCAGCAGTGACGAGGTATTAAAATTTCCACGATAAGTTGTCACATCAGCTCTTGTAAAAAAAAAAAAAAAAAAAAAAAAAGATTTTCAAGGAATTATTCATTTACGTTTGATTGTAAGTTCGAAAAAGACAAAAGATAAAAATGTATTTTGAATTCCAGACTGCAGGCTACTTCATTTTGTCTGCATTTTTCAGCTAACATTGCGATGTGGCTCATTGTTTGCTTTTCTGTACTTTCCCCACTTTTTTTCTTTAATGTAAAAAAATGGACACGAATGAGTTCATTTTAATGGCTGTTGTACAAAAACAAAGTTATGCATCTTACTTCAATTTGCACATGTGGTTTTTAATCAGGTGCGCTCCGTAGTCCGGAATTCATATTTGCTTATTTGGTCTTTCATTTTCCCGTGCACGACCCTGCTGATTTTTACATGACTATCATAACTTTAAAAAAGAAATAATCATTTTACATTTTACTGCCTTTTAACAGCAATAAACATCCTAGGGTTTTTGATAGTTCCTGCCGAATTATGCGACACTTGCTACAATAATTCATCACAAGATCGTTTTCTCTACTATGCAAAAATTCCACAAGCAATTGATTCCATAACAAGCTCCAAATGAAGCGACTCCCCTCGTCTGACGGTATAATTCGTCTTCTTGGGTTACGTGTCGCCCTTTGTAAATCATTCATCCCCCGCTGTATGTGTTCTGAGCTCATAGCCTCCCTGGGGATCGACTCCCCCCTTTCCCATTCCCTTGTTTCAATGCTTCTAGGCTCTCCTTGCAGCTCTCGCCTATTCCATTTGTTGCCATGGTGACTAATGCTGGCAAGGGCTTGGCCCATGTTGGCAGAAGGATTAGCAGAGGGACAGGGGAGCAGACTCTAGCATCCCTTCACAGTTAGCTTGGTGTTAAACTGTTATTGATTTTGACGTGTTTTGATCGTCCGATTTCTTTAGCCGCCTCTGTAAAACAATTGCAAAAGTTTCTTCATGTTTTCATCTTCCTCCAGGGCTGTATACCTCTGCAGGGTTGCCAGGTGAACGAGCTCACAGCTAACCCGGACGAACCGGGGAGACACCTCTTCGAGATCGTACCAGGTGAGAGTTGAATCCATTTCATCATTGAAGAGTTTGCGTTGGAATTGTGGGCAGAACGATTGGAGTCGTGCAAAACTGTGCCGCGCCGTCTTCCGAGCAGTGTTTACTCGGGGACTTTTTGTGTGTTTTGTTTATGGCCAGTTAACCTCACGGGAGGGTGTGAACTCCCGAGACTCCCCCGGGGGGGGTTGTTGGTTGCTTGCCTGGGAAGTCATCAGGGGCTGACGCAAGTGTGTGTGAATCTGCAACTTCACCTGTGCTCGTTACGCTCGTTCTGGCCACAAAAATACGAAAATTAAGCTGGCAATCTTTTTAGATGCTGGCAAACCATTGTTGGATTGAGTGGGTAGGTACTAACTCGCTTTTGTGTCATAATTGAATCTAGTCCATAAATGATTGTACTTTAAACGCTTCCAATTTGAGTTAGCAAGATCATAATCATCTAAAAGGAAACAGCAAAAAGGACAGGGGAAGTCATGTGGACCTTGTAAGTTAGTCTAACTAGAAGATTTTGTGCGGCAATTGATTATTTTGGTCTGTTTTAGGAGGCTGATGCAAGTGCACGAATCTGCAACCTTAGCTGTGCTTGTTGCTCTCATTCTAGCCAGTTTTTTTTTTGTAATGAAATTGAAATCCGCGATATTGTTTTAAATGCTGATGATTGATGGTGAACTTTTTTATTGCGTAGTGTAAATTCCGGACTACAAGCCTCTACTTTTTTGCCTACATTTTGAACACTGGGGCTTTAAATGTAGTGCGAAATGTCTTTTAAAAAGCATAACATTATTTGTGCCACCTTTAATCACAAAGAGTCTCACAGGGCTGCACAGACCACCGATTATTGCAAACCACTATTATGACATGATCCCCTGATCTAAAACGTATATGAGGGCACGGAAAAACTCAAAAACCTCAACATTAGGAAAACAAAGAACCCTTGAAGGGACCTCACATGAACAGATCCCCCTTGCAGGATGATGCAATAAAAACTAATACACAGGTATTCTCCTCATGAAATATAGGTCATTCATAAGCCATAGAATATAAGTGTGTTTTAACTCTAGAGTTAAACAGTTTCACTGAGGTTCCAGATAGAATCTCAGAGGGAAGAGCATTCCACAGCACCGGGGCCCGAATAGAGAAAGCTCTCGAACCTGCAGATCTCTTCTTGGCTCTTGGGATCACTAGTAGATCAGAATTTTCATAGCGAAGGCTCCGGACTGGAACATAGGGGGAAACTAAATCTGAAAGATATGAGGGAGCAAGTCCATGCATGATTTTGTATACTACCAACAGAACCTTAAAATCACATTTTAAGCTTACAGAGAGCCAATGCAGGTTAGCTAAAATCGGGGTAATGTGATCAAACTTTCTTGTCGTGATTAAAAGCCTCGCAGCATTTTGTACCAGCTGAAGGCTCTTGATTTTGGACTTTGGGAGACCGGAGAGTAGTGCATTACAGCAATCGAAAAGCGAGGTAGCAAACGCGTGAATTGTAATCTCTGCATCTGAGTGAGACCGCATAGGGCGAATTTTAGCAATGTTGCGAAGATGGAAGAAAGCTGTTTTATTAATAATCTTCACGTGTGTTTGAAAGGACAGCTCGGGGTCAAATATGACACCTACATTTTTGACTGCGTCACTTTGGGTGATATGAAATTTGTCAATGTTCAGAGCCATTTTTGAGAACAAGTCACGGCATTTAGATGGACCAATAACTAACATCTCTCCTGTAAATATCCTGTGCAAATAGCTGAGCAATACTTAAGAAAGCGGCGGCATACAAAATACAGCATTGACGTCTGGAAACATTTCTTAGAGATGTTTGCGCCAACATTATTCATAAAATACATTACAGGAGCAAAGCAGTAGGTTTGCCAGTAGGAACTTTATTCAATATTTACAATGTTCTCACAATATTTTGGCTTTTGCACCCACAAATTAAGTCCTCAATTTATACATCCAAAAAAACAGTGGGATTTATCCATCAAAAACCTTACACTTATTTCATTGTTTCATCTGAATCCATGTCAGGTCGCTAGAGTTTCCTTTAATCCACGAGGAACGATGACAAGCAAACTATATTTGGTCCATTATCGCGGAAACCACAAATAACTCTGAAAGACCCATCTGCCTGTGTGACCAAGTCTTCATTCTCATCTTCTTTTTGCACTTTGTAATCACCATCATGAATGCTCACGTGATCTGAAAACAGTGAAGCTAAAAACATCTCTCCTGTATAGAATATAGAATAGAATATACCTTTATTGTCATTGTTACAAAATGGGTTAACATATTGTGACAACGAAATTGGGCATGACACTCCAGTGTGTATGCGCAAATTATAATTCTGTGCGCTCTGTATTCCAGAATTTAGGGTATTTATTTTGTGTGTGTAAGTACCGACCTCTGTTTTCTCAGTGCAGCCAACTGAATCGAGTCCATAAGATTTTTTTCTTCCTCCAATTTTTATTGAGTGGCACAATAACCTTCCAACTGGAAACACAAAGGACAGGGAAGTCAGTTGGAACTTGTCCAAGTAGAAGACTCCAAAGTCTGTGCAGCAATTGATTGCTTGGGTCTGCCATCTTTAGTGTTTATTTGGCAAAGATTGGAAGACGGCACACATGAGTGACAGAGAGAGAGCGCTTAGTCGCACTCCTCTTATAGAATGGACTTCCCTCTTGACTGAAGAAGTGTGCAATGAAAACAGGACATAGTTGGATGGAGTCTTCTTTTTAAGGGCCTCGAGCATGCCTCACCGGCAACCTCCGGCCGTGGTTGCTACCAGTGTAGTGGAGTTTGGGTAGCCGATCGGGTCTGAAGCGTGGACATGGGCCCGGTCTGCTGTAAGCCGGACGCCCTCAAGAAGCCACATCTCCAAGGTAAAAGCTAGCAGATGCTGGAGGAGGAAAGTGGTCTACAGAAAGAAGGGTTCTTGGTGAAGAATGGCAGGTTTTTATTTGTGAACTGATGCAAAGTTGAAAATTGTGAGCCATTGATTACTTTGTTGTTTTTTATTTGTCATTTCCTATTAATGTTCACTGAATTGCCCATTTTATTGTTAGCTGACTTTAGTTTGTGTTGTTTGACTGTGTACAGAAATCCATACATAACAATCATTAGTTATTTAAGAACTATAGATTGGAGCCCCATTGATGGTATGCATAGCATACCTGTCAACTTATACATGTTAATGGTATTTTACACATTTTTTTAAAATCTTTTCAAATTAATCCAGATCTTCTCAGCCACTGGTCGCAGAAAACATCAATCGTAGATTGCCAATATTGTCGCTGTATTACACACAGTCTTGCAGTAAATACGTGCCTTGTTGTGTTTGTGAGGTTTGTTATCCCTTAATCAGGGGGATTGCAATCACTGGTATTAGTCAGGTAATTTTAAAATACAGCTCCAGTTGATAACAAAGCTTGATCTTCAATGTGTTTGACCTAATTTAACTTGAGAGCAGATTGGTTGAAATTCCCTGAAACTATTTGAAAGCGATGACGAGGTCCAGGATACAACAGAGACCGCAAGGTTTTCCACAAGCGCCCACATGAAACAGCTCTGTTCCATCAAGTGTTATCCGAGCTTATTTTCCTTGTCTTTGGGTGCATTGATTTTGTCTGTGGAGCGCAATCAAAAGATGTTCTCCGGCACCTTGAAGTCTGCCTCATTCGAAGCGATGCCCATCCGCATCAACACAACTCTTGAGTTCAAAAACGTCAAGTGCACATGGGGAAGTTGGGACAGCATGGTCCTTAAGCTGGTGTGACTTTGCAAAGCTGGCTGAAAATGGCACTTTATGGCACTGCTGTTTATATTTGGACTCACTCAAATGCAGGATCCAAACCTTTGTTTCCGCTTTGCAATCTTATTGTTACCCCGATTACGTATTTCTTTAGCATTTATACATACTTGGCATGAGACAAAATCTATGACCAATGCAATGTCGCCATCTAGCGAAATGAGACACTCGCTTTATGGATTTTAGGGTGGAGCAATACTGGGAATTTGGATGTTGATCCTATTTCAGCAAATATATGTTACTATCGATAAATAACGATACCTTTTGCTTGGAAATATTATGATCATTGGATAATTGAACCCTCCGGCCCCTTTGAGTTTATAATTATGATTAAAAGCAGCTAAGATTACAGGCACTAAAACATTACCCCTTTTATTAAATAACTACAATGCAAACTTTGACAATCTGCAAATTAAATATAAATATTTATAGTACAATTGTTTCAGGACAAAAGCCAAGAGAGTCAAACTAAAAAAGTAACTGTGTAATAAAAATACAAAGACTGTATAACAATGTCAACTTGGGAACTAAAATGACTTCCATTGCAAAACATTTTAAAAATAGTAATGCAATTAACTTGTCGATTGTTTCTCATTGGCTTTGTTGCCTGGGTGATAACAGTTTTTCTATGCAAGGGTGAGCTTTGTTTCGTGTGTTGATGTAAATGTGTGGCGTTGCCACAAGCAGAACACAAAATCACGCCTGGCATTGTCCTTTTCTGTTGTTGAAAAAGGTCCACACCGGGCGGCGCTTCATGTTTGCCTCTTGTTGTTCTTAGCTTCTGGTAGAGGCGGTAGCATCGATCTGGCCCACTCCTTTAGGGCGACAACCAATGATTATTTTAATAATCGAATAATCGGTCGATTATCAATTTAATCGATGAATCAATTTTTTTAAATACATTTTTAATTTGATCCTATTTTCAAATATTACAATTTTGGATGGATAAAATACTATAAAATTTATTTTTTTAAGAAAACAAGTGTTTGACAAATATAAACAAAACTACATAAACCTGCAAATGTGTACGATACGCTTTTCCTACCACTTTATCCAAGATCATTATTGCATTTAGACTTATTACACAAAAACATTTTTTATGTGTAGCAAAATTTGTATCCGCCCAAAAATAATGCAAATACTCTTAAAGCTGTTGCCAACAAATTTGTGTGTATAGTTACATCTTTCAAAATGATCATTCCCAAAGCGCAATTAAAATACAATATGCTTAAAAGTCTGCCCCTTGTGTCGAGAAAAACATGTCATCAGTCCTTTTTTTTTTTTAACTTTTTTATATTTGATTCATTTATGTTCATTTTTTTCTCTATTCCCTTGTTAACTTTGTTGCGTTTGACTGTTTTATCCCGAGTTTGTTTGTAATGATGCAATGTTTATTAAAATAAATGATTTAAAAGTCATACTTTTATAAAAACAATCTCAAGGCGCCCTCTGCCGGACTAAAGTGGTGCTACAATTTCATAACGAGATCCAATTCAATTATTCGCATGGATTAATGTGCTTAATGGCTCGTAAATGGCGCGACACGACCAATCGATGAGATCATTAGTTGCCAACGATTTTAATAATTGGTTGTATTGATTCGTTGTTGGAGCCCTACTAGGTTTTGCTTGGGAGGCAGGATGCATCAGCAGGCCAGGTGGGGAGAGGTGCTAAAAGTGTGCCGGTCAGTCTTACTTAGGTATAAACTTGGAAAGTTGCCATGGGTGCTGTGTGAGAGAAGGGGCTGCGCTACTTACATATAGAAGCAGCACCTTTAGGGAATAGGTGGAGGCGTATTCACCCGCCCCTAATGCATTTCTGCTTATTTTCAGGCGGGACGGGGGACAAGGACCGGGCTCCCATTAGTCATGAATCGTTCCTGCTCATGGCAAACTCCCAGACGGACATGGACGACTGGGTCAAGGCCATCCGGCGGGTCATCTGGGCGCCGTTTGGAGGAGGTACCCGTTCAGTGCCGTGGACGGCGATGGACATCGTTTGAGTCTCCTTCTGGTTTCCAGGTATATTTGGTCAGCGGTTGGAGGATACGGTGCAGTATGAGAAGAAGTTTGGCCCCCGGTTGGCCCCGCTCCTGGTGGAGCAGTGTGTGGACTTCATCAGGGAGAGGGGCTTGGACGAAGAAGGTCTCTTCCGAATGCCGGGGCAGGCCAACCTGGTCAAGGATCTGCAGGAGGCTTTCGATTGCGGTGACAAGCCTCTTTTTGACAGGTAGGCCCGGAAAAAACATAAAACCCAAACGGTCCGTAATTTTCTTTTATTCCTTGCAGTAACACAGACGTCCACACGGTGGCCTCCTTGCTTAAATTGTACCTGCGAGAGCTACCTGAACCCGTCATCCCCTTCAACAAATATGAAGACTTTCTAACATGCGCGCAGCTTTTGGCCAAAGACGAGGAGGAAGTAAGTGCGCTTCTGTTTTGGTCTTGACGCCTTTTGAGAAGTTATTGACTTGAAAAGCGCTATATGAATGCAGATCATTTCATTGTGCTTTTTGTTGATTGGTTGGCTGCTGAACAGGGCGTTCAGGAACTCGGGAAGCAAGTCAACACACTACCTCTGCCTAATTACAATCTCCTCAAGTACATATGCAAGTACGTTTTTGTGATGTGCAGTGTTGGGTGTGTTACTGAAATGAAAAAGTAATTTAGTTACAGGTAAAAGTTACATCATTTAAAAAGTGATGGTATTACTGACACCTAAAAGTTGTGCGTTACTCTGAAAATAACTAACTGTATTTGGTTCTATTTTGTAGGTACATATAAACATGCCTACCCTTCATTCTTAGTGTGTTACTGACAGATCGAGGAATGTATGATAGAAATGCTTAAAAGTAACCGAGTAACACACCCTGTTTTAATGACAGTTAAGTTACGAGATTTTATTATTTACACACTACAGTACTAGTTACATAGAAAAGTAATTGAAACGTGTTACTCCTAACACTGATGATGCCAGGGTTTGCCTAAAAATAGTCGATTCGTCAATGGCATCTGTTTCTTCCCAAGATTCCTTGACGAAGTCCAATCTCACTGTAATGAAAACAAGATGAGCGTCCAAAACCTGGCCACGGTGTTTGGGCCCAATATTCTTCGACCCAAGATGGAAGACCCAGTCACTATCATGGAAGGTACGATATACCTTAGATTGGAGTACCCTGAAACTGTTTTTAAAAGTGAACCGACATTTCCTAGGAACGTCTTTAGTGCAGCACCTCATGACGGTCCTGATCAGGGAACACAAGCGATTGTACTCGGGGAGGGACCAGGAGGGCCAAAACGCACCCCAAGCGGAGAATCCGTTTCTTAATCGCAGTCTGGGCGCGTGGATCTCTGAAGAGGACCTGCAGAGCTGTCCCGCGTCACACCCGGAACGCGATCTGGACAGCAGCGCCTCGTCGCTCGACGCCAAACTGTGCGCCGCCGTCACGCCCACGCAGAGTCCTAAACTGGCAGGGAAAGGGGAGACGGTGGTGAGTCCCAGTAAACAGGCCAAGAGCATCCCTTCGTGGAAGTATTCCTTCAAGAGCTCCTCGTCGCCCAAGACCGGCGGATCGACGGCGGACCAGAGTCCCGTGTCGGGCGGGGGGAGCGGTAACTGGCTGATGAACGGGCTGTCCTCCCTGAGGGGGCACCGCCGCACCTCCTCAGGGGAAAGATCCACCCGGGACCGCGACTCGAGCGGCTCCTCGCAAAGACTGTCCACTTACGACAACGTTACCTCCTCGTCCAGCGTGGGCAGCGTGCAGAGTGTGGGCAGCACCCCTTGGTCCACCTCCTCTTGCCAGATTTCGGCGCAGGACTCCAGAGAAGGCGGCGGGGACAAAGCGGATTGGACGGAAACCGAAGGGGAGACTGAGAGGAGACCAGAGGAGGGGACCGAGCCCGGCTCGGAGCTGGACAGCAGCGAGGCCATGGAGCTGTGCGGCAGCAGCGATAACGGCAACCCGAGCACGGCGGCCATCGTGCCGTCGGTCATCATGTCCGAAGACGGCGACGGAAGCGGCAACGCGCTTAACGACCTTGTCGAGGGCCTCAAGGGCGAGCTCAGGAAACAGAAGGCTGCTTACGAGCTCAGGATACAAAAGTGAGTACTTGCCGCCTCCGTTCCTCTCTAGAGCAGACATGGGCACGGAATTCCTCGAGGGCTGCATGTCCTGCACTATATGAGGTGTGTCTTCTTCAACTCGGGTGATAAACACGATCGACTTGTTAGCAAGCTGGTGGGAGTTTGTGAACAATCCTAGTGGTTGAAATCACCTGTATTAGAGCAGAGAAACCTCCAAAATCATGCAAGGTATACAGGTCTTGAGGACCGAAGTGCCACAGTCTGCATTATATAGTAAACCCTCTGTTTTTGCAATTTCGCTACTTGGCAGATTTTCATTTGCATTGTGTTCTGCATTCTGATAGGCAAAACAGCTGCCCTATCCCTTTTCTGCCTGTGTCTGCCTATGCATTAAGAGCATGGCTTTGTGTGCTGTACACAAACGTAAAAGTTTGATGAAACTACATTATGCCAGCACAAATCTTTAGTTTCACGTTTCTCTAAAAGCCATGTATACAAAAAGCAGAGGAACATGCTTTCTATCACCAACAAAGTTGGACTTCTTGACACACCAAGGCAGGCGCCTCCAATTTGTTCGCCTCAAAAACTAGGTAGCCCGAAGAAAGGTTCTGAATGGGCCGTTGCGATGTTCCAGGAAATTTTATTTCTAATTGGCATGATGATTTAGTCTGACGGAGCCTATTTTAACTCAACTCTTCATAATTAAATCCTGGTAATAACATAGTAATGAGTTATTTTAGAAATGCAAACTAGTATCCCTTTGTCCCAAATAGTAAAAAAAAGTAGCTGTTTCAAAAAAAAGTTGATCCAACACTAAAAGTAGTTTTCCCAAACACCTCCACGTGGTGGCGACAAATGGATAGTTCTGAAATGAAATGTAAACTTTATTTTAAAACTTGATGGTAGAGAAGTTTTTTGTAAAAAAAAAACAACGTATGTACAGTACTTTTGTTAAACAAATGTTTGATGACATATAATAAAACATTTAATATATAAAGGTTTATACTGCACAGGACCGTTTTGGAACACAACCCTCGAGAAAAATGACGGATAACTGTACATCATGTTTTTACCTTCACTACAATATCATCAGAAATGTTTGTTTTTAAATTCAAATTCAGCACAAAGCCCTTTGATTTCTGACATCTAGTTTTTCAAGTCACATGATCTACCTTAATCGTACCACTCTCAAATGAGGGTACTATGTATGATGTCTTGCCCTGCGTCCACCCTTTAAAAGGTCCTCTTGCGTGTCCACCTACAGGCTAGAAGATTCCAGTGCCGCCTTGTGCGCTCACATGGAGCGTTTGGAGCAAGAAATGGAGCAGGAGAAGAAGCGCCAGCGTATGCTGGAGATCAAACTGCGCAATTCGGAGCGTGCCAGGGAGGACGCCGAGAACCGCAACAAACTGCTAGAGAAAGAGATGGAGGACTTCTTCTCCACCTTGGGAGATCTTACCATGTGTGCGAGGACCAGTGATATTTGAGCCATTGTCAGGCTTCTAACGTCCGAGAGGTTGCAATTGGGGATGGTAAGGACGACGCGGAAAGTGGGCCAAGTAGGTAAACGACCACAATATCGGTCTCGGCACCGATCGCTACGATTGAAGCTAAACGAGAAGTTCATGTTCTTATCTATGAGTGAGTCTTGCCTGCAGTTGCTCCAGTGCCTCTCAAGTCACATGACCCAGACATGGTCTTTTCATTGTCCTTTGGTCCTGACCCGACGGTACATCGAAGCTCTACACTGCCCTTTGAGAAAGGAAACCCTTTTCCTGGTTGTGCCTTCAGGGAAGTCAGTTTTTAAATCCTGAAATGAGAAACGAGCGCGCATTTATCTCCCAACGGTGCCAATTCTCGTGACGTTTGCTCCGTAGAGAACGCATGCCGATGAAACACGAGGGGACTGGAATCGTGCTTTATTTAGTAAAGACCTTGTGTGTATGTGCGTGTTTGGCATTTTAATCAGATTTTTTATTGCACAGGAATGTCTCCGAGGGCTACCAACCTTCAATGTTTATCACAGTAGTCTATTTATTTTCTTGGAACGTACGCGTCTGTCACACTTATGCCTAAATGTCTGAGTCTTAAACGGTGCTTTTTATTTATTTGAATAGACATGATTGTAACGAGGGGAGATTAAAGTGGCGCTAAGGTTGAATTTGTGTGTCTTTGATAAGAAAAACAAAAGCACTTACCAAAGTGTAGTCTTTTATTCATAGTTCACATCGTTTTTGTTCTTCCATTTTATTGAGTTGAAGAGGCATCATGAAAACCCAGTGCATGTTTGTTTTCCGCCTGTCCCGGCTGTAGACACGTCCAAACTCGGGATAGGATTTATTATTACACGTTATTCTTACCGCAGTCTTTAGTCTCCGAGAGACGACGGGCAGTACCAACACTTTGTTCAGGCGAGGGGTGAAAATATTCCACAAAGAAAAGACGTAGGACTCTCTTCACTATGGTAGGTCGACTTTACATTATGTACACAGTCTGTGAAAGTGACACCCCTCAGTCAAATAAATAAATAATAATGGCATCTGTTATTCACACCTCTTTTCATACAGATAAAATGATGCCGCGTCAGGTCGTTTATCAAAGCTACCTTCGGTTCGGATTGCTTGAGGACCAATGGGTGATATCAAATTTCTTCCGCTATGCTGCTTCGAGATTAGGTAAACGATCTCAAAAAACACTGTTTACATTAATAGATAACCAACATTAAAAACATTTTTGGTTTGGGTCATGTCGTCCAAAAATCCCTTAGATTACCACGCCGGTTTATAGCAATGTACTAATTGCACATTTTCTTGTGTTAAAATCAAGCATTGTGATTTGGTGCATTATTGCCATCTACTGGACAATTGCAGTAAAAGCAGATCTTTTTGTCGTTTGACTTAAATGCTGCCTTTCAATGCTACAACAGAAACAATTTCAATATCCGATTCTGAAATAGAATACAACATTTTTGGCAGCGTTTAGTCGTGCACAGTTTAAAGATTTCTCCTCCAACACAGCTGACTGGAATAACCGACAAAAGCTGAATAATGAGTTGAGTCAATTAGAAACTGTGTAGCGGGAGAGTAAAACTGCCGAATCGCGCTGAAGGTTCATTGTCGGGCGTACAATTCACTAAGAGATTAGCGAAAATTCACCCACAGACACCTATTTTCCTAATAAACGCCGGTTGGTCAACTTTGATAAAAGACCTTCGAGACACGGACTCAAAATGATTCAAATAAAAACAACCCGCTCGCACACACGCGCAGAAGTGGTTCTCAATGGACACTACTGTTCAGATGCCTCCGAAACATCACAAATGACTTATTACAGTACGACAGGCACTTTTGAGTACAAACACGTCAAAAGACAACATTATTGCATAAAGTAAAAGTTGTGCTGCTGTTTTAAACATGCAACTTTCTCACCATAGCGGCCGTCATGAACACACGACAGTATTAAAAGTTACTAATAACGGGATGTTTTTCACCATTTTTCTTTCCCTTCTCTCAGTACATTAAAAATCACAGGTGCCATCTTCTACTGTAAATCCAACTGAACCCGCTCAAGCCATATTTAGTGGAAGCTCAAAAGTGGGACTATGTTTCAACGGGTTTGGCAAATGACAATCACTCATCTAGAGCCAATTATTCAAACTAACTACACGAAGTGATGTGACTTCATATTTATAACCACAAAAACGTAAAAATGTCTTTAAAGTTACAAGGGGAGTGACAACATTTCCAGCATCGGGTCGCAGTGAAATCCCTAAAATTGTCCCTTACCTTGAGATCGTTTTACTCAAAGGTCACATTTAAAACCAACAAAAAAAAGGGCTGCCTTTGGAGACCAAGTGGAGGATCTTGCAAGACGGTCACCTGCAGGAATCCTTTGCGCCGTTTGTTGGCGTCGATTCGCTGCTCACGGCTGCACCTGTGCTATGGTGAGAGGAGGACATCAGTAGAAGTTGCGCCAGAATGCCACAAGAGGGCACCATGGCAATCATAGTATACGGCGTACCAGTGAGGAATAAGTTGTTTTTTTCCCCAGCCTTTCTTTACTCAACGACAAAATACTTTTAAGCCTCAAAACGCACACAGTTTAAACTTTGCAGTGTTACGCTGCATTCCAGAAATTTCGGTATGACCTAAATTTATGTTTTACCATTCACAGGCTGTTTCCACAAGCATTGTCATTTTGTTGAGTGACGTCTGATTGAAGTCGGGGTACATATCTTTGACGACACAACTAGGACCTCCCACCCCTGGTTGGAGGTGGGAAAACTTCGACTTCCCTCTTTTCTGGAATGCAACATAAATTCTTAAAGAATTTACATTTCCACGATACCCGTCTGCTATTGGTCAGCATCCTTTTCCAGATATTCGAATGCTGTTACGTTATTGGCTAAACGGCAAAGACAATCGGGGCAATTATCAAAAATAAGGAGGGGATTAAAGCAAGCAAATCTAAGGTCATGATAAGCATCGCAAGTAGAAGTTTTAAAATCAGTCTTAATTTAAATTCACCATCTCCTCCCTACCCTGCATCCACCTGCTACTCCACAAGACCAGCGCAGGTCACATCACATGAGAGGTAAATATAATTTAATTTATGTTAGTCATTTATACCGCGTGTCAAACTTTTATTCCGCAGGCCAAATGTGGCCCGTCACATTATGTGGCCTGCAAGACAATGCTGAGGAGAGCATAAGATACAGTGACTTGCAGATTTAATTGTGTCCACTGGATGTCACCAAAGCCAGGCATAGCTGTATTTGTTGAATACTATTATGTAACCAGAGAACATTGAGGAAACCTGTCCAATGTTATGGTATTTAAAATACGGATCTGCTGACAATGTAAAAAAATACAAAAAAAATAGTACTTGCATGTCTTCACGGAACTTTAATGAAGCTTTAGCTCCTTTCTATGATGTGTATAAATCTAACAGCAAAGTTCTCATATTTGAGTAAACAACTTCATAAAAAACACACTTTTCAATCAATTAATTAGTGTTTGTGTGCTATTTTGTCACTTTCCAGTCTGCGTGAGTTTACCCGAGTTAAACTGTAGAGGAAAGTAATTTAACTTTTGTTGTCTTTTTTCAAATACACTGTTGATGATCAATGCAATAGAGTTTTTGGTGAAGAGAAAAAGCCCTCAATAATCGTTTTATCATCAAGCCTGAATCCTAGTTTTAAAAAACTCCAGCCCTCTAAAGTAGCTAAGGCACCCTATCTAAGAACTGATGAATGTATTCCAGGGGTCTACTGTACACGGACACTCACCAATAGACGGAGACTGTCCTTTGATGACGCCATTTTTTGTCCTTTCCTCCCAGTCCAAGACTTCTTTATATATCAACTCTGGACAAATCAAATATTTTAACAGATGTTAAGAATACGTTTGAGCATAATCCCCCACCGAAGGACAAAATGGGCAAACGAGGGATCAAGGAGTGGAAATGCTCTTATATAACCAAATCGACGCCAGCAGCTCGGCCGAGGGCGGCGGCCGATCGGAGGGCAGAGAATGCCCTGGCGGGAGATTTCTTACCTTTCCACTCCTCCACCGTGTGCTCTCGCTCATCCAGCTGCTTGTCAGTGATGGCCGGGGGCGGCTAAAGAACAGATTGACGACGTTACAAAGCGGCTCTGACAACATGGCAAGGTTTCGGAGGTAAGTACTTACCGCTTCCACTTCGGTGGGGTCGTACCACACGTTGATGTAAGAATGCTGAAGGGCCTCGTCCACCGAGATCCGTTTGGAAGCATCTATGACCAGCATTTTGGACAGCAAGTCTCGGGCTTGACTCGCTGACAAACCAGACGAATAAATGAAAACGCTTGACCAAACCATGAGTCAAGATATACATTTTCAGTTTTGTTTCAAGCTTGTTTGGCGTAGTGATGGCCCTGGGGAAGAAATCGTATCCGAGCCCGATTGTATTTAATCCGTTTCTTAATCCATTGGCACATTCTAAAGATGATTTTTCTTATTGTATCAAAATATGAAAATACATTTCAAAAGCATTGCCCATTTTGACTCTTTTTTTTCTTATTTTAATAACAAAGAAGTTGAAAAAAAACTAAAATTGTAATTAAATGTGAAAATTCTGAAAATATTGCTCATTTGCTGATGTACTTTAAAATAGAAAAGTAAAAATATATATACTAAATTTACACTTAAATGTAAAGATTCTGAAACAATTGCTTACAAAAGTTAGAAAAAAAATGTATTGAAATTTGAAAATATAATCTGAAAATATTGCTTATTTTGACACATTTTTCTTTTTTTTAACTGGAGGAACAAGTAAAAATATCATGCAATAAGTCAAAATGAGCAACATTTTCTAAATTTGTATTGTTTAAATAAGAGTTAAAAAGTTAAAATATAGCAAAAGACGAAAGGTTAAAGGCAAAACGACATATTTTCCATTGAAAAAATAATTCCAAAACTGAGCAAATTAATTTTAAATACGTTTTTTAGTCTTTTAAAAGTTGTTTGTTCAATATTCATACAAGCATCGAAAACAAGCGAAGTAATTCAGGACTTACTGTTCTCAACAAAAATAGACTTTTTTATAATCTTCTAAAACAAGTTTTAAATACATAGTAAAAAACGAATTATACGAATATTGTCTTGCCAATGGCTTAGGATTATTTCAGCAGTGTATAGACGTCAAATATTGCTACCAGGCTATACACGTCAATTATTACTTTTAACCGAGGAGGAAAAAATGCAGCTAGATTATGGCTTGAATATTCAAGTAGGGAATTAACTGTAGAGTTCAAACCTTAAAACCCCTGTGTGAAATATTTGACCACTAGATGACACTGTATTGTCTAATGCAAACAAAAAAAAGTACCACAGCAAGTTACCAGACAAACATGGCGGCGACCTTTGTTCGGCCTTTCATTATGTAAAAGAATTACATTTCTCGACTTTTTAAAAAATATCACATCTGTAAGATTCGCTCAGGTAGTTTTCCCTCGTATTCAAATCAATGTTTTTTTTCACAGTTAGGAGGCATTAAATGTTACACACTGTCCCTTTAAAATAAACTTGAGAATTCAAGCAATTTGGTACTTTCCAGCTGACCATATAACAAGAGCATCAAACTGTTGTTTCCTCCTGGATTAACAAACAGCCTGATGGAAATAATGATCTATCACCAAACAACACAAACGGTCCTGACAGGGAACACAGATGTCAAAAGAAATATTCTCCTCTTTTATAAACCAGGGCAGGAAGATGTGCCGCTCCCTCACCGCCCTTTCCTCAGCAACCGCAAAGCGAGTGCTTGCAGTTAACGCTCTTGTCATATTCTCTCCATTTCCTCATGAAGACACGCGCTCGAGGTTAAATTGCGTCTCGGTAAACAACTTTGTGCTCAAGCGTCAGCTTCCGTATTAAGAGCTTATTCCGAGGCAGTGACTTGTCAAGCGCATACGGACGTCAAATTCTGTCCGAACACGTTTAAAGGTTGTTGCGTAACGATTCGAGAGCTGACATTTAGCGGGGCCTCCGGCGTGCGATAAGACAGCTCGTGTTTACCTTTCAGTTTGTTGTGTTCCGAGTCGGCGGGAAACAGGACGTCTGGGAAGAGCTTCTCGAAGGTGTAGCCGGCGTAGCGCGGTCGGTTCTCCACGTAAGTCCGGACCGACTGGTTGAGCTTCATCAGGAACTCCTGAGACGGCGTACCCAACTGCTCGATCACCTTGTTCCACTGATCGATATCTTTGGGTGATGCTGTTAAGATAATAACTCAGGGGATGGACGTGCTAACCGAGGATTTAAAATATGGTTGTCTAAAACGGACCCCGTGGTGAAACCAGGGATGTCAAACTCGAGTTTGGCTCGAGGCCGGATCCAGACTTTCTGTTCTCGAGTGGGCCGGATCAGTAAAAGAAGGTTTAGCTTGCAGTAGGTTTTCTGTATTATGCTTGAACATTAAGCCTACAGTGTTCATATAACTTTTACATGGCTAATTTCAAGCACTTTCTAAGACTTTCAACGCCATTTTTTTAAATTCAAAGAAGAAATCCAGAACCACAAATATATATGCGATAAACACATTTTTTAATCTTAGGTATGCATTTTTCAATACATAATTTTTAGATCTTGATTAAATCGCCAATATATTTGTGGATCTGAACAATGTTTGTAAATATTTATGAGACAAATATTTCCCTATATACACTAGAGATCAGAATTAGAGAGCAACTTATAAAAAAATAGAATTATTTTAAAATACCGCCTTTACTGTCCCACGGTTAAAATTACATTTTATTGTCTATATCATGGTACCGCAACAATTTTTCACAAAATGACAAAAGGCATTTCACACAAAATAATAATATAAGAAAATCGGAAAACACTGATCAAAGTTAGAGAACAATGAATCTGGCATAAAAAAATATCAGCAATTAGTAAGAAGTGTACGGGCCTCTGATGTGAATGACTTCAGCAACTCTGAAGCCACAGGATAGTACTAGTCTGTCAAACTTTGAACTGGCGAGCAATTCCAGCTGAAGTGTGGCCATTCTACTTGAATGAGTTTGTAGTTTTGTAAGGATTCAATGTTCTTGAAATCATTGATTTGGGCAGCCCAACTTGTCTTGATATGGCTGATAATAATAATAATTTCCTTTGTATTGTCATTCTTTGTAAGAACGAAATGTCGATACACCTGACCCGTTGTAGCGAGCCGATGCAGCCAGGTCATCCTTATCATTTTCATCAGGGTGACCTGCTCCCGAAAGGCTTTCAGTAACTTTAGAACAACCCTAAGTCAGTGAAACTGGCAGTTAGAATGTAAGCTAAATGGGGGTTAACAGATAATCTAGGAAATAAGCCCCATTAAGTGGGAGGCATCTGAACGTGTTCTCTAATTTTGATCAGTGCATTTTTGGCAAAACACACTTTTTGTGTTGAAATTCCTTACCTATTTTGTGAAAACATTTTGTATAGCCCTTCATCACAAAATGTCTAAAAGGACTGCACAGGTTAAAATGACACCATCCCCTGATCTTAAACCAACATGCGAACAAGGAAAAACTCAAAAACCTCAGCATAAGGAAACTAAGAAACCTTGAGAAAGGGCCTCTCAAGTGGAAATCCCCCTTCCTTAGACAGTTGAGCAGTGAAGATGGCATTTTTTTCAGAAGTATTCGATTGTTAGTAAATACTTTTCTAATTTTGATCTCCAGTGTAAGCTTTAGGTGAAAATGGCAGTATTTTTTTCTGAATGCGAAAGAAGGGAGGAGAGAGATGAATGAGAGGAAAAAAGGGTAATATATTTATTAATAAGAAAAACCTCGAATGTTTCTTCAAAATTAGTGTTACATTTGTTTTGATTCAGTTAGCTTGCAATCAAGAATGGTATTAATGCCAAGGTGGTTCTATTTTGACTATTGAACACTTGCAAATAAGATTGCCTATAACAGGGGTGGCGAACACGCGGCTCTAGAGCAGCATGCAGCTCTTGGCCAATAAGAATGCGGCTCTTTGCCTCATCATATTTTCTATATACTGTGGCTCTTTGCCTCGTTTCATGTTTAGTTTTTTCCCCCAATTTAAACACACTTGAATCCATCAGCGTTAATAACAAATAATATTTTGAAATTAATTTGGCAGATTTGTTGTTTTTACGCTGCTCCGGACACATAACTGACTGCCAATCATCTGCGTAGGTTACGTCTATTGCCGGTCAGTGCGTGGTGTGGCTCTTTGACTCTCACAGTTAAAAATTGTGTCTCTTTGTGTCTAACTTGTTCGCCACCCCTGGCCTATAATATCAGGGTTGGGTTATTTTGACTCTCATTGAGCGCTTGCACAATGTTTGCATCATCGTCACTGTCTGACAATCATGTCCAGTTCTTTGATTTCCACACTTTTTGTAAGCTAGGGAGATTTTAAGGAAAATAAGAGGGCTCGGGTGGTTGATTTTTACATATTGGACAGTCTTTTCTTGTTCTCCTTACAAGCTCAAAATTCAATAGTGTCTTATCTCCATGTTTTGAGTGTCTATTAAACTATACATTTATCACCTGCATATCCAAATAAATTGTTCAAGTGATTATATCAAATCAGATAGTGTCATGAGAAATAAAATTCTAAATTGGTTAAATACATTGAGCTATACAATGATTATTTTTTTGATAATGATATGCCTTGTGACAGAGTTGAAGGGATTCCAATATGATTGATGTGATTTTTTTTTTATTACTGTGGTATTATCGTTCAGTCTCTAGGATATACCAATGTGAAAAGGCGCGACAGTTAAGGGGAACGGGACAAAGATAAGCACTGTATTTTTTCCGTCAGACCCTTTTATTCCTTTCATTTTTCATCTCAATTGAATTGTGAAGTTGTGGAATGTAAATGTACTGTTGCATCTGAATGAACAGAGGAAAAAAAACAAACCCCCAAAAAACTCCATACTGCGTGCAAAGTTGTGAAAATGGATGAGAGACAACATTTCAGATGGAGGTTCATTGTAAGGATACGATCAGTGCCGGGAAACAACACACTACCCCGCACCATTTCGGCCATGATGCAGCCAACAGACCAGACATCAACTGAAAAAATGGAATGACATTATCATGCAGGATGTAAATCATATTTGGAATGACTGTAAAAAAAGACAGAACAATGTGATGGTGCTTACAATGTGAGAGAAATAAAACGCATGCACATCAAATTTTCCCCTGTCGATGGAGTAAAGCGCTTCAAGGATACAATCCCTTCCTGGGAAAAGGATTTTGTGGCGAACCATTTCTGCCATGATGCAGCCCACAGCCCATATATCCACTACAATTGCGCAGCATTAAAGGAGGGAAAACAATCAGCGACACTAATGTGAGGATGGAAAGATTTACTTCGTTGCCGTTGCTCAAGGGTATGAAAACAATCACTTAAAAATAATTCCGAGGCCAAAGAATTATTTCTCGTCATGCAAATTAAAACACAGCGGTTATGTTGTGCGTCTCCCCTCACGATTCATAATGTCATAGCCTACTTTTCAACCCTAAGCACCATGAGAAGTAGAATATTGCACTTAACTAGGCTGAATGACAATCAGACGAGGGCTCGTAAAACCCCAAACACATGCTTGGAAAAATACGTCCCAAAATGTCCTACCAAGACCCCGATACCTGAGAGTGACCTTTGGAGGAATATGAAAACTATGTCTCCTAACCAGCCTCTCACCGTTAGCCTGGTAACCCATGCCCAGGATGACTTCAGGGGCACGATAGTAGCGGGTGACCACGTAGGGCGTCATGAGGAGCCCGGTGGCGGCTGTCCTGGCCAGGCCAAAGTCCAGGATCTTCAGCGTGCAATCGGACTTGACCACAATGTTGCTTGGCTTCAGGTCCTGAGGGCGAAAAACATTCAAAATGTGTCCTTTCGGTCTATTTGGTTAACACATTTTAGTGAATCTTGAATGAGCCAGCTTTATTTATTTTCGAAATGAATCGGCGGCTGTGAGTCATGTTGCATGTGTCCACCTCGAGAAGGTTTCGCGTGCAGAGGCGCTTGCCGGTTTTCTCTGCCCGTGGCTCAATTAGTTCTGCTTGGCAAAGCCAAAGTCTGGCCGATTGACAGACTAAGGGTTTATTTCCTTCAAGGTGTACTTGAGTGTTTTTCTGACTCCTCAGAACTCAATAGGATGGTTTTTTTTTTGTGAAATGTCACAAAATCCACTGACCCTGTGAATGATTCCAGCGGCGTGCAAATGTTTGATTCCACACAGCATCTGGTAGAGCAAGTAGGAGAGCCTCTCGTGGTCCAGCTCCATCTGAATCACTTGGCAGAGGTTGGCATCCATCAACTCCATTACCAAATATCTACAAAGACGTGTAAAAAGAGTTCATTGAGCGGCCATGGAGAAACATAAACAATGGCATTTGAGGCGACGATATAGCACGCGTGTCTCGTGGCATTTAAGAACTGCATAGTGACGAAATGGAATCTGACAGTTGTTGTCACTGTGTAGAAAATCTTGTTGGGAACTTTTACATTTCAAAGTGAATCCCGACCGACAGTGTTTTTCACTTTCAAAAACAATTTGTGTGAACAATTAGCACCATTTATAGAATTTTCAATAAAAACAAATCTGACAAATCAATTTATGTCAAAGTTTGCATGGTTTGACATTAGATTATTGCAAAGACAGTAGGATTAGCAGTTATTAGCATTGTCCTCAATGCCAGCATTAGTAATGAAAGGAATGTAAAGCTGACATCAGCTGCCAAATGATTTTGCATCGACTGCAAAAGTGACGCTAGCATCTATAGGCTAATGCAGCTAGCAGCTCCGTTAGCCAAAATATGTACTAAATCCAGGCCAGGGACTGCCAGGAAGAATAAACAATCCAACGATCTTTCCGTTTGTTGATATCACGATCTTGTTTAAGTCCTTTGCAATCTGATACGGTTATATCGCCAACTTCTAAAACAGGGCCATTCTTTTATCCTGGAATTTTTTTCTGTGAGCCTCCAGCTACCATTTGTTCAACTTCCTTTTGAGCTCCAATCAGGCAGAAACAAGAAAGACAACGCACAAACAGCATTGCACACAATTCTGCAGCAGTACATGGAATCAGTCCATGCCACCATTTCAAATACATGCTTTAAACATATAACTCACGGATTAAGGATTGAACAAACATCAAACTGCATCTGATCTTCAATGAGACTTTTAAATGTGAGCCCAACTCTCCGAGCGCCCATAAATGTCAGTAAATATAATCCGAGCCCCCCTTGTGTGCTTCCTCGTGCATTAATTGCCACGTGCACTGGGTGAGCTGAGCCACAAACTGGGTTATACTCACACGTCCTGGAACTCCTCTAGTGTCTTCTGCGGCGTGAATACATTTAATAGACCGATTATCTGTTGAAATAAAGAGGAAGTTTTTACTCTATGTATTATGAAAGTTGGCGGCTGGCTGAGCATTGTCAATAAAGTAAGGGGTTTTTCATTTCCTTGCGATGAGAGCAATGCAGTTAAAATGACAAGTTGCCAGTCAAAATTTTCCTCAAGGTAAACACATATATAAAAAATGGATAGAAAGAAAACTCACATTCTTGTGGTTGACACATTTCATGAGAACCAATTCTCTGTAGGCCCGTTTGGCGTGCGTTTGATTTTGGAAAGGTCTGCTCAGCTTCTTGATGGCCACATTCCTTTCCAAGTTGTGGTCGTAAGCCGAACTAAAGTGAAAATGCAATCTCATAATAAAAACATAAGGAGGATTTTTGGGTGAGAGTTAGAAATTGTACATTCTAGTTTGGCTCTTGTTTTTATAAAACTAAAGCTTGAAAATTGATTGATTCATAGTCTGGATTAAACTTAAATTCAGATAGGTGTTGCATCTAAAAAGAGTAAAGAACACCAACGCTACAACACAAACTAATTTGATTATTTATTTATTTATTTTACCGAGCACTACACTTTTTCACAGATTACTTTCACGCATTGCTCAACCACTCCTGACTGATCAATTTAGCGCCAGGTCAGACAGCCGATAAAAGAAAGTTAAATTTAGAACGTGACTCACCAGACGATTCCCTGTGCTCCGGATCCGATGGGTCGGAGGTTCTGGTAGCGCTTTAAAACCATAAAAGTGGAGTCGCCCACATCTATACTGTAGTATTCCTTCTCACGCTTGTTGCGGTTCATGGTTTCGCCTTAAACTGCAGCTGAGCATCCAAGTGGAGGTGACACCTGCAGGGAACACCGAAGGGCAAGGAGGAAACAAATTTAGATAAACCAGTCAGTGTCCCACATATTCTTGTTTATTTTAAAACATTCATCCATTGATCCTCTCGTTCATTCATTCATCTCACACACACATAAAAAAAGGCAACTCAAAACGTATTAGTTGAATTACAAGCCAAGAAACTTTCAAAGTTCTATATATCATGCTGGATTACGGTGTATGAAACATCAAAAACCTTAAAACCTCTAAAACGCAGCATGCAAAAATTCAGACTGTTAGAAAACAAATAGATTCCCGACCATTTGGGGTTGTGGGTGCGAAGGTCAAAGTCCAAGAAGATGGCACAATGAGATAGGCAGAGGATGCATTGAAGCAGGAAGCTGGCACCCATGCCAACTCCAGGACGGAAGAATCATTAAAAGGATTTGGATCATTGCGCTGAGGAGATCGGGCCAGAGTATGATAGCTGGATGTTTCTAGGGCCGTGACAACCAAGCAACCTTCCTTTCAGAGCCGATTAGTTTCCAATGAACTTTATTTTCTGTGTTGTCGTCCTTGGTCAAGTTAACTACAAATACTTAATCCTACTGTTGCTCACTTCAGATTCAGATTCAAATCTACTTTATTGTCATTCTAGTACACGTGTATACAGAACGAAATGTCGATACATCTGACCCGCACAGTTTCCTTGAACTTGTATTATTTGCTGGCACATTTTATTTATGCTAAATGGAATTCGTGAGGAAACCAATTTATTTTTATTCAATCGTCAATCTTTGGACCAACAGTAGGTAAGTATTTGCAAATGGTTTGCTATATTTCCAAAAACGATGTTGTGAATCCAACACAGTGAGCCTATAACACACTTGACTTTTCACAGTCTCGCTACTTCACAAATTTGTATTGTGCATTGTGTTCTACATTCTGCCTAGCTAAACCTCAACAGTCTCTCCAACTCTCTACCTGTGCGCCAACAATGTTGCAGTTTAACATGTACATGTACGTAAAACAGCTTAACAAATATACGTTACGTACGTGCAAATTCTCTTGCAATTCAGAGTTTCTCAAAAACCCATAACTTCACCAAAACCTTCAGCCAGTGATGGCAAAATGAAGCCCAATTAACGCAGGGAATCTCTGCAAATGCTTCTCAACCACACGCATGCACACTTCAAGAGGATTCATGTCCTCGAATACGCCATAATGTGGACAGAAAAATGTATACCATGCTTAGTGCATTGAAATAAATTGTCGGGGTGTAAATCATTCTCCTTGTGATTAAGGACTTGACTTGACTTTTATTTGTGACGATTTTGAAAAACGAAGTTGCCTCCCTGGAATCGATTTTTGTGACGTCATATCCCTTGCGTAAAAATGTGGGAAAGCAATAGGGCTGTCGCAAATATGACATATTTGTCTAATAGAAAATATTTTTCATAATCGCGATTAAGGTCTTTTTTTCTTTAAAAAGCTGTATGACCCACCAGGCAAAACAATTTTAATTTACGAGTTCATAATCAAGCACGGCGGCGCAGTGGTTAGCGCTTGTGCGGCACAGTTCATGTCATGGGAACCTGTCGTGGGTTCAAATCCAGCTCCAGACTTCCTGTGCGGAGTTTGTATGTTCTCCCCGTGCTTGCGTGGGTTTCCTCCGGGCACTCCGGTTTCCTCCCACGTTCCAAAAACATGCATTTCAGGTGAATTGGCCGGTCCAAATTGTCCCTAGGTGTGAATGAGCGAATGAGTTGTCTGTCCCTGTGTGCCCTGCGATTGGCTGGCAACCAGTTCAGGGTGTCCCCTGCCCACTGCCCGGAGATGGCTGGGATGGGCTCCAGCCCCCCCGCGACCCTAATGAGGATAAGCGGTACGGCTGATGAGATGAGATGAGTTCATAATCAAGTTGATGTCAAGTTTAGAGCTTAAGATGTGCAATTGCTTGTTTTTTTTTTACAGTTTCTAAAAGAAACTGTTTATTTAGTTATACCTCCCTTTAATGTTTACCGTTTTTTTCCAAAGCCTAAGAACTTCAACAAAAGAGGCATTCGTCTGCTGCTAACTGAAATCACTTTAAATATGTTAAATTATTCATACTTGAAAAGAAGCAAAGAGATTTGTATCTGCTCTTCTGTTGTATTAACTAAGTGAGTGTGTGTGTGTTGAAATTAAAATATTGTTTTTATCATCTGTGCACCTCATTTTTGCACTTAATTACTGAAAAGTTGAGTCAAAGACCTTACGACTTGTTAACTCACCTGTGCATTATCCCTCAAAATGTTTTAAGCTAACAGGCTTAAATCGTGCACTGTGGCCTTTGTTTTAATAAAACAGAACAAATAGCTAAGTTAATAATGATCTCTTGATTAATTCTTGACTTGACTTTTGACCATTACATTGCTCTTATTACGGTGTTCAGTATTAATATAAGGCAGATATTTTTATAAAAGCATATAATGCAATGGGATTTTTATAACCGACAGACTGATGAGAATTGTTTGAACATCATTAATGATTTACTGTCCCAGAAGTGTATGATTTGAGTTGCTTGTTTGGAAATGAAAATAAATGAAATCACAATCATCAATTATATCAAACTGCAATCATCGAGAATCGTGATATTAAGAGAATCAGCACCTTAGTATTGTGATGCAATTAAATCGTGACTGTATTAGTGTTGTCAAAAACATCACGTTATTATTATTACCGCGTTAATGCAAATTATTTTTAATGGCGTCATTTATTTCTGCACGAGATTAATGTTCATTGTGACCAAGTGACCTTGTAGTAGTTATAAGCTGTGGCCACTTGCAGCAACCTTAGAAAAACTACAGGATCCAGTTGTAACCCGGACACATAACAATAGGCACGCCCCACGTCTGTGTTTAGTCCTGCGGCTTCCCTGCGCACTCGCTGTGTTCTGTTTGCGTGAAACGCTGAAATTAATTCAAAAGAAATTCTAAACGGAAAGTTTAATATAAAAAAGTTGCAAAATGGATCAGTTGACAAGACCAAAGTAATCTGCATGAACTGTCAGTGTGAACTGCAATATCACCATAGTACATCCAGTCTGAAATATCACTTAATGTCCAAACATACAGCAAATATGAATTCCGCACCATTCTCTTCATCAAAAACAGGCAACACTGGATAGCTTTCGACACAGGCATATGGATAACGAAACCAAATATTTATTTTTCATCTGTTAATTGACAGTTTTAAATTGTGTGAAATGTTCCTTCAAATGTGAATGACTGTTCAGAGTTCAAATGAAATATAACACTACTTTGTTTTCAAGAAAGAAAAGTAGCAAAAACCAAGACTCTCCACTTTTTAATTTTGATAAGTTTTGAAATGATAATTAAAGGGACATTTATAATAGATTAAAATGGGCAAATAATGTACTTTTAATCACTAGTTAACTGTGATATCCATGAATAACTGCAATAAAATATTTTAATCGATTGACACCACTAATATATATATATATATATATATATATATATATATATAGACCCTCTGCACACGCGTGACCTAATCACAGGACGAAACCATGACGGACGGTAGGCACCCATAGTACACAGTGGACGAGGCCAGTAAACAGTAGACGACAACAAATCAGCTATACCTTTCAACACCATTGGCATTGACTAGTCAAACCAATATCGTGAAGTTATCGGATGAGGTGGCTCACCTTGTTGGAAAGCACAAAGGGCGCTATTAAGAGAAACTGAGGCAAGTATTAGCAATGCTAGCTACCTAGCGATACAGTTTTCCTCCTGAGACATTCACACATCTAAACAAATAGTCAGTCCACACCATTTGTTCTATTATAATGCAAATGAAGTATCCCCATACACCGGTGCTGATCTAAAAGCTTATAAAAGTCTGGATGCTTACCAGTTTTGCATAGCTGGCAAGCGTCACTGTACTGCGTTTTGCCAACAAATGCACAACGCAAAATGTTTCCCTTGCGCATACGACCAGTTTTCCTCAAATGCATGTTCAACCTGTGCTGGCTTCATCATTAAATAGACGCCATTTGATTCACACCTGAGATCGGTTGCCACACTGCTATCTTTTTAACACATCCCTTTGAACTATTTGCCCGAATTGCATAGCCTTTGGAGTGTGCCTTTTATGAGAGCTGGGTCTTGTCAAAAAACGATTGTATAAGGGGCTACATTAATTTCCATCTAGGTGAGCAAGAGGCAAATGTTAGGCTGAAGAAGTCAAAATCATAGATTAGCAAAAATGTGTTTTACTACGTATCACGTTCACATATTTTATAGTTTTCCTTGAAAGGACTCACTTGATCCGTGTTTTTAGAAACTACAATTTAAAATACTACTTAGTTGAACAATAAATGACTGTCTAATCGTGAGAAAAAAAAATTGGGAGATAGACCATTGTGGTACATGCAGGTACGTGTATCGGCAAAATGTTTGGAATGTATCAATTCAAAATGAAGGCTGGGTGCATTCCTGAGTCTTGGATGTGTGTGTTGGGATAAAAAAACGGATCATTTACTTTTGTTGTCAAATTTGATCAGATTAGATCAGATTATTTTTTCCAAAGATAATACTATAAGATGAATAAAAACAGCAACAATGACCTATAACAAATAACAATGCTTAGACCTGTCACGGTATGTTTCTGGATGATATTATATAATAATGCAAGTACCCAATTAGCAAATTTCATACAATCATGAGATTTTATCTTAATATTGAATTTCTTTAGATGTATTCTTGAACAATGATGCTACTAAATGTGAATGCACTATTTACAAATAGATTTATAACTTTGGCCAGTCTACAAGAACTACTTTTTAAATAATGCCTACCTACCCAGATATTATCTTATTATTCTCTTTTCATTTTTTTTAAGTCAAGTTATGTTTATTTGTATAGCCCTTCATCACGAGGAGTCTCAAAGGTCACAGATTATTGCAAAACTGCAGACTACACCATCCCCTGATCGAATACCTACATGAGGGCAAGGAAAAACTCAAAACCTCATCATGAGGTAAATGAAGAAACCATGAGAAGGCACCGCACATGAGGTAATCCCCTTCCAGGAATCTCATTGTAAACAATGTAAAATATGTTTCAATAGAAGACAGTAAGCGTAATTATATTTTGATTAAGAATCAATTATACAGTAAACCTAAAATACAACTGGACTCTGATTTGGTTTTGTTAAAAAATGAAAATAGAAAATATCTAAACAAAATTAACCTTTCCTCTGTAACAAAACCCACATCGGTAAATCATTACCACTACAGGGGCAGCAGGAAAACAAAGAACAATATTAGAATTAGAATTGTCTTTATCAGAATTCATTACAAAGCAGTGTACATTGTTTACAATGAGATTAGATGTGGCCCTCCAGGATAAATACGTAATAAAAGACTCAAAAAGAAAAATATATAAAACAATATTAGGATAGGCAATATTAAAAAGGTAGTGCTTGTAGACTAACCTAGATTGTAATTGCATCATAGGGCAAAAAATGAAAATAGTGCATTTAGCAGGAAAACTGCAAAAATAAGAATCAATAACAAGATGTGAGTGTGCGAGTGTGTCCGAACCAAAAAAATGCAGGCTAAGCCATATGCAGCCCCCTGGCAAAAGATTGACTACCATAGCCTTAAATTACTGTAGGAAAGGGGGAAAAACAAGCTTTATTATGCAATTGCCAAAGGCGGGTGATTATTCTTCATGCAATTCCCAGGTCATGCAAAGATGTCATTTATGCTTAAAAACATGTTCATTCACGACAAATGATATAGCACATCAAATGTTAAATATTAATCGTATATCAACATGTAACCGTACAATATTTCAAATAACGAATTTAGCGCCACATCACTCAGTCAAGTCCACATTTCACAGAACTAGCTGAATAGTTGAATACACGGGAGAGAAAACATATCCTATTTAATGGTTAATAAGCAAAGGACAAATAATTAAGAGCAGTTTAGTTTTAGCAGCCTGGTTGCCATGTAGCTGTTAGGCCAGACCTGTCCCGTCTCTGTACTGGGGCGGCGTTACTAGAAACATGTTTGTGACCCAAATGTGGGGGTTTTATATGATAATATAACTATCAATGCTCTTCAATTCATTTCAAATAAGCAAAATAGTAATACAAAAATAAATAAATAACCCGACGTCAAGCTCACCAGTGTCCAAGTAATTCCTACAGCGTCAACCCGCAGTAGTCGTTCGCTGGCCGCCCCGCCGGAGACGCAGCCTGGGCGGTTTGGGAGACGAAATGAAGGCAGGTATCTTCAAATTAAAAGGCAAAGGTCCCGGTAATAGACATGTATGGCTGGGGGGCGAATTAATATTTGGGCTTCCGCGACACAAACACTTTCTGCCATTTCATAGCGACGTCGGGGGAACCTTGCGCTGTTTCCTCGGCTGTGCGACGTTCGAGACCTCCTCGGCGTCCCCGGTTGCTGTTGCGGAAGAAGCGGAAGCGGAAATGACGTAAAGGCGACGTTTCAGATCTGCGTTGCGTTTAAGAACGCTATGCCTTTTAATTCGAAGTCAAGTCATGTTAATTTGTATTGACCCTTTGCACACGTGACCTAACCACCTGACGACACCATGACGGACGGCAGTGACCGGTAGTAAACAGTGCACAACAATAAAAACACCTATACTATTAACATACCTGTCAACCTGTACGTTTTTGCGGTACATATTGAAATATAATATTGTGAATGTACTTGATTGCTGTTGAGATTGTCAAGATTGTTTTCTGTTATTAGTGTCAATAAATTTTTTCAAACCAAAAAAAACAAAGTGCGTTTATTATGCATTTTAAGACGTGTACGACGTACAAGAAAATCTGTAGGAAAAACGCAAATTTGTCAATTATGGGTACCATCCGGTATACACCGTCTATCAGGAATCGTCAAATCAATCAAGTCAAATGAGTTCGCCGCGGTATCATTTTTTTTCGTTGTAAACGAAGCGACCGTTTGATGCTACTGTACGCATGCGTCTGCCGCCGTAGTGCCTAATTTCGACTCCCCTGCAAAATCCTGCCCCCCTCGCGTGATCGTGCATTCTGCATCGCTTCCGATAATAGTAATCATGTTTTATATAATAAGCTTATTAAAACAATAAAGCTATTGTCGGAAGCGCAGCAGAATGCGCGTTCACGCGAGGGGGGAGGATTTTGCAGGGGAGTCGAAATTAGGCACTACACATCAACGGTTGATAATGTAGTTTGAATTACAAAATAGAAATGCCAACAAATTTTTTCCTCCTAAAATATCTTTATTTACAAATTTAAATTTAAAGTGTTATTAATGGACATTTTAGTTACGCTGATTACAATTGTTCTTGATTTTTTTTTCTATTTTTTTTTATTATTAAGAATATGTACAGAATGATATAACTAAACACATGTACAATATAACATGTTAAACTACTAAGATAAACATGTTTGAAAAAAAATATAGTGTAAGATTTTTTTTTGTATTTTGTAAGGGAAAATAGGACAATTTGTAAGGGCATGGAGCCGTAGATGTTGACAGGTATGTATTCAACACTTTTGGCAATGGCGAGTCAAACCAATATTGCGCAGCTGTCGGATGAGGTGGTTCACCATGTCAGAAAGAACTAAGAGCGCCATTTAGAGACACTGAGGATAGCATTAGCAATGATAGCTACATAGCACACATCTAAACAAATCATCAGTCCACACCATCTGTACCACAATATTGTAAACTAAGTATCCCCATACAACGGTGCTCATCTAAAAGCTTATAAAAGTCTGGATGCTTACCAGTTCTTGGTATCTGGTATGCGTTACTGTGCTTCGTTTTACCGACAAATGCACGGCGTGAAATGTTCCCCTCACACAAACGCAACTAAAACCTCTTTTTATCCAATTTGCTGGAGAATTTAATAGAACAGAAATGCATTGGGCATTTGAACATTGTATTGAATCACTTTTGAGCATGCCTAACATATTTATTTTGTGAAATGACCTTTTCTCTTCTGAACGTTTGTCTCTCATATCTGTTGGTAATTTGGCAGTTTACAACAATTTTCAAAACATGTGATATTCGTAAGATTACTGTTTGGAATGCCTGGTTAATCCCAATAAAAGTAGCTCATTTATGTAGGATAAAATGGCAACCGTATGCCACCAAAGTAGCTAGTTAGCCAATTTATTATAATGAGTGTCTTTGAAAAGACTTGTACCAACTTAAACTACATCAAACGTACCTTGTAAAAAATGTTCACTACAAATTCTGGAATTCTTGAGGGCTGCCAGCCTGCCAGTCCCCGTCTACTGTCTTCGTCAAAAGGCATAAAATTCCAAATTGGGCTTGGAAGCCTGCCCACCACACAGGAAATAATCACCATGGTAAAAAGTGGTGGTTACATTCTTCTGTCATAGTTATTGGTATTTGTTTCAACTCAACTGCCAATTCAACTGCCTTGCGCTCAAGTGCTTCTTGCCATCCTTCATGGCTCTCAATCTGCCAGAGAAGGAAACGTGCCGTCACGTGCAAAAGGTCAATAGCCCCGCCCAAATTATTCAAGTCACAAAACATTTTCCCCATGGGAAGTAATAGCATTTATTTTCATACGTTCCTACATATTCCAAAATACCCCAAACATTAATAAACCGTATACCCAACTAGCCAACAAGACCTAGAAAATTAACAAAACGTGTAATTAACCTATCTATCTACCTTGGTCATATCCCTCAAGAGGGGTGACCGACAGCAAGACACACAAATACAATAACAAAGAAAAAAAAGGGAAATAAATAACAAAAAAAAAAAAAAAAAAAACACAAAATCTTTTGGACCATGGCCAACCCAATTGCCCAAACACCCAAACAAGTTAGGCACCTCGGCACCCAAGTTGGTCAGGCTTTCGTCCCTCCAGATGAAACGGGACACCAGAAAGCGGCCATGTCACTCGGGTCAGGGTGACACAACACACTCTTTTGTTCAACAGCAGGGCCCGACAGCTTTCACTGGTTTACCCCTGCCGCATCATACGGGTGCCCAGCCCATCCTTAAGAACGCGTCCACAATCCCACTATCCTTTCACTATCTGAAGTTTAGCATACTTCAAGACACACAGACTCTGATTTTAGGAATTTGGTGAGCTCATCTACAGAAGAAACCTGAACAGAACACACTAAAATAAGAAAAATTTGGGAACAATTATTTGGTTGGGATTTTGGCTGGCATCAGAATAGAAAAATATGATTGGCTTAATTCTACTGTAGAAAGTATTATGGGCAACTGCGCGTTATGGTTATTCTTTTAAGCAACAATAATTTTTTAAATTTATCATTAAAGTGTCGGTGATAAATATGAAAACTAATAAAAAATAGCTTACTACTGTTTTTCACTCGTACACCATTCTTCTTTTGCGCGATAATTTACCTCATTCTTCAAGACATCGAACATAACTATTGGGGAGCTACATTTGGAAAAGCTTAACGCAACATTATATTTGTCATATTTAACTTATAAATGATTGCAACTCCCCTTATTAAAGCCCCAGTGCATAAAATTTGACCACTAGATGCCACTAGTCCGAACAATAACCAATTCCATAGGTCACAGCGTAGCAATTGTCGGTCAAACATGGCGGCGACCTTCAGTAGGGATTCCACTTCGTAAAATGAATAAACATGTCTTGACTTACAGTTGTTTTGCTTAATAAAATGGCCCTGCGACTGGCAGGCAACCAGTTGAGGGTGTCCCCTGCTCACTGCCCGAAGATATTTGGGACGGGCTCCAGCACCCCCGCAACCCTACTGAGGATAAGCTGTGCAGATAATGGATGGATGGATCATTGGTATAGTTCAGGTATTTTTCCTTAGTATTCAAATAAATGTTTTTTTTAGGAGGCACTAAATATTAGACACTCCCCTTTTAAGAGATAATAAACATTAAAAACACAACCTGGAACCTATTTACTCACAGCAAGACAGACTATATAGAATACCGCAACAATATTAGCAATCTGCGATGACGTTTTCATTTGATACCAGTGATCAAGACGATCCGGATTAGAGTTGAAATGGTCAAGATGAGATCAGTTAAAAAAAAAAAAAAAAAAATATATATATATATATATATATATATATATATATATATATATATATAAATAAATTCCTGTACATGGTATATTCCTTATACCGCCTACACAATTTGAAATAACCAAAAACATATAAAATGAGCTGAAATTGTATAAGTTGACAGGTATGCAACAACAATACTATTTTGGACTAAATTTGGTCAGTTTTTCGATAGGCTTAATATTTTATCGTTTTCGTACAAATCAGATCATATTTAATCCAAAATCTAACATCCCTAAAATATTCAGTACTGGTGGGGGAGTCTTTATTTCCTTCAAGTAATAAGTTGTAATTATCGAGTCATTTGTGTTTTTTGGTTATACATTTATCAGAAGTACAAGGCAAAAAGAAAATCAACACATTCTACAAAAGAATTTTAATTGCATTTGATTCACATAGCTGATGCCTGATAAGTTGAGGCTCCTTTACTCTGAGCACCTGACACTTCCTGCCAGGAAGGTTTCATCGCCATTTGAACCCCACCTTGTGTGACACACCTCATATAATGACTAATTGCGCAAAGAAAACATGAAAGTGATCCAATTGGCAGAGACAGTTTCTTGTGGTTGGTATGGCTCATTAACACAGTGCTGCCTTCATTGGATTGGCCCCTTCACTCAGCCCCGCTGCCATTAGCTTGTCCGGCAAATCCAATTATGCGCTTAGGTCCTAGGTCTAAAAATAGTCGAAAATGACCAAAAACACCGAATGGACACGTCACGAGTTGTGAGTGCAGAGGAAATGATATCCCTGGTCTTTGGTCTCCACAAGTACAACTGATCTGTCATGAGGAAATGATGACGATTATGACAGGCTGCCATGACAGATGGGAACCTGGCGACCACGGCGAGGCGGATGACATGGCAGCAGGGGACGTATAACAGGAAGGATTACATTCACAAGGCAGATGTGTGAAGGAAATTAAAAGGAATAAGGTAAGCTACATGACACGTAAACAAATAGATATCACGTCGAGATATGACTAAAAGATCTGCGAAAACTCAAGTCCAGAAAAATTGATTGCTTTAAAAATATGCTGCATATCTTCATGACCAACAGTAGAACTCTGCACTGTTTAAAGTACTTTTGTGCTCTTCACATTTGTATAACTACTCTGAGGAGTTGCTAAAATGTCTGCATGATTTGTTCAAAGTCTACCCGGCCTGAAAAGAAGCATGACAGAACCAGGCACAGCAGCAAAATGTGGCTCCATTGATCCAATAACAGTATAATGTCTGGGTAAACATAATATATCATGCAATCGTGCATTCTTAGAAAGGAATGTACAAGGATTTGTGATCAAAAGATACTGTAAGTGACTACAGAGCAACGGTAGAATTTTAAACCAATCAAACTAATTAAATGAAAGAATCCCACACAAAGTTCAAGTGCAGTACAAACAAGGAAAATGCGATTGGATTAGAATACAAAGGCAACTTCCGGAAAGGCTCTAAGGTTTTCAAAGTTGGGTCGATTAGTAGATGCCATAGTTCAAAGTAAATGCGGTAAAGAGCACACAAATGGAATAAGTTGCCGACAAAAATCAAGTGAACCTCACGTGGGAATTCTTTAAATCCAGTGTTAAAAAGTCAAAACTTGTTGGATCACCCATGTTTGTTTGTTCTTTTGTTTTGATAGATCGAAATCAAGTTTTTTTGGGTAGACATTAACACTCTTTTCCACAAGGATGGGTACCTTTGTGACCCTGGCAGAGGTTCTTGAAGCCAGGGGGTCACCATTAGATGAAGATGAGGTCTGGTGTCTTCTTCTTGTCACCACAGAGGCCTTACTGGACATTTCCAAGAACGGTAATAAGCTTCCCGTGAATGCTCTCTAACCATCCGCCTGTTATCCCTAACAGTTTCTACTTGGGGTTTTTTTAGGCTCTGTAAACATGTGTGGCGTCCTCAGCCCAGGCTCGGTGCTACTCTCCGCTAACGGGCGTATGGCCTTTAAGAGTTGCGGGCGGAATGATGACGTGGCCTCCTTCAGGGCTCCCGAAGTTGTTCACGGCCATACTGCTTCTACGAGAACCACAGCTGAAAAGGTTTTAAAACATGATTAAGTGAGACGGAAGGTCAGATCAGTTGAACGATCATAATTCCATGATATTTTTACAATTTTGGAGATGTTCTTTTCTTTTAGAAGCAAGAGAACCCAATGCTATCTAAAATAATCTTAGTCCGAAGTAAGGTTAGGTAGTTCAGGAGTATCGTACAGTAGATCCCCAGGGTACGTCATCTGTTCTCAGGTGGGGTCGCAAGGTGAACTAGCTGTACGGCGGGCATAGAAATCTATGGTAGTTAACTAATTTCTTAGGTCGCTGTATCCCCAGGGTCCACTGGATCTCCTTGCAAAACCTAATCTTGGAATAATAAATGCCCTCCATGTCCTTTCTTTCCATCAGACACTTGTCTACTCACTGGGCATGACTTTTTACTGGTGCGTGGATTATCAGCTACCTCAAAACCAGGTACTTTGCTTTATCCATTATCAAAACAATAATCCAAATGTTTAAAAAAAATCTCTCTTTTCTCAATAAACGCACTTCCTATGACTATCTGTCACACTTCCAGCCTGTCCAACTTAGTGCAGAGCTGGAGGGTTTACTCTTGAGCATGTGCGAGGATATAGCAATGAGGAGAGCGGACCTGATGACGGTTCTAGAGACATGCGATCTTCACAATAAGACCTTTATGCTTCACCCACCAGAGAGGCTCGTCAAGCAGCTTGTAGAAGACACCTACAGAACCTCGGTCAGACAACCAACCACATGTTTATTCGAAGATGTAGAAATTAGTTTTCACCGATTGCACAAATATCCTTACAGGTAGCTCCTGTTTCAATGACAGAAAATGGATCCCTGCTGAGCGATCGCAGTCAGATCATTAGAGACAAGTTACATCGTAAGATTGTATTACGTTTGACCCCAAAAAATAATGCACCGTATATCCCTTACTCAGTATTGGATCGTGTTTCAGGGCGGTCCTTTTGTAACACTACGTGGATGACGAAAAAAAAGTTATCCCGAACTTTCTCAGGAGCATCCTATACACCTGAATCCACAGGGTAGGAAATCGTGTTATGCGCATCTCATTTCAGTTTTTATTGAAACTTTGGTCAGTAAATCTCAGGAATGACAGATATAAGAGAATAACGAAGTCATTGGCGCATAGAATGCCCTCGGGATATCAGCGCACGGAGAGTAATGGGAGCTGGCAGCAGTTCAATCGCAGCCCATACTTGGATGGCGGTCGACGTGCTAACGCTAGATTTCTTGCTCGCTTCGAGTCAACATTGAGTCTGAATGAGAAGAAAATTAAGGTGGCAACATTTGATAGTAGATTCATTGATTCCTTTTTGTTGGGGGTTATGACTGAGAAAATATCTTTTGTTGCAGGAAATGGGTCCAGAGTTCATTAGAATGTCGGATGAGCCCATAGTTGTACTAGAGCTTCCCGGATCCATCTTGGTGAGAACCAAAAACAAAATCGATCTACCGTACTCAGTCATCTAGAAAATCTTACATTCCTCATTTACTGTGCTGTTGTTTTTTATTGAGTAGTCCAAAAAAGGCAAATCTTCGACCACCCAGAGAGAACTGACTGTGGTGATGCCAAACGGTCAGAACATATCCATAAAATGTGAGGTGAAATCCAGAGGAGGGGACTTATTTGATATGATTGTCGCTCATGCCAACTTGGTGGAACACTTTTACTTCGGCCTTGCTTACATTGATGGTAAATGAGCTGACCGGCACAATCAAATGATGACAGTAATCAGTTAATGATTGATCTTCATGAGTTGCTCTGTGTATCATGCCAGATAACGAGTTTTTCTTTGTGGACAACGATACAAAGATTTCCAAAGTTGCTCCAGAAAGCTGGAAGAAAGTGCCTTCAACCACCTTTGTCCTTTACTTCCGGGTCAAATTCTTTGTCAATGACATTTCTACGATTTTGTACGTATTTATCCACCCCAAGTTATAGTTTTGTTACAAATATACAGATGTGATCGGGAGTCTCGTTCTTCCAGGCACAAACAGACCCACCACCAGTACTACCTCCAACTCCGAAAAGACCTCTTAGAAGACAAGTTGTCCTGCCATGAAGAGACTGCTTTTTACCTCGGAGCTCTGGCCTTGCAGACAGAGTACGGGGACTGCATGCCTGAGGTGAGGGTAAACATTACTCTGATATAAGGTCTTGGATTAAAGAGATAAATAATAATACGGGTATTTTTTCAGGTGTATGGTAGAAACTACTGTCGCCCTGATCAGTATGTCCCTAAAAGTGTGATAGAGAAACGTGCCTTGCCCTACATTCTTGGAGAACTGCAACGGCTCCATACAAACAATGCCCAGATGCTTGCAGATGAATCCGAACTTGAGTTCCTCAAGGTAGCAGATTTATCTTGTTACAAACCTCCTGTACTTAAGTTTAGTCAATAACAGACTTTGATACCCTTCACACAGGTGTGTCTACAGTTGCCTGAATATGGTGTCTTGTTCCACCGCGCGACACGTGAAAAAAAGACGGTCGAAGGAGAAATTATCCTTGGAGTTTGTGCCAAAGGTGTTATTGTCTACGAGGTGAAAAATGGCTGTCGAAGCACTAGCCAAACATTTTATTGGAGGGAGACAGAAACCATTTCCTCCAATGTGAGTGGAACAGTTGACCTAATTACTCAACCTATTACCAACTGATTTCTTACTAACCACACAAAGAATCTTTTATATTTCATCCAGAGACATAGATTTGTCATTGAGTGCCGGGCCAGTAAGAAGAAACACACTTTCCTCACGGAGACATCAAAGATAGCCAAATACTTGTGTAACCTGTGCTCATCACAGCACAAGTTCAACAATGAAATGAATTCTCGTCAGCTCAGTCACAGCATGGTCTCAGGTCAGTTTATCTGCTTGATGTTACGGCACATGATTTCTTATTACAGAAAATAATATTACATGGATAGGACTGTCTCTAGATGAGAACCTTCCTCAGTATGGGACTGCTTGCCGGACACAAAACAACCGCTTCAAGTCCATCATGGGCTCCGAGACGCCGCAGGATGACAGTGGTTTGCAAACTCCTCAAGATGAGTCTCTTACAAGACTTTGCGAGGATGTTGCTGCTCGGATTGAGGCTCGTTTTAAACAGCAACGCCAAAGCCTCTTTGAGCAAAGGTACTGTTTTCATTTGAATCCTATGGTCTGTGCAGCACTTTGAGACTCTTTGTGATTAACAGCTATACAAATAAACATGACTTGACTCTATTCTTCTAATCTGAATCATCCCTACAGTACGGGATCTGGAAGTCAGTGCGGGAGCCCCGGCATGCGTTCTCCGGCATGTTCTCAGAGAAGCGGATCGGAAGCTCCTTTAAGCTCAGCTACCAGAGGTGCAAGCAGACAGTCCCGTGTACAGTACCCTTCAGTTAGTCTAGCCAACTTTGGCTTGTGGTTGACTGACTGATGCTATCTATATCTCTCAGAAACTCCACCTAAACAAGGGCCATCATCAGAGAGAGAGGTCCTATGCATTTCTCTCAAGAAAGACCCGAAGCTCGGCCTTGGTAAAATTGGAATAAAGCATTTGAAAAGTTTGTTCCCCATGCCTTTGAGGAATCCTTAAAGGTGGAACATCTAGAAATACAGCAAGGGTACTGCAGCCCATGTTAAATCCAAATTATGGGTTCCTGCAGGGATCATGATTGTGGGAGAAGACACCGTGGGACGATATGATCTGGGTATTTTTATTGCATCTGTAGTGCCTGGGGGACCTGCTGAGAAGGATGGACGTATCCGAGCAGGTACAAAACAAATCTACAACCCTCAAAACTGTCTTTTTAAACTCTGGCTTTTATGAATGATTTTGTTTGAGGGTCTATCATGAACTGAATTTGTATGATGTTGGTTTGGTAGAAACCAAATTATAGGAGTGACCTTTTCCTTTAGGCGGTCGCCTGATCTCTCTGAATCACATTAGCTTAGAGGGCGCCACCTTTAGCGAGGCAGCAGAGGTCATGCAGAGCAGCCCGGAGGAGGTGCAGCTCATTATCTCGCAGCCAAAAGGTGCATTGGGATTCTGCATAATGTCTAACCAAAGAGAAACAACACTTGACTTCATTTTTTTCTTAGCCCCCCAAACTCCAAACATTCTGCGGCCTTCGACATTAAAAAATTATGAATCACAAAGCACGCTGATGGCGTACGGACATCCGGGAGACAGCCTGGACGAGATTGTCTCAGTAATGATGGAGCCAAAGACCGGCAATCGTCTTCACCCTCCCCAAGAAGTCCGTATCCTCAATGCGCAGGTAGAAGAACATTAAAGTTAAAATATTTAAGTCAATAGACTAATAACAGTTCTGTGTCATTTCAAGGATGGCTGTTTGCTTCCTTCCTCTCTGAACTGTGTGAGGTCAGAGAACGTAGTGAAGCTGAAGAAAGTAGCTGGAAGTCTAGGCATCAGTATTACTGTGAGTTTTTGATTTGGGTCATAGTATTTCGTTATTGAATCCGGTATGGAGAAAAATAATCTTTTTTAGGTAGTATAAGAGTTGAACCTCAGTGATTACACCTGCAGACTAAATTTTGACTATTAGTTGTGGTCCAGTTGCATAAGAGACAGATATGTTTCTTTTTTTTTTACATCAAACCTGCAGCTTTATTTACCTATTACTGCTGTGACACTGGCATTATTTATTTGTATGGATTCAACGAGTAAAAACTAAGCGCTGTATTCAGGATGGTGTCAATTCTACCGGAGGAATCCACATCAAGAGCCTTGTTCCAGGAGGGTCTGCTGAGAGAGACGGGCGCATTCATGCAGGTATAGCTAAGTAAGCAGAGGGATAAACAGTTTTTAACCAGGACACAAACTACTTTCAAAACTACTTGGCAAAATGACACACTTTATTGCATTGCTCATGTCTTTAAATACTTTTTGAGTTACTTTATTTGCAATTCATGTGATTTGAAATAATTATCCTAATTATTTGAAATCTATATTTTACAGAGCTGCCAAATACTGAAAATCCTATTTCAGAATGGAAAAGGGGAAATTTTAGATTTAAAAATGTTTTTCCTAGTCTAGTAGCATGTGGGAGCTCTAGTTTTGGGTTTCAAGTGTTTCTTACTCTAAGTTATCACTTAAAACAGCAGACAGCAATGCAGCGATCATTAATAACTTTATTGTACGAATTCGGTATGAATATAACTGTTTAATGTTTGTAAAAATCAACATTTCCGACATAAAGAAGAACAATGCTTGATTAATTTATTTTTGTAATTTTCATAGAAAATGCGTATTTAGTCATTTGCTATAGAACTGGCGTAGTAAACTATGAAAGATTCTTAGTTTTTTGTAGCTCTTTTAAAATATTTTTATACCTTTTTAAATCATATTATTTTCAATTTTAAATTACTTTAAATATTTATTTAAACTACGTATTTAAATTTATTATTTGTAGGTAAACTTTTCCACACAAAAAATATTGCTGATTTATTTTCTCCCCCAAGGGACTGTAAATGTTCTTTTTCAATTGGAAATCCTCAGTATGGGAAACAAGTGGTAGCAAAAGTTACTCTAGTGGTACACAATAGATAAATAGATAAATAAAATGTATTTAAATTGCTTGAACCGGAAAATGAACAGTGACTAAAAACGTTTTGAATTCAGGGCTTTGATCTTAGCTGTTATTTTCCAAGCATATTTTCATATTTAAATTAATTGTATTTTAGGAAGATAAAATAAAATACATGTATTTAACATATATAGTTTTGAATCCTGGCCACACAAGGACATTTAAATGTTTATTTTTTCCTGTTGCAGGGGATAAAATACTCGAAGTTGATGGGATTAGTTTCCTGGATGTCACCTATGAGCAAGCCGTGGAACATCTGTGCAAAACTGGGGAGGTAAGCGTCAAGTCTGACTGATCAGTCTACACTACAGGAATATACGAGTTGAATATCGATATATGTTTTGAAGACGGTGACTTTGGTTGTGGAAAGCGTGCCCATGGGCTTCCCTCGTGTTTCTCTGAGCGCCTACACGGAAACCAGCGGAAACCCTCATTACGCAGACAGCAGGCAGATGAAGATCAACAGCACCTCGAACTTTAGCACCCCTTCCCGCATATTCTGTGATCGGCCAAGGGACTACAACTTTGTCACGGATAGTAAGTTCACACGCACCATTGAAATGGTTTTAAAAGCAAACCCATCAGACAGCAACAAGATGAACTTTCACACACATCCTCTCCCTGATCTTCCTTTTCTGACCCTGACCTTGCTTTTCTTATCCCTCGGCCTCCATTATCCTGAGGTCTGACATCCTGCTCACTAGACATCCAGACCTTTTTCTAAGAATTGAACCAGTTTGTCGAATTTCATCTGTGGTATTTCATTTTTTTGCTTTTATTGAGGTCTTAGAAGGTGGAAAGGAACACAATTTTAACTTAATATTAACTGCAGCCTAAAGGTAAAAAAGAAAATAAATGTGAAACACTCAAATGTGAGCATTTTCCAATGAATTGAATTGATTATATCGTCATCGATATCAACATTGTGATACATTGTATGCAACGAGAGTAGACACGGCCCTCCAGGGTAGAGGTAAGATTGGGCCTAAAGAATCCAACCCGACCCAATCCGCGGGTATAAAAGCCCAACCCAGCCTGAACCTGACCAATTAACTTGATTAGAGGGACCGGGCCCGAAGTAAAACCCTAAGCTGCACTTCAGCGTTGTTCGTACTTAGGAGCTAAAGAGTCCGCTTCGGGCCGAAATGAAGCTTCGGGTTTACTCCGGGTTCCGTCCCTCAAATGGAGTGAGCAATTCGGCGCCGAATTACATGAGCCCTAAAGTGCAGCGCCCAAGTGCACACTTTAACTCCGAAGTGCACATTTTGGCGCCAAATTACGCGAGGCATTGAGGTGCAGCGCCGAAGTGTGCTACTCAAGTAAAAGTAAAGTTATTTCAGAATAATATCACTCAAGTAGAAGTAAAAAGTAGTCATCCAAATAATTACTGAAGTAAAAGTCAGTCCATTCTGTGCATATTTTCCACAAAGAAGGGGAAAAAAAACACGAGAGAGAAGCCTGATTTAAGGATTGACATTTCGAACCCCGGTCTAAAATTAGAGACTGGTCTAAGTTGTAATAATAGTGCAATGTTCGTGAATGAAAGGAAAAGTGCACCATAACATTAGTGCAATGAGAAATGCAATAACATTTAGCAGAAAAAAAAACAACAACAATAACATTAAGCAGCAACAAAAACTAAAAACAAAATAGGTCACAGGATATGTTTGCACAGTTTTGTGCGCTTGTTTAGGGTGGTGATGACCCTTGGGAAGAAGCTGTCTTTATCCTTGTTTTGAGGGACCTGTAGCACTTACCAGAGATATACAGTTCAAAAAGGTGGTGCCTGGAGTGCGAAGTATCTTTTTTAATGACTATGCAAAAAGAGGCAAGACGTGCATGTCCCAATTTCTTTTTTAGGAGCATAAAAAACAATTCCAGTCTTCAAAAAAATATTTTTTGAGATCTTTTTCGCATGAAAGCAACAAAATATTTGATATTGAAATATTAAGAAAATTTAAAAGAAAAAAAATAAACAATTGGGAAACGATTTAGATATTTAAACAACAAACAACACTTTGTCGCCATAAGAGCGACAACGGATATTAAATGTGTCAGGAAAAGACATACAGAGAGTAATCAACACAGACCAAAAGATCACCGGCTGCTCTCTTCCCAGTCTAGAAGACATTGCCAGCTTACGATACCACAGCAGAGCCACCAACATGATAAAGAACTCTTCCCACTCCGGCTACCATCTCTTTGACCTGTTTCTCTCTGCTAGGCGCTTCAGGTGCCAACAAGGGCAAACAAGCTCAGATTCTTCCCCAGGGCCATCACTGCCCTAAAGGAGTGCACAAAACTGTGAAAGCATATATCCTATGACATATTTATGAATATGTTTTACCGCACAAAACTCTTACAACTATATACCTTGTGACTTTGCTAAACGTTATTGCACGATTGATACGACGAGCTATACTTTTAATGCAGTATTGTTTAAACTAGGACCAGTCTCTAAGAACTACATTGCAAATATTTTTGCCTATTTATCCCGGGTATCTTCTCTTTTAAAAGCCCAGTGTGAAATATTTGACCACTAGATGGCACTGTATTGTCTAATTTGAATGACAACTAGTGCCACAGCAAGCAACAACATGCATAAAAATGAACAATGGTATGATAGTGCAGGTATTTTTGCTTAGTATTCAAATAATTTTTTAACTGAATGAAAGCTTTTCGTACAACTAAGAGCCACTAAATATTACACATTGTCCCTTTAACTCTATATTACATGGAGTGCCATGTGTAATTTCATTGCATACAATCTTTCACAACATTGATATCAATGACAATAAAAGCAATGTCACACATTTAATCAAACATATTAATATAATCTGCTTTTAAAGCACAACTAAAGCTTCCTGAATTTCTTTATTGTTGTTATTTTGAAAAAAATAACAATAACCGATTAAATTGAACACCGGCTTTACAATAATGTCTGCTATCATCTCATCCTTAAATAACCTCTTTAGATAATACCCAGGAAGTTACTCTAACCAAGAACGATGGAGGTCTGGGCTTCAGCTTTGTCATGTGCGAGCTGGAGCCGCCCATTCCGGACATCGGCAACTTGGTCCGAATCAAGCAGCTTTTTCCCGATCAACCGGCCCAACGGAGCGGCAGGATCCAAGAGGGAGATGTTCTCCTGGCCATCAATGGTCAGCCCCTCAAAGATATGTCTTATCCGGTAAATTTTGAGATTCACTTTTGACTGAAATCTTGTAAAAGTTGTCATCAAGTGCTTCTGTCTGATCCTCTATTATGGATTTCATTGTTTAAATGTTGTTTTTTTCTAGAAAGTACTAAAGTTGTTCAAGACGACAGGTCCTGACGTCCGAATTACACTCTGCAGGCCTTCACCAGGTATTTGTGCACATCTGTTTGTGAGCCTTAGCCCTATTTTTACATTTGCTTTGTTGTTCTCTGTTTTCCCCAGGGATTCTACCATCTATCCATCAGCTTACAGGAGGGACATGAATCTTACATGGGCAACCGAGAACATTGAAATCAAGGTCTTCGCATCCTCACCAGACAGAGTTGAGATATGAAGAACATCCGGCTCAACCGGAACAGGTCAGTGTTGTTCCAGTTTAGAGTTTTAACAACATACAAATTACAGATGGTGAGGAATTTATTTGAGTGATTGAATGCTAAACGCTGTACTGCATTTCTGATGCACTGACTGACTTTTTTTCATGTCTCCAGCATTTAAAGAAACGGATGAACTAAGTAGAGGTGAAAAAAGGTGAAAGCAGTTCATCCGTGCAGACAAAACCAAATCAAAGGTGAATAATTTGTTATTAACGGATCATAGACAATTTCAATTTTAAATTATTTTGTATAAATGATAAAACATAACCAGATAGTCTCCTCACATAGAGAGAAACATTTAAAGATTCTACCACATGGTGGCAGACTTGTACTTAAAATAATCAGCATCTACTTCAAGTCAGTAGTATAGTCTTCTGTTACAGTCCCTCAAGTCATTTTTATTTGTCTTCCACAGGAAACTGGAATACAGTATACCATAAAGAAACCCCAGCCATTCTGGCAATTCAAAGGATTGTTTATGCTTCTATACGTACATCAAAAATATTTGGGGAATGTATTTTCTTGTTAAAATTAAACCATCTGAACAACAATCTGACCTCAATGTGAATGATTCCCTCCTTGAAAAAAAGATAAAAAGTTGAGACAAAATTGGACGGCGCGGACACCGGCGCACACCTCCCTGGGCGAGGAGGAGGAGCCAGTAATCGTCCCTCGTAAAAGAAAGGTTCCTGTATTTGGGCGAAATCCGCTAGTGCATCTGGATCCCATCACAAGTTGCGCTCCTTGTGCAAATGATCCCAAATGGTTCTAATTATGCCAGTGGAGACGGCCCAAGGCTGCGTGAATATGCGTGAGTGTAATCATCCTGAAGGACATGCACACTCAAACACAAGCCTGTTTACTCACTAGCGAAGTGACCAAAACGGACAGTGCACTCTTAACCTTTTGCGCACTTGGGTCCGTGCGCATGGCTAGAATGATGGAGCGTGGACAGCTTTGCACTGGTCACTGAATTCTAACAAGATTTATCTATTGGTAAAACAATAAAGTATTCCCTCCATTTCTATAACCACCCGTATTGAATGAGTATTTGCGAAGTAGGAACCATGTACTACGTTGGAACACAAGAATTTATTTTAAGTGTACGTACTCTACTGGGAACGCATAGTTTTCCTCATCCGGGCTAGTTTTATATCGCAAAGCACTGTGGACTTGTGAAAAGAGACAAACGATACACGCAAACTCCGGATAACTTGCGAAACAAAAAAGCCTCCTGTGTATGGGTTGATTTCCCAATGACATTTTAATTGTGTTTTTTTGCCCCTATGACAAAAAATGTCACAGTGCATATATAGTGGATTCCACAGTTGTATCCATTCATATATAATGTAAGTCTATGCTTCTGAGTACAACTTAGACAAGAAGCAGCAACAGAGCCCACATTTGAATAAATACAAGCATTTTCCCCTTAATTATAGTCAAAAGTTGAATTCAGAAACAATGTATATTTGCATAATTACCTTGCTTGTTCTTTATTCCCTGATCAGACTGCCCACAAACGACATGTATATGGGGTTTTTCTTTTTTTTTTTCACTGGACATAGAAATGGTTAATTTCTAATCTTTTTCATCCAATAAACACCCAGGAAACAGAAGGCAGTTCTCCGGTTGGTTTTAGTGTAATGGCACCCTTAAAGTGGGGCTGAAATTCAGTGATGTATGGAAAAATCCCTAAAACTAATGAAAGTCAAGTGAAAGTCAAACCACAATATGGCAAGGGAACACAGTAGTAACATCACTTTTTAAAATGGCATAGAGCAAAACTCCATCTCAAATCCTCTACTAATGCAGTCAAGCTTGAAAAGGTAATTGAGGGCATACGTCAATGGAAAGGAAGTAGTCAGAAAATAATAAAAGTTGAATATGTGAAATGGGACAGTGTTGGGCACGTTACTTTAAAAAACCAACACGTTATAGTTATCAGGGCTTGAGTGGGCCCCTTTTTCAGCCCGGGGGTTTTATACCCAAAGCCCGCCCACTTAGCTAAAAAAACGGAAAACAGAAGAAAAAATACAATAATGAAATGATGAATAGATATAAAAGAAGAAAAAAGAATATACTTTACATTTCTATTTAAAGCCATTAACACTGAAAAACACAGGAAATATAGCTAAAATATTCATAAATCTACAACAAATGTAAGTCAACAACACAGAATCCCCCCCAAAATGCATATTGAGCAATCATCAGAGAAACAAGGCGTCTTGGAGGAAACCAGCTGAAGATTAGTGGGGAGCCGGCTTCCATCGTTCACTTCCAATAGAGACGTTTCGTTCACGAACAACACGAATTGGGGTGTTAATTTCTTTTGCCAATCAGGCCACATTCGCCTTTTCTTTTGGTGCATTGTGTCACAGGACCGGAGCAGATCGGAGGCAGGAGGCAGGAAGGGAGAACTCATTTGCGTTAACGATCAGATACTTTTATTAAGGAAATAAAAGTCGTCCAACACTCAGGGACAAAACAAAACAAAAACAGGCTTACAGGCAAACAGGAACTCAGACTAGGAATACTAACAAAACAGGCTTTAACTCAGAACGGTCAAACACAGGTTTCCTCCGAATCAAACAAAACAGGACACAGCAAAACAGAACAGACTAATGTAGAACAGAAAATGCAATGAACCAGCAACCCGCAATACCCACAACCCACCCTTAAGAAGCCCACACGCAAATTAGACGATCTGCTCCAGCCGGAGCCCAGGGGGCGGGGCCAGCCGGTCGCCACGGCGACCATGCTGGACATGGCAGGACATGACACATTTGTACATTTGTGAATACGTATACGTCACAGCATATCCCATGTTGTAACAATGACAATAAAGGCATATTCTATTCTATTATTAAATATTTATTCGGAATCCCTATCTCACTATAAGGTAGTGCCACCATTGGTGTTCTGCAACCAAAGTAACGTAATGGCGTAGTAATGGCGGAAAAAGTAATTAGTTAGATTATGGCTTTATTAATAACGCCGTTATTCCCAACACTGGGGATAGATGACCCAAGTTTAAAGAGTATTCATATGCAGGCACATGAAATAGCAACCCGGCAAAGTCATAACTTGTCAGGAAAGTTCAGTGAAGGAGGTCATCCCAAGAGGACACCGGTTGACAAGCTCGAGGGACAAATTCGACAAACGATCATCAGACGTCTCCAGTCCAGGAAAAGAAAAACAGCCCGGAGAGAAGACCAAGGGGCCCCATGCAAGGACTTTAGGTTGAGATGACTGTAAAAGATTTGCTCACTTGACAACAGGAATATGATACATCATTTGAGAAAATGAAGGCTAAAAATAGCATCAACATTGGAGTATGGAGGCGTCTACAACAAAAAGGTCAAGATGGAATACTAACTGCGAGGTTATAAACATAAATGAGCCATGATATTTCTCAATGTTACTATCGTGAAAGTAAATTAAAGGCTTTCCTTTGGTTTTTGGAAGAAAAATATGTTCTTTTTTAAAAATTGGACGCAATCTTAAAATCGCATCTGGTAACAATATACCCTAATATACTTTCATTGCACATTTGAACAACGACCAGGACTTATTAAGAATATCGGTCCATTAAAGATGGAAACAACTGACCCTGGCAACTTAAAAAAGGTAATAATGAAATAAATTATAATGAAAAAAAGTTCGCTATACACTTCACTTACATGGTAGATCTCAATTCAGTTTTGTGCACCTATCTTCTGCCTCAGGCAGCTGCATTCCTTCTGATAATGGCACCTGACTAGGACACAAAAATATGTATTACCATCTACTTTGTGTATGTTGTATGAAGGCAGGGCGGCGCAGTGGTTAGCGCATGCGTAGCACAGTTCTGAGGTCGTGAGATCGAAACCTCCTGAGTGGAGTTTGCATGTTCTCCCTGTGCTTGTGTGGGTTTCCTGCGGGCACTCCGGTTTCCTCTCACATTCCAAAAACATGTTAGGTTAATTGGCCGGTCCAAATTGTCCCTAGGTGTGACTTAGTGAGTGTATTGTTTGTCTGTGTGCCCTGCGACTGGCTGGCAACCAGTTCAGGGTGTCTTCCCCTGCCTTCTGCCCGAAGATAGCTGGGATGGTCTCCAGCACCCCCGCGACCCTACTCAGAATAAGCAGTGCAGATAATGGATGGATGGATGGATGGATGTATGAAGGCAAAGCTTGGGGACGGAAGAAGGTGCAGAATGCAAAATGTTGGCGATGGTGTCAATTGTTCTTGGTTCTTACTCAATTCGCTTAAGAGGATGCTGAGGCCCTTAACCCAACACCTAGTCCCAGGGAGGAAACCAGTAAGCATCCAGATTAAATATCACTTTGAATTGGCTTCTCTCAATGGATAGAAGATGCAGCTTTACCTTTGAGCATTGAAAAAGATCTCAAAGGATGAGCAAAGTGGAGAAAACACATTAATGAGCTCTGAATTGACTTACAAAATCAAAAAGGGAATGTTAATGGTTAAAACAGTCCTTTTCAAAATGTGTGATTTTTGAGGATGAGGGCCACCAAAGTTTACATGAATAAATGTTTTAAAAAATAAATCAGATAATAGCTGTTCTTTTACAGTGCAAGGGGGGGCTTGTGAATTCAACCTGAACGGTGTACAGACTAGTCGGGCAGAGCATATTTAAGAATATCCCCGTGAGGGTCAACGTGAAAGGTTCCGGGTCTCTGAGCGAGCCAAGATGAAGAAAACATCTCGCAGATATTCCTTATGGAACGTGAATGAATTGTTAAGGCAATAATCATCCGGTCGTTTCGGGGGTATACAACTCACAACTACTATAAATCAGACCCGGTGTTCTGCCGAACGTCTCTCCTTGTGGAGACCACCTATGCCCAGCGCGCATGCCCACAAGGCTGATTGCGATTTTCTAAGGAGAGTACTGACAATTTTTGTTTTGATTTAGTCTTATTTGAGTCTTTCACTGCTTCAAAATACAGTTTTCTGACGTCGCTTTTAAGCCTGGCGTGTTTTTCTGTGGTAGCTTTTTAGCATTGTGTTTGTTGACTATGGTAATCACGCACTCTATATATGCATGCCAAACCCTCGGTATATGTCAGTTTCAGTGTTGCTAGTTTTACTTGACAAGAAAGTAAACAAAATTTGCTGTCAGATAAGTCTAGGCTAGGACGTCTCCACAAATTAAGACATTTCGGCAGAACACTGATGATGAATAATCCAAATGTATCCCTCCCTCGTTTGGCAAGTAGCTTCCATTATCCTCAGTTTCAAAACCACTATGCTGGGACCCTCCAACACGCTACAGCAGTTAACAGCAGCCAACGTGAAACACAGGGCAACAACGCATCATCCTCGCAGGTTTTACAAGGTCTGCCTTCTCTGACATATCCTCAATCAGGCCATAGGTACCAATTACTCACTCCAACAGTTTGAAAGTAGATGTAGAAAAAGTTGTTCAATGGTGAGAAAAGCCCCAAAAAGTTAGAATTCTGAATTCAAAAAACTGATTCTTAATTTCTTTTTCTGGGTTTGCCGCAATCACAGCTTCCAAAAAACCCAAATCATTACACTCGAGCACTGAAAATGACCACCCATTATGCTCTTCCCCTTTACAGTATTTCACTTAACAGATAAAATCAAAAGGAGATTTTTTTTCCCTCCTTGTACTGCACTCTGTTTACACTTCCGATCCTTCCCCTCATCCCACGTTTGAGCTAATGGATCTTAGCAGGTAAAGCTACAGCTGTAAATTCCACAACTGTCTATCTGATAAAAGCACCAAAATTGTCACTGAAGAAATTCTAAATGACTTGCCTTGCAAATGTTTTCACAGTGTGGCACAGATTCCTCTAAATCCATTTATTTTACCAATCGCCATCTTGTTTCCATCACTAAAAATGGCTGATGCATGCAAGATGGGACTGGAACTGATATTGAAAAAAAAGTCAATGCGCATGCATGCAAGACTGTTGACAAGATGTGCACAGTTTAACTTGAACTACTGCTTGAGTGTGTCACCAACAATATACTATCATTTTTATTTACCTAAAATTGTTGATTGAAATAATTTTAGATACGAGCCACAGATGGTTGGCGTCCAAACCCACTGAGCATTTTGGGGGTCTATAATACGTCTAATAGACGTCTACGTTTAGACTAGACTTTTATTAGATGTCTATGGATCAGTGGGAAGGGGGACAGACGTCGGCCCATAAGTTAAGGTCACAAATATATTTTATTCGTGACAATATGACAAATAGCATGCTGCCTGTATAATGTTTAAACTCAGCGCACGTGCCGTTTTTCCGTAAAAAGTGATACATGGTACATGCTTCTTAGAGGTGCCAGAGGCTCTGTTACAATGTACAAGGAGTAGCCCTGACATATTTCTTCACTTATTCTCGCCTCAACATCGTTTCATCTATCACTTCTGATATTTTAAAAAGAAATGATGGTAGACAGATGATTCTAGAGTCTGTTTAAAGGCAGGCCAAGATTTTTCCTATATATTTAAAAAAAAAAAACGGTAAAAAAACATGACGGTTTATAGCCAACTCCAGTGTAAGTTTAGTGTCAAACTAAACATCAAGCAAAGGGAATTATATGGATTGCTTATGGCACTCTTCTTCAGTAAGTTCACCAAAATTCACAGCTGTCTTCCTAGAATCTGATAAGATCTTCGTCTGGCTTTAAAGGGGAGAGTTACAACTAGAAGATATTTATTGGATGTTCTCCAGGTCAGTCAGACTTTATCTGGGAGGCCAGCCCAGTATTCTTACTAACCACTGTTTTGTTATGGGTCATTATTTTCACCTCACAGGCAGTTAAGGAATTTCCCAGGTTTATTATGCCCAGTCAAAAGATTTAGGTGAAACCATTTACAGTAACTGATTCTTTTGTGTTAAGTTCAATCACATTCAAATTGTTTTTTTGCAATTGATTTAGCTATCAAAAATTGTGTTTCAAATGTACACTTAGTGCACCTTTGTGCTATTTAACACAATAGGGTATATTTAAAAAAAACGATTGAAAATAAATGATCTGATTTTATATAGAGCTTTTCAAGTCAATGACTTCCCAAAGCGCTTTGCAGTGTGCTTCATATTTCCCAATAGCAGCCTTGTATTGCAGCCATGTAAGACGCTAACCTGCTTATTGGGGGTATTAGGGGTTCAGTGTCTTACCCAAGGACACTTCGACATGTAACACGGACAAGCCGGGATTCGAACTGCGATCCCTTGATCCCAAGACGAGCGCTCTACCTCCTGAGCTATGCCGCCCCAAAAGATGTTGTAAAGACGCCAAAGTTCCATCTAAAGGCGTCTTTGTTTTGTCAAAATTGAAACTTAAAAAAAGGTCTTCTTCGATGCATAGAAAAAAACGAATTTCGGGGGAAGTTAAATTTGGAACAAATTAGATACATTCCTGACGATTGTCATAATCATGAAGGTATAAGAAAAAATAAATGAAAGGCTGATAAAAAAAAAACAAGAATTGTTACTGCATGAAAAATAGTCAACACAAATAAAAGCGGTAGTGCAATAAAGTAACAAAAAATAAATGTGAATTTGATGTATAGACAAAAATCACCCCGAGTGCTCCGGACTGACATGCCAAAACAAGATGGATGCAAGTAAGCGGACTCCACAATAGGTTCTAGTGTGTGCTGAATGGTGCTTATATGTGCTGTTTGTATTTGGAGGAAACCCTCTTAAATGGTGCCATATAGAAAAAGTCAGCAGGCTTCAGGAGTGTTTTGTGTTGCTGTTGATTCAAGCTGTGTTCCTCGGAGGCCCTCGAAGCGTCATGGGTGGCCTTTTTGGGCCGAAAGCCCAACATATACAAATGCAAGTCAACTGAAAAGGGCGAGCTGTATACAATAATCAAGTAAACACATCGCATGCATTAATGCACACAACCGTCACGTAAACACGAGAAACTTCTGCGCAAATTCATATGGATTTTGATGGAAAAACAGTAAAAGTCATATTTTAGCTGCCATATATAACGACTATTCTAAATGCAAGAGCAAAAAAAAGACAGTACTCATTTTTGGTATAAAAAGAAAGACTACGTTAGTGAAGAAGAAATGGGGCGCAGGAAAAGACAACGATATTTTTTGACATAGAAGAAGGCTCTCCATGCAGAATAGGATTATGCAAGTATCGGTGCAAAAGAAGATGCCGGTTTTATTAGATGGACAAGACAACGCTAGTTTTCAGCTAAATGGAATAACTCTCACCTATACTTGTAATTCATGTTTATTATTTTATAAATGAATCCAGTGTTTATGTCGCAAGACCAGCCAAACTATGAACAAAAGTATAATTTAAAGTCGGGATTTGTTTTTCAGGATATGTAATCGCAGTTTTCCTCCACAGGTTCTTCTCTGTGTTAAAATTGTCCATCTAAATAGTAAGAAGATAATGAAATCCAAATCCCAAAATGCAATCAATATCATAATATGAACTTTATGATCCAGACAGTGCAGAAAATGTTATCTGTGTAAAACTAACAATATTATTTAAAAATTGAAACAATCATCGATGCCAAAACAGATGGTGCTAGATTTTCCCAAAAAAGTGTAAAACCTTACCATTACCATTTAAATTATATCAAAATGACAATGATATTGGTGAAATTTGCGTATAAAAAATACCTTAAATTAAGTTGGTTAAAGATGTGTATGTTTTGAGTCATTTCAAAGCCTCAGTCAAGCCCACAATTTAAAACAGTGCTTTGTTTTGTCCTTTAGCCCGAGGTAGAATTCCACAAAGTCTAATTGATCAAAGCAGCAAGTAAAAAGCATGTACCGGTATTAAACAAAATACAACTAAGAATTGAGCGCTAAGGTGCGTGCAGGTGCCCAGTGAAGTGAAGCAGTAGTTGACTTCATGTTCAGTCAAGCGAGACTTACAATGGGCAAAATGGCCGGAACTTAACAAAGTGGAGGTAAAAGTAAAGAGCAATATGCACACTAACACACGCACATGTTAAACACAGATACAAGAGAGACATCTTTATGGAACAGCTGCGTAACCAGGAAAGGAGCACCGGAATGTCAGCAAGGGTTGCTAACGCTAATTGAAATCGACTACCAGGAAAAAGGAACAAAATAAGGCTAAAACATTTACATTGTTTACATTACTCATGTCAAATAGTGTTCGATTGCAATTGGTTGTGTTACTTTAATAGTTAAACAATAGTAAACAAATTGACGTATTTTTGGGCTCATACCTCATTTATCCAGCCAATTTAAGCCCATCCCAGCTGTTCTCGGGCAGTTGCAGGGGACACCCTGAACAGGTTCCCAGCCTGTCACAGGGCACACAGAGACAGATATCTCATTCAACGCTCATTCACACCTAGGGCAAATTTGGACCTACCAATTAACCCACCTTGCATGTTTTGGGAATGTGGGAAGAAACCTGAGTGCTTGGGGCACAGAGAGAACATGCAAACCCCGCAAAGGAAGGCCTGTAGCAGAATTGAACCTTGCACCTTCGTATTTTGGGCCTGTGCGTTAAACACCCATCCCCCATGCCGCCCTAATGATTAATTTACAAGCAGATTAATGCGAACTACACCAAAGTATCTTAAATTTAAATCACACCCTGAACATTCTGTACAAACAAATACAGTAAACCTTCAGAATACGGCGTCTCCGCCTTCTGAAGGTTTCAATTCATGGAATAATAATGTTTTTAGGCCCTCTTTGCAGCATTTACAATATACGACATCAAAAACAAATTATTTTGCGTAACCAAAAACGTGAAACTTTTTGGTGTTGGTGATTATGAAAAGTTTCTTCTCTGAGATGCCCGTCTGCTATTGGTCCACAGCGTATAAAATGCCGGTCTGTTATTGGTTTACTTCTCATCATGACTTTCTGGTTCAAAATCAAGTCAACTTTTAATCTGCTGTGGCAGTCTCCTTTCTCTCCTCTCGACTAGCTTGTTACACCAACGGTAAATCGGCTTTAATTTATTATTCACATGCATATTTATATTGTTATTTAATCTTATGCACTTATATTATTATTCTAAATACCATAGTAACTTAGTTATCCCCACAGGAGAACAGGTTAGTGCGTATCTTGGTGTCCACTGTATTTTAACATGTATTCTTCTCCATAGCTACTGAATTAGAACTTTCCAGTCTTTTGAATCTACCTGTATGTTCCGCTACTACTGGAATAACTTTTCCCTGCACCTGTGACAGGATCTAGATTTACAACTTTTCAGAAACTCATCGCTACTTACTACAGCCAATATTTTTTGGCCCAACTAAAAAAAAAAATGAATGTCTCCCTATATTAATCTCAGTTAAATCCAGAGTTGAGGAAACGTCTGCAGGACCTGGACTGGACTCCAGCACAGACAACTCCAAAGCTATATCCCAGATGTATGCTATGTATCAAGCTTTTTCACGATGGCTTATTGGACGTGGCGCCTCAGCGGCTGTGCACCGCAATATCTTCAAGGGGATTTTGGACTCAAGATCTTATTATTATATCTGAATTGTGTCCATCAAGACGGTGTGCTGAAAGGAAGCGTCTTAAACAGCTTTGCAGGTTTTCTACTTTGAAGAATCGCAGGAGAAAGGGATTTTCAAACTCCAATCTGTCTTCCTTTTTGTGTCTTTGGAGGTTGTTTTAAGAAGTGAGGACATAGATTACGTGTGAATCCCCTCCTCCAGCGGACTCCCAAAGGACCCAGCACATAATAACGGAATGGCCCACTGTAAAGTTTCATGTCTGACGAGTCTTCCTGGTGAGCGCCCAAGATGGGTTCATACTCGGTACATGGATAGTGCCACAAAAGTAGATAAAAAATAACCTATATTGGCTAAAAAGGTGACTTAGGTTACAATTTGAGTTATTTATTGATTGATCGATTGATTGACATTTTTTTTAAATGGCTAACCGAAAAGAGTCAGAGCTTTTATTAGTCCCGTCCCCTTGATTGTCAAGTCCTTATAACATCTCCTAGCTTTAATCGCCTTCTTTTTCTAAAAATATGTCCTTAACATTTATTGGTTAAGGCCATTCAACCTAGCAAGTGTAACGATGCATGTGACTTCTTCGCATTTCTTGATAATTGAAAGCTTCCTTCCCATGGTTATCATGTTTTTGCTTCTCCCTTTAGCATGAGTGCTAGTCTTGGGACCCATAGGGAATAAAGCAAGTACAAAAAATACATTATTGTATTGCGGACTCGCTTAGTCATCACCAAAGTGCACACGACTCTGAACTGAGTCAAGAGGCAGGATTCGTGGGAGGTGGTTCATTTAATCCATGATTAAAAAAAAAAAAAACCTAACCCAACTTTTTGGAGTAATTTGTTCATAGCTTTTTTTAGTGTTTCTTGTTTACACTTCTGACTTTTTGGTTACTTTTAAACAGATAACAAAATTAAGGTGGTTCAAGATTTTTCCATCCATCCATCCATTTTCTGCCCTGCTTATCCTCACAAGAGTTGCGGGGGTGTTGGAGCTCTACCCAGCTATCAGTGGGCAGGGGGACAACCTGGTCTGGTTACCAGCCGGTCGCAAGGCACACTGAGACATACAACCATTCACTGGCCAATTAAGCTGACATGAATGTTTTTGGAATAAGAGAGAAAACTGGAGTGTCCGGAGGAAACCCACACAGGCATGAGGACATGCAAACTCAGCACAGTGAGGTTGCAGTCGCTGGAATGAACCCTGAACCTCCAGCCCATAGGGCTGCGCTCTTAGCACAGCCCAGGGTGAAGATAAAGCAAAACAATACCTAAGTCAAATGGTTGTTTTTGAATATTTCTGTTATATTAACCCCAAACGTTTGGGAGGACTCTTTTTGACCGAGTTTGTTTTATTTTTGAACCAATGTTTATCTGGTGAACTTTGGGTTGAAAATAACCCATTACCTTAGTCAATTCAATCCAGTTTTATCGGGTTGTTTTGGAAACAAAAACTCAAAGCACCCGGGACTGGCATTTGAGAGTAATGTAAACAATATTTTTTGAGTAGTTTGGGCTAGAAAAAAAACATCTGCACATCGTTTGAAGCTGTATTGTTGCTGGAATTGCACTCCAATCCTCCTTGAGCATTTTCATGGGCTGTATATGGCTCAAAGGCGGTTGGGTTCCCTCCCCTGCCTTAACTCCACAAGTCTTTTATCACTTTAGACACCTCCAGACAATTTACAACCATCGGGGGTTTACCAGAGATCCCGTATGTCATATCTTGTACATCCATCATTCCGCACTCACCATTCATGTTCCCTCCTGTAGGTATTTAACCTCAGACACTTGTGTGCCTTTAATGTAAAAATGAGTATACAGCTCACATTTTACTGGCTCTTTGAAATCGGCCTTGCAATAACGTTTGAAAAAGCCAAACAGTTCGGTAGATTCCAGAGATATTTAAAATTGTTTGTCAGCCACAAGGCAATTTAAGCATCGCTAATTAAAGGAATCGCAAAACTTCATACGAAAACTCCCGCATATTTATACATGCGGATACACGACAAGCTTCCCCAAGCAGTTTTTAATTCACCAGTACCCGAGCGTAAGCGTTCCGACACATCTTCTCCTCATTCCCACCATTCCTGGCTTCCTCATTAAGTTTGTGGGAAAATGTCCGGCCCCTCTCTCTTCACTCATTTAACATTCATAAGACGGAGACGCCCCTTGGTGAGCCTATGTTTGCTCCAAGGCATGCATCCCGCCGCAATCGAACGAGGAGAACCGTCCATGAACAAAGAAGAAGTGTTTTGGTTGTTACAGTAGCCAGACTGGAGCTGTCTTGAGTATGTTTTAAGGAGACAACACTGAAGAAAGAATCATTTCATAAGTACCATATTGATCTGTGTATAACGTGCACCCCTAATTTCTGATTAAAAAGCAGTACATACTTTGTATAACTTCAAACTAAAAATTGTAGGTGACAAACATTGAATATGTGTAGCCATGATTAAAATAATTTATTTGCAACATAAACTATGAACACAATACCAACAGAAAATTCACTATGTATTCATTTGAAGTCCTCCAAAATCAGATTTAACCTCAGATGCACCAAACAGTTGTTTTCCTTGTCGCGATTTTTTTTTTGCATTTATTTATATTTTTCAGGACAACTTTCTCCATTACTCCATTCTCTAACATTTGTGACTGGTACCGTGACTTAACAAAGTGTAATAATGAGATCAATTGTAATGCCTTTTCATATGTCATTTATATATATATATATATATATATATATATATAGGGCAGCACGGCGGCGCAGTGGTTAGCACGTGTGCGGCAGTTCTAAGGTCCTGGAAACCTCCTGTGTGGGTTTAAATCCAGCTACCGGACTTCCTGTGCGGAGTTTGTATGTTCTCCCCGTGCTTGCGAGGGTTTCCTCCGCGCACTCCGGTTTCCTCCCACATTCCAAAGACATGCATTTGAGGTGGATTGGCCGGTCCAAATTGTCCCTAGGTGTGAATGAGCGAGCGAGTTGTCTGTCCCTGTGTGCCCTGCGATTGGCTGGCAACCAGTTCAGGGTGTCCCCTGCTTAATGCCCGATGATTGCTGGGATGGGATCCAGCACCCCCGCAACCCTACTGCGGATAAACGGTGCAGCTAATGAGATGAGATGAGTATATATATATATATATATCTATATATACATATATCTCATCAGCTGCACCGCTTATCCTCAGTAGGGTCGCGGGGGTGCTGGAGCCCATCCCAGCAATCATCGGGCAGTGGGCAGGGGACACATACGAGCAAGGTACCGGACAGGACAGGACAGACGGGATCGATACCGGATACAGGGTGCACGAGCAAGATACCGGACAGGACGGGACAGACGGGATCGATACCGGATAAAAAAACAGGATATGAGACAGGACAGTACTGATGGGATCAATACCAGATATAGGATGCACGAGCGAGATACCGGACAGGACGGGATCGATACCGGATACTGGACACACAAGCAGGATATCGGACAGGACAGGACGGACGGGATCGTTACCGGACACTGGATGCACGAGCAGGATACCGGACAGAGTAAAATTGCATGCCTTGCAAGTGCAGAGGTTCGTTGACAGACTGACCAGGAGTAAATGAGAGCACTGAGTTTAAATAGGAAGGGAGCCAATCAGGCAACGAGCAGCAGCTGGCGCTAAACGAGCGGGCACAGGTGAGGGCAATGGGCAATTGTGAAACCTTCCCCATCTCAAAACATTTCTCCTCCTGATATATGCAATTCAAGTAGGTAACCATTTTTACTTCAAAATGGTGAATTTCTTCTAAAGATGAGAGATTTTTACGCCGGATTTTTCAACTAGAATTTCTAAAAAATGTACCACATTGATAACTCAAACAATAGCAGACAGGCACATAAAAGATGTCATTCGTCATCGAGCGAATATCGTTTTCTTTTGTCCAGAGAGACCAGACAAAATGGATAATGGCACTAAAAAAACTAAACCAGAAAAATATGACCCATAGCTAAAACCCTTGCAACAAAAGTGAGCACACCCCTAAGTGAAGGTATACACATATGCAGCTTTTTCCCCAAAATGAATTCCTTTAAACAAATAAAGCCTTCTGTCCACAATACTGCACGTCAAAATCAGCTAGTGCGGCATTTTCCCACTGAAGTAAGACCATTCCCCCCCATTTCAGTCTCCTTCTTGTCATTCCTGCTTTTTAACCTGCAAACACCCCGTGACTTGTCAGTTCAAAGCACACGGCGGGGTCAGAGAAGGAGTGCGTCACTCCGACTAGTTGTCAACCAAATGATGACAAATTGGCCGCCTCTCAATCAAATCCAGACCGCCGTAGACCCTTACGAGCCCACAAACTTCCTGTAAAAGACGGATGGTACTCAGGTGAAAGACACAAAACTTACTCATTGAAAACTGACTTCTATTCTTGTGGCTTTTATTATTATTCTTCGCACTCGGTCACAAAGTCGTTAGACGCACCGTAGGGGAGCTCGAAGGCGTTAAAGCCGAACTTTAGAAACTGAAGCCCGACATAAAAATGTGAACAATGGAACCCTGAAGCATTCTTTTCTTGACCGCAAACTTGCTAATTGACCTTGATTTTTTTTTTTTAAACAGACGTCTTTTGTCTCAGGGGGGCTCTGTTTTCTTGGCTCCACGTCTCGTTATTTTTCCACGCGTAAAAGTTTCATGATGAAATAAAGCAGGCGGTTCGCTAAAACATTGGCTGCTGTCAGTCAAAAAGCAGCTCTGCAAGGATAGAAGCATCTAACATTGACACAGTCCGGTTGAAGACTTCTGCAGATTGAAAACAGAGGGGTAGAAAGGTAAAAATAACTCCATCAAACACAATCCGCCATAGTTTAAGTTCATGCCAGTTGTTTATGTCATCTGGTGTTGTAAAAAGGGATTTTGTTGTTTTCTAATCGATTGAACTACCATATTAATTAGAGCGCCGTATCGGACAGATCAAGACCTTTAACATGAGGTAAGTGTTGACATGGCTTGTAAAACAGATCCGTTTTATAGTGGTGTGTAAAGTATGGTTTAGGAGCCATTCTAGGCCACTCATCCACAGTAATGTGACCCATAGTATGCATCTAATATAATAAAACATGAAATGAAATGAAATGAAATGATCTGCATTTATATACCGCTTTTCAAGTCAATGACTTCCCAAAGCGCTTTACAGTGTGCTTCACATTTCCCAATAGCGGCCGTGATCTGTGCAGCCATGTAAGGCGCCAACCTGCTTATTGGGGGTATTGGGGTTTCAGTGTCTTACCCAAGGACACTTCGACATGTAACACGGACAAGCCGGGATTCGAACTGGGATCCCTTAATCCTAAAACGATCGCTCTACCTCCTGAGCTACTGCCGCCCCAAACATTCAACATATTAAATGTTCTCAATTGGCTTTGGAACTCAACTCAATCTCATTGGCGTAGCACATTGAGATACACATATTTTGTAAAAGAAAAAAAATAATAATGACAATTTTTAATTCATGTATACACTTGCTTGTTAGACTGATATAGTTTACTTAAAAACGTAAAAAAAATAAAAATAAAATAAAAATTCTGTGAAATGCACTCAAAGGAAGATAAATGAACCCTTTCCTTTATAATTACATAACATTCGATTAGTATGGACTAAATCTTAAAAATAAATATAAATTCATACACCACAAATGAAGCAATTGAATAAAAAAATCAATCTCTCCAAACAAAACAAGAAGAAAAAAACAAGAGAATGGCAGATTTTAAGTACTGTTATTTTGGATAAAATGAGAAAGATAATCATTAAAATGATTTTATATGATCAATTTTCTCATTTAAGCTAATAAAAACACTTCATACTTCAAAATTGAATACAAAAACAAAACAGAAAACAACTGTTGGAACTCAGTTGTGCATTGTCAACGCATACTTAGAGACTAATTGTGATTAAGGGCTATACAAATAAAAATGACTTGACTTGACTTGACTATACAGAAAATCTCTAACTTTCAACTTTTTTAAGAACACCTCAAACAATGCACTCCTCACCTTAAAAATGAGCAAAAGTTTAAGTCTGTGGGGCAAGATTTTCTTTTCTTTGCAGTGTGCTTTATCACTGCATGTTGCATTAAGGAAAGATGTGGGAATAATTAATCTCATTCAGTGCCATAACACATAAAGACATTTTAGAAAGAATTGTCCCTAAGTGTCAATATGTAAAAATAATTGCTTGTTTTTTTAAGAACTGTTCTAGAGGCGTCGGCGCTCCTGATCAGTAACTATCAAGCCTCAGGAATAATCTCAGCACGATAAATCGCTACTAGATGGCAGGAATGGCTTTGAGCACATCATTGTCCACACATCGGGTTGCCCCCACTTCCTCGTGTTGCTTTGCTTCCTTTATGCAGCGATTGAGAGTGGGTGGGCGCCCCCATATGATCACGTCACCGGAAACACATAAAGCGCTGGAAAGTTCTAGCAAAGTCCATGTGTCTTATGCATAAGTATTCTTGCAATAAAATGTTATTTTGCAAGTGGTGCCCTTGTGTTGTAAAGCATTTTTTAGATTTTGGAGGTATCAGAAATACAAAAAAGCACCAAAGTTAAGTTCTGCTTGAAATGCACCCTTTCACAAAAATAAGTTTTTCTCAGAAACAAGTATTTTGCGAGAAACCTGGCAGTGTTCAACTGTTGTTTACTAAACAATGGTCAAAGCTAGAAACATCCATTTTTTTCCAATGAATGATGAGGGTTTCAAGTCTTCTTTGGATATGTCGATGTCTTTATAGATACAGAACTAAATTTTCTGTAGGCCTTCAAAAATGGGTGAAAATGGCAAAAATTGGCTGGCACTCGCACTTCTCATGGGAGAGAAACGTCTGTCATTGAATGAGTTAAATATAAAAGGGTTCAAGATTCTTTGTTTTCAATTGATGTATGACCTTTTTCAAAATGAACTTTGGCAATTGTTAATCGGCAGTAAATTGAAGAATTCACATGATAAAATTATGTCATACCAGGTTAATAAAAATAAAATAAACTCCCAAACATATGGCAGAAAATCAGTGGTTATCGTTACACCGAGAATGTCTTGCTCCGACTTCAAAAACAGAGATTTGCGATCTTCATAAAGTGTCTGCCGTTGTTTGAAAACAGCCGATTATTCCCTTTCCCGTTTGGCCCCGGTTACAAACTCCCGGGGCGACTCTTTAACTCTTCACCTTATTGCTCATGTGACTCACTTTCCCCCTCGCTTGCGTTTGATGCGTTGCACACTTTATCCGACGCTTCCTGGCCAAAACGTTGGCCCCATCTGGATAAAGATCTGCCCTACAGCGCAGAGTCCTCTTAGGCTGAAAAATGGCGAGCAGAGGGAGCAAGGCACCTAGCTTGAGTGGCACGTTTCTCACTTAGAAACGACGTCCGCCACATGAAGCTGTGTAACCGGAGCCGCAGCTGATGTGATAGCATTTATTGTTACAACGCTTGTGATTTGAAAGGAGAAATAATTAAGAGGTTGGAAAAAAAAGCACTAATGAGAAACACGTTGGAGTCATATGAGAAACAAATGTGATGCTTTTTAAGGAGTCGGGCTTGACAATAACACTTTTGGCACTGACAACATGTAAATTCTTAACCCATTGGCACGACAATTTGTTCATTTTGAAAATAATTTATTTTCATTTTTTGGAAATGCACTATATTTTCAAGATGCTTCTCTCTTAAAATAATATACGAAATATTCAGTATACTAGGTTTTACTGTATTATTATTATACAATACATTTTTACTGTAATTTCTAAAAAAAATAATTTGTCACAGTTGCAATGGCGCTCAATTGGCCCAGCCTGTGTGGCGCCAGCTGCAGCTCATTGACGGATTGGCTTCACTCCTACTTAAGCTCAGTGCTCTCACTCACCCTTTGTCAGTCTGTCAACGAACCTCTGCCCCGCAAGACGTGGGTTTCTTTGCCTGTGTTCCCTGTCTGGTATCGTTCCCGTCTAGTTTGTCCTGTTAAATTTCGATATCATGTTTTGATATCAATCCTGTCTGTCCTGCCCTGTACGGTATCGACCCCATCTGTACGATATCTGCTCGGGCAACTAGTATCGATCTCGTCGGCATCTGGCTTCCTGTCATTCCATGCCAGACTGTTGCCTAACATGCATGACTGCCCCATTTCCCGTAAAATAAAAGGCTTGGGTGAGAAACGTCACACATTTGGGGCGGCAGTAGCTCATGAGGTAGAGCGCTCGTCTTGGGATCAAGGGATCCCAGTTCGAATCCCGGCTCGTCCGTGTTACATGTCGAAGTGTCCTTGGGTAAGACACTGAACCCCTAATACCCCCAATAAGCAGGTTAGCGCCTTACATGGCTGCAAGGCCGCTATTGGGAAATGTGGAGCACATTGTAAAGCGCTTTGGGAAGTCATTGACTTGAAAAGCACTATATAAATGCAGATCATTTCATCATTTCATTTTCATTTCATTCTCCTCCCGTTCCGGTTCATGACATAATTAGTGAAATAAATTTTACTAAGAAGAAATTTCTTGTAAAATATTCATCCAGCCTTTATCTGCACCGCTTATCTGCAGAAAGGTCGCAGGGGTCCTGGAGCCTATCCCAGCAATCTTGGGCAGGGGACACCCTGAGCCGGTTTCCAGCCGGTCAAAGGGCACATAGAGACATACAACTCACTTGCTCACTCACACCTAGGGACAATTTGGACGGGACAATTAACATGACATGCATGTTTTTGGGAATGTGGGAGGAAACCCACGGGGAGAACATACAAACTCCACACGGAGCCTCTAAAATAGAATCTAGGATAATGTATTATTCTAAGAAGACATTTCTACAAATATATATACGTTTTCTAAAATAAAAAGATTCTAGTATATTTTACTATAAACATTCTTCTTGTAAAGTGTACTTATTTTTTAAATGCTAGTAGAAAATATTTTTCTTCAAATATATTTTCTCATGTAAAACAAAAAAAATTGCTTTTTTTTTTTCACATGTTTCCGTAGCAACAACATACTTCCAAACTCACTTTAGGAGCGAAAATGAACTACTATTAAAGAAGGTACTTCGAAAATCACCCCGGTAACAGCAATTACAAGCCACAACACTGTCAATACAGACATACAATTTCTTTCTTTACACAAATTGATGCCATAATCAACTTCATGTTTGGAAACCATTGAAGTGGCTTCAGTTTTAATACTTAAGCAGTTAATGGCGAGGGCAGTTACAGCTTTAATCAACTCATATGGTTTCGTTTGGCGTCACATAAGAGGAAATTAAATTTATTTCAAACTCCATCTTGCCTCGATCTGATCATGAGCAACAGATTGAAGTATCGGCACCTTAACCGATTCAATTTGGATTTATTCGTCACAAGAGGTTCTCATTTAACGGTGGCTCGTGTTTTGGAACACTTGGCAAAGTCGTTTTTTTAGTATCCATTTTGACTCCCAATTCAGCACTGACTTCATCGTATGAAGTTGACTTAGAGCTAATCGTGAAACGACACGTTAAGCTACCGAGATGCAACGTATCGAATTTCTCGATACCCGGGAGTCACTCGGTGACACTTTACCGCTGCCGTTCCGCTTGACATTTTACAATCACATTGAGCTACATCTGGAGTATTTGATACTCCTGGGTTCAACGCTGGTTCATGCGGTCCTTTCCAGAAACTTGAGAATAAGCGGGACAATTATTACAAGAAATAATTGAGGAGGAACTTTAAATAAGCCTGCGTTTAACACAGTGAGTGCATGTGTAGTAATGGTGACAATTCGGTAACTGAAATTTTAAGTGCACCCCTTTGGATGCAGCAACCCAGCCTTACCATGTTTTTACTTGACTTTTTCGGCCACCCCTTAAGGCATCTTCCCTCCTATACTAAATCGACAAGGAAATTATTTTTCAGGGGCCAAAAACGTATAAAATTCCATATGAAACTGCGATATTCGTTCGATGACGAATGACGTCTCTTAGGTGCCTGTTTGCTATTGGTTGACGTCAAATAAAATGCTGGTTTGTTATTGATTTGCGTGACGGCATCATGAAAATTCCCATATGCTAAAGGCTAAACAATTTAGACAATGCCCTTCTCTAAATTGTTTTTCATGGCCAAATTCAAGCACTTTTTAAAGACTTTCCAAGCCAATTTTCTAATTTATTTGGGACCATTATAAGAAAATCCGGCGTGAATCATGTATTTTGCGGAGCCACAAATATAAGTGCGATTTACATTTGATTTTTGTTTAATATTACGTGTGCATTCATCAAGACATATGATTTTTAGATCTTGAGTAATTCACGAATATATTTTGTTTTTGAGATTAGCGTCTCCCCGTATTCAGCGTTGGGTAGAACATTTTCAGTTGCAGGAAGTTCTTCCCATTAGAATATACCACTTGGAAACGCTGTCCTCATTTTTCTGTCCCCAACTGATTCATAATCCTTGCACTAATCTATATTTCATAGTTCCCTGTTTTGTCAGAACCAAAACAGGAGGAGGACCCAGATGGGTAACATTTCTCACACAAGCTTTATTTTACAGGAATGGGGCAGTCATGCAAATTAACACAAACGCCAGTGATTCGGTAATCGATGGGCGGAAGAAGTGGCAGAAGTTCGGCGTGGAACAACAGGAAGCCATAGGCCGACGAGATCGATACCAGATACACGAGCAGATACCGGACAGACGGTATAGATACCGGACAGGACGGGACAGACAGGATCGGTACCAGATACACAAGCAAATACTGAACAGAGCAAGGTATCAGACAGGACGAGACAGACGGGATCGATACCAGACACTAGAGACTGGAGTCCGATATCAAACAGGATGAGGTAGACGGGAACGATACCCGATACTGGAGATTGTAGCAAGGTATCAGACCGGACGCGACAGACAGGATCGATACCAGATACTGGAGACTGGAGTACGATATCAAACAGGACAAGATAGGCGGGATCGATACCGGACAGGATAGAGAAGCAGGAAACCGGACAGAGTCAAAAGACACGTCTTGCAGGTGCAGAGTTTAGTTGACGGACTGACAAAGGGTGAGTGAGAGCACTGAGCTTAAATAGGAGGGAATTGAATCAGTCAATGAGCCGCAGCTGGCGCCCAACGGGCGAGGCTAATTGGGGGCAATGACCAACCGTGACATGTTTAGGTGTAGCATGCACCTGTCTTCTTGGGCCCAACCCATCAGGGTCGAGTACGCTTTATAGGACAATGCTGTACAAACTAACGCATTAGAAGAAATGCAATGACAAGGCGAAGCCACCATAGAGCAGTGTCAGCGTCCTTTTTAAGCAGACTTGTTGAAAAACATGGCAACAATTTTAATCATTTACAAGTGCATCACATAAAATTCAAGCACTTTTCAATTTTTAAAAACGTAACGTAACATCTGACTGATAATTCTCGTGCATCCTTAGAATTGTTTTTTTTTTATTTATAATGTTATTTTCGTAAGGTGAATTGATTTTCTCCTTTTATTCTTCTTCCTTTGGTTTTTAATTGGGTTGTAATCTTATTCTATTACAAAAAGCAAAAAAGCACGCACCGAAGATCTTTACATTTTCATTATTTTAGCTCTTTTACCATAGGTAAGTACAATTTGTGTTTGAATAATGTTACGTTCAGACCTATGTAGGTTTCAGATCAGGGGGATGATGTCATAATAGTCTGTAAAATTTAATAGTCTGTAGTCTGTACAGCCCTTTGAGACTTCTTGTGATTAAGGGCTATACAAATAAATATGACTTTACTTAAAACCAAAGCATTTTCGAGGGTTACAAGCACCCATACGAACCCTGTTGATTTAGTTCAGAAGTTCGTGTGCTTTGCGACATAGCGAGTCGGCGGTATAATACTTTATTTTTTTGCACAAAATTTAATTTATGTGGGTGCCAAGGCTTGCATTGATGCTAAAGGGAGAAGCAAAAACATGATTATGAAGCTTGCGATAATCAACAAATCCGAAAAAGGCGTTCAAATTGCTACCATTGCTAAGTTGCATGACTGTAACAATCAAAAATATTTTAGAAGGTAAGAAGGCGAAGAAAATCTTCTAAATGCATGACAATACTCACAACTGAATGTTTGAAAATCAGTTTTGATTTAAATTCGATAACATCCCCCTCCAAATCTGCATCTACCTGCTACTCCATTGGACCATCTCAAGTAAAGGTAAATAAAATGTATTTTTTATTTTTGTATGGTTTGTTATTCTGGGTTCCTAATCCTATGGCCTGAACAGGGAGAGAAAATGTCTCGATACCTGGTTACATATTACAGTATATATTGTATCTTTAAAAAGTCACTTCTCCATTTTGCTCAGTTTAACATATTTCATATGTTCACTTTCATTGTCTTTTTTGGACTGGTTTTATTACCTCCTGCAGGACTGGAGTGGGATTGCAACATAAACTCTGCTAAAAACGAAGAAATAAATATGTTTAGCCTAGGTGGAGGTTTTCTCGATTCCCCTAAGTTTGATTATCTATAGCTAAATGTATACATTTTTGTTAACCGGTTCTGGGTGTCCCCTGCCCTCTGCCCGGTGATAGCTGGGATGGGATCCAGCACGCCCACGACCCTACTGAGGATGAGTGGTGCAGATAATGGATGGATGGATGAATCTCATTGTTACATCAATTTAGGTAACAGTTTTGTCTGTGATACATACAACTGTGTGACTTGGCAAACATCATATAAAAGGATGTCATGCCCTGTACATATCCAGCAGAACAGCATGAATGGTCATTCAGCCTCAGCCAACAGTATGAAAACAAATCAAAGGGGAGGAAAAAGAGGAGTGAGGGGGCCATGAAGAATCAGTTCCCGGGCCAAAAGTAACATGGTGCGCTGGCGATTCGGGGCCTGATGAAAAAAAAAACTGAAAAAATCTGTCAATGGGGGTATTTTTGTCTTTGGGTGTGTGTTGGAAAAAAGGTCCTCTATCTCTTTAGAGGCGGCTCATCTGTGATGTCATTGAAGAGAAACGTCGGAAAAATGTCATCATGTATATTGGGATTTGATCCTTATTTTAGTGATTTAGATAGGCAAGTGTGCCGATTCTAATAGTTCAGGTATCACTTAAAAGATGGAATTTTGGCGTCCAACAAGGGTCAATCCTTGCACCCTTTATGTTTAGTTTCTAAAGTTACGCTTGGCTGAATTGGTGCAGCACACCATTTTTTTTTGTCGTTAATACAAATACTTAATCATACAGCAACCAAGCAATAAAAAACTAGAGGGAATTTTAAAAAAAAAACAGTCTAAAATGAGGGAAATCGTTTTTTTTAAAGTAAAATTGTCATTTTTGGCCGATAATTCTAATAATTTATTTTACTACATTTTTTCAAAATGTTACAATTTTTTATTTGTGTGACGCCACACTAAAAAGAATATATTTGTAAAATGAATATAGTTGAATAAGAGCAATTCTTGAGCAAAATAATCAATAGAAAAAAAAGATGTTTTTTAGATTAAATAGTAACAACTGATGGCTGTGCAGCTATAAAGCCCCAGTGTGTAATATTTGACCACTAGATGGCTCTAAAGCGGAAGTAAAGGAAGCCGAGAGCACAGTGTAGCAGCAAGATACCAAACAAACATAGTGGTAACTTCTAGTAGGGATACCACTATGTAGACAAAATAAAATATTCTCAATCAATGTTTTTTTTTGTTTTTCTAAATAAACATTTGTATGATAGTTCATGTATTTTTGCCTGGTGTTCAAATCAATGTAGTGTTTTTTTTACAGATTAAAAGATTTTGTGCGTTTCTGTGGTGCAGTGTTTAGTACATTTGCCTGACATGCAAAATGTCCCCGGTTGAGACTGAGCTGAAACCTACGTTGGCCCGGAGAGGGATGGGCGCCACCAGGCTGTACTTGCGCAAGACACACCACAGGAAATGGTGCCCCTACGACCCTAGTGGTTAAGGGATCCAACCAACCAACCACTGGCAGGCATGAAATATTACATAATGTCCCTTTAACCAAAGCAATAAACACCACACTTCAAACTGTGCTGAACCACCTGTAGCAATGAGGAGCTATGACAGGGTTATTTTTAATTTTGTTTCAACTGACCATTAGACATTTTCACGGTCATCTTTCTCTTCAAAGCCCTAGTAGTAGCCTGAAACATATCAGAAAAAAAGGAAAAAAACAATCATCGAAAGGAAAAATACATCCAAAACAAATTAAATACCGTAAATTCCGGACTATAAGCCGCTACTTTTTTCCCAAACCTTCAACCCTGCGGCTTATTCAGTGATGCGGCCAATTTAGGTAATTTTTCTAACAGCCGCCAGCAGCACTCAAGTACAAAAGGTAAGATTTAGACCTGTGGAATATATGCGCCGAGGAAGACTGCAACTTCTTAGCTTGCGCACAAAGTAAATTAGCGTAGACATATCCTCATCATGCAAATTGCATAAAGAAAGGCATATGACGTAGCTTTCATGCTAAAAGCAAACGAGCAGTCCGATAAAGAAGGACACAGAGTTACTGCACATAAACTTCACTTTGCAAGCATGTTTTTGAATAAGGGAGCGTGGGACGACGTCTATATGACAAAGTCTCTCTCTTATACTGGGGATGACGACTTTGATGACGTCAATTATAAGGAGGAAGATAAGGACGGTTTACTGTGGTTTCTACTAGTACGGTGTGTTTTTTTTAACAGACCCGTTTACTGTGGTGCGAGCGTATTGCCAGTAGCGTTTTGCTACCCTTCACAGGCACGGTTTGGGATGAAAGTTATAATATTATAATTAAAGCTTTGAAAACTCTCTCGGTGTACCGTCTTTCTTTGTAAATATGTGTAACCGATGTATAATATGTATTTGCACCTGTATATTTTTGTAATGTATTTATTTGAGACACTTATTCTGATATGATTTGCGAATTAAAAAAGAGGGGCGGAGCAAACGCGGGCTGACGGGAACTGGGGTAAATGTGAGTGAGACCTGTTGTCGCGGCGGACAATAGTGGATATATATTTTTCCCACCCTTACCTTTGGAAATATAGACTTTTTTCCCTTGGATTAGTTTCAACGGGCTCTGCAGGTCTGCATCAAACCTTAAGTTCCGGTATCATTTTCTATTCATCTTGCCCACTGTTGTTTTAGGACTGTGTACTTTGTATTCAGTTACAATCGCGGTTTTGTGATTGTGTTACATGATTTAATGTGGGCGCATGCGGCTTATATACAGGTGCGGCTTGTGTAAATACAAAATCGGTTTTCCTCTTAAAATGTGGTGGGTTCGGCTTATAATCAGGTGCGCTCTATAGTCCGGAATTTACGGTAATGGGAAAATAAAAGCAAATTTTGGAACTAGAACTAAAACTAATTAAAAATAAAAACATAGGAGTGAGTCACATTTGTGAAGGGAAATACGTCTTCCCAATCAAAATGTCTTTCTAAGATAAGATCAGCCATTTGTTTAAAAGATTTCCCCTGTGACCAGCTGTTTCGTTTAAAGCACAGAAGAAAGGACCTTTCATCCGTACGGGTTTCAAAGGAGCGAATAATGACCATTTTTCCCTTCTTTTTTTTTTCTCCATCAATATTTGGCAGCAGGCTGACGTGAGCTGCAGTCTTCTGGCAGCTATGACGCCATAATGAGGTGACTTTATGATCATTGACAATTTGCGCTCATTGGGTCGAATTTTCAATACCACAAATTACGAAATGGCCAGAAAACTCAAACTCTGACATATTCTCCACTTCCCGTATAAGTGGAGCCGGCCGACCATAAAGTAGGAGACTCGACGAAGACGAATGTGGCCGTGACATGTGCTCGCAGTGGTTTCAATTAACTCCAATGTGGCAGCTAATCAGTGTTGTAAAAGGTTTTTTTCCCGTTTTCGGTTTACAGGCTACAAGTAGAGTCCATGTGGAGCTGATGTAGTTCCTGAGGAAATGTAACAATGCAGTGCTTATTAGTAGAAAATATGAAACATGGGTAGTTTATGTGCCTTGTAATTGGGAGCCAATTTAAGGCAAAGGTAACTCAATGGGGGAAACGTGTTCACAAGAATTGCCCAACATTTAAGCTGCTATGCTAGGGCCCATTTAGTTCCATTTTTAATTTGTATTTAGTCTTAAACTAACAAGTCCAAATTGTGGAGTTCCTATGATTAGAGTGAAAATCAATGCGTTTTTAAATTTGCTATGGATGCCAAAACATGGAAACAGCACATTACTTTATCTAAAGATAACCATTCAACAGCAGAATTCATGATCACTATTTTGCACACACATAAAAAAAAAAATCCACGCTAAAAGAGCCAGTAACATTCGTAGTTTTTCCCACAATTAATATTGCATTGCAATCAAAACCAGGGCCACAGAGCACAGCACAGCAACAAGTTTCCAAACAAACTTGGCGACATTCGGTAAGGTTCCACTTTGTCAGAACCCGAGCAGACGGTGGACCCAGACATGTAACGTTTTCACACAAGCTTTATTTTATGGTAACGGGGCAGTCATGCACGGGGACACAAACGCCAGCGATTCGGCGATGGCTGGGCAGAAGAAGTGAGACAAAAAAGTCAGGCGCGGGAAAACAGAAAGCCAGGGCCAGATGAGATCGAAACCAGACAGGACAGACGGGATCAATACCAGATACAGGATACTGGAGAGACATACCGAACAGGACGGGACAGATGGGATCAATGCCAGATACTGGATACTGGTGCAGAATACCGGACAGGACGGGACAGATGGGATCAATACTGGATACAACAGCAAGATACCGGACAAGACGGGACAGGCGGGATCGATACCGTATACACGAGCAGGACACCAGACAGGACAGGACAGACTGGATCGATACCGGATACTGGATACTAGAGCAAGATACCGGACAGGACGGGATCGATACAGGATACACGAGCAGGATACAGGACAGGACAGACTGGATCGATACCGGATACTAGATACACGAGCAAGATACCAGACAGGACGGGACCGATACTACATACTGGATACTAGAGCAAGATACCGCACAGGACGGGACGGACGGGATCGATACCAGATACTGGATACACGAGCAAGATACTGGGCGGGGCAGGACAGGCGGGATCGAAACCGGATACTGGCTACACGAGCAAGATACTGGGCAGGGCAGGACAGGCGGGATCGAAACCGGATACTGGATACACGAGCAAGATACTGGACAGGACGGGATGGACGGGATCGATACCGGATATCGGATACCGGAGCAAGATACCGGACGGAACAGATACGATCCATACCGGATCCTGGATACATAAGCAGGATACCGGACGGAGTCAAAATACAAGTCCTGCAAGTGCAGAGGTTCGTTGACGGACTGAAAAGGAGTGAATGAGAGCACTGAGTTTAAATAAGAGGGAAGCCAATCAGGCAACGAGCAGCAGCTGGCGCCAAACGAGCGGGCCCAAGTGAGGGCAATGGGCAACCGTGACGTACATTGTATGTACTAATTATTCGACCTGTGATTTATTTTTATCAAAAGATTGGCATGATCGTTCAGGTATTTTTGCCTATTATTCAAATCAATCAATTATTCAAGTCAAGTTTTTTTACGGAATGAAAGTTTTCTTTGTGCAACTAGGAGGGACTAAATATTACACACTGTCCCATTAAAAGGTTAGTGTGGATTATTTTGTGCATCATAGTAGTGAACAAACGTAATTCATTAAAATAATGAAATTATTTTTAAATTATATGTCATCACATGAACATGCATGTTTTAAATAATAATTGGTAGAGAAACGTGCATTTACTGAACAGACATAATGGTCTGCCATCTTTCTGCTACAAGTTTCCAAAAACTTCGCAAAAGTTTTGGCAATAAAATAAGAAAAACGTTGCGGTTTGGTCACTTTGAGTTTCCATAATATATATCCTTCCTTGTGCTTTTTAGCACTCATTTTCGTTTTTTTACGCAATACAGCAACATCTAGTGGTCAAATATTACACACTGTCCATTTAAACTTCAAATTTGAACTAAGACAGTCAGACATAAAAATTATAACTTTAAAATAAAACTATCCTGCTAACACGAGTTTACACTTGCTATTTTACACCACAGAAAATGAGTTAATATGTTGACACATGTTTAGCATGGCCAAACGCAGATACAATGAGAATATATATGAGATAAGAAGACAAAGCTACTATTTTGGACTGAAAATGTATGTGTGTATTATTTGAAGTAGCTGTATTGCATAGTGTAAACCCAAAAGAGTGCTACAAAGAACTTTGGAGACTCCAAAGTGACATAAAAGCATTATTTTTCTTCTCATTTCTTTTGCCCAGCCTTTTACGGAGAAAAAAAAGGGAAAGTAAAAGAAAAAATTGACAAAAAGAAAATAAAAGAAAAATGAAAGAGAACAAAATTTTAAAAAAAATGGAAAAAAGAAAACAAGAAAAAAGAAAGAAAGAACAGGAAAAACAAAAAAAGAGAGAAAAAAGAAGGAAAAGAAAGAATAAAACAGAGAAAGGGAAGAAAAAGGAAGAAAAGAGAAAAAGAAAACAAAAACAAACAAAAATATCATAAAGAATACAAAGGAAAAAAAACTGAAAAAATAAGAAAAAGCAAAACAAAAACATTATAATAAATGAATAAATAACTAAAAAAGGGGAGGAAAGACAGGTTTGTGTGTACCAGTGGCAGCAAGATGGCCGACAATGTCAGCTTTCCAATCAAAACATGGGTCCTGAAGTCAGACCAGTTGAGAACTTCTGCTTAAGTCCTTACTTGATTTCCTCTTAACTCAATTTTTGAATGGAAGAGCAAACTCTAATTTCTGACCCTGTAATTTCCTATTTAATCCGCCTTCTTTTTTTAATGCCCAATGACCACAAACCATCACAAAATCACGACCCACCCTAGTGGGAAGACCAGCTGCGTGCATGTGCGTGGGCGTGACGTTCTATTTATGCGTGGGTACCCACCAGGAGAGCATGACTTGGGTGCAGTTAAAGGAGTCGGACTGTCACCTCCCAACGCTCCACGCACGTGTCTCGCCTCCCACTCCAGAACAGCCGCGCGCAGTGAAGCGTCCAAAGTGGATTACCAGGATAAAACCCAGGTCGAGTGCGAGAGGATACCCTCCTTAATTCTCCTCTTCTCAATTCCACGGAGTATTTGAACGCATGCGCTAACATGGCGACGTGGTTGACGTGCGCGCTGCGTCTATTGGTGATTCTGAAGCCGGTTTTGGGTCAACTGGCGTCGGAGCGGCGCGTCTTTACGCATCCGAGTTCCGGACGGGACGCACTGACCAGTAGCATGATGAAAGTCTACGAGAGCTACGGCGAAAATCCGCGCAACCATAAACTGGGGAACACCGTGAGGAGCTTCGCGGCGGTTCCGAGTGAGTCTTGTGAGCGCATACTTAACGGAAAGATTACATTAATTATCGATATTTTTACTCAGTAATATGCAGAGGAGCATTTTTTTATGAAAGAACGTTGAATAGATAAACGTACCATTGTAATATGCAATCTTTACTTAAATTTGACTTTTTGGAACCATTATAATATACAAAAAAAGGTTTAATTAAATGTGATTTTTTTTCCCCACATTTTACAGATTTTTCGAAGTAAAAATTACAGTGGTAGCCAATGCTACAGGAGATTGAAGTTTTTCATGTAAAATTTAAAAAATGCATGGCTTCATTTTGAACGTCAGCACTTTTTGCATAAATTCTAGCTCCCTTGTGTTATTTAGTCTTTTCTATGTATTGGTAAACAAAATACATTGCATGGAGACATGCACAAAAGTTAAATGTGGGGTACGTGGTTATAGGTGTCCTCAAGAAGCTGAAAGTAAAAAAAAAACTCTGTTAAGTATGTGTTAACAATGCCCAACTGAGTTTAAAGAGCCCTTATGCTCACAGTGCCTATACACTTACTTTTATCAGAGCTGCTTGGTGCGACCAGGGGTGTTACCAGGTGGTGGGTAGGGGTTGGTAGTGCCCACTCATGGACATGCTCTGCCCATCCAAAGAAAAGTGGATGTAGTACTGACTGCAGCCTGGGCAGCGCATATGCTATATCATTCATATTGAGTAGCGTGGGCTCTCCTAGCCCGTGCAGCAAACAATGTGTGTGTGTCAGTCCCCAGGAGGCAGCCCTTCCCAGCATATCCCTTTGTTGTAGTGATCAGAATTCCGTCTCATTTTCGATGCACGGCCGTTTTGGCTCGGCTGACTAAAACCTATACATATACATTACCAATTATTATGTAATCTTATGCACAACATGACTTAAAAATGGGCAAAATAAAGCAAAAAAAATAAAATAAAAAAATAAATAAGAAAAAATTAAAGCAAGAAAAATTGGGTAAACAGGAAGAAATAATCAAAAGACAAAAAAATATAAATGAGGGGAAGAGGGGGCAATAGAAGAAAAAAAGCAAGATATAAAAATCTATGAAAAAAAAACGACAGAAGAAAACTAAAACAAAAAAGGAAAATGGAGAAGGAAGCAAGAAAAAATAGATAAAAAGATAGGTAAACACGAAAAAAGAAAAAACAACAACACAATACAAGAAAAAAGCTGGGAAAAATGGGGGAAAAAAACAACAGTATATTACCAACAATAATGTAATATAATTCATAAACTGAATTAATATTTTTTAATCCATTATTCTACTAAATCATATTAGCATGTATTTCTTTCACAATCCAGTGAATGTTTTACTTTTTTAAACTTTAATTATTTTTATATTAAACAACTTTAAAGTCAAACAACTGTAATCCCTGTGTGACACAACATGTCAATTAAAAATATTGACTGAAGTGCATACATATAAACTAGGAAATACAAGAATAAACTATTCTTTTTTTTTTAAAAGTTAATCATGAAACACATCCCTGAATAATAAATACATGGATTAAATTTGTTAACAAAGGGGAAAAAAAAGATAAAATAACAAAAAAATGTAATCTTTAATTACTCAAAAAATGTAAAGTCAACAACAATGATTCCATGGGGAAAAAATAACTGACCAATCACAAGAGGGAAAAAAATGTCTACTGTTTTATAAAAGAAAGTATGTGGTAAGTTGTTGCTGGAAGTGTTATTACTTGTGTTTTGAGGTCGTGCATCAATGCTGTGCAAATATTTTTTTTTGGGGGGGGGATTTAATAGTTGTGCCCCCCCATGCATTAGATATGCCCCCCTGAGACACATGTCTGGTGACGCCACTGGGTACAACACACATTAGTTTCTAGGAATGGGGACTGGAGGGACATCATGCTTGTCACCACATGTTTTTATCTGTATTTGCCAGTGTAGCATGAAAATGGTGAAAGTAAGAAAAGCCCTGCTTCTAGTAGAGTTCAAATACCAACCCAAACCCCCAAAAGAGATTGAAAAAGAAGAGTACATTGAGCGCATATAAGAAATGCAGGTACTTGCATGTGCATCATGACCAAGCTGACTGAGGCTTGGCGACAAAAAGTAACAAAGTTCCATATTCAGCACCGTTTGGATTGCAAATTGATGGAGATGTATAGATGAGAATGTGAAAGGTCATTTGTCTATACGTGACCTATGATTGGCCGGCGACCTCACTCAAAGTCAGTCGGAATAGGCACCACTTAACCCCTGACCCTAAAGAGGACGAGCCTTGTAGAAAGTAAATGACCGGATGTTTTAGGAGATGCATCTGCAACCTAATGAAGTCCAGGTACTTAAGGTGACGAACTGACAAAACGTAAACATATTATTCAATGAAAGTTTGATTTAGAGCTGGTTTGATTTCACCACGTTGGCCTGTTATTGTTAACTTGTTAGTAAATTCAGGTCATTTAATGCATTGACTTTTCCAGTAGCTATAAAAGCCAAGGTGTTAGACAAGAGGCTATTATCACACCCAGACAAAGCCTATAAGCGTTCCCATATGCTGTTAGCATACCATTGCACAGATCCAGTTAAATTTTGAGCTGAGGTGGAAGCATTACCTGAAAAGTACAGTCTGAGTTGAGACTCACACAGACAATGATTGTTTTTTCAACAAACATAACTTCAATTTGAGTCAAGAGTGAATTCAATGCTAGGCATAAATTGACCCCATTGTCTATATTATTAACAGTCCTGATCAAAATTTTCTTTGGAACAGCAGAACAAAACTTGTCTTGGTCTGTGTATTTATAAAACAAACACTCGAGAGTAGATCAATCCACTACTACATTAAAACATTGAATGCTTTGGTCTGTTTCTGATAATTTTATTTTACCAAATAGTTTTAAAGCACAATTCCTCTATTGGGTTGATGTCAGTGGAGGCTGAATTGAACAGTAAACAATTTATGTATAATCCTTTTTGTACTCTTGTCGGGAACTCATTTGTTCTACATTCCCCAGGAGTTCTGCATGGGAAAGAAATGCTCCAGTTCAACATGTCCTCCATCCAGGATTCTGAAGTGGTCCTCTCGGCCTCCTTCCACTTCTTCCACAAGCGTCAGCAGCAACGGAGAGCTCGTTCGTCTGCTGCCACCCACCACCAACACCTGCGGGTCCTCTTCCGTGGATTTTCGGTAAACTCTGCCTCAGCGCCTCTGCTAGGAAATCTCACATTGAGCTCTTTTAAGAAGGGGTCATGGCAGTCCAGGGACGTTACGGCCGTGGTCAAAAAAGCCAGAGAAGATCTCATCATCATGATGGAGACAAATTTGCTTACAAGAGGAAATGAGTACCAGAGGAGCCTAAACAACCAGGAGCGCCTCTTCGAAGACAAAATGCCGTTTTTGATGATATACGCAGACGATCAAGCCATCGACGAGCCCAACAGCGTGGCCGCTTCCCTTCAGAGGTACCCGCCCACCTCTTCCTCAAGGATCCGACGAGAACTTCAGGTCCAGGTGCCATCCAATGACTTTCCTGAGGTCCATTTCAACGCCCTTAAGAACCACGAACTGTGGCAGAACACCTACTTTCCTGTCAAATCCAAAACAAAACCAGGAAGGAAGGAGAACCAGGAAGGTAAGGAGGTGCTGAACTTTGACGAAAAGACCATGAAGAAGGCCCGAAGGAGGCAATGGAGTGAGCCCCGGGTTTGCGCAAGGCGCTACCTCAAGGTAGACTTTGCCGACATAGGATGGAGCGAATGGGTTCTAGCGCCCAAGTCGTTCGACGCCTACTACTGTGCGGGTTCTTGCGGGTTCCCCATTCCAAAGGTGAGCAAAGGGAATTCATTTCAAAGAATATGAATGGTCTTCTCTAAATAAAGATGATTCTGATTTTGCTCACTCAGCAATTTGTTGTTGACTATCTACCTACACTACAAAAAAAGTTAAATATTAAAAGCATCTTTCACAGATCAAGAATATAATTTGAAAGTATTTTATTTTTTTTTTCTAATAAAATAAAAAGCAATCAACTATTTACAATATTTTCTTCTAAGACGTGAAAAAAATGGAAAAAAATGAGCGATATGGTCTACCATTAGGTACATGAAATAGTAGTTTGAAGAATAAATGTTCTTATTTTAACAGAAAAAAACAGAATATCCTACAAAAAACAAAAATAAAACCTAAATTAGCAAATGTCTCTGCCAATTGAGTAAGATTTCCTTTTTAATTAGTCATAAAGTACTAGAAAAGCATCACATTGGAGCCCCCTTGCCCCAAAAAATAAAACAAAAACAATTGGCCCCGCCCATGTGGCGCCAGCTGCGACTCGTTGACAGATTGGCTTTCCGTCTATTTACGCTCAGTGCTCTCACTCTTCCTTTGTCAGTCCGTCAACGAACATCTGCCCCGCAAAACGTGGGTTTTGAATCTGTCCTGTTTCCTGTTGATCGTTCCTGTCCAGTATTGTTCCCGTTTATTTTGTCCTGTTTAATATCGGTTTCCAGTTTCGTTCACGTCTAGTTTGGCCTGTTTAATTTTTATATCCTGTTTTGATATCAATCCTGTCCGTCCCGTCCTGTATCGACCCCATCTGTCCGATATTTGCTCGGGCAATTGGTATCGATCTCGTTGGCCTCTGGCTTCCTGTCATTCCATGGCAGACTGCTGCCTAACGTGCACGTCTCCCCATTTCCCGTAAAATCAAAAGCTTGTGTGAGAAACGTCACGCATTTGGGTCCTGATCCTGTTCTGGTTCTTGGCAGTTTCTTAAGACTCACTGTATGTTTTGTTCTAAAAATTGCCAAGTATTTTCTGTCAAAAACAAAACTGATCATCAGTGATATCTTTTATTCTCTGAAGAATAAATAGTTCAATAATACAATAGTTTGAGACTTTTAAAAAAATATTCATTAATTTAGTTTTTCCTTTACTTTGATGTTTCATTCACTTATTCTTATCTATTTATTTTGATATCTTAAATTTCATACTTATGTAACAAACATGATTTATTTGAATAAGTGACAGCAATGTTCGTTTTCATTGTTTATGCATTTGTTATAACATTTGTTGAGTGCAATGTAGAATTAAAGTCCATAATAATATTTTATAATAGAGTAAACTACAGCTCCTAAATCGTTTCAATTGGGTTAAAGAAAGAATAAAGAATTGAGTGTGCTCAGTATAGGTAGACCCAAGAATACAATTGTGAAATTTTCAACATTGCTTGTCATGCTCACCAACTCTTCCTTCTTGTTTCCCAAGGTGGTGCGCCCCTCCAACCACGCCACTATCCAGAGCATCGTCCGAGCAGTGGGAATCGTGCCAGGGGTTCCAGAACCGTGCTGTGTGCCAGAAAAGATGAGTCCCCTTACGGTGCTCTTTCTGGACCCGGACAGGAATTTGGTGCTTAAGGTTTATCCAGGAATGTCTGTGGATACCTGCACCTGCCGATAGAAAGGACGGCTCCAAGTTGAAGTGGTGGTCAGACACAGCTGTTACTCTTTTTTAGTCTACCAGATTTATTTTTATTTTTCCGATGCCACCTTGAGATTCTCTTATCAGTGAACCCCGGACAGCTTCAATGAATGTATGACTCCAAGGACAATTCAATACACATAATAATCATAGCAAGAGAAGTAATGAATACATACTTAAAAGTGTAATACGTACTTTACTTTAAAATCTCATATAGCTGCGAGAAAATGTTCACTTTCTAAATCTTGTATGTGTTTTCGTAGTACAGTTGTTATCACATTTTCCTAACACGCAGTCCCTGGTTTGAGACTGGGTGGACATTTTTGTTGGCCTGGTGTGGGGAGAGGGAAACCACCAGGCTGTACTTGCCCAAGATACACCACACGAAATGGTGCCCCTACGACCCTAGGGGTTTGGGGATCCACCAACCAATCATATCTTGTACATAATAAATCCATTTTTATATTTACAGAAAAGTGGACCCAGTCTGTTAAGTTGCAATAGAAAGATGTTGTGTTGCTGCCCCCTGCTGTTTATTTTTGTAACAGGCAAAGGCGCTCGTTCAGGAAAGAACTTGTTATGCCCAATATAATGTGTACAGTTTGATGTACAGTACAGTATATAGTATTAAAATGTTTACATTACCAATCCTTTTATATTTTTATATATTTTGATATATTAATACATTTACAATATGTGGCAGGTTAATAAGTCAGTTCCTGCTAAATTTAAATGTATGTAGCCACTTTAATAGGTGGCAGTTATGTATTTTGTTATATGTACATTTTTGCATTTATCCACCAAAAATAAATGCATGATGACAGTATTTTGTCCAATATGTATCTTTACCCACTAATGGCTTTCACAACCATTTCTCTACTGACAATTAGACTGTATTTTTAGGGTTCATACTCTTTTTTTCATCCAAAATCAAGCACTTAAAAAAAGAAATTCAAAGCCAGTTTTCCAAATTCTCCAGTACAGTTAAAATAATAATCTGGTGTGAATCACGTATTTTGCACAGCCACAGATATAAATGTGATTTACATATGATATTCTTAATCTAGCGTGTGCAATTATCAGGACACATGATTTTTAAATCTTGAATGAATTTTGTTTTTGAGATAAATCTCTCCCAGTATAGATGCTGGGTAAAAATCTTAATAAAATGTACCTTACATATTGAGTTCCAGGAAGAGCTTCTGATTACAATTGACCACCGGGAAATGCTACCTTAATTTTTTGCATGGTCCATAATAAAAAATGTATTACTCATACTAGTTTCATAGTGCCTTGTTTAGGTGTAGCATGCACCTACCCTTTTGTGCAGGACCCAAAGGGGGCGATGGCGCTTTAAAGGACAAAGCTGTTCAAACTAATGCCAACTGCAGTTAATCATGAGGGAAAAAGAAATGCAATGGCAAAAATAAGTCACCAGAGAGCAGTGTGAGTGAAACATGGCAATAATTTCAAGCATCGATAAGCCCATCATCCAAAATTCAAGAACTTTTCAAACCTTGATCACACAACATCAAAATTCCAGAATTTTCAAGAATTTCAAGCACCTGTACGAACCCTGTATTTTATGCAGGTATTTTTCCGTACAAGCCAAAAAGCTTGCATTATCCTGCTGTGTTTATTTTCTCTTGTGCATGCCCCCATTATTTCCCGATTAGCTCATTAACCATCGCTTCATGACTCCAGTGGGAACGTTGGAAAAGTATGAATGGGCCACACTGGAGGCCATTTGACAAAAATGCAAACAAAAAATGCTGCAGGGGTTCGTGGTTTGAATGAAAGGAATCTCAAGATAGGCTAGTCTTGGGCCAACGGCCCCAGTGACATTGGCTCGGGTTCTGGGTGCAAAGCCCCCCCTGACACTGGAACCCACTGTCCAGTTTTCTTTACAACACTTAATTTTTTGGGGGCTGGCGACAAACTAAAAATAGTGTGACATGTTCTCATGTCAATCAACAGTGTTTAAGATATCATGATTAGTCACAAGGAACTATTCAATTCCATTTCTTTGGACCAATACCAGTTTGAACGCTACGAATACTCACGTAAAGTCACATCAACTTTAGTACATTTCAACCACAAAGTTAGATTTTTTTTTCATTTACATTGTACTAATAAACTCAATTCAACAAACAAACTCAATTTTTTCCTTCCAAAATTGTAATATATAGTTGTCAAAAAAAAGACTCAAGGCAGAACTTTTAACTAGAAAAACAAACAAAAAAAGAACTCCTAGATTCACTTTGACATAGTATCAAACTAACACTAGATGGTACTAACATAATGCTGGTATTACATTTGCTTGAACGTAAATTAAGATGAATGTAAGTTTTGAACCGTTACTTGTCAAAGGCAAAATAAAAGGTGCTTAACGGAATATGGAACTTTTTTTATTCATAGACGCCATCTTCTAGCTTTTTCATGATTAGTCATTGCCCTCACCTGTGCTCGCTCGTCTGGGGCCAGCTGCTGCTCGTTGCCTGATTGGTTCCCTTCCTATTTAAACTCAGTACTTCATTCACTCCATGTCAGTCCGTCAGCGAACCTCCGCATATGCATGGCAAGCATTATTTGACTCTGGCTCCTGTCTGTCCCGTCCTTACCTGTATCCTACTCGTCTGTCCCTGACTTCCCAATCGTCTCCGGCTACTTGACCCGTTTTTGCCCACCGACCACGCTCCGATATCCCGTTCCGGCTACTTGACCTGTTTTTGCCCATCGACCACACTCTCATTTCCCGCTCCGGCTACTTGACCCGTTATTGCACATCGACCACGCTCCGAGAGCCCATCTTGGCAACTCCACTCGTTTACGCATACCGACCGCGCTCGAACGTTACCTCCTTGCTCCTCCTGCCCAGCAGGCACCGGATCGCTGTTGTTTGTTGCCCCGCACCTAACTTCGATTCTCCGATGAAGCTTTGTGTGAAACGTTACGCGTTTGGGTCTAACATCTGTTCTGGCTCTGAAAACTTTGTGTCATCATTGCAGCCTCTGTCAAGCTCCTTGTGTTGCACGTCCAAGTACATGCATCTATTCGATACGGTCGAAGAAACCTGTTTTTTTTTCATCTTTTTGGGGTTTGGATTGGCGTTTGGACTGCATCCGAAAGGGCCTTTTTTTAAGTTTCCCTATTTTCATGCTACACTAACAAAAAACTGACGGACGTATTTCACTCACCAAGCCTCCGTTTCCTTCTACCTTATGTGTTCAGCTTTGATAAAAGCAAATAGGCAAACTCATCTCATCTCATCTCATCAGCCGTACCGCATATCCTCATTAGGGTCGCGGGGGGCTGGAGCCCATCCCAGCCATCTCCGGGCAGTGGGCAGGGGACACCCTGAACTGGTTGCCAGCCAATCGCAGGGCACACAGGGACAGACAACTCATTCGCTCATTCACACCTAGGGACAATTTGGACCAGCCAATTCACCTGAAATGCACGTTTTTGGAACGTGGGAGGAAACCGGAGTGCCCGGAGGAAACCCACGCAAGCACGGGGAGAACATACAAACTCCGCACAGGATGTCTGGAGCTGGATTTGAACCCACGACAGGTTCCCATGACATGAACTGTGCCGCACAAGCGCTAACCACTGCGCCGCCGTGCTGCCTAGGCAAACTCAGTTGGGCATTTTAACACCTACTATACTAGAGAAAATATTATGCTTTCAACTTTTTAGGGACACCTCAAACAACACACCCAACCTCTGTGTACAATTATGAAAAATAATTTTAACTTTAAATTATCAAAAATGTAGAACTTATTTTTTGATTTTTAAATTAAAAAAAAAAAGTTTCTGACAAATCACTGTCTACAACACTAGCAACTAATGCTAGTGTCCATGGCGGATAATGCTGCATCATGTATATCACAGGCAAGCGTCCAAATAACGAAAAATCCAAGGAGGGTGGTACAGAAAACGCTGTGTTTCTTTTAATAGACATTTTCTTTGTTATTGTTTCCGCCAGCCTCGAAACTTTGACCCCATGCGCAAGTAACCTCGCCTGTTCCAGGACCTCCCTCATTATCGCCCCCAAGTGTTTACACTGTCTTCATTAGCAGCCAGCCCTCTACTGATAACAAAGCTTAAAAGAAGCCATCAATGGCACTGATAAGTGTGGCCGAGCTACTATTTTGGTTGACGCGAGTCCCCCCAGTGTTTACCCTCGGGAGCATGGGAGAGCACATCACTGCCACGGTCCTTTGGCTGAAGGTCCGACTTTGCAGAAGCTGCGAGTTTGAAAAATGTACGACTCCAGGAGCTTCTTGTTCCAGGTCTGCTTGAGTCTGCTGCTTTCCACAGGCTGGTGCACCTGCAAGCCGCTGGGCAATGACATCCAAAGCCACAGGTTTTACTCCACAGAGGATCTTCTGGAGGAGGAAGAGGCCGACGCAAGGACAGCCAATCTCCTGGGAACCATCAAAGAAGACTTCCTAAAGAAACTCAACCTCTCCGATGTTCCTCAGGAGCATGGGAAAATCCAACCACCGCAGTTCATGATGGAGCTCTACAACAAGTATGCGTCAGACAGCTCAGACATCCCTCAGTCCGATGTTATTCGCAGCTTCAGCATCCAAGGTAGACTCGATTTGCGTTGTCAGAAACCCAGATAAACTGAAATGTTTGTATGAAAGTAGCTTGCGATTGACATATGTCAAATAGAACAAAACCGAAAGATAGGGATGTTCAATACCACTTTTATTCCAGACCAATATCATGCTTTGTTCTTGGGTAGTGATCGATACATATTTTAGATACAAATACAAATCGTTCATATTCCCTCATGTCTCCACAAACATTGACATTATGATATACTTAAGGAAATTCCTATAAATACCAGCATCATTTTTCATTAAAATTGGATGAAATGTTTAAGTGTTCTTTAATTTTTAATAGTTAAATGACCACTAGAGGGCAGCCGATACTGGTACCCAAACCTTAAAAATAAGACTAGGAACATCAGCAATGCTGGTAGCTCATACAATATATTTTTTTTCTGATGCACATTCATAACTTTTAAATTCTGGGGGTAAGAGAAAAAAACTTGATATTAAATGGATAATCATTCTCTGACAATGAAAATTAAAGAAAGCAGACTGCCACTATTTAAAGTTTGGCTGTTCTGTGGATTTTTCTGCCTTTTGTTGTAATAATCTTCTATTAGGACTTTTTGAATAGGTCATAAATCAACTAATAAAAATAGCAATACAGACGTAAATTAAGTTTTAATTTGGTGCACAGAAAAGTGACTAAATCAGGTCTTTCATTACCATCCTGGTAATTTGAATTAATTGTGTTGGAGGAAAAGAAAACATCAAGCCAGGCAGGACCGCAGCACTTGAGGAACAGATTCAGACACGCCAGGTTTTTATTAATCAACTAAAGAAACAATTGCAGCAAAGTGAGGTAAAACATGGAATACAAAACCCCTAATAATTCCGTAAATAGAGTACCATACCTCCGACATGAATAATCTGTAGGTTGAAGAAAAACTGAGCCTTATGGTTCAAAATAAATACCACTATCTGTCTTTCAGATATCACACATTCTGTGACAAACGGCCCAAAATCCATCAACAGGCTACTGTTCAACATCAGCATCCCAGGCCATGAAAAGGTCATCAGTTCAGAACTACAACTCTATTTCCTTCCAGACACAAGGTCAAGGTTGAGCCCCCACAGTTTCACAGCCTCCGTCAGTGTCTACCGTAGGGATGAGGAAGGTTTGAGATCCGACCGGAAGGCTCTGGCTTGCAAAGAGTTGACTGGTTCTCAGAACATGTGGGTGAACTTGGACGTGACCTCGGCCATTCAAAGTGGAGTGGACTCAAGACGAGGAATAATCCAGTTCGACGTGGTGGTAGCCGGGAACGAAGTTGATGATGGCGGCGGTTTGAGGTTGAGTCTTTCCACGGATGACAACACCTCAGCCGCTTTGATTGTCTTCTCGGACGACCTTGACAGCAGGAAGCGTGAGGCCAAGAAAGAACTCAGGGAGATGATCCTTCATGGAGAAAAGACCATATTCCGCTCGGAGGACGACCAGAATAGCGAAGACCGATTCGCTAACCTGATCCCTGGAGCTCAGCACCGCCGCAAGAGAAGAAAGGCAGAGCGGGAGTACTGCCGGCGGACATCCCTCAAGGTAAATTTCAAAGACATCGGCTGGGACAGCTGGATCGTGGCGCCTCCGGAATACGACGCCTTCGAATGTCGAGGGTTGTGCTATCACCCGCTAACGGACGAGTCCACCCCATCAAAGCATGCCCTTATCCAGACGCTGATGAACATCCGTAACCCAAAAAAAGCCAACATGGCATGCTGCGTTCCCATCAAACTGGACCCTATCACGGTTATGTATCAAGAGAACGGACTTGTCACCATTCGATACTTGTACGAGGAGATGAAAGTGGCAGAATGTGGATGCAGGTAGTCGGTAAGAACCCTTTACGGCAGTTATTATTATTAGAAGCATATTTATGATGCCCTGTTTTTAAGAATAAATGTGAATCTGTATATTTATATTTACAATAGTTTTTCACTTGACTATAGTAATATACTAAACGTGTGAAGTAAGATTGTTCAATTTTTATTATTTTGATAAACACGTTTATTATTCTAGTGACAAGTGAATCCACTGTACTGCATTAGCAACTCTTGATAAAACATTTACCACACTATTGTGAGCGAATACCAAAGAGGCCAAACAGAAAACATACCAGTCAACTTTTGATTATTAAGTGAGTTAAATCTGTCAGGAGGCTGAAAAGCTTACTAGATTAGCAACTGTGACGGCTGGAATTCTGTACCTACTGGGACGTTAATTAACTAAAAAGATTATCCAAGCACCAAGAGAAGCCAGTAGCAAATATGTCTGCATACTTACTGTATCCTTAAATTTTTTTAGGAGGCCTGCTGGTTTTGATGTTCTGGTCTATCTCATTAGTAGGATTTGTTGTTTAGTACACACTGTATTTTTAAGGAATGTAGAAGCAAAGCAAAATGAACCAATTTCTTTGAAAAAGTGTGAGTTAAAGTGATTTGAAAGTGAAGGTAACGAGTTTGGTTAAATAACCCAGATATGATTGGATCAGAAGTCCTCAGCTATACCTGAACTAAGGTGCCTAGTTGTGTTGACTAAGCTAGCGGGTTAACCTTCTTCTGGTTTCCACTTGATGAACGAACAGGACAACTAAAAGCAGCTATGGCCACGTGTTCGCTTGGAAGTGACCGAGACATTGCCACTTTACAGTACCAAAGTACACTTCTCCCACAAGCTTTTGTAATACGGTAGTAATGTAAGTGTGATCAGGCTTTTCAGCATTTCTGAGTGCTTAAATGTGTGCGACTGTGAGAATGTTTATCCATTTACCCTGGGTAAAGTTAACATTGTCATCGAATTACTTTTTGAAATATTTAGATACGCCAAACCAGGTCTTCTCCAAAATGACACTAATTAGTTTGTAAAGTCAGTATTTAAGATAGAATTGTAAATTAAACAATCAACCTATGCATCTGCTTGATTATTGAAATGATTGTCTAAAAGTGTAATAAAATGAATTTAAAATGATCCATGCGTTTATTTGTTTGTCTTTGTGATTTCTTTTGGATGCAACCATGATGGAATTTAGTTATTTTGCAACCGTTGAAAGTTAAATACCCTTTCTTTATAAGTACGGATTCCAACAGCTGCAATGTAGACAAAAGTGATATGCTATCATATTCTTGACCAGCAGATGGCAACAGAGCACCAGAAATACGTGCATGATACGCCATACAAGTTGATAAATATGAACTAAGGGCCAAGTAATATTGAAGAATGAATGAATGAAAGCGAAAGTTGTTATTTGATAGCCTTTTCGCCAGTGTTAATCTATTTTCATAACTCAAATCAAATGCCACTGGTAATTTGGCCTTGCTTCTCAAAACACTTCTTTTTAAATTGACAAAGTATCTTTAGAAATGCTTCCCGGTCTCAACGCCCACTTGGCGAGCTTATCGTTGCCTTACAAAAGGTATAATAAGATTAGAGGTTTATTACGGGCCAAATCCTCTTATGAGTGTGTTAACAGAAATCGTCCAGCCATAACAGAGGTATTTGGCAAAGAACCTCTTCACAGGCAGAGGTTCTTTCTCCAGCTCTGCTCGTTTTTGGCGTGGTGAAGCTGGCAAAAATGGCGAAGGCTCTGTTTTTGGTGGCGTTTCTTCTCATTTTGGGAAATTTCACCTTCATCCAGGCTGGGTTTGCTCCCAGTCTTATCGTCGACATGGTGAATATTGTCTTGGACAACTACTGCTCGCCAGAGAAGTTGTCAGGGCTGAAGGTAGCCATTGAAACAGCCGGCAGCAACACAGAGATCCTCAATATTCCAGATGGTGAGTCTTTATCTCGGGTCCTAAGCGCTGGACTCCAAACTACAATCAGTGACCCACGTTTGAAGGTCTCGTATGAGCCAGACTTCGTCCCTGTTGTCGCCCCTCAAATGCCTGCCCTGCCGCCTGAGCAACTTGTCGCAATGCTCCAGAACGCCATAAAGCTGGACATTTTGGAGGACAATATCGGCTACATGAGGATAGACCACATCCTAGGGGAGGTGGCCGCCGACAAGATCGGCAAAATGCTGGTAGACTTAGTCTGGAACAAAGTCCTCCCTACTTCAGCTCTCATCTTCGATTTGCGCCACGCCATTAGTGGGGACATGACGGGACTCTCTTACATTGTGTCGTACTTTACAACGTCTGAGTCTGTGATTCACATTGACAGCGTGTACGATAGGCCTTCAAACACCACCACCAAGCTGCTGTCTTTGCCAACGCTGCTAGGTGAGCGATACGGCACAGTTAAACCCCTCATCATCCTCACCAGCAAAAACACCAAAGGCGTCGCTGAAGATGTGGCCTATTGCCTCCAGAAGCTTAAGCGTGCAACCGTTGTTGGAGAAAAGACCGCCGGGGGCTCGGTCAAAATGGATCAGCTCAGAGTGGGCGACACTGACTTCTATGTGACTTTGCCCACCGCCAAGTCTGTCAACCCCGTCACTGGTTCAACATGGGAGCTGACAGGGGTCACCCCAGATGTTAAAGTTGACGCAGAGGATGCCCTGGCTACAGCCATTAAGATAGTAAAGCTCCGCCTACAAGTGCCTGCCATTATTGAGAGCTCGGCTACACTGATTGCCGACAACTATGCCTTTGAGAAGATTGGTGCCGATGTTGCAGGGCAGTTAAAAGGGCTCCTAGAAAAGGGCAAATACAGCATGGTGGTCTCAAAGGGCAGTCTTGAAGAGGAATTGTCTGCAGACCTGAAGACTTTATCTGGTGACAAGAGCCTTAAGACCACCAGCAACACCCCAGTTCTCCCACCAATTGTAAGTCAACAAGGCACTGACAAATACATTGACTTATTATTGCAATTCTTTATTATCTGTCCCCTCAGAATTATTCTCCAGAAATGTACGTTGACCTCATCAAAGTCTCCTTCAACACCGACATTTTGGAAGACAACGTCGGATACCTACGTTTTGACATGTTCGGGGAATTCGAGGAGGTTAAGGCCATTGCCCAGATTATCGTGGAGCACGTTTGGAGTAAAGTTGTCAACACCAATGCAATGATTATTGACCTCAGGTGGGCAATGTTTGACCAACTGTATGGATAATTGCTAACTAAATTGCTTATTATGGTTATGTTTTGGAGAAGTAAACCAAAAAAGTGATTTGCACAAGAGTACAAGTCTCTGTTTGGAATTATGACAAGCACAAAGTACGTCTTCTGTGATGGACTCAAGTCTGTTGGCTTACATTTTACATTGTTTCAATAATAAAACAATAAAAATAAAAACAGTGACCCCATAATCAAGGTTGCCTTGATTAATTAATTTGTGGTGGATAAGGTTTATCATTTCCTTTAACTGCCTTTGCAGAAACAACCTCGGTGGGCCTACGACAGCGATCGCCGGTTTTTGCTCGTACTTCTTTGACGCCAACCAGCAGATTGTACTGGACAAGCTGACAGACAGACAGTCTGGCACCTCCACAGAACTCCAGACACTGCCAGAACTCACGGGTAATTGGATATGGCATTGGGCAATTGTTGATTAATGCTGTTCTGTGGTACAGTACTGCTAACATAGATTCTTGACTGATGTGTAAGGTTTGTACAGTGATCCCTTGATTCAATTAAGTAACCCAGTAAACTACTAAAAGGAGATTCTTGCTTCTGTAAAAGGTTTTACTCAAAAGACCGCCCCTCCTTCCTTTAGGTACTTCTAATTGTGTTTCGAAAACTTTCAATTTCGGCCAGGTCCAAGGTACGGCTCCAAAAAGACCCTGATCATCCTGACTAGTGGAGCAACGGCGGGGGCAGCAGAGGAGTTTGTCTTCATTATGAAGCGGCTGGCCCGCGCTATGATCGTGGGTGAAACCACTTCTGGGGGATCCCACCCTCCCAAGACATTCCAAGTAGGCGACAGCGACATATTCCTCAGCATCCCTACGGTCCACTCTGACGACACCCTGGGGCCAGCCTGGGAGAGGAACGGTGTTGCGCCTCACATACCCGTCTCGGCAGCGGCGGCCCTTGAAACAGCCAAGAGTATTTTGAAGAAGCACCTGGCTGGTCAAAACTGAACGGCCCAACAATGAAAAATGTGCTTTTGCTTTGAGAATACTGATGGATCAAATAAATTGTGTATTGAAATGATAATCTTATTTGAGATTAATTACAATGTCAGTTTTGAAGCCAGTTTTTATTACTCTGACACGTGACCACTGTCTGTTCTGCTGGTAAATTTACATGATATAAACCTATTTGGGACGAAATAATTAAAATAATTAATAGAAATGGTGTCTTTGTGTGTTGTTTTTATCAATAAATTGTTAGAGAAGACCTGTTCAAAGGTCACACTTTAGAGTTCACAGCTTCCTAGCATAATCCACCAATTCCCAGTTTGAGGTGGGCGGAGCCAAACGGGACGTTGACACATTTCCTCTCCCCTCACTTGCTCTCCAAGACTCCCTCTCTCATTCTCTCCTCCTCAAGATGAAATATGAAACCTGGTACATTTGAGCCCAGCTTGTCTCGCGAGTTCCCAGATGTTCTTATGCCAACACCGCTTTGCGTCTTCACCTCCTTTTTTACTCCACATTCAACAGGTTTTGACAGAAAACGTTCATCCCCATTTTTAGTCTTCTTAGCAAAAAAAAAAACAGGATAGACTTTCTTCCATGCATCTTTTCATTCTAAAGCTGACTGGTAGGATGTGAGAAAATTTTGTGTCCGAGTCATTAAGGAATTACTTTTGCCCCCCAAAAAGAAATGGTGCCAAGATTATTGTGGAGCATGTCTCTTGCTCTGTTTTTCTTTGGATTACTTTTACTGACTTCTTCATCCGCGAGAGCAGAACCGGAGCTCCTGGATGAAGAGGAGAAGGAGGAGGAGAGTTCTTGTCAAGGCGCTTTTGACCTCTATTTTGTGCTTGACAAGTAAGTCCTGGTCTTTTCAGTGAGTGTGAGTTATCCAAAATATTTTTAATGCTTTTACTAAGTCTGAATTTTGAGGAGGACTGCCAAGGGTTTTAATGTGCATCTCTACATCCATTGTGCATGGTGTGACACAGCAGCAGAGGCGGTCTTTCCGTTTGCTGAATCAGCGGAAAAAGAAGTGACTCCATGGATAAGCCTCTGTTGTCAAATTTAGAATTATTAAAGTATAGAAAAGGACCCCTTCTTTAATCCTATGCACGTGTCCTGTCTTGTTTTTTTTTCTTTTTTGTTTAAAAAGCAAACTCTGTCAATAGCACTATCTGAACTCCCCAATCAGAAAAAGTAGTCAGCAATCAAGGCTAGCCTGACATCCAAGCACTGGACAAATTTTTCAGTCGGGATTCAGCGGCTCGTAAAAATGACATGGTGAAGACACAATAATTTAAAATAAAGTAAGCAGCAAATAATCATTGATAAATCCACTATGCACATTAGTTGCAATACATTTCGTCATCTTTCTGTCCAAGTACCAATCCTCATCATTTGTCCCAGGGGTCGAGAACCTATGGCTTGCAAGTTATATATGACTCTTTTTTATTAGGACATCTTGCTTGAAGACAAAGCAGAACATGAGTAATTATATAATGCATTGTTACATGCAACCCCAAATGTAGCACGTGCAAAGCCAGGAAAACACTATATCTATATATATATATCTATATATATATATATAGAGAGAGAGAGAGAGAGAAAGTTCGGTCCAGTATATGTAGAGCACAGTCTCAACTAAAGTTTACATTCAAGGAGTCACACCAACAAACCCCTTTTTGGTAGTACATCGCTAAAGAATCTTTTAAATGAAAGCTCATTTAACAATCTATGTTAGCTATTGAGACACTTTAGAAAACCCACAGGACTAACTGTAACCACACAAAAACTCTAGCAAAGCACCCAGGACCAATTTAATGGGGTAAGCAGTAGGAATTGGCATAGCTATACACACAGTGCGCAAATGCTTCTTCCCCTTAACCAGTGCCGTCTGCACTGAAGGTAAAGAGGTTGGTATCCTCATTTGCAGTATTTTGTGAAATTTTTACGAAATAATTTTGCTCGCACCTTGTTTTGAAACTATTAATTAGGACAAAAAAAGTAACTGTGGGAGGGAGGCAAATATATTCGGTAAATTTATATTGTATGGAACACAGGCTCTGGAATTCTTGTTTCATAATTGTTATCAAATCATCAAATGTCACACAGTGAAATAAAAAGTGCCAAATTAGCGTTTGTCTGCAGGGCTGGTTAGGTGGATTTGTTGATTTTAATCTTGTTATATATTATGCGTCTCTCTATATAAATTATTTTTTAATCATTTTGCTTTTGTGGCTCTTTGGGTAAAGAGGTTCCCAAACCCTGAGCTATTCTAATAATATCCTAAATAGTATCAGCTAGTTTGCCATTTATTAGCGTCTGAATTCTTCTGAAATAACCTCGATTAGACTTGAATTTTTGTTCACAATACTAAGATGTGTTTAGCTCGGGCAATGAATTGTTTTGGTGATAGCGTCATGCTGTGGGACTGTTTTTGTCTGCTAAAACAGGTGCTATACCTGAGAAAAAAGGAATTATAAAGAGTTCATGAGACAGCATTAGTGTAAGCAAAAAAAAGGCAAGCTTTTGTATTGGAGAGGTAATGCGATAACTTATAATAAGCATGTTTGAAAGAGATTGGTCAATACTAAGAACAACAATGTCTTGGCCTCATTATTTTCATATTAGGGTCGGTATGAACTATCAAATACACTTTTGATTCATCCCTATCAAGCTGTGATGTGTTGTTGATGTCATTTATTCTAAATATGTATTACAAGTACTACAAGGCTTCCTGATTATTGTCAAACATTTTCTCAAAACAAGAACATGTCAAATAGAAAAACAAATGAGGACGCTACATAAACCAGAAAACAAAGGATGGGAAAACAAAATACAAATTAGCAGAAGCATAGCTTATAAGCTCTCACCCCTTTACAAAAACAGACCAACAAATATATATATATAAATATATACCAGAGCCATAATCTCCCACTAGGGGAGGTAGCTGGAGTCATAGATCATATTCACATTTCTGACTCTTTCTGGGAGACTGATACAGAGGAGGGGATTCCCAGCTCACTCGCTCAACCCAACTGATGTCTTGGGAGTCATTAGGTGACCAAACCCCCCAATTCCAACCCCTAATGCCGAGCGCCAGGCAGGGAGGCAATGAGTACCAATGTTGTAAGTCTTAGGTATGACCCGGCTATATATATATATATATATATATATATATATATATATATATATATATATATATATATATATGTGTGTATAATCAGTGTTCTCGTTTGCCCGCGTCCCTGCGTCCTAGACGCATCATTTTTGCTAGGGACGCATAGTCTCAAATCAACGTGCGTCCCGGGACACAAATTTTTTGACACAAAATTGTCATTATTACCCGATTACTACAAAGATTTACCGCACTCCAAACTTTTCGTCAGGCAGATCCGCCATTGTTGTTTTGGTTTTGCGGTTTGAGTTTTCGTCTGCACGCCGATCTCGGCACTTCGTGATCACGTCATTGTTGTGGTGGGTGTCGTCGAGGGAAGGTGAAAATCAACACAAAATTGGTAATTTCTTCAGTGTCAGTAATAAGTCGAAACATAATGCAGAAAGTGATAACAACGGCAATAATTCCGGCACGAAAAAGCGGGGGAGAAATTTATACCTGTCAACCTGTACGTTTTTGCCGTACAAAGTACACTTATTATGCATTTTAAAACGTGTACGACGTACAAGAAAATCCGTACGGAAAAACGCAAGAAAATTTGTCAATTATGGGTACCATCCGGTATACACCGACTGTCACGAAACGGCAAATAAATCAAGTCAAACGAGTTGTGTAGTGAAAGGAAGTCCGTCTTTTTTTCTAGAGAACCAGCTTTTTTGGCTCAACTCATTAAAGAGAGCCGGCTCTTAAACGGCTCACTTGCTTTGATGATTGATATTACGAATTATGTTGTATAAAAAAGTTAAGAAAAAAAGGAAGTATAAAAGTAGAAAATGAAAAAAAAGACAGGTTTGTGGATATCCCTTTAATCGGTATATTACCAACAATAATTTGATGCAGAAAATGAATTAATAATTTGAATAAGAAAATGTATAATTCTACTTAATTATATTTGCATGTATTTTTTCCTTCTACGGTGAACTTAATTTTGGAACCTCTTTTATAATAAACCTCATTCATGTCGAGCAACTCAGTATCTCACAACAAAATGTTGATTAACAATATATGATATAATGAAACACATGTACAATATGACATGTTAAACTACATAAATAAACAAGTTTGAAGAAAATATGGTGTAAGATCATTTTGTAAGGGAAAATACAACATTTTGTAAGGGCATGGAGCCGTGGAGGTTGACAGGTATGGAAATTCTTTGAAAGATCGCGGAGGCAAGGAAAACACGTGTGTTCAAGCGAACGATTCAACGAAAGAAAATAAACAAAAGAATACTCCTAGCAAGAAAAGGACTTTTTTGCCAAAATGGACTAAATTTTATTCCTGGTTACGCTATGAGGAGGATGATAACGGATTGGACCATGAGAAGGCATTACAACTGTGGCGGGACAGCAAACCACGAAGAATATATGAACTGAAAGATCTGAAGTGATAACTGCTTCGTATTACCAATTAACTGATGATTAAAACGGAATGAAAATATGGATTGATATAATTATTTCAGCAATATTATTTTGTATAATGTACAATATGGTTGTGAACTGAAAAATCTTGAAGTGATAACTGATTTGGATTACCAATCAACTGTGATGATTAAAACTGAATGAATGTATAGATTTTTATTATATATTTGTCACCGATTTACAATTTCAACCTCGATAACATTAAATTTTGGGGATCCATAGATCTCTGTTGGGAACCATAGATTTTTGAGCGTGAGAGTCCCTGGGACCCATCACTTTTTAGAGGTAAAATGAACACTGTATATATATATATATATATATATATATATATATATATATATATATATATATATGTATATATATATATATATATATATATATATATATATATATTTACACACATACATTTGCCATGCTCATTAAAACTTGGCAGTCAGTTGTACATTTTCTATATTCAACTATAACATTTTGGATAGAGTTTCTATTCAAAGCCCCAAAAAAATTGAATCACAAGAAAACTAGCTGCTAAACCTAACTCAATGTTATTAAGTTTTGTATTCTGAGTGGTGTCAAATTCTAATATTGGTTAAAGTTGTGTGCATCCTTGTATCTTTATTACTCATTTTTGTACAACTGCAGAAAAAAGGTCTATGTAATAAAATGGCATGTCATGACTATGGGTTTGAATATGGAAAATCTTAGTTGTTCCCAACAAAAAAAGTAGGGCAGACCATTGCAGAGTTCTGTTTTTTGATGCTTTCGTGACATAGCGTCTTGATGCATCGGGCGCATGTCTTTATCAGGAATATACAATCTTCTAACCACACAGAGTTATGTTTGACGTGCTGCGCCCACAAGCATCTGTAGCACGGCGGCATCAAAACCTAAAACACGGGGCTGCCGGCCAGATGTGGACATTGTTGACTTGCTTTGTTACCTAAAACACAGACACACGCTAAGAATAGCGCTGATAGACTTTGCGGCTCTGGTTAGCTCTCGAGGACTTCATGAGGGAGAAAACTGTGCAGACATGGCTGGTGGACCTTTAACAAGAGGAAACTCTCGAGTAATCTTCCTAAAGCTACTGCCAGTCTCATGGGGTGTTTTTTTCAGACACAACATCAATCAGGATTATTCCATATGGAACAGGGAATGCAAGGAAGTCGTATTTTGGAATTTAAATGTGAAGCCCCCCCCAAAAAACACTGCGGGCAGTGCTTCAAAGAATATACAGAATATTTGGACTCCAAATAGGGATTACTGTAGGTTTAAATACTAATCTGAAGGATTGCATCAAATTATTTGGTAGCTCAAGCCGGAGTTCTGCAAATTGATTGTGTTATTGCATTTAAATGTTTTGTTACAGTCAATCCGTATCTTTGGACTTATTTGGCCTTACATTGGATTGTGTACATTGGAACCAGGCTATATGTGGAATGGCGTCATGCAACCACAAAGTATTTCCATATGTATAATACCTTTTGATAAAAGCCAGAACAGCTTGCAATCTCTTATTAGTTTTAACGGTGTTTGCGCTTTAGATTAGATAGTACGAAGAATCTGTTTTCAAACTGTTGAAACTTTGATTGTAGGTTCAGTATTTTTCAGGATTGCACCATAAAGTGAAAGTTATTCAAAATAATGCAAGCACTAAATGCTAATGCCGTCAGGATAAAATAACTAAAACACAAGTTTTCTTGGAGCATTGACTTAAAGTTGCCCAAGTAAGAAGTAAGAGAATTGTAAAAGCTATTATAGCTAGTATAGGAGCAGTCATTTTACTGCCTTGTTAAAAACACACAGACAAATGCACCGGCACACACAAACGCTTGTAATAACAGCAGGTAATCACATTAACTTTAGATTAAGGTTTGGACCAGAATGCAAAAAAAAAAAGTTTTTTTTGCATTCTGGTCCAAAAACAAGCAAACTGAAAGTAACAATTCCTATATTGTAGTCAGCATATTCTGTGATATTGATAATGCACCACATCTCTATTTTTCTGTAATTGTCCTTCTACGTGCACTTTTTTGTCGTTATTTCCTTTCGGCAGTAAAGTCTTATAGCGTAGCACGCGCTGTAAAAAGTAGGTTAGTGGTTTTAAACAAACAAATCTTTGTGCCCAGTCAGTCGAACTGGAGCACCATTATTGGCTACAGGCTAGGGTGGTCTGGATAGGCCCAGCTGGAACGGCAGACAGCAGTCTTTGGTCGCTGTAGGGATTTTTGAAATTTTATTTTTCCTTCTTACATACTTTGATGCGTGAGAATGAAGACCCAACCACAAAAGCATTCAGACCAACAGTGCCTTTTTTCCCCACATGCTGTCATCCAAATTCACAGACGTCCTAAACAGTCTGGCTAAACATCAAAAAGATCGTTTGGGGAATATGACAAGGTCCCCAATACCTTTACTTTTCCCTTTGCCAGAGATACTGTACATAATGTCCCAAATAGTCCACAGTAAGTAAAGCCATGACTGTAATAGAACTTACAAAATTGTGTGGAATTGATTGAATTATAATTTAGCAAAATTACTATTACATTGGTGACAGCTAATTCAAACTGGAGTCCAATTTACACAACTCTGCAAGCGGGCAATTGTGTCCCAGAAAAAGAGAGAAACATCATTAGTTATGAATTCTAGAATTTGCAGTTATTTTGTTTAATTCAGGTCAAATCGACAAACCAGGGCTTACTCAGTAAACTTTTCTTGATAAACACTCCAGTGATTAATCAATCAATTATAACACAGTATGTCCGCATCAGATGGAGTGAATACATCATCTGAAAACTTACAGAATCTACAAGAGACACAAATTGCTTTCCATGGTGTAAAACAATGATTTCACAACAATCTATTTTCTAGTTTTTTATCTGACGATGTAGAAATACCGCCACAGTCTTTCTTCATTTGTTTTTCTCTTTTATTTGTACATCCAGGCTCCCCCAGGTCTAAGAGTATCTGACTCATTTTGTTTTTCGCATCAAGACGCTAGTGTTTTGCCTACTCAGCTAGATAAGGTCAGGACGCAAGCACATCACAAGCAGACGACAACACTGTACCAGTTCCAGCTGTTTTGACTTCTTTGCTCCAGAGCTGTGTTGAAAGAAGCTTGTGCTACACTTTATCTACCAGGCCAGATTTTCACATTACCTCACTCTCAATGTGTTTGTAATCCCACAGACAGCGTCCTTCACATTGAAAACATCGATGTTCTGACATGCGAGAAAATGCTGGGCAACATTGTTTCTCTGCTCACCGGGTGCTATGACTGTCAGTGACCGTGAAATCGAGTTGCCTGGTGATGAAACCATAATATATACCCATTTAACTGCTCTCCCACAAAGGAATAACATTTCAAGATCGGGAAGTTTCTTAAACTGAAAAATACAAAATGATCTCATAAAAATTAATAAGGGAACACAATAAAAGGTCCTGGGGGACATCAAGTCCAAGTCACATTTGGCCTCATTTATTACATCTTCAACATTTAGCCGCACATTTAAAAACTAAAAAAAAAAAAAACAAACATCTACCTCTTCTAGGTTTTGATGATGTTAGTCGGCCCCAAACGCTTCTTCTGCACATTCTGACGCTCCCTCACCTTTGACAGCCTCCCAAACCGCTTAAATTTAAGTCTCGGCACAAACCACTAAGATGATTTCAGAAGAAATTAGTCGGGGATGGGCACTCCAGATAAAATAATAGTCGTGCACAGCAGACCGCTTCCTTTCCCCAGCAGTGTTTGAACAGGTGAGAGAAATCGCAAGCTAGACCTCAGTCCCACGATGGCGGCCACTTATAACATTAGGAGTGATCCAAGGAAAGTAATTTGCAAACAATCCTCCATATGTATGACTAATCAATTTAGTTGCTGAAAAAAATGCATCATTTTAACATTGAAACATCTGTGGGGCTGAGTGAGCAATCTTCTACGTGCACTGACTCAATTTAAAGTTTATCTTTACATGGTCTTGTCCTCCTTAGTCAGGTCAGCATTACCAGAAAGTCTTGATGTCTGTGGGGGGAGAAGGAGGGCGATTTATAGGAACAAGGGACAAAACGCTGAGGTAGAACATTGGCTGTTATAGAAGAGTTCATGGAGTTGTGTCATTGTGGAAGACCTCATTGAGATATTTACGGCATGTGTGGTCTGGATGGGGATTTTTACATCTCAGTCGAGTAGGAGGAGCGTTGCAGTAATCTGTCACTGTTGTCCTCTCTGAGAACATGATTCGAGTCATTCAGCTCATCATGGATGTGACGTATGACAAAGACTTCTCTGTGCCATAAAAGTCGGTTGCCAAAAACGATCAATCGAGAACTCCCCGAGCAATGAGCTCAGCGAAAGTACGGTTAGAAGTTGATGTTAAGTGGGTGGTGTATTGCCTCACCCCAAAAAATTTAAAGTTCTTCAAGTTTTCCATGGAATTGTGTGGGTTGTCTCTTGAAAATTCAACTTCCTGGTCCAGTCCAATACCATTGTTGAGCTGATCGAAACACTGTTTTTCCAGCAAAGGTACAATCTCCATAATGGGCCTTTGTTTTGTTTCACATCACAGTAACAAAGTTGATGATTTGGTTGACGTTGTTAATGTTGGACGATGAATATCTTTTTTTCCCCCACAAAAATATATAATTAATTAATGTTTTTTTTTAATTTTTTTTTATCTTTATTAAATGTAATATTATTTTGTTTTTTCAACTATTTGAAAGGTAATTAGCTCGAATGACAACGAATGATTTTATTTTTAGGCCTATCACCCAAACCCTTGATCTTAGAAAATACTTTTCAGTTACAAACAAAGCACACCCACAAAAAAAAAACAAACAAAAAAAACAGTCACTTAGGACAATCTCTAAGAGACTACTTTTTATCAGGTCTAAACTTGCACTCGGTTTAAATTACGGTCCTAAATCCGAGCAAGCACCAAGGGAAACAAAGTCTTGACCTTCTGTCCTTTGCGGACAGATACAGAAACACACACATTTTTGATGCGTTTTCAGCTAATATTCTTGAATCAGTCAGCTAGCACCTACATAAACAATAGATCTTCTTTGAACTCGTCTCAGAGTCGGCGTCATCTGTAGATTTACCGCAGCCGGTTAGCTCATTTCCCATTTGTCATCTCTTTTGCAGAGTTTAACTACTGATATGACGATTGCTTGGTTTTTGTTGGTACTTTTCTTTTTATATTCTTTATAAACTTTCAATGATAAACACTACACCCAGAGGCACTGTTGCCCATATAGTGTTTTATATCCACTTTAAGTTGAGTTTCATAGGGCCCCCCTGGGTGATGTAAGGGCCTTCACGGATATTTTAGGTCATAATTGGCCACGACAAATCCTAACCTATCTTTCACAAGATACTAATGAATAGAAACTAAGTTGCGGATGTGTTTTTTTTCTTTTAATAAAAAAGCCAAAAACATTTAGAATGCATTTTGTTTTTGTGTTCCAGATCTGGCAGCGTGCAGAATCACTGGGATGAAATCTACTACTTTGTGGAAAATTTAGCAGAGAAATTCAAAAGGTAAAATGATGATGATGCTAGCAACAGAACCAGTAAGAGTAGGTTTTGTGAAGGCTTCCAAGTGGACTGAATTAGGTCTTATAAAACTATTTTACGACTCTGGACACTTTGAAGATGTCTCTCCTCCGCAATGAACTTCCTGAAATCCTCCATGGAGTAACACACACGTGCATACACATTACAGACAGAGTAATAAAATTAAATGTATTCCTTCCATCGCTACATGTGTTTGAACACTTGGGCTAATGTTTCAGCAAGTTCAGTTGTAAAGTTAGCAGGAGTGGCTAAAGCTTTAAAGTCATTGAGGTCATTTAAAAAATAAAAGTTTAGAAGGTCAATCTTTTCTCTTTTCCCCTAACAGTCCTATGCTAAGGATGTCCTTCATAACATTTTCTTCAAGAGCATCCACTATCCTAAAACTTACAGAGAAAAGGTAAGACAAACATGCACTTTTGATTTGCTTAATTATTACATAGATAGCTGAGGAAGCTTAAGCCAAAAACCGCATGACACCGCAATGCCGCATGCTCTCACGCAACAGGAAGCAATCTTCAGCAAACCTAATTCAAAGCATGGCACCAGAGTGAAAGCAGATGTTCCTCCGAAGACGCACCGCTGTAAATAAACGCATGCGACCGTTTATCTGTTACTGGGTGAAACCGATTGGCTTTTTTGTGGACGTGTTTTTGTTTTTTTGCAGAGTGGACATCCAAAAGGGGCTGAACGCACTTAAAAGAGAGATACCAGGTGGAGACACATTTATGCACCTTGGACTGCAAAGGGTAGGAAAATAAAACATTTGCTCCGTATTTATTATAAAGGGTATCAATTAAGAACAGAAAGAAAAACAGAAACCTTAAATTTTGAGTTCATTCAGCACATTTTGATCAAGTACTCTTCTCATTAAAGGCAAACGAGCAGATATACCAAGAAAACTTTGGTAGGCACCAAGTGACAAATAATTGACCAAAAATAAACAGATTTTGTTGTGGCTACACCATCACTGTTCTTATTTTCCAGGCAAGGCCAGTGTAATTATCGCACTGACAGATGGAGAACTGCAGGAGCATCAACTCATCACCGCACAGCAAGAGGTAGCAACCACACTGTTAAAGGGGCAGAGAATTTTACGTGTTGCACTTTTCGGGAAGCCAGGCGATACCTGTTGTTTGATGGCTTGTTTTTTTCTGGGAATAATTCCTTGTTTTAAACAGGCAGAGCGGGCGAGATCGCTTGGAGCCATTGTGTATTGTGTTGGTGTTAAAGACTTCAATGAGACACAGGTAACAAATGGATAACTGTTAGGCTGTTTTGGCCACTTGTTAGCACTACAATAAACAATTTAGATCAAGAGAAGAGAGCTAGAAAAGAAAAGTGCATATTTATATTTGTTTTGAGAACTAGTTGAGCTGTAAATGTGTTCTGACATTATCATTGACACCGAGCAAAGTGACTATTTTATATTTTTAAGATTAAAATGATTATAACCTGTTTACTTCTTTGCATTCCGACCTGATGTGATGGAAAATCATAGCTGGCAACCATCGCAGACACCATCGAACATGTGTTCCCTGTTTTGGGAGGCTTCCACGCCCTTCAGGGTGTTATCGACTCGGTAAATAAAGCCAAAAATTGTGTTTTGTGAGAAAGGCTTGTATGCTCCTGTAGCCTTTGTTATCGTTGGATTCACAATTATATGGTTTTGAAAATTAAAATTTTCATTATTTTTATATATATATATATATATATATATATATATATATATATTGAAGAGTAATAATTTTTATAATTTAAAACTTAAATTATATATTGTGAGATCCAAACCGGAACATGCACTGTAAAGTATGTTTGATGAAATAGTGTTTTTTTTTTCCATTTTCCACCTTTCAGATAATCAAGAAATCTTGCATTGAGATATTAGCAGCTGAGCCCTCGAGTGTGTGCGCAGGAGGTGAGATCTGACACATGCACCCATGCTGCATATTGACTAACAGAGTTAAAAATACAGTTTAAGATACAATTATTACACTATTGTGATTCCTCACTTTCAGTCTCAATTCAATCTGTAACTTAATAGATACTCTCAGGAACTCAAGCTCAGGCCACAGAGTCTGTGACTTTGGTTAGTCTGCACTGTTCCAAACCAATCTTACGTCTCAAATGACCACAAAAAATCTTGACCAATTCGACCTTCTTGTGCAAGAGTTTCCTTTTCTGCCACAACTATTAAACTAAGTTCAGCATGAGATAACATATGAGACAGCCCTGTCCAGGGAAGCTATTTGGAGGGAAAGCTATTTGGAGTTTTTCTGTTGTCTTGAGTTTGGTTGGGGTGGATTGAACCTTATTAAAAACGGGGGGGGAAGAACTTTGTTCATTGGATCCCCAACTATTTTATTATGATGGAGCAATTCAAATTGTTTTGTACAACCCCAAGCAGAAAATATGGAATTACCAGTCTTGGGAAAAACCCTCACTCACAGACATTTCATTCTGTAGAAAAAAACTCAGATCACAAACATGAAACATTTGTATGGTTATTCCAAGGTGAAACATATTAGCATTCAGAGACACTAATAGAAATTAAGAAAAAACAATGCAATGGTAGTAAAATGTTAATTTCAATAGAGCAAGTGCAGGAAATACACACGCAATCACTCAATTCTGAGAAAAAAAAACATGGAATCTGTCAATTTTGAGTAGGAAATAAGGCCACACCCAGTCAATTACCTTCACTTTATTGGGCACCTGGCTTAGATTAAGTCTGCTCGTTAGTCAGCGGTTAAAGACAGCGCAGTTATCACACCTAAGAGGGCTCCTGGACTAAGCGGATTGGCCAGAATCATGGCTCCAACAAAAAAATATGTCTCTTGAGACCAAAACCAAGATTGTTACATTTTTTGAAGAAGGTAACTCTACTCGTATGGTTGCCAAAGATGTGGACTGTTCACAGTCAGCTGTATCCCAGATTTGCACCAAGTAGAAACAGCATGGGAAGGTTCTTAAAGTCAAGCGTATTGTTAGGCCAAGGATGACATGTAGGCATCAAGACAAACAACTAAAGGCCATATGTCTTAAAAACAGAAAATGCACAACAATACAAATGGGAGAAAGTTGGAGTCAATGTATGTGACAGAACTGTGCAAAATTGCCTAAAGGAAGTGGGATTTTCATATAGAAAAGCTAAAAGGAAACCATCATTGACGCTTAAACACAAAAAAAACAACAGACTGCAATGGGCTAAGGAGAGGGAATCATGGACTGTGGATGAAGGTTATCTCTCTCTCTCTCTAAGCATGGCGGCGCTGTGGATATATATATATATATATATAAGCACGGCGGCGCAGTGGTTAGCGCGTGTGCGGCACAGTTCTAAGGTCTTGGGAACCTCCTGTGTGGGTTCAAATCCAGCTACCGGACCTCCAGTGCGGAGTTTGTATGTTCTCCCCGTGCTTGCGTAGGTTTCCTCCGGGCACTCCGGTTTCCTCCCACATTCCAAAGACATGCATTTCAGGTGGATTGGCCGGTCCAAATTGTCCCTAGGTGAGAATGAGCGTGCGAGTTGTCTGTCCCTGTGTGCCCTGCGATTGGCTGGCAACCGGTTCAGGGTGTCCCCTGCCCACTGCCCGATGATCGCTGGGATGGACTCCAGCACCCCCGCGACCCTACTGAGGATAAGCAGTGCAGCTAATGGGATGAGATGATATATATATATATATATTGTTACAAAAATATAATTAGTCCAAAATGTTTGAATTTTAACAGAAACTTTCCAAGTTGTGGTGAGGGGCAATGGTTTTCTCCATGGCCGGGACATAAACCAGGTGCGTTGCAGCTTTAAAGTTAACGACACCGTCACAATCAGTGAGTAAACGCCGATAGAAACATTTTAATTGAATGTAAGATGCTTGGGAAAATCAATATTTTCCTTGTTGATGGATTAGACGAGAAGCCTGCCAGTGTAGAAAACACTTTCCTACTGTGCCCTGCGCCTGTCATTGATGAAGTTGGGAAGTAAGTGTCTATTTTCAAAAAGCTTTGTTGTAATTGCTGTGCTAAATGTCATGTACCTGTTTACATACATGTTTCCTGGGAGCATAGAACAAAACGAGTTGGTTTCACTAAGACCTTAAAGTACAAATAATACCTAACCCTATTTTTTTTCTAACTAAATTCCAGGGCAGCTTAGAAACGTATAAGCAGCTCTACAGTAAATGTGAAGAAATGTACATTTGTTCTGTGTCTGTCTTGAATTACAATTCCACAGTTAAAATAAGTTGTAACCAACAGAGACAAAAATGTATTGCAGTCAAGTTTTTATACACTCACACAAAACAATTATTATTTAGAAGAACCCTTTGTCGAGTCCATAATAACTTCAAGTTCCTTGATTGAATACTTTTTTTTCTTATTAAAGCAAATTGTGTTAAAGAGATTAATGTGGTAGTGGTATTCTGGAACAATGTCATCATACATCACACAGTGAAGTTTTCATGATTGATGCCTTGGCAAAAAAAGTCATAAAATTAAGAGTTCTCCTGCCTCAAACTCAAGTTGAAAACCCTCTGTAACTTTCCATGGCTTCATGCATCAGCACCTAAACATCTGACACTCTGACCATCGCCTTGCCCCTGGTTCCTCCTCTCTGTTTCTGAACTCTTGCTGCCACGGTTTGGCTTCACAGCCCACAAACCATTAGATGCCCGCCTGAATGTTGAGCTAAAAACATTTTTTATGTCTGAATCCCTGTTGAAAAGAGGGAAGGGTGCTTCACATGAGGGAGATCCATAGTCTTGTGATTCAGTGTGATATTTTGGGCTTTTTAAATGTATCCAGATGGAAATATGTTGGATATGAGTACAGCTCTCATGTTCCGTAAATATACATTCAAAAAACGTTTCACTTTGTGTTAGCTGAAATAGGCTTGAGCCAATTCATGACCATGAACAGGAAGTGAATTACTGAAAATCAATTTGCTTTTGTCATCCTTCACCATGGCTCATGAAGCAGAAAGTAAATCTAAATAAGTAGATAAACATGTTTGAAAATTGGGGTTTGGTTAATGTAGAGGACTTATACATTAGCACATATGTCACTGATTACAATCGGTCTATGAGACGCGACTAACCAAACCACATTTAATTAAGCCAATCACCCACAAATACTGCGCATCACGTAGTGATTTTCTAAATCATGTGACGTAGTTAAAAATATTCATGCACTGCTTGAGCACAGGAAACACACTATTCCAACATAAAAAAGATGCAATCTTCTTTCAGGAGAGCAACATTTATTTAAAAATAAGATCAGGATTAGAATAGATGGATGGATTAGAATATGGAAACAATTTACAAAACCAAAACATATTGACTTTTGATGATCGCCAGGGGCTTGTTAAAGGGACAGTATGTATCTTGGTGTGTGAGAAATATTTTGCAAAAGGTAAGAATGTTTATTTAGCTTTCATGGACATGGAAAAGGCGTATGACAGAGTTGATAGAGAGGCGTTGTGGCAAGTGATGGTAATGTATGGAGTGGGTGGAAAGTTGTTGGAAGCATTGAAGAGTTTTTATGTGAACAGCAGAGCACGTGTAAGAGTAGGGAGTGAGACAAGTGAGTGATCCCCTGTGTTGACTGGTGTGAGACAGGAGTGTGTGATGTCACCATAGCTGTTTAATGTGTACATGGACGGCGTGGTGAGAGAGGTAAATGCAAGAGTATTTGGCAGAGGTGTAGAGATGATGGATAACAGTGGAACGGTGTGGCAGGGAAGTCAGTTGCTGTTTGCAGATGACACAGCGCTTGTGGCTGATTCTGAGGAAACGTTGAGAAGGTTGGTAACGGAGTTTGGAAGAGTATGTGATAGGCGTTTGCAGATGACACAGCGCTTGTGGCTGATTCTGAGGAAACGTTGAGAAGGTTGGTAACAGAGTTTGGAAGAGTATGTGATAGGCGTAAGTTATGTGTAAATGTTGGGAAGAGTAAGGTGATGAAGTGTTCAGGTGATGGAGTGGGCATGACGTTAGAAATAAGGTTGCATGGACAGGTGCTGGAAGACGTTGAAAGCTTTAGGTACTTGGGTTGTTATGTGGCTGCAGTTGGTGGAATGGAGTGCGATGTATTGCACGGAGTGAATCAAGGAAGCAAGGTTTTGGGTGCTCTGAGGAGAGTGATGAGCAATTAGTCACGAATGACGTTTTTCCACTTTCAACGAAAACGTATGTTTGCCTACAAATAACTTTGTAAACTTAATGTTTTAATTTGGGGATCACAGAAAGCCAAACTGTGTTAATATGATGGGAAATCGTTTTAAAAATCTGCATCAGAATAAAAACTTAAAAGTATTTATAGCTAAAAACACCACTTCCTGGAGCGGTCACTACGGTGGCACAGTTCTGAGGTCATGGGTTCAAATCCAGCTACCAGCCCTCCTGTGCGGAGTTTGCATGTTCTCCCCGTGCTTGCATGGGTTTCCTCCGGGAACTCCGGTTTCCTCCCACATTTCAGGTTCATTGGCCAGTCCAAATTGTACCTAAGTGTGACTGAGCGAGTGAGTTGTCCGTCTCTGTGTGCCCTGCGACTGGCTGGCAGCCAGTTCAGTGTGTCCCCTGCCCACTGCCTGGAGATAGCTGGGATGGGCTCCAGCACCCCGTGACCCTACTGAGGATAAGCGGTGCAGATAATGGATGGATGGGCTTCTGTTTGGTCAACAGACTCTCTGTGGTTAGTTCTTCTTCCCTTTCTTTGTAGGACTTGTTTCCTATGATACAATAGTGACACCTAGTGATCAAATATTAAATAATGTACCTTTAAATGTCATTTACATAAGTTTTGATTTGTCATATTTATCCCTGTGAAACACAACGCAAAAATTATGTTCTATTACGTCGATAGCACTCAGTGACCTAATGACAATGTCAAGTTGATTGTGCTTGGTTCTACACATAAACCTTAGTATTTTATTACATTTTTTTTAGCAGGACAATATTTGTGTGTCAATGTCAAATCTAGTTTATCAGCTTTGTGGCCTGTTTTCCATCTACTAAAGCTCTTCCACCTTCATTTGTTCCTGTCAGAACATAACAAGTGGGGCGCTTGGGGTAGGGGCCCATAATGTTCATTTCGTCCACATGTTTTAGGCACTTGGTGCAGACGCGTCACTTGAGGGCACAGGGATTTCGCAGAATTGTTTTTCCACCTTTGTAGAAGGAAAGGATTTAGCAGATAGAGGGTTCTTTGACTTGTTTTTCAAAGTTTTATAATTGTTGTATTTTGTCAAAGTTAACCAATAATCATAACAATTTCTATTTAAATGTACTTCATGTTTTTGCATGGATCACTCTGAAAAATAAACTTTCTTGGCAGTCATTCTGGATCCTTAAAACTTGGACTTTAAATTTTGTTTATTTTCTGTAGCTCTGTCTTAAATAGGTAAAAATAAATCATGGTGGCCTATTTAATTCTTGCAGTACTGTAGGTAAGAAACAAATTCACACTTTTTGTTAATGGTTAACTGTTAGTTGTACTTTGTCAAAGGCAAATGTGTGTTATATCTTGATAGTTCTAAATAAAAAAACATTCCTGACATGCCTAAATGAAAATGTCATTGTTATTTTGTTGCAGAGTGATTTATCTTCAAGTTACTATGAACGACGGTCTGTCTTTCATCAGCAGCAATGTGCACATAACCACCACAGAGTGTGTAAGTGGTAGCTTCTTGTTTTTTATTTGTCTCTAGAAGGGTGCTCATGTCTTTTTTTAGAGAGTGTGGTTAGTTTTCCAGTCAACTGTTTTTGTTTGTTTTAACAACAGTCTCATATCCTTAGAGTGTTTTAGTAAATTATGTAAATCAACAATTTTAGAAGTCCATAAAATTGGCCAATCAACGTGGATGAAGGTAACAGTTACAGTCATATTGAAAATTCCAAATGATGCTGTGCGAAAGCAGAGGAGTCATATTGCTTCAGACAAGTGCATTGTAATCAGCAAATTTCATGGAACCCAGAAACGTATTATGCAACTTTTCGGAAATACTGTAGCTCATCGGTCCCTGGTGTTGTCCGACTTTCTATGACGGAGGAATTGTTGATTTCTAATAAATAGTCTGTGTCCATGCTTAAAAGGAACACAGGCTTAAATCGACCAACATCTGATTCTCGTCTGCGGTCCATAATTCCAAGCATACATGGCTCAGGGCGATGTGCATCTCTAAGTTAATGATGGATTCACTTAGGGGCCTCCTAGATTACATGAATTGCTGTGATTAAGTGAAAAAAAATATAGTATGATCACTGTCGTGGAAGCCTGAAGACAGCCTTTATACATAATTAAAGTCTTAAACGTTATTTGTTGAGTTTAACATCACCACCATTGTAATTGTATATCAGGGTTCCTACAGCTTGGGGCAAGTTAAATTCAAGACTTGGTCAAGCCTTTTGGAATCAAACAAAAAAAACACAGAGCATCATAACAACACAAATATTCGTTGCAAACAATACATCATGCCTCGTAAACATCACCTGGTGAAGGTTTTAGCCATGGCAAAAAACGTTCGTCAGACAGCCACTTCTCATTAATTGTACACTTTCCTACGTTACAAAGTAAATCTCTCTGTTCGATGTTGCCATGTGTATTATGGGTAGACCTAAGACATGTGTCTACTCTGAAAGGCCCAACTGAAACCACGAGTTTTTATAGTTCCGTTATTGTGGTTAGGCGATGTTGCCACGAAAGTAAGTCGGTGAATTATTAAAAAAAACAATTGATAAATGTTACTAAATCTTTTAAGTTCAAACAAATATACATCTTATTAATGTGTTCACAGTTTTAAGGCTTTCGAAAACTGAATTTGGACATTTTAATGCCAAATAAGGCCATATATTTAGAATAATGAATTCAATGCCTTTTAAGACTCTTCAACGATTCGCAGGAACCCTGCATATCTATATACTACTTTCTTTACCTGTGGTCTTAATTTGAAGGAATCATATTTCGTTGTTTTTTTTCCTCATGGACGTATCCACAGACTACATCTGGTTTTCATCTCAATTTACTTTCTCATGTACATAGCCCATGAAACTTGTTTGACGTAAGCTATGAGTAAAAACCATTGAAGGTTTCTGTTTTTTTCTTTCCAGTTTCTGGATTAGTCCATGCAAACATTAAAACAATTAAAAAATAGTATTTTTTTAACGCTGTACTTAAGGTTACAGAAGCCTGCCATTTTAAATACAGCTATTGGGTCGTTGCACGCAGGTTTTTCAAAATGTTGTAGAGGAGACAGATCAACAACTTGAGTAAGAAGTGATGCCAAAATAAAAACAGCTTTTTCATGTACTATGATGAAAGCAGGCTAAATGATCTGGATTCCTATATAGCACCCTTCTGGACAATGTCTTGGATAAGATCATGCCTGCAACGGAAAGTTCTTCCATTTGCCGTCCTTCTTTCCTCGATAACTGTTTTTTAAAATAATGCTTTGGCTGTGTCTTTTACAGTTTGATGGCACCATTCTCCTCATCACCCTGTTGGTGTTGTTTCTTCTACTGGCCCTGCTGCTCATGTGGTGGTTTTGGCCTCTGTGCTGTACGGTGGTAAGAACCCAAATAGGAAACATTTGTTGAGAAATTAGCTCGGCAAAAGGTTTCTCATAACCTCTCTGGGTTCTCAAAAGGAGAAGCTACAGAGGTGTGAAAACAAATCATGTTGTTTTACCTCTTGTAAACCTTGTGCTCCTTTATCAGGTTATTAAAGAACCTCCTCCTCCACCTCCTCCTGAACCCGTAAGTTTTTCAACACGCTGAATTGCGGGTCAAGTCATTTGTGCATCACTTACAATCACTGGACAAAACAGCTACACAATATAATGAGTTGATTCGATTATTGTACTATACTAAATGCAAACTTAATTTTTGGCTTTTATAGGAGTCAGATGATGAAGATGGTCTACCAAAGAAGAAGTGGCCCACTGTTGATGCCTCATATTATGGGGGTAGAGGTATCGGTGGGATCAAGAGAATGGAGGTATGACACATATTAATGGCAACATTTTTTTTTGTTCGTTGCAAATATTTTGTAGTTCCCTTTAGTAAATTAGTGGTTGATGCCGTGTTTATTGTTTGTGCTGTGCTCAATTAAAAATAAAAATAAAAAACATAGGGGCAGCACGGCGGCGCAGTGGTTAGCGCGTGTGCGGCACAGTTCTTAGGTCGTGGGAACCTCCTGAGTGGGTTCAAATCCAGCTCCCGGCCTTACTGTGCGGAGTTTGTATGTTCTCCCCGTGCTTGCGTGGGTTTCCTCCGGGCACTCCGGTTTCCTCCCACATTCCAAAAACATGCATTTCAGGTGAATTGGCCGGTCCAAATTGTCCCTAGGTGTGACTGAGCGAGTGAGTTGTCTGTCCCCGTGTGCCCTGCGATTGGCTGGCAACCAGTCCAGGGTGTCCCCTGCCCACTGCCCGATGATTGCTGGGATGGGCTCCAGCATGCCCGCGACCCTACTGAGGATAAGCGGTGCAGCTGATGAGATGAGATGAGATAAAAAACATACAAGGCAGTGGTCAAAAAATAAGTGATAAAAGCCAGTCGTGTCTTGTTTCAGGTACGTTGGGGTGGAAAAGGCTCCACAGAGGAGGGGGCAAAGCTGGAAAAACCAAAGAATGCGGTGGTGAAAATGCCAGAACAGGAATACGAACCCTTCGAGCCCAAACCCAAGAAATCTCCCAAGAAGCAGCCTCAGAACCGGAAGTGGTACACACCCATCAGGGTAAAAGACCATTTCACTAGCCACACAACTGTTCTTTTATTCATACTTTTCATATGTTTTTGTATAACGACCCCAACCTCAGGATAATCTCATTTGATGAAAGTAAATGTCCTCAATATTCTGCATACTGTACTCTACTTCATTCAAAGTAACAGCTTGTTGACTATGCCTTTTTTTAGCTTTTGCAAATGTTTTCCATAAAACTGAGAATGTCTCGACAAACAGATGGGTCCAATTCCTTCCACTTAAATGATTCAAGTAGTGATGTTTTCCCAAAACAAAGGGAAACGAGTGGGTCTCCTCCAACATACCCAAAGAAATATACAACAATCCACTTCAAACACTCTGTCATTATTAGACCTGGCCTCCGTGGTATTTGTGTTTTTAGGGTGTGAAAAGAGCTCTGTTACTATAACACAGTTCATTCATGGGGAAAGCGGTGCTTCTTGTTATCTGTACACATTGCATCTTCTGTAAAACTGTAACATCCTCTGTATGACTCCTGCACTGCTATGATTCATGGCTAAAGTTAACACACCACAGTCAGCAGAAGGAAAAAGTCCAGCCACTAAGCACGGACTTGACTCACCTGTAAGGAAAAAACATTTTGAAGTTTTTAAACTCTACACCCATCTCACCTGTCTCATTCAGGGTAAACTGGATGCTATCTGGGCATTGTTTCGTCGCGGATACGACCAGGTCTCTTTGATGAGGCCCCAGCCCGGAGATCATGTAAGTTGCTTATCAGATGCGTGTGCTTTATCGTTTCCTACGTCCTGCTAGATTTTGTTTTTGAGTTCAAGCACCTTCTTCTTTATCCTGCACTAAGCAAAAGTGGTTCTTCAAACTTGGCTTCCAAAAGTCACCCATCGACATGTCAACACTGAAAATGTCATGCCAAACCACGGAGACATGTTCCAATGAGTTAGGTTTGAGGGCAGTTTGAGTATAAAATCTATGTCCATGTAATGTACTGTGATAACAAAACAGCTGTTGACTCAACAAGAACAAGCATTCCGTGGCATCTTTATTGCCCACTTGTTCACCATTATTTATTTGATGAATTCCAGCTATTGGACAGAGTAATATGAAACAAGATTTCCCCAAATTAAGTTCAGGTAACACGTCTTCGATTACATTCAAAGATGCTGAGTTGTTTCCACTCTTAGTTAAATACAGCATTCTAATGCCTGGGAAAAAAGTGCGCCTGGAGATATTGTAAGCCATCATTTTAAAACGCATACAACTTTAGTGGAAACATTTATTTTTAAATGCGAACTTTGCATCATGCCAGTGAAGGAAGTCAAATATTTTTTGTGCTATGCCAGGTTGCAAGCAAATGGCGACTTTTGGTCTCTAAGGATAAAAAGGACTGTAGGTGCTATCAAAGCCAAGAAAACCCTTGTAAATGAGACATTCCGGAAAGAATAATTGTTGGAACATTTTTGTGAAGGAAGGCATGATTTGAAATGGCATATGGACAACGTTTTGATGTATTAAGGTTTAAATTGAACTAATGAAAAAAATTAACAGATGAAAGTAAGAGTGGAAGATCAAACAATCAATCAAATATTTCGATGGGAAATTGAATGATTAAATTGGAACATATAAAAGTATTTGAAGAAAGATTAGTACAACTGACAAATCATGGACTTTAAAAATAAACCAACCATCTAAATTTAAATAAACGAACCATATTTTTTCATAAAGTTATTCTGGTTTTGGGTGTTAAAGGCTGAATATATACATCTAAAACACGGTACTAAGCTTTGTTGCATGTCTGAAAGCCTAATCTACGGACAGCGATGGATTTTTTTTCTGTTCTTAAACTCAACAACCTCCCCTTCAAACCACAATGTTTATGTTGACGTAAAAGCATGCCTGAGGTGGAGCTACAAACCAAAAAAAGACAACTGCACACAGGCACACAAAAAAGACCTATTTGTGACAAGTTGCTGTAAAGATTTCTGATCTACCCACAATGTTAAGAGCGTTACTCAGTGGCACAAAAAAGCAGACAACGTCACAAACACATACCATATTTTCTGGACTATTAAAACCACAATTTAGCCCCAAAATTTGAAAGTGCACCTTATAATCCAGTGCGCCTTATATACCACAGAATACCGCGGATAAGCTTGGAAACGTATACAGTCATTATAGGTATGCGTTAACATACAAGGTTTTGCAGTAATACTGTATTCAAACAATGATTGTAAAGGTCAAACATAGTGGCCGGACACAACCGAATGTTTGATCTTACATTACACATAGTTCAGCGTTTTTCCGAATTGCTCAGTCCACAATTGAATGGATTTGGGAGTACAGTCCATAAACATGCCCGATTAAAGTCGCCGTCGACGATAAAGCTCCGTTGGGGTGTGCAAGCTGCTGTTTAGCAGCGGGCAGTAGATTTAGCGCTATGCTAACGTTAGCATCCGGTGAAACTGTTAGCGGTGGAAAGTATACAGCAAACAAAGACCACAGTTAACTCTCCCGGTACATAGCTAGAAACTCCATATCGAGTGAGCAGTGTGTGTCAATGGTTCCACTATTATTGTAGCGCGTAGTCTCCAACCCCCGTTTTTACCGGAGTCTTCGTCTCGTTCGAGCCGGAGATGTAATGCGGCGTCGGGAAAGCCAAGACAAAAAAAAAGTCCTCCAATTCCGGACGTTGTTGGTGGCGATCCGCAGCTCAATTCACTCATTGTGGATCTGGCGTTGGTTGAACATGTTTGGGAGCGCTGGTCTGTCTGGTCGCCTTCTTAGCTTAGCTCAGCCTTTGCTCCGTCGTTGTCATTGTCGGCAGGCGGCAAATCTTCCAGGGAGATCCGGTGGTCTCTGTATATCCCTCGGGATGTAGTGGATATTATTGTAAATGCTAAGGGAGTCGAAGGGAAAATAAGAGGGATCAGGGGACACTGAAAAACAAAAGACGAACTGGAGCCCGAGCCGCAGCGTCTACCCAACGCACCGCCATCTTGATGGATGCCATTTCATATGTTGACTGTACATCTGGTGGAATAATGGTGGTGTGTTGGCGTTCTCACTAGAATCTAACTGACCGATAACGGATAATGGATAATGATTAAAGAAGATAGAACAATAACCCTTAAAAAATCCCTCTCACTAGAATCTAGATGTGTCGGCATGTGACGGCTAGCTGACCATGAGATTCTAAAAGTGTCAGCGTGTGTAGGTTAGGTTTTTCTCTCTTACCGCCAGGCTGGCTTGTTCGCAGCCATGATCATTGATTTTTGCAATCCGGAGATGGAATAAGAGCTTGCTCTGTCCACTCCACGTATCGGCCCGGTATTGCAGTACCTCCGGGAACGGTGCATTCGCAATGATCGCAGCAAGACTTTAAGGCTAGGACCTTAGCTTGGCCTTTTGGCTGAGAGTAAGAGTCCCGGCTCCTAGGCTTTGCAGCGTATTATGAACTGACCGATAACAGATAATGGATAATGAATAAAGAAGACAGAACAATAACCCTTAAAAAATCCCCCCCCCCTCTCACTCTGACGCCATGTGGCTGCGATCGTGAAGGTGGTTCACAATCGCAGCCATGATCATTGATTATTGCAATCCGGAGATGGAATAAGAGCTTGCTCTGTCCACTCCACACATCGGCCCGGTATTGCAGTACCTCCGGGAACGGTGTATATGCAATGATCGCAGCAAGGCTTTAAGGCTAGGACCTTAGCTTGGCCTTTAGGCTGAGAGTAAGAGCCCTGGCTCCTAGGCTCTGCAGCGTATTATGAACTGACCGATAACGGATAATGGATATTGGATAAAGAAGATAGAACAATAACCCTTAAAAAAAAAACCTCCCCTCCCCGCCACTCCTGGGGTTTGATTCCTATTGCATAGAATTGTTTGCGATTTTCTTTGGTGGAACATAATAATACATTGCATTAATGTGCTATTATGCACCTGTACAGACGGAAGGTCTTCCTTAGTATCAATTTTATGTGCCTTTTAGTCCTGTACATCTTATGTAGGAAAAACATGACAGGACTATTTTTGGGGGGTCCTGTCAAATAGGATACTTACCTCTTCTACTTAACCTTGAAATCATTGTTAAACTCTAGACAACTGTTTTGTGTTCACTCAACTTCAGGGTCGGTGCATCAACTTCACAAGAGTAAAAAGTGGGACCCAACCGGCGAGGTCAGTACCACGCACCCCGATTCACACGCCCCCACCGCTGCCACCTGACTATGGCCACGCCCCAGACTCCCCCGTCAGCTCCAGCCCCCCAGCCAGAGCACCACCTGGAGTCCAACTACCACCTGGTCCTCCGCCATCACGCCAGCCCCCTGGGCTACCCTGTCCCCCACCATCACGTCCGCCACCCTCCCTGCGACCATGAATGATCCAGGTAAAATCCCCGACTGCTTACCCCAGCTATGCCTCTCTTACGGACCAGTTTTGACTTCACCGACTGACCATTTGTTGACTTCAGTCAAAAGTCAGTCCACCAGCCTGGGAATCTTTACCTTCTAATTTTTCGGGTTCATTTTGTAAGAGAAAGACCGTCAAACCAAATGATTATTGAGGCACCGACTGACCGTTCTGTTCACTTCAGTCAAAAGTCAATCCACCAGCCTGGGAATCTACGGCTTCTAATCTTTTTTTGGTTCATTTTGTATGAGCAAGACTGTCAAACCAAATTATTATTGATGCCTTAAAGACTCTTTTGCAAAGTGTTTTTCACCAAAAGTGATAACTTTACATTTTTTTTAATAAAGGCAGAAAGCTATATAAAATGTATGGATAACAAAAAGAAAAAAAATCAAAAAAATATTTCAATCCACCCCATTATTTTTTTCAGCATTTATTTTCTGGATATGATGTAAGTCGATGTTCTCATTATTTTGTACACCATTTAGGTATTTGATGATCTATTTTATACAAAGCGAAAGGGGTGGTGCAGGGAACTGTAAAACAGGACGATTGTTGCAGGCCAGCAAAATCTTTTGGGACCAACAAAACAGTCATAAATATGAATTATTGGGTGTTTTCTTTTCAACTACTGAGTTGTGCCTTTGCCATAGAGGATCGAAGTGAATAGCGTTTGGAATCTGTTTGTTTTTTTGTTTTGTTTTTACTCTGGAATTCATTGGTTTGTGGGCCAATGATAGTTAGATCAAATGCTATTCTGTCAACACGATCAACATGTTTTTTTACTAGTAGGCAACAACATGCAATTCACGAAACATCTTTTCGAAAACAGATATTTGTAAATTGACATGGAAATGAGCAGAAGGGTTTTTTTATGTTGTTATGTGTAATTTTGCATTATATTTTCGTGATGCGTTTTGTGTTGGTTTGTTTTTCTTTGAGGGTTAGGATTGTGTACTTGTGCAGTAACACATGATATGATTTACACCATACAATATGTTATTTTGGTGGTTTAGGTTATGTATGTAAACCTGTGCACATAGTCGGCTGGAACACAACATGGTGTTTTTGTCACCATATGCACAATTCAAACCTCAAGAATTCAAGCTGCCATAAATCAGGTTAATGACTCTCCTCGTGTTTTTTTTCTGACTTAATCCTGATTCTCTACTTTTGTATTGTATGTTGACATTTTTTATATCGTTCACGGTCACAATGCTACTGCAGGGCAGTTCACAGAGCATCTAATTTATTACCCAAAATAGAGGAGAGTACTTGAATGATCGACAAGGTGTCCAACCACCAACATAAACACTGTGTGCACAGTATATAACAAGCTTGCCAGCCAGACGATCAGCCTATCAGCTTCATAATCATCACCCTGCATGTTCTCTTTGACTGTCGATAGCCATCAATGGCAGAGAATGGTAGTATTAATCAAAGTTACGATTTATTGTCACTGCAACTTGCCGTGAATGCGTCAAATTGCAATCTATTATTTGTTTCATGTATTTGTCTATTATTTTATTTTGCCAATGGTTTAACAAAATACATACACATGAACTGTTGCCGTGTCAATTTGCAGAAAATGTGCTTCATTCTTTGACATTCCAAATTACAACTATCAAATTACAACTCGAAATACTTAATTTGCCTATTTTTGTCTCTGAAAATTACAATCATTTTATTTTGATTATATCATTAACAACCTGTCTTCTTTTTTGAAAAATGACTTATGTTGACAGTGAATTTGAAAGCACTTAATGAGTAAATACAAAGAAATACATTATATGTATGCTGCAATATCGTATTGTGATTTAGGATAGAAAATGTTCTAATGAAGTAGCGCGATAAATATCCATGGAAATTTTGGGGTGATTCTGCAAGAATTCCATTAGGAAAAAATACCATTAACGAGAGACATTTAATGATTATCATATTTTTGGGGCTATAAATTGCTCCGGATTTTAAATCGCACCAGTCAAGAAAATGCATAATTAAGAAAGAAAAAACATAAATCGCACCGGAGGATATGTCACACCCCCAGAAAACTGCGACTTACAGTCCGGAAAATACAGTACTGTACATGTGTTTTACGGGTGCAGTATGAAAAAGTAGTACTGAAGCAAATTTGAAAGACATGTATGATTTCATTACTGGTATGATCTTCTGAAGTGTATCATTAAAGGTTATCTTCCAAGCTTCAATCAGCCATTTCTACTCTGAGTGTATACTAAAACAAAAAGTCTCTCTGGTCTGTAATGGGTTCATCATTTTGTGAGCAATTTGATACGTGAAGAATGAAAGAATTAAACTGATGGCTTTAATATGACATATTTTGAGAGGCGCTTGAGTTTTTCTCCTTTGCTTACTAAGGAAAGTAGAGGATGTTTGCTCTTTTTCTCTAATATAATTGATGATACGTTTACGGCTACTTGGTTTTCACTCCCTGGCGATTTTCTTATCCTTTATTTCTTACTGACTGACGGATAGAAAAGTTGGGAATGCTCTGATGTTTCATCTCAGTCTCATGTTACACCAAGTCTGAAACTCACTGACCTGACAGAAAAATGGCTTCGAGAGAGGTTGGTAAGATGCCTCATTGTTGCCTGGATTTTCCAGGTAACCATGGCGACTAAACGGCAAAACAATTACAGTCTCTGAACCACATTGTACTGGTGCAGGGAAGAAACTGGCATCATTTTGACAAGGGATCATATTTATTTTTTATTTTGAATTCCCTGGCTTTACCGTTGTTTATGTTACCAATTCCTGAAATATTGCTTACATTTGTGGTTTTAGGCTATTATTTTTTTATTTTAGTTTTTTAAATACATTATACATACTTACAGTAAATGGCTGGCATGCAGTAGAGGAAAGCTGCAATTCAATTAAATTGTAAAATTTCAACTATTGTAAATCATGACACATCAGTGATCTGCGTTTTTAGAGGGACATAGAATTAAGTGGTGTGATGCCAACGTGGCACTCATGCACACGCCTACGATCCTCCCCCTTTCCTCTTCTCTTTCCCTACTTTTATGCCGAAGTAACCACTCAGGCCTGCGGCGTAATTTGTGAAATGTCTACTCCCCACCCCCACAGTCACCATTGGTAAAACAGCGTCCTTTCTGACAGTAGTAACGTGTATCATATCCCATGAAAGCAAGACCTATGACATCACTACAGAAAAGAACATGCTATAGGATACAGAATTCTTTGTTATTGTATGCAAAAATGGTTGAATTTCATAATTAATAGGTTGATTATTATAAATGTCCTGATGGAAAAAGTCCAGCATGCATGTTCTCTTTGTTGCCCTGCTAAATGTGAGCTATAAATTAATGCTAATCAAATGTATTAATGTTTAATTTCCGGCCACCCGACTTAAATAAACTTGACCAACCAAATCATCTAAAAATCACAATGTCAACTATTTTCCATTGACTTTGCACTCGCTTTGGACCAAGATGAAATGATTATATCAGTCTAAAGTAGTGCAATAGTCGTATTTATGACGAGAATCTTGATTTCTTTTCTTCTTCCTATAACAAAAACCTGACGTGTGGATGTTTTATGCGCAAGCAGCAGGAGTTCGGGAAGCAATCCATGAATCTTTCCATTTTAGTGGTTCTACTAAGACGTCACTGTTGCTCCCACCCCTAAAATGTGATGAATGTGAATTCCCCGTCTGTCCACAGTCAAATCCTGATGCCGCGGAAAGCTGAACAATCCTGACTGAGCAACCCGATATCACGAGAGGCAGCAACACATATTGTCATTTTCCACTGTGGTGCGGCTTGGAATGGACTTTAAGTAGGCCACTTTTATGAAGATGCGTTCTTTTAAATGGAGAAAGTCTTCTGTCGTAAGCAAATGATTTAAAGGGAGCGCTGTGAAGGACATAAAAGCTACTAAAAGTATCAGGCCTAGGGACTAAAAATTCTGCCATATTAAAAACCATAATTAAGGTTATTTTTTTAAGCTAGCAGATGTCACAAAATGCAGACAAGAAGAAAAAGTATTATTGGCATAAGAGCCTAAACAAAAGTTTGGCATACATTATTATGTATTTAAATTATAATTTTGCCAAACTTTTTAAACCAATAATATAACGATATATACATATATTTAAGAACAGAGAATTGATAATACAGTCAAATACGGGGCATTAACATAATTATTGTTGAAACCAAAAATGTGATGGGTGTAAAGAAATATTCTTCATGTTGTAAGTGTTCTTTGTCGATGCAGACTATTTTTTTCAAATATCTGCAGTTATTTTTCTAAGCCCACTTAAATAAATACCTTTTTCCAGGAAACCATAATGAATGGGGCTTAAGGGAATGTTGAATTCAAACCTGCAATTTCAGGTTTGACTCAAAGACCACCTCCCCTTTCGCTAACCTTGGAGCCCCAGCTGCTTCACTTTTCCCCTTAACTGTGGGAAAGTGAGGGTTAGACAAAGGTCTTATCATTGTTTCAAAGACCACGATCTTCCAGAAGACTCCAAAGCTCTAGTCTGCTACAAAAAAAAGCCCAGAGGCCATATACTGATTAGGAAAGAGGTACCAACAGTGTTCCTGATTGCCTGCATTAGAACTAAAGCATTTTGTTTATTTTTTGAGGGAGGGGAGATGGATCACCACTGTAAGTGTGATATTTGAATCTTAGTTTTAGACAAAAAGTTATGTACTAAATTATGATCCATGCGTTTCTTAATTTTAGGTAATTTCACGCAAATTGTATATAATTATTACATTTATTATAAGAACACCTTACGATGTACCACACTACCTTATCAGCCTTTGCTCAACTTCCATTGGTTGAGGTCCAACTGGGGCTCTACGACCATTCCTGTCAGAATCTGAGGGTGACCAAGTTCACTGTGGTGTTACCGTAAAGATCTGTGGATGACACACACACTTTATCTTTAGGTAAGTGGATAAAAGGGTTGTGAGAGTAGGAGACACAGGATTATGTTGCTATACCCAGACGTAACAAATAGTTTGGCTTTAGAGAAGATTTGACACCTTTACTTCTATTCTGGTCACATGTTTTTGCCATTCTGGGAATGAAACTTTGCATAACAACCTTTTTACAAAACCTAAAGGACACGTTGTATTATCAACATCATCAGTGTCTAAGTAGGTTATTCCAACTCCAGTATGTAGACTAAAATATAAAACCAGGCATGCAGACTTCACCTTCTTATTGAAAGATAATCGAAAACAGGACTAGGAAGGGAGGGTAAAATATAGACTTGGTCCAGTTGCATTGCCTAATTAAAATGTTTGCTTTTGTAACGAGATGGGAAACAGAACCACTTGAACAGCCTGGGATATTATTGCATAAGCAGAGATGGAAAGCGTTTCCTATAGTTTCCTAATTAAACACCGTTGTGATTGTTCTAACATATTATTAATCACTAAGCAATTATTGCTTGTGTTTTTTCCTGTAGGTGCTGCCTTTTTTGGTCTCTTTGAAAAGCACTGCCCCAAACGGAGTTCAATTAAAAATGACAATAACCTTGTAAAGTAGTAAGTTACACGTCACAGAATGGGTGAATCACAAGTACTGTAAAATACTGCACTGTGTTTGGGATTGATATGGTATTTTTCAACTAGTGCTCATTATACCAAAAACTGTATTTTCTGTAAAATTAGGGAAAAAAAAAAACAAATCTGAATACTTCAGTAAAATAAGGGGGAGGTGCATGTTATGCCGAAGTGAATTTGACAACACATTATCTACATTGCCTACAAAAGGGAGAAGTACTCAAAGTCGCATTTACATTTGCCCTTGGATGGTATTTATTCTATTTACAATTAAATGAATAAACAACATCACATTTCAATTATGTTTGCCGTTATCAGCAAGCTAAAATGCTAAGCTAAACCTTTAAGCCAACCTAACTAGCTTAGCTTCACATTTCATAGTGCTAACTTATCGTCGTCAAAAATACGTCTCGTATCTTCGAATGTTACACTTTAAACGTTCCTTTAGTCTTTTTTATTCGTTTTCCTAAATTTTAGGTAGAATTTAGGGGCTTTATTCGTCATACTTACTCAATAAATCGGACTTGGTGTTTGCTTCTGGCGGGCGCCCTTTCAACACCGGCCGTCTGTCAATGCCAAGGGAGCCCGAAAAAAAAATCAATTTAAAAAACACCTACGAATTGCCAGATTGGTGACACGACACAACACTAAAAATACGTATTTAATTTGAAATGTAATCATTGAGACAAAAGCGACCAATTTTACCACAACCAAATTAGGTCTTCCTGAAATTATGCGTTTTTTTAGAAGGCGGAGCCAATCTATGCTAATGAGACAGAATACAGTATACCTAGCTTCTTCCGCTATCCAAATATGGCTTTTGTCAGAATGACAACACAGGTTCAAGCTTAGAATACAATTTTGTTTGTTAAATGGGGGAAAGGTAATTAAAAAAAACTAATAATAGATGCTTAAAAGATAAAATTAAAAAAAGACAACAGTTAATTAAATATAATCCCTGTAAATAGAAAATCAATTGTTTTCAATTATTGCCTAATTTACAAACGTTTGAGTACATTTTGGGTAAAGTTTACATGTTCTTCCTGATTTCTCTTTTGTATTGATTATTTAGTAAATGTAAATGGTCTGCATTTACATAGCGATTTTCAAGTCAATGAAGACCTCCCAGAGCACTTTACAATCTGCTTCATGCTTACGCATTCACTCACCGATAGCAGTGTCAGCCCTGCAAGGCAATTACCTGCTTATCAGGGGCATTAGGGATTCTGTGTCTTGCCCAAGGATCCTTCGACATAAAACACGAAGGAGCCGGGAATCAAAACTGACCTCTTGATCCCAGAATGAGCGCTTTACTTCCTGAGCTACTGCCACCCAAAGGTCTTCACCGGACTTCCCATCACCAAAGCGAAGGCCATCTTGATTGATAGTTAGCGGACCCCAAGAGGATACAATTGTTAGAAGAATACAAAAATGTATGTTAAAATGTTAAGTCTTTTCTCTTCTATTTTGGAAAATGTTTCTCTTAATGTCTTATTCTACTATTATTCTGATTCACTTATAATTCATGCAAGTTTACAAGCAGTACTTTGTGAGTATTGCCTATATATCCCAATTACACATTACATACATATACATCATATATATTAGTTCTAATTTATAAACCTGATGACCAATATATACACAAATTGGTAAACTATTATTGCCAAAATAAGGCCAACAAAAATAAAAATCCATCTTACATGCCTTTTGGACAGTATGACCCCTCTCACACACTTGGAAAAAGGGTTTATAAAATGGGCTGAGACTTGCGCAGTGACCACAAACATGAAGCTCTCGGTAAAATTCCACTGTCAATAGGGGCTTTTTTCCACGGGCCCACGTTCACCACAAGCCTTCACAAACTCTCCAGTGACTGACACAGGTTTGCAGAAAGGAGAGAAAACAGCATTGAAAAGGGTAACTCTAGTGCAGCTTCAGTTTCTTCAGTTTATATTGCATTTGTACAAGCGAGGCGCGCCATCTATTGGTAGATTGGAACACCTACATTTTCTTGTAAATACAGTATTAGGACGTTTCACAAGAAAAAAAAGAACCAATTAATTATGCAAGGACATCAACTACAGACGTGAAACCTACGTCAAAAAGTGAAAAAAAACTTCCATAGGCAATTTATAACAATTCTTATTTAATTTGTACAAAGATGGAGCTCCCAAGTTAGAGGTCAGAGCGACATATTGGAATACAAAGCATTAAAGGTAAACAAGTCAATCGACGCAGGCGTCTGCTTTTTCATACATAAAAAGGGTTGTGTCTTTTCCTGTACACAGCTGGTGTGCTAAATCTATCATCTATAGGCCTATGACATAATATGTTTAAAATGTATTTATTGCACAAACAGAAAAATCCTATTAAAAATGTGCACGACACACATTAAGAAATTTAACCCAGAGCAAGTTCTACCTTGCTATGATGCGGTGCAGTCAAAAAATTTTACATGATTGTGCTATTTAAACAAATAGCAGATATTAGCAGGGATTTCAGGGAGGAAAGGCCATGACAATGCAATGTTGCTGATCAGAAAAAGACGACATAACAGAATAAAACAAGTACAACACGCTGTGCAAAGGCAAGTCATGAGACACAAAATGAGTCACTGCATTGCACTGACTCTGTTCAAGTGTGGTTGCACTTTCGCTACAGGGGTGGGGGTGTCCAGCTTATACGAATTCACCAGAAAGCTATTAAATAGCAATTTAAAAAAAAAACTAATGATGTCTACTGTGCAGTGATACAGAACGTACGAGGGCATATTGGTTACTGCAGAGGGAGAATAAAAATGTTCTTTTTTTTCCAGAAGTGGCTACTTCTATGTGTTTTTGTGCTCTGAGAAAAACAAATCATTTAATGGAAGTCAACAATGGACATCTCGGTCATTGTAAGAACGGAAAAATAATCACGCAGTACTGAATGCTGACTGATGACAAGCAACAGACTGGAAATGAAATGCTTCCATGGTAACCACGGTAACAAAAAGAACATGAATGAGGCAAGTATTGAAAATCAAATGTCACCTGGCAAGAAAAATATATCTTGCCAAAGATGGGGGGAAAAATGTTTATTTCCCTGGTACGCTACTTCAGGTTCAGCACTTCTAAATAAGGGTGGCAGGTGACGAGACTCTTTCCTTAAGTGCAGTGTGAAAAGGGGCCTTTGCTAGCCTATGACCTAATTTGAAATGGATGGAATACTAATTTAAGACTACAATACTTTATACTTTATCACTCAATTTAGAGTGAGCAATGTATTCCGTAATATATGATATTACGACATAGATTTTACTTTTTGGTTGTAATCAGACAAGAGAAAATAGGAGCTAATAGAATTAAGGAGGCGTCTACAATTTGATTAACACAAACACACAAAAATATATAAAAATGATTCATTTACTCTCTGCAAGTACAGAAATTGAATCGAAATGCCCGTCCTCATTTCTAAAACTGATAAAAGGACTATCGTGACCTCACACGGAAAACGGAGGCGGTTTCTACTGGGCTACAGCAAGTGATAATTGGACTGATAAATTACGAGGGGGACAAAAAAACTCAGAACAACAACTAAAAAATAAACAGATTCTGGATAGTGCCATTAACACAAGCATTGTCTCCTATTTGGATTGTAATCTTAATTTCCTGAATAAGCGACTGCAGTTCCTGAATAACATGAGTAATAATGTGATATATATCTGTACACACACGCACGCACACACACACACGCACGCACGCGTATACAAACACATAGTATTGTTTAAAAAAAAAAAAAGGGGGGGGGGCGACATAGCCTGATTTGATCTCACCTTGAATCCATGTGAACACAAACCCTTTTTTCTTTGTATTGTTGAAGGCACACAAACTCCTAGGAGTTGTCTTTAAATGTGCAAGAAAATGTATGAACGCTTCAATTAACACAATTTCCACAATATAAGAAAATATTTAAAAGATCCTGCTTTCTACCTTCCCCTCAAAGAGAAATAGGATTGCGGTGACATTTAAGAGTCCATTGTTACCTCCTTTGGCACCAGGTAAGAATTAGAAGTGTAGTGACGCCGTCATCCATTTAAAGTATTCGAGTCACACCCTCAGCTATTCCAACTCGGGAGAGTTGGTGGCGGTGGATGTGGTGGGTGACATCCTGGGCTGGGCCTGAGGGTTTACGATGACCTGAATGACAAAGTCTTTCTGGATCTTAGTGTCCTGCAGTCGTGTCTTGTCCGTGAGGAGTTTGCCGGAAAAGAACCAGCGCTGGTGGGCCACCTCGATGTCTTCCTGGGTCTGCAGCTGCTTCTTCAGTTGGCCAATAGTGTCCATCATGCTGGCGCTCAGGCGCAGGTCCTTGCCTGTAGATAGGCGTACCTGTCATGGACATAAAAGAATGATCAAGTTCTCAAAAATAAACTCATAGTTGTGTTCACATTGAACATAATGTAAAAGCTCTGTCTGTCGTTATCAGACAAGATCAACAAAGAGGACTTAATTTAAGGTATTCCCAAACGGATTTTTTTTTGGTTCAATTAGGCACAAAAAGTGTAGTGTCCCTCCCCACGTATTATGCAAATAATTTGAAAAAAAAAATCCACACGCCAGGGAACTCGAGAAATATAGTTTCAAAGTTGAGCAATCTTATTGAAGGAACACAACACTTTCAAAATAGTGAATCCCATTACCACAACATGTGAGGACAGCTCCAAAACAGACAGCGATTGTAGTGAACAGCGATTGTAGAAATTGCATTTCTGCTTAGGAGGTAGGCAATTGTGGATTTTAGTTTGTGTTTTTCGCCGAGTGAGTATAATTTTCTCCTGCTAGCTCTCCGTTAGCACCGGGGCTGCCAAGAGCTTTGCTGTTTTCTTTGTTTCCAGTCGGCACTCGTTGGATGTCCACCGTGTTTTGTTGGAGTTAGCACCAGTTTTGCCTTGTTCCTTGTTCTAATCATTCCCTGCTGGCTTCTCATTTGTTGCCGTAGCTGTTACTGCTTTTCGATGTTGGTTCGTGGTTAGCCTAGCTGTTTACTGCAGGATTTTTGGTTAGCCAGCCTAACATTTTTCCACTGGCGCTGTGGCTGCCTTTCGTTGATTGGTCCCGGTTAGCCCCCCGTTGGCAGTTCGCCCTGTAGGTTTTTTTTCCCCAGTTAGCCCCTTTTTGACTGATCACACTCTGTTGTACCATTACTGCATCCACCTGTGACACAGCGCCCAAGCATTCTGCACAAAACTTGGCTTAAAACACTTGTAACCTCTTCAACTAATTAACACGTAAAACAAGATGGCGCCTGGCTTGCTAAGGTGCTGGCGCTCCTCCGATTAAGTCACAGCTGGATGACAAAGACAAGACATGCTCGCTTCAAAATGCCTTATCTATAAAAATGACTGGAATATGTGTAGAATTTATGCAAAAACCCTGTACCATTTCTTCACATTTTGCATGTTTAAGAATTTGGGATTACCTTTAAAGGGCAAGATGCAACATGAACTTTATTAGGGATCATAATTTAAGAATGGACGAATTAATCTCATCCACACCTTGAGCTGAAATTCCTTTTTGGGCGCTACGGGAAGCGGCGGGCTGTCACTGGGATCGTCTTCACTGCGCTCTGATATAAGGTTGATGGGCGGAGATAGGCAGTAGATAGGCAGCTGATAACGATTGCCCAGTTCATCGTAACACTCCGTCAGAGTACCTGGAGAAAGATCATTTTTATTCTTGTTCAGAAAAAAAAACAGATGGGGTGTTGTGAACCCTGAGGTGCCGCTCACCATGCGGAAGGGTGATACTGGCGCCGTCGACGATGGCCTGGGCCAGCTCGTGGTCATTACACTCCAGGGCCACTGCGGCGGCCTTCAGAGCATCCCAGATTTCCTTTCTGCCTTCAAAAGCCGGTGCAGTATCCCAAAACTCGTCACGCTTGCTCCGCAGCTGGCCCTCGGTCATTGGGTAGTCGCTTTTCCACTTGGGTCGGTCTTTCTTTAGGGGCTCATTTCGACCTGTGGGGATAAAATGGGCCAACATATAAATAGAAAAAAATGATCAATTAAAATGAGTAAATTAAAATAAAAATCTAAGTTTCCCACTTTGTGTAAAAACCTTTTCTCAGTTGAGGAAGTTAATGTGTGTCTTTGATGTAAACAAAAATGTAGGTTAATCCAAAGGTAATTGTGCAACCTTTCAGAAATACATAAATACATACATAAGAATATAAAACAAAACCTCAGTCATTGTCTGCCAGGGCAAACTGTTTAATATGAATTAACCACACAAAAGAAAAATCAATACATTGAAAAAAATGTCACTTATTGAGAGAAGACTGAAGAGCAGAAGCTGTGCCACCGCCTAGTGTCTTTTTGTGAAGACCACAGATTCAAATGCTATTTAAAGTTTGCAATATGCATGACATATGTTGTTGCTGATATATATGGAACTCGACTTGTGTTTCTCCTGTCACTAAATATTAACATTAAGCACCTATCTGATAGGGGAACGACTATTGAGCACGTGCTGATTATTTTTCTTTGCAATTGTTTCGTAAAAAGCATTGCCCTGGATCCTCAAACTCACAAGAAAAACACCCCTCTATTTACTAGTTTTAGATTTCCAGTCAAGATGATGGGAGGCAACGGAAAATGTGGAGTGAAAAAAAAACAAATCCAAGAAGGTCACCTTTCTTTCAAACTAATTATTTATCATGCCGGTGGCTTAAGGGGGACTAGGTGTCATGGTGTAAGCTTAGTACATGTGGTTTCTTCCCGAGTGTGTTCTTGCCTTCTTTCTTTCAATTAACAATAATCTATATAAAGGGTCAGGAATCTATGGCTGGTGAGCCAAATATTCTATGGCTCTTTTCATGAGTACATATGGCTTGGAGATTAAATAAAACTTGTGCAATATTTTATTATATTCACACAGAGAGATTGTCACAAATGCAAATCTGAGACACTACTGATGTACAAATGGTTCGGCCCAGTATATATATATATATATTATATACTGGCAGCAGAGTTCTGAGGTCATGAGATCGAACCTTCCGGTGTGGAGTTTGCATGTTCTCCCCGTGCTTGCGAAGGTTTCCTCCGGGCACTCCGGTTTCCTCCCACATTCCAAAGACATGCATGTTAGGTTAATTGGCTAGTCCAAATTGTCCCTAGGTGTGAAGGAGCGAGTGAGTTGTCAGTCTCTGTTTGCCCTGCGACTGGCTGTCAACCGGTTCAGGATGTCCCCTGTCCGAAGACAGCTGGGATGGGCTCCAGCATCCCCGCGACCCTACTGAGGATAAGCAGGTGCAGATAATGATGGATGGATGGATATATTAGAGATTATATATATATATATATATATATATATATATATATATATACTGGACTGTCTCAGAAAATTAGAATATTGTGATAAAGTTCTTTATTTTCTGTAATGCAATTAAAAAAACAAAAATGTCATACATTCTGGATTCATTACACATCAACTGAACTATTTCAAGCCTTTTATTATTTGAATATTGCTGATTTTGGCTTACAGCTGAAAAAAACTCAAAAATCCTATCTCAAAATATTAGAATACTTCCTCAGACCAAGTAAAAAAAATAATTTTATAACAGCAAAACTAAATCAAACATTTGAAAATGTCCATTGATGCACTCAGTACTTGGTTGGGAATCCTTTTGCACGGATTACTGCATCAATCCGGCGTGGCATGGAGGCAATCAGCCTGTGGCATTGCTGAGGTGTTATTGATGCCCAGGATGCTTTGATAGCGGCCTTCAGCTCATTTGCATTTGTAGGTCTGGTGTCTTTCATCTTCTTCTTAACTATACCCCACAAATTCTCGATGGGGTTCAGGTCAGGGGAATTAGCAGGCCAATCAAGGGCAGTGATGCCATGGTCAGTGCACCAGTTACTGGTGGTTTTGGCACTGTGGGCAGGTGCCAGATCATGCTGGAAAATGAAATACTCATCTCCATAGAGCTTTTCAGCAGATGGAAGCATGTAGTGCTCTAAAATCTCTTGGTACACAGTTGCATTTACTCTGGACTTGATGAAACACAGTGGACCAACACCAGCAGCTGACATGGCTCCCCAAACCATTGCTGACTGTGGGAACTTCACACTGGATTTCAAGCAACTTGGATTTTGCTCTTCTCCAGCCTTTCTCCAGACTCTGGCGCCTTGACTTCCAAATGAAATGCAAAACTTGCTTTCGTCTGAAAAGAGGACTTTGGACCACTCTGCAACTGTCCAGTGCTTCTTCTCCATAGCCCAAGTCAGACGCTTCTTCCGTTGTCTTGAGTTCAGAAGTGGCTTGACCATGGGAATACGGCTATTGTAGCCCATTTCCTGGACACGTCTGTGAACTGTGGCTTTTGATACCTGGACTCCAGCTTCAGCCCACTGTCTTTGAAGCTCCCTCAAATTGTGGAAGTGGCTCTTCTTCACAATTTTGTTAGGGCTGCGGTCATCTCTCTTGGTTGTGCAGCGTTTCCGGCCACATTTTTCCCTTCCAACAGACTTTTTGTGGATATGCTTTGAAACTGCACTCTGTGAACAGCCTGCTCTTTGAGAAATTTCTTTTTGTGTCTTACCCTCCTGATGGAGGGTATCAATGATGGTCCTCTGGACAGCAGTCAGATCAGCAGTGATTTAGTTTACTGAACCAAGCTGAGTGTTTTTAAGGCTCAGGAAACCCTCGCAAGGTGTTTCGAGTTAATTAGATGATTCAGGTGATTAGTTGAATAGCCTACTTGTATATTTTTTCATGATATTCTAATATTTTGAGATAGGATTTTTGAGTTTTCTTAAGCTGTAAGCCAAATTCAGCAATATTAAAATAATAAAAGGCTTGAAATAGTTCAGTTGATGTGTAATGAATCCAGAATGTATGACATTTTTGTTTTTTTAATTGCATTACAGAAAATAAAGAACTTTATCACAATATTCTAATTTTCTGAGACAGTCCAGTATATATATATATATATATATGTATATATATATATTATAAAATATATATATGTATATACTATAGTGACACTGACCTCTAATAATACACGTTTAAAAAAAAAATCCCCACTTGAGTGAAAAATTTGAACCTTATTAATGTATAGATTATGAAAGTAGAAATGGCTTTTCAGGACTATTGTGCATACATTCAACTTATAATAAGTTTTGGAGCAAGTTCCACTATTTTATAGGGCATTGTAGGATATACGGCCAAAGTCAATCGACAAGGGGTGTCAAGTTTATACCTGAGACTCACTGAATACTGTGCAGAAGGTCTTCTGGATTAAAAGCCATTGTCACCGTCGTGCTGACAGCATTGCACGTGTCAACGTGCACCTAATACAACGTGATGCTCTGTTTAATTGTCAGATAAAGTCAATCAAGTAAATGGAGCTTGATTTTTTTCTTCTTATGCGAGTTTCACAGGAAGCAAACTCGAACAGAAAAAACATGGGACAAATTGATAAAAATGGACAAGCAAGTAAGGGTTTAATTAATATTCTCAAGAACAGAGTGTCCAACACTGAGTCAAGGATTTTCTAGTCTATTTATATTGGGATCTTGGTTTAACAGCAAAGTGTGAAATGGATTTCTATTCAAGCTTGCTGCACGACATTGACATGCTATATTATTTGTCACTCGTTTGAGTACACAGTAAAGTGGTGTCAATATCTTGCAACACGTGATATACATCAGTAAGTTCTGGTACCAGGGAGGAATTTTCTAATTCACGTCTTCAGCAGAAAATGTTTGAAACGGCCTATTCTACAAGAGGGGCATTAATGTGATGAATACCAGAAATAACGGTCACAGAAAAGTTTCAGCCAAATGTGATAATCAAAAATTTGTGTTTGTTGAACAGCAGAAATGTATTACAACATTAACGTGCGTCAAAGCTTCCTACCGTCTAACTTTCAAAAGGAATTTTTATGTGTCAGACTGAGCCAATTTCCTCTTGAGTTGTTCTCTGGGTCAGTAACTATGAAGCCATTCAGAAAGTATGTATGTTTGAGAGGCTGCAGTTTAGTCTGGATGCTAATGTAACTTTTACTCTTGTCAAGTAAAATGGAATTCCAGGTGGGATAGAGGAGTATAGAAACATGGCTGGACGCCAGCATTTCATTTTTGAGCATCGTTGAATTTGTTGGAGGTGATAGGCATAATTAAATAAAAATGGAATTAGTACGGTCATTGTTATCTGATATAAGCAATAAACACTATCTTTAAAATTAACTGCAAGGTCCCATCATAATTATATATTTATAATATTTATATATTATATTGTGTGTTTTTCCGACACCACAGTTACTGAAATATTGAATAGTCATACAGATACAACATACCAGTATCATTAGTAGATAACTGTTGCGTGCTCAATTAAACTGGACTGTCTTTATTGTTCAAACCTTCCTATGTGGAGTTTGCATGTTCTCCCCATGCTTGCGTGGGTTTCCTCCCACATTCCAAAAACATCCATGCTAGGTTAATTGGCCGGTCCAAATTGTCCCTAGGTGTGAATGAGCGAGTGAGTTGTCTGTCTCTGTGTGCCCTGCGACTGGCTGGCAACCAGTTCAGGGTGTCCCCTGCCCATTGCCCGAGAGTTGGGCTCCAGTATCCCCGCGACCCTACTGAGGATAAGTGTTGCAGATAACGGATGGATGGGTGTCTTTAGTCATTATTATCAGCATTGTGAAACATTGTATGCAACCAGATTAGACATAGCACTACAGGTTAAACCTATAACAAACACTTTAAAAAAATAGGAAAAGAAGACTTTCAGGATAAATAGTCAAAACTATTTACAAAGTACTGCTTATCTTATAAGTACAATGACCTAATAGTAATAAACTAATAACAAATAACTTCCTTTTGCAAAAATGAATGATAATTCAAAAATAAAATACTTTAAAATCCCAACATAAATTTTTTCCTTAGGAATACTATTTCAATCATCAAATATACAATTTGTGCATTGCAGCATGCACAAATGATAATAATAATGTCTGTATTATTATGTCTCCACAATGTACAATGCACAATACCTTGTAAATGTTGTCGATCTATCCTAATATTGTTCTTGGCTTAAGACTTAAGTCTTTTATTTCATCTATCCTGGAGTGGCACGTCCAATCTTGACGTAAACGATGTACACTACGCTGCAATCAATGACAATAAAGCCAATCCTCAAGAGTATTCATACGTTTCAATTTGCAACGACTGTTGCAAAAAAATAAGATAAATTAAAATAAATGCAATAGGTGCTACACAATCACGATATGACACTTAGTCCATAGATAGCGTGTAACGTGACATTCTCACCTCCCCGACCGCCGTTCCTGGAAGATCCTCTGCTCTGCGTATCGTCCCATCGTTCCCAGTACCTCCCAACACATCCTCCCATGGTGAGAGGGGCTGCCGCGTGGACCTCCGAGATTCCTCCTAACTCAACAGGGAGCCCATTTCAAACCGGGGGTGCATGGGCGGCTTTGATTGTCGCAAGCCCAATATTCAAGATCGCTGACCTTTATCGCCGATGTTCTAACACGATTAAAGATCGTCACAAGTCGTGGGCCACAATAGCAAGATTGGAGTACTTCGCTAGAACACCTAACAACTCCACTGTCTTTCAAAACCGCCAGTATGAAACAAAGGACAAACCAAAGAGCATATTTGTTTCCTACTGTCCTCGATTGACAAATCCTCCGAAGACTTTTATCAACCTGAGCTAATCACGTTAGCATGCTAGCTTCCGCGTCAGGAAAACACAAACTTCAAACACCAGTAGTATCTTCCCCAACAATCTAACCCTTTACCATTAACAGGGAAACCAGGAGCTTCTCTTTCCCCCACTGTTGTGTACTATAACGACACACCATGGTGGCATCAGATGATAAATCCTCATTTTAATCCTTAAATATCAACCCTCTTCCAGCAGAAGGTTACAGTAGGAGGTCTTTACTCTGCTGAACTTTTTTACGCCTGCGCAATGGTGCACATTTACGTAGGTGATGATGAGTTCAAGTAGGTCGGATAAAAGGGACATTTTAAAAAACAGCTTTACGCTAAAGTGATTACGAAAATTACTATAGGCTAAGTTATGTGCTGTTTATTTCGGCAATATCTCAACATACAAATATGAATTAAATGGTCTTCATTGAATTCAAAACAGTTAAAATAATAGAATAGAATAGAATAGAATAGAATAGAATAGAATAGAATAGAATAGAATAGATGACGTGTGCATTGTTTACAGCACCATTAGACGTGGCACTCTAGGACAAACGTGTAACAAAAGACATAAAGAAAAAAAATAAGAGTATTGGGAAATGTAGGCAATATTTAGCCTGCTTGTAGACTGGCCTAAGTTGTAAGTGCATCTCCCCCAAAAAAACAGTGCAAAAAAAAATAGTGAAATGACGTGAGAAATAATGCATTTCGAAAATAAGAGAAAAGCAATCGGATCACGGTATACATTTTCTACAAAAGGTTGAAATATAATTGTCCTCATTGACATGGGTTCAAATTTAGTGTAATTGTTTAAAAAGAATTGAGATGTAGTACTCCACGATAAGCATGTAATAAAATAACGACAACAAAAATATGGCCAGATAGGTAATATTTAGTGATTATATACCGGCGTAAATTGCATGTGCATCAGAATTTTGGGGGGTTTGAACAATTTTATTGACACTATTAACAGCAAATAAACGATGTGAGGTTTGAACATTTTTTCTCGACAATTTTAACAGCAATCAAGCATATTCACAATTTCTTTATATCTGTCAATATGACGTTTTAACATTGTTTGCTGACATTTTTAACAGCAACTAAACACACAATTTCATTATATCATATCCCAACAATATGAGTTTTTATCGACACTTTTAACAGCAATTAAATACATTCACAATTTCATTATAGTGCATTTACGCTAAAAGCAACACTGTGAGAATAAGAACTAAAATATAAATAGCAAAATTGTTATGTACAGGTTGAAGAGTGTTTACATAAGTGTGTGTTTACAGGATGGCGTGCCTGTTTAGGCTTGTAAAGCAACTTTATTATTACACCCCACACGAAAAAAGACCAAAAACGTCAACAATTTCTAGACGTGCGGGTGTTTTTTATACGTAATCCATTCCCAAGTCCCAAATCACCCTTGTCGCATCTCCTCTCTCTGCGCATGCGCACCAGCGGCAGAAGCTGCACGATGGCTGAAGAAAGTACAGTGCTGGTGTCACTAGTGGAGGAATTTATCTCGGGATTGCAAGACAGTAAATCCAAAGATGCGGCTGAAGGTGGATACATTCTTGTCCAAAGTGACTCCGTGTCGAATAATATTTGCTGCCGCTTTGTCGGCTGTGTCAAAGCAGCATGCTGGTGTATTAGCTAACTTAGCGCCTCCACATCCTGTTGTGTAAATGTTAACACAGTGCAGATTTTTGTTTTCATTTAACATATGTGCCGGAATGATGTATTTAGTCATACAATACTGGGCTAACAATCTTTTAAAAGTTGTTATTATGTACTTCACGGTGTTTTACTTTGTTAGCATCATGTCAACGAACTGAACTTTTGACCTGGTTCATGCTTATGTACACACGTGACTAATGTTATATTGTATTTTTGTTTTCAGCTCTCAAAAATAAAAAGTTTACAATCCTACAGCTAGTGGAAGCATTGGGGTGAGTCGTCAACTTTCACATACCTGTTAATTTCAAGTAAGTAAAATGTGTACAGGTCAAACTAAAAGAATGAAAGTTGTCTTTTTCGCCAATATCTATTAATATTATCGTGGGACTCCAGGATAATCGTGTAGTAAAATAATATTTGGATGGATAGGCAACTTATACAAGATAGTGCTTGTAGCTTGGCCTAATTTGTAAGTGCCACAGAAAATAGTGCAATCTAAAATGGTATTATTTCCCAATTAAACGAGTGTAAAAAAACCTTACTGTTGAAAAAGACCGAAGGTGACTAAAGTGCATTCATCTTTTCCATGTTTGGTTTCCATTGTTTATGTCAAATCTTATTACAATGACTCGGGTACGAATCATTTTTGAGTGTGATTTTATTGAAATATTTAATGTTATATTGAATAGTGGAGTGGAGTGGGCATGGCGTTAGAAATAAGCTTGAATGGACAGGTGCTGGAAGAAGTTGAAAGCTTTAGGTACTTGGGTTGTGATGTGGCTGCAGTTGGTGGAATGGAGTGTGAGGTATTACACAGAGTGAATCAAGGAAGCAAGGTTTTGGGTGCTCTGAGGAGAGTGATAAGCAACAAGAGTATGAGTATGGATGTTAAGAAGGGACTGTATGAGAGTGTGATTGTGCCGACTGTGTTGTATGGTGCAGATTTGGAGCCTGGATGCAGATTTGAGAAGGAAATTAAATGTTTTTGAGATGAAGTGTTTGAGGAGTATGTTAGGAGTGACAAGATTGGATGGATTGAGAAATAAAATTGTGAGAGACAGAACTGGAGTAGTAGTGGAACTGAGCAAGCATGTGGATAAGAGAGTACTCGGTTGGTTTGGACACATGGAGAGGATGGATGAAGAGCAAATGTTGGAGAGGATCTACAGAGCATAAGTAAATGGAAGGAGACCAAGAGGAAGGACACGAATGACGTGGATGGATGGTGTTATGAGTGCACTGCAGGAAAGAGGTCTAAATATAGTGGAAGCTAGAGCTCTTGTTGGTGATAGGAATGAGTGGAGAGGTGTTGTAAAAGGATAGTCGGATGTTTGGACGCGTTCTAAGGGATTGGCAGGGCACGTGTATGATGCGGCAGGGGTAAACCAGTGAAAGCAGCATTATATCTTTTTTATTTCTTTAGACCGAGTCTGACCAGCACTCAGCCTCAAACTCGAGCCAGAGGGGTTAAGCTACTCTCTGAAGTTTTACAGGAGTGCTATGAGAGCCTCACAGATAAAGAAGGTATCACTTTTACTGTTATTATTTGGTGCAATTTATACTCACTTTACAATTATATATGATGTAATTTGCCAGACTGTGTCTGCACGTTATTGAGTATTTATTGCAAAATAAGACATGCATTCAACTAGTCAGTCTGTTATGTTTGTGCTCTCATAACTTAAAAATAATTTGATTCTTTTTTGTGTTTTTCTATGAAGATTTGGACTTCTTTTCACATACACCGAGATGCCCCCCCCCCCCATTTATATTAAGTGGATTGACCAATTCTTAGTCTTCTATGATTTTGCAGTAGTGTATTCATAAAAATGTGAGAAAACTGCTTTTATCAGTGCCTAAATATTTGCGCACATACCGTACCAGTACACAATCTCCTAGCTAACATAATTATGTTGCCAAGTGCTGGATGGCTCATTAAATGCTGACCTTTTTGAAAAAAAAAATGAAATGAAAGCATACCATAGAGTTAATGTGAAGTTTGGTCTATAATAGGCACATTTTAATTCAATAAAGTCTCAACAGACACTTTCTACCACAATCAATGCACGAATCACTGCAGATTCTTTATTGGTTTAAGTAGGCCCCATGAATTACTGTGTCTTAGCAAAGTTAAAAGCAAAGTGTTTAACATAACTGTATTTTCCCGTATTTGTGTCTTCACAGTCGAAGTACTTTTAGCGTTCTATGAGAACCGGTTGAAAGACCATTACATAACCGCACCGCCTGTCATACAGGGACTTGGAACACTGGTTAGTTGACCAAGAATTGCAGCCTATTTTTATATTTCAGAATGGTCAAGGTTAACCTATTTTGTAAGGTATTATATATTGCAATTCTTTTCTACCCCAGACACAATGCCCAATGTTGCCTCCTGGTGCAGCCGTTTCCATATTAAAGTCTTTGTTTCAGGATGTTCATGTTCAGGTGAGTTGTTTTTCAACATATACTGTGGATTTATGATATTTATATATATATTTTTGCAGAAGAAACAAAATTGATCTTTATTAAAAAAAATTGGTTGACTAATTGTTTACCTTAATTTATCTCAAAAACAAAAAAAAAATGCTTTATCTTGAGATATAAATATTGCCAATTGTTTACTCCCACGTAAATTAGCGAGGATAGTGTGTCTCACACAAGCTTCGCTTCCTTTGTTGTCATCTTTTTTTGCTTCTCCGTTTAGCATCACTGGAAGCCTTTGCACCCATAGCGAATAAATACAGTACAAAAAATTAAATGTTGTATTGCTGACTGGCAAAGTCTGTACCGAGCACACAAGATTCTGAATCGAGAAAAGGGCATTGTGAGAAGTAGTTCAGTCAACAGCATCATTTCATGATGCCGTGACACAAACAAATGGCATACCAATTAATCGTATGTATTTTTTTTCTGTAGTCGCTGCTCCTGGCTGATAGAGCTTGTGTCTACAAGATGCTCATTAATGTCATGGAAACCCGAGAGGCTGGTAATAATCATCAATTTAAAACTCTAAATTCCCTTTGAGTTTTGGGACTGAATAACTTTATTATCAACCACAGAATTAAAGGGTCTTGGAGCAGACTTTGTGTTTGGTTTTGTCCAATCGATGGATGGGGAGAGGGACCCTCGTAACCTCCTCTTAGCTTTCCGAATCGCCAAAAACATCATCCAAAGGGGTTATGATCTCGGTAAGGTTTTGGATTCATTATTTATTTCCTTGCTTACGTTGAATGGCAGAAAATACTTGTCCATTTCCTCTGTTTTTGCAGGTAAATTTACAGAGGAGTTTTTTGAGGTGACATCCTGCTATTTCCCTATCGACTTTACCCCTGTGAGTTCCTGTTTATTCAGCCGCTTCAATGGGAAGTTGATGAAATGCAGGCATGATTAAGGTTTTGCTTTGTTTACATTGTAACAACCAACACATATTTGTAGAACAGTCCACTTGAGTGATACAACATTTTGGGCTAACATTAGGGCTGGGCAATATGCCCAGCAAAAACAAATCTCAATTTTTGCTATAATTCCAGATTATCACAATAGTACCCACACTTGGAATTTAATAAATAAATAATATCGTTTTATAGTATTACAAAAACTGGAAGAAAATTTGATTTAAAGATGACGAATAAACCTATTAAAATTATATACTTATTGATTTTAAACCTAACCCAACTAACTGTTAATTAGCTTTTATCACAAAAACTAGAATTAATCAAAAGCCAGACCCTTCCTTTTAAAAGCTGCTTGGACATTTCAACTAATACATTAACAGCCTGTCTCTTCTTGGCATTCTGTCCTGTGTACCTACCCACCCAGCCCCCCAACGACCCTCACGGTATCACCAGAGATGAACTGATACAAGAACTGAGACAAGTCCTCACAGGAACATCTAAATTTGCTGAGGTATGTACTGAGTATGTAGACATCGTGTTCCGACCTATATTCCATGTCTGCACCACTTGAGTTTTTCTTTCATTTTACTATTTTTTTCTAGTTTCTGTTGCCTCTCATCATTGAAAAGCTGGACTCAGATGTTCAAAGTGCAAAGCTGGATGCTCTTCAGACACTGGTGGGAAATTTAACTTGCTCCCCAGAATGTAAACTTAACATCATCTCTCATATCTCTCGTCTAACAGACCGCTTGCACGCCACTCTACGAACACAAGGACTTGGCAGAATTTATTGAGGGTTTGTGGACATCCCTGCGCAGAGAGGTTTGTCGTAGACTTCTTAAGTCATTTTTGTGCGCATCATTGTTTTATATCCGTCTTGTTTTTTCTCACTGCAGGTGTTCCAAACGTCGAGCGAAAGAATCGAGTCAGCGGGCCTTGCGGCTGTCACTGCCATCACATCTTGTCTTTCCCGCTCTGTTTTAAACTCAGATTCTGAAGATGCTCTCAGCACTTTCTTAGATATGGTTCTTAATGGTGAGTTTTAGTTTTCACACGAAGACAAACAGCTGGAATATTAATTTATACTACACATTAAGTCTAGCGGATTTTTTTCCTTTTAATCTTTGTAGAGGACAATTTTAGATGACAGGGGTCTTTAATGTGGTGCCCGCGGGCACCAGTGTGCCCTCTAAAGACAGTTGAAGTGCCCACAGAACTCTTATGAAAATACCTCACCAGTGCACAGTAATTGTCTAGTAAAATTAGTTTTTTTGTTGTTGTTTTCACTGAATCTATTTAACGCGACTTCCAATTATTAACCTGGTAATAACATAACTTTTTTCAGAAATGGACATCAAACTGAGTGCCCTCTGCGCTAAAGAGTAACAAAAAGTAGGTCTCAGCTTGACTAAGTTTGGAGACCTGTGCTCTATGGATTAAAACTTTTTAAACTCCTCAGAGTTTTGGCTTGTTGTGTAAACACAGCAAGTTGTATTGGTAAAAAACAGATATTAAATATTTTTCAATTTATATTTAGTCTATATTATTAATGGATGACCAAGTAAAAAAGATGGATTAGGACCCCAGTTCTATTTTGTGGGTTTTCCCTACTGAACTGGGAGCACAATTGAGAAGGACGGCCGGGCGCATTTTGCCACGAGAGGTGACTTTCTTGTACCGGAATAAGACTGATTGAAATAAATGCATTTATTTTTCTTTAAAAACAATTGAAATGGAACGTTTAAATATTTTCAATACTGATATGTGATGATCTCAGTTAGTTAAATTGCATGTATTTCAAATGCCCCTGATATTTGTCAGCCTACTTGTGTGTGATTTTTTAAAACAACATATTGACTGTTTTGGGGTCTCCAAAGAGATATTTTCGAACGTATAGGATTTCATTTTGACTCCCTTTTTTACTTAAGAAATTAACAAATATTTAGCTTATTTTCTGACACGAAATGGACCCTGTCAGTAGCTATATTATGAATTTAATATTTCCCCTTAAACAGTTTTAATAGATATCATATTTTTAAAAATATGGATTGAAACAAAAACATTTTAAGTTTAACAGATTGGTGGCCACGGTAATCGAAAGAATTTTTCTAAGTAATCGTTTTGTTACATATTATTCCAGACTGCAGGCATCACCTGAGCGAGCCAGACCTGAAGCTAGTATGGCCCAGTGCCAAGCTACTCCAGGCTACCTGCAGCGCTTCCAACCGGGCAAGTCACGTTGTCATAACTGCCGTCATGCCAGCGCTCATTGAACAGTACAACGGCAGAAACCAGGTAGATGTTACTACACGGTGTGCTGATTAATGTCATATATACATTTTTGTTCTGTTTTCTATGAGCAGTGCTCCCATAGACGTACATTGTTGGAGGTGATGCAGCGGTTTATTCAGTCAATAAAAAGTAGCGGGTCATCTGAAAATGGTGAGCTAAAACTCAAATTAAACTCATATTTGTAATCCTAAAAAAACCCTGTTTGTATTTAAATTAGAAGAGCAAGTGCTTTCAAGCATTTGTCCGTCGTTGTGTGGCGTCACCTTCGCCGCGCTATCCGAATCTAATGGCAGCCTGCAGGTCACAGCCATGTCTGTGCTTATATCTCTAGCAAGGCATACAGGTCAGATGCTGTGAATTTTACAAAATTGACTTTTTTAAAAAATTCGGGCTAGCCTGCAATGAATATTTTGTGTCTGGTAGGATTGTTATCAAACTCTCAAATTGAGCTGGCCGTCGATCATTTGGCCCGGTTGGTGCTGTCAGAAGACGATGACACAGTCAGGTAGCTCAATTTTGCCTTTTTTTTCCCTCGACATACCAACTTTGTTACTAATTTTCTGCCTACATCAGTCTTGCAGTGGTCTCGACTGCTGGAAGCTTGGCAGAACTTTATCCAGCTGTTTTCATCACCAATATGATCCCAAAGATAAAGAAAGAAATCTTTTCTGGTAAGAAAACCAGGCTTAATCCCATTACTTAACTTTCCCACTTTATCTTCCTTCTACTCATTCCACATCTTTTGTGCTGCCAAAGGAGCAATTCCTTAAGGAACTTACTTACTTCCTGTTTATCACGTCATTAACCCACAAGAGAAATAACAATTACTGCGCCTCACTCTTGTTTACTCTTCCTGTAACAACCCCTCACTTCTGACTCCTGCTTCTTGTCTTGCAGCACTCAATGTAGGAATTTATGTTCCATCACAAGACACAAACATGTAATGGTTCATTCACTCTCATGATTGCTTACAGCTTTTCTGTCATGCCGGAAGCTTGTTACTAAGGATAAGCTAAGACGCTCCCATTCCAAATTATTCAGAGAAGGCTTGTGTCACTTACTCTTTTCCACTCCTTCTATTCTTTTCAGAGGAATGGGACACTCTTGCTAGGTTCACACTGCAGAGTTTAATGTTCAGTTCCAATTTTTTGGGTAAAATCTATTTTTTTGTGAGATTGTCCAGATATCCTACTAAATGCAACTTGTATGCGACCTGATTTCCTGTGTGAACGCCACAAATGCCCCGCATGCGCAGAAAGGGGAAATGTGACGTCACGCGATGCACTCATTTTTGCGGAAGTACTCATGGATGTTAACATCAGTGCGGTTTCCCCCCAAATAATTATTAAATCCAAAATCTTGATGTCCCTCCCATGGAATGCTTTTCGTATAGTGTGATTTTAATGTAAATCTTGTTAACTACCACTAAAGGACACTATCACTTTATCAATGAGCGCTACTGCTTGTTTATAGCAGTGTTGTCGGGCAACATGTTGGGAATCCAGTTGTACGCAATGTGATGTTGGCTGTTCCGTGAGTTACAAAATAAACAAGTGTTCATCTTCTATGAATGTGTGAATTTGTAGCACTCGTGGTTGTTGATTTGTCCCGCGTCGTTGAACGCAGAATAGTGATATCCGTAGTATATCGACGACGTGCAGGTTGCATAATTGCATCTTGACCGTTCACACAGAAGTCGCATTAGAAAATATTATTTATATATCGGATTTGGGACCACATATGAATGCAGCCTAGGTCCGGTGTGAAAAAAATCGGATATGTACCGTTTAGAGTAGACGGACTTGAATATATCAGATACAGGTCGCGAAATCTGATTTCCCTGCAGTGTGAACCTAGCCTTAATCTCCTTGTGCGCATTATTGAAGTAAGGAACAAAATGGAGATGGGAGTAAAGGGATTGAGCCCAAGTCTAGCTTTCCATTTTAAAGAACATATACAAATATAGCCATAGTTGTCATGGAGAGTCTTACATCTTTTTGGTATAATGGTACGTTTACTTTTAAATCAAAGGAAGTGTTGTCACTGATTTTTGAAGAAAAACAATAAACTGCATATCTGTATCTTTTGTATGTTCTTTATTTGATCCGCATGTGTAGAGTTGATGGAGCTAGATGGAGATTCCATGCAACATAGACAGCCTGTAGTGCGTCAGCGTTGTTTGTCTATGTTAGCGGCAGTTTCCTCTAAGGCCAGCGTCGCTCAGGAGAGCACGCCTGTCCTCTTGGAAGTTCTCACTGCTGCTCATGCTGGTAAAATAGTAAAGTTTTTTCTTCTTCTTCAATGAATCCAATTTGGAATGTTGACATCTCTGTTGTGTTGTTGCAGGCACACTTGGTTTTTCTTTGGAGGAGGCAGTAATGGCATGCAGCAGCTTAAAGAAGGTAGCCGGGTTGGTTGAAGACACTGAAGAATCTGGGCGATGCTTCCATGATAACATCATCCCAAAAATCCTTTCATTAGCACTGCAAGCAGCACTTAAAGGTGTGCAAAAATATAATGATTATCCCCTGGAAATAACAATGAGTTGATGGGTTTTAAAATGTGAATTTAATGCGGTGTGTGTGTGTCTGGTATGTTGTGCTTCCGTTAAGGCGAGAATTCATCTTTTCAACACAGTCCTCTGGCAGAAGAAGCGGTTTTGTCCACCATGGTCCCAGTTATTAGCACAGCCTGCTCCAGGCTGCAACCTACGTTAGTAAAATTGTATTGTAATGTACAGGGTCTCAGGTTGGGGTGTGTTATAACTACAGATTCTGTAATAATGTTTATTTTCTGTCAGAGCTCACAAGGTTTGCCATCCTGATATGGTCTCTCGTCTTTTTTTTTAGACTGGCTGGCCAGACGGCAGCGAGATTTGTGTCACTTTTCCTGGACGGTGACGTTTCCTTTTTGCCCGGCAATTCCTTCCCTTCGCACATCAAGCTGCTCGCAAACGTATGCAGAATGTTTTTGTTGTTTGGATTGTAGTAAGTCTTAATGTATTTTATAGCTTGTATATTGTCATTGTTTACTTTATTAAGAGGTGCCACTGTTTTTCTTTCCACAAGCAGCACATGGATTCTGGGAAGCCTTCTCAGATGGTTTGTTTGCTGATGGGATGTGTGTGTTCTTTACCCCGCAGTGTGAGTCTCATCTGAATCCTTCTTTTTCATTTTAACTCCCTGCAAAATGAAGAAAATATTGGCTAGGTCATGTACATCAAACCACTGACGAGTGACTGTTTTACGTGAAACATCTCATTATTTATTTTTTTAGGTGGAGGTGCCCAAAATGGAGCGCTTGCTTTCAGAGCTAGAAGAGATGAGTTGCACTTGCAATCACCCAATGTCATACACCTCCGCCGCCAAGTGTTTGGCTGGCCTGGTCAATAAGATCCCATCAGGTTTGTTAGTTATTTTTTGCCAGTGCAACATTTGGATGCTTTTGAGTTTGAATTCCGGCAGATGCTGTAGAACCCTTAAACCAGGGGTCGAGAGCTTATGGCTCTTTTCAGCACACATTCATAACAATTTTACCACTTGTGAAGCCGGGACAACGTTGACACTACCTAGGTGTGGCCCGATATCTGTAAGGCACAGTTTAAATTATATTTTACAGTCAAGGTGTCCCAACAACAGACCCAGTCTTGGCTGTATGTCGCTAAAGAATCCTTTTATATGGAAGCTCATTTACCAGTTTATGTACACTGTTGAGACACTTTGATGAAAACCCACAGAACAGGAAAAACTAAACACCCCAAAACTCCAGCAAAGCACCCAGAGCAATTTGATTGTGTGAGCGGTAGGAATGGGCGAAGCTATACACACAGCACATGCACTCTCTTCTCCCCCTTGCCCAGGTGAATACGTCGGTATCCTTGTTTGCAGTATTTTGGGACATTTTTACTTTAACTTTGCTAGCATCTTGTTTTGAAACCATTTTAGGACAAAAATGAGCCTCAGAACTCTTAAGTTAATGCAGGAGAGAGAACAATTTTAAGTGGTATATTTATATTGATCCGGGACATGGTGAAATGAAATGTGCTGAGAAAAGTTTTTGGGAAAGCGAACTTGCCGTTTTTGTTGAATTGTGTCTTAAAATATGGTGTGTGGTCCTCTAAAGAAATGAAAATCTTTTTTTTATTTTTTGGCTATTTGGGTCAAAAAGTTTCCCGACCCCTGCCCTAAACCAACGACTAACAGGCTCAGAGACTGATTCCTCACAAAGGCCATCACTACCCTCAACAAGCATACAAAACTGTGAAAAAATACATTACCTTGCCTATGTATAGAAAAATGTACATTCATATTTTATTTCACTACTCTTATTTTGGAAATATGTTGCTGTCAACTTGTCATTGTTCTATTATTGTTCTGATGGTCTTACAACTTTGGCCAGTCTTCTAGCACTACCCAAATATTCGGTCATTTATCCCAAAATTATTATAAGTCTTTTATTTCATGTTTATCCTAGAGTGCCACGTCTAATTCACTACACTTTTATCAATGACAATAAAAACAATTCTAATTCTGAATATTCTCTTTAGGTGACTTTCTTGACACTGTACTTCATAAGACGATAACTAGAATCTTGACTGAGTTGAACTCTGCATCTTCGATTGTTAGAGAGCATGCATTCACTCTCATGATATGGGTAAGTTATTCCAACCCTAAATAAAGAGTGTACAAGTGCCTTGAACTTGCTTGTGTCTCCAGGTTGCCAAAGCTTTGCTCCTACGTTATCACCCGACATGCACAACACTGACTGACAAGGTAATGAGATATTTTGAATTAAAGATGACTATGTATGTCAAAGTTCCATTTTACTGTAACTCAACCAAGATTGAATCTATTCAACGTATTTTCCTCATATCCTACAAGCTCTTTTCGCTGCTGGACGATGTCGATCTGGGCCCGGCTGCAGCCGATGGCTTTTCGTTGCTGATGAGCGATGATGCAGACGTCCTGAGCCGCGCTTGCCACGCTGACGTCCGCATCATGTACCGACAGCGCTTTTTTAGCGAAAACTCTGAGAAGTTAGTGAAAGGGTTCAACGCGGCATCGCAAGGTGATCTTGTTCAATTCCTCGTATCTTTTTTTTATTAGTTGCGATGACTATGGCTTTGATCATGGTGTTTTTCTCCTACAGAAAAGAAGCCAAACTACTTAAAGGCTCTATCCAACATAGTCAATAAGTTACCCAAGCAGGTTCAGGTTACTGAATTACCAGCGGTAAGTCCAAAAAGAAGAACAGAGGGGGATCCATTAAAAATACCTTTTTCTTTTTAATAGCAATTTAAAATGTATAATACTGTATTTGTTAGTTTGTAATTAGTAATGTAATTTTTACAATCTATACTATATAAGAATTTTTACATATTCAGAATTAATACTGCGATCACTCACTGTGACACTGTTTACGTTTCATGGTTTCGCTACTTTACTGATTTGCATCGAGCTTAGTGTTCTGCATTCTAAATGGCTAAACAGTCTCCCTGCTTGTTATTTTACGGTACATCAGTTATTTGCAAGGAAAAAACACAAATAAAACATACAGTAAATTTATTTGTTGACAAACATTTAAACCCGTAAAAAGGGTTGTTCTTAGGTTTCAGTGTATAATAAAGAAATGGTTCTCAACTGATCTGACTTCAGGACCCACCATTCCACCCTAATGACAAGCTTCGACCCAAACAAGAAGTGACCATTCCTCAGATTCATCCAAAGAAATGATTGTGCTGTTTAAATAGTGTGATATATTTACCTTTTTTTTTCAAAATACAAAATGAGCAGCAAAACCAAAACTATCGTATATGCTCGCATATTAGGTTACATCGCATATAAGCCACCCTCTAAAACTGCCTTAAAATGACCACATGCTTGGTGGTTTTCTGTATCCCTTATCCACTATGGTCGAAGGGGCACAATTTCCTGTGGTTTATCTTGAGCAAATACAGCCTGGTGGTGCCGTTCCCTTTCCAGGCCAACATGTGTCCACATACTAAAAGAAATTCTAAATATTAATGTGTAGCCGAACATCAATAATTATTTACATTATGTAGTTGATGAAGCTCAAGATTCTGGCAAAATACAACATTTTTAAACCATTTACCATTTCCAGCGGCGGCTAAATGACAGACACTCATGCACACTTTTCGTATTTCGCGATCGTGTCTTTCTTCGACACCTGTTCTTGTCACTGGTTTCCACTTTTCCTTCCTCTTATAACTAACTTTCTTCGGACCTATCATTGTGGGTAGAAAAATGCGCCGATTGACTGGACATGGTATTATCTCCATTTAGTCTAAAGAAGTGTAATAGACCCTGCGTTTTTTTTCTTTTTGGCATTATTTTGCCAAGGCAAAGGCCAGTGACCCACTAAAAATGGGTTCGCGCCCCACTTTTGGGTCCCGACCCACCCGTTGAGAAACATTGTAATAGAGTATCTAAATATATTAGGGTTTTTACTTCAGGGATTTTGCCTATCATGGGTTCGTAACCCCTGCGAAAAGCAAGGGAGTACAAAAAATATATACATATCTATAAATGTATTTATTTGTTTGTGTGTGTGTTTGGAACTTGATAACTTTATTTTGAGTTTATAGTGGTATATTTATTCATAAAGAATTTCTAATATATTCAGATTTATAAAAAATGTAAATAATTTTTAAGGTATGGGCAGGGCCACCTGTATGATGCGGCAGGGGTAAACCAGTGAAAGCTGTTGGGCCCTGCTGTTAAAGAGAAGAGTGTGTTGTGTCACCCTGACCCGAGTGACATGGCCGCTTTCTTGTGTCCCGTTTTATCTGGAGGGACGAAAGCATGACCAACTTGGGTGCCGAGGTGCTTGACTTGTTTGGGCATTTGGGTTGGCCATGGTTGTGTTTTTTGCTACTTTTTCCTTTTTTTTTTTTCCTTGTTTTTGTATACGTGTTTATCTTGCTGTCAGTCATCCCTCTTGAGGGATATGACCAAGTTAGATGGATAATGAATAATAAAATATAATTTATAAAATATTTTAATTTTGAAATTTTCATCAAAAACTCATTCGAATAATTTATATTTTTGTATGTGCATATCCAGCTGCTGTCATTATTGCTGGAAGCCCTCACATATCCAGAACAGGGCGTCCAGTTGTCCACTCTTTCCTGCCTGGAGCCCGTCATTGCCGACCCGCCAGCGGCACTCATCCAACAACTGGAAGCTCTGGTCGGAAGGCTCTTGCCCCTTGCTTCAGCCCCCAACATGGTAAGCGCCAACACTGCGATTAAACATACAGATAGAGCAAGATTATTTCTAAATGTTTACTGTCTTGCAGAATGTCCGGATCGCATCGCTTAGGTGCATCCACGCGCTTTCCCGCTTCCCTGAACACGAGGTGAGATGAAGAATTGATTTTTCGGTTTGCCTGATTCATGCTAGGAGTTGAGCCCTGCAACAGATAGGAAAAAATCCACAATTAAATTGACACTTCTCCTAGGTGCTGCCATTTCGGTGCAGAGTTCTGCGGGCCTTGGCCAGACCTCTGGATGATAAGAAGAGGCTGGTCAGGCGGGTGGCTGTTCAGGCGCGAGGAGAGTGGTAAGATTAAGAAACAAAAACAATTTTGTCCATTCGCAGTTTACAATCATTTGTAGGGTTTTAATCGGGTTCAAGGAATTTAAATGACACATCATGTCTTATCTTTAAGGTTTCTCTTGGGAAGTCCTGGAGGAAGGTGATTTTTGTTGGTTGTCAGAAATCTCAACCCAGATCATATGAAAAACAAATCCACATGGAGTCCCGCATTCACACATTCAAGAAAGCAGTTTTTTTTTAAATTCTGTCTTCTTTTGAAATATGGTTTGTGACTTTTCATACACGCACATATGTCAGGGCTGACCTCAGTAATATCATTTATTTATGTATAAAACACATATTTTATTCAATGTGTTTTCTGAAGAATGGAATGTAGTCAAGTGTCTGTGTCAAGTAAAATATTAAAAATACAGTCACATGAACCTAAAGCCGACGGGTACCATTTTATAGCCTCGGGTGTATATTATTGTTCTGTGACTTGCTAGAATTTTTGCAGTTCAATGTCGGTTGTCAAATATTGTACACAGATGAAAGAAAATGTAACCAATTGTTTTGAAGGAGGTTGACTTTAAACCTTATCATTGCCAAGGAAATTAGAATGCCTCATAAAATAAATACAACTTGACTTTATAATTACGTGTAAATGATTTGTTTTTAATCTCAAAAACACAATGACAGCAGTAGCAAGTTTTGGTTTTATTCAAAGAACAGCAGTTCAACTGCGTGCAGCTGTTTTTTTTCCTCCAGTGGTATCACAGTAGTTGTTTCCATGGCAACCACATTGTCACTATAAAAGTTTGGAAAAAGTACATTTCTGGAAGTATGATTCACAGATTGTAGAACAGTGGAGCTATTGTATTCTTATTTGGCACCAGAATTCTTCAAATAATTAAGAGAATCACATTACTACACACAGATTTACACATAGATGATCAAATGATGATATTCAAAATAAAAATATAACTTCAAATCCAAATGTCCTGTTTACTCCTTTTAAAGTGCCACAGGTGCAAACGTTCGTGGTCGATTAACAGTGACATTTCAACAACACAAATTTCTTCATAACATCTGAATACATTGAAATAACAAACCATGTTTGTCTCAGAAGTCACTTTTTGAGGCTTCAGTTAGGCACAAAGGTGGTCCAAAATTCCCAAATCAACATGAAGCAAATAATTTGTCCTTCAGCTTGATGCTAGATTGTGTCTCTAACCATCTCCAAATGAGGAAGATTGAGTTGTGGGTGGTTCAGATGGCCACGGGGTCTCTCCTGGTGAACAAACAGTCCCAAATAATGCCATCGCCTGTGGGATGATGACTTGACGGCAGGAGAACTCGAGTAAACCAGTGGCTGGAAAAAAAATAAGTAATTATACAAGTTATGAAAATTATGACTTATTTGAAAAGGCTTTAATTTGTTTTCCCAATAAAACAATTAAAATGGGAGAATTCAAAGTCAAAAATATTTTCAGAATAGTTGATCAAGCTCAAGATGGACTTGAGCTGAACTGACACACCATCTATCCATTTTCTGCACTGCTAATCCTCAGGAGGGTGGCGGGAGTGCTGGAGCCTATCCCAGGTATCTTCGGGCAGGGGGACATGGAGACATACAACCATTCACACGCTCATTCATCTTGGGACACTTTAGGGTCACCAATCAACTAGCCATGCATGTATTTGGAATGCATGCATAAACCGGTTAGCCCGGAAGAGACACGGGGAAAACATGCAAATTCCGCACAGGAAGGTCGGCAGCTGGATTTAAACCCGAAACCTCTGAAATGTGGGGCTGACGCTCTGATCACTCAGTTGCTTTGTCACCCAACTGACACACTAATAAATCATCCTAAAACAAGTATGCTGTTATTGCTTTGGCGCCATTTCGTAGCTTCTTACATTTCATTTTGCATTGAAAGGTTGTACAGTAGAACCCTGGGATACCCCATTCGTCCGTTCTGGGGTGGGGATGGCAAATTGAAATTGCAGGGGATAGAAACCAATGGTAATTAGGTAATGCATTCCAAACCACTTTGCAAGTTTTGTTTAAGTGGTTGTTTTTGCGTCTCCCTTTGGCACCACTGCAGCCCTCTGGACTCATTGTTAATGATACAGTACAGTACAAAAACACAGACTTGTATCACACTAACTTGCAAATTGTCAACATAGCAAAAAGATTTATTAACTGAATTAAGAAAGAAAAAGGCATTGTGGGAAATAATTCAGCCAATAGCATATTTGCATTTTCATAATGCTGTGATGCAGACAAGCATTTTATATAGCGTCGACCAATAGCAGTCAAGCAACTTAGAGACATAAGCCGTAATACACACTAAAAATGCAAAGTTTGATTTTTTTTAAGGTTTTTGCCACTCTAAATAATTTGTTATCTTAGTTGGAAGAATGGTGTACAAAGGGGCCTGGAAAAATATCTTGTTCCACGATAAAGTGAGAACTTCGTATGGCGGGGTCGCCATTGCCTAGGGGTCTGCTGTACTTACTCTTCAATAAACTGAAGAAAATCGACCAGACCCACCTGCCTGTCTCTACACCAAGCAACTGCTTCCAATTATCCATCTTCCCATGATGATAAGGGTTTCTGAACACCTGTAATCCAATCAGACATTTGTATGATTGTGTCTACTACTCAATGACTCTGCCCCCTTCCACACACCTTGCCCTGATCTTTCAGTCTTTTGCTTTCCTTCCGGTTGATGTGGCGCTCCACACTGGTCTCTCCTCGGCAGACGAGTGCGGCATGCCACAGGGTCAGGCCTCCCAGGGCGACTGCCACAGAGCTGCGGGAAAAGAAAATAGTCATTACATCACTTTATGTGACGAGGGTGTTCAATGCAGTCACCTGGTCAGCACCCAGAGGAAGATGACGCACTTGTGGGCAGTCGTCTCCGTGGACGTGTATGGCGGGAGAGGAGTCTGATAGTAACTCTGATGGACACATTTATCAGAATACGTCCTTACCCGTCATTATCATTTAAAGAAAAACAGAAACTGAATATGAATATAACCTAAGGTTTCGTCAAGCTTACCTCGACTGCATCGTAGGCCTCCAGGAAAAGGTCTCTGCTACTGACGCTGCAGTAAATGCAGCCCAGAGTCATGTAAAGGCAGAAGGAGAAGAAGTAGCGGTGGTTGAAGTGGCCCACGCAGTTGTTGAGCCAAGCTGGAAGCTAGTTAAGTTCCACACATTCATGACGATCATATATTTCAGTATTAAAGCCCCAGTGTGTAATATATGAATACTAGATGGAACTCTATTGTCTAATGCGAATGAAAACCAATGCCACAGAGGGGAGCATAGCAGCAAGTTGCCAGACTAACATGGCGGCGACCAAAGGTAGGGATTCTACTATGTAAAGGAAACACATTTTTTGACCTAGGAATTTTTAAATAAAAATTAACATTGGTATGATAGTTCAGGTATTTTTGTCTAGTAGCTAAATCAATGTTTTGTTTGGTTTTACTGAAAGAAGGTTTTTTTTGTACCACTACAAGGCACTTAATATTTCACACCGTCCCTCTAAACAAGATATATGATGATTATCCCAAGGATACGACAGTGATGGTCCATCTTTAGGATACAGCTGTAAGCAAAGGCAACATGAAATGATTAGAACTAGCAACAGGCAGTTAACAATAGTCCTACGTGAATTCACTTTATTTTGAAAATCATGGCATGTTAATCTTACGTGTTGCAGATGCTGCAGTGATGTGTCCTGGCTGGTTTTGGATTAATGCATTTCTTACAGATAGACACACAGGGAATATGGATATTGTCCTAAAAAAATCAGCAGAATGAAATTTATATTTCAACATTTATTCGTTAACTGTCGAGTGATAACTGTCACTAGTATAACTAGTCAGCATGCTAGTAGAAAAACAAGGGTGTCATACTTTCCTGTCATCCTTCCATACCAACTGCAAAGGCATGTCAGAGCACTAGTAGAAAAAAGGTGCACAAGTTGATATCTAAAAACTAGTACTACGACTGAATATGAATCTAAAACAATTTCTGAAAGCTACAAGTTATACCATGACTGCAAAGTTTTCGCCAGTGCTTAGTTTTGCCTGGATAGGAACAACTCATTGTAGAATATCACTAATAGTAAAGTGGTTTGAACTGTCAAATATTGGCCTTGTCCTGACTAGTATAACTAGTACACTGTTCAAAGGCGCACTAGCAAAAAAAAAAACAGAATTCCAACCTACTAATAGAATAATCAAGGTAAACTAGTTGACACCTGTAAACTAGTAGTGCCACTGAAACTAATGTTTTTTATGAAGCCAATAATCGAAATATATACACATTTTCTTCGTCCTTTCTAGTTTAACTAGCTCCATACCTACTGCTTTAGACACCTCTGAGTAGTAGTAGAACATTAGTTAATATCTATGAACCAGTACTACTACTTCTGAAGTAAACTAAACAATTTTACAACACCAATAGCAGTAGTAAGTTTGCTATTTGTCTTGACTAGAACTACTAGTTCCATCCTGCCATATTTACAGCTCTGAGCACTAGTAGAGTATTAGTTGATATATACAAATCAGTACTACCATTTTAACAACAGTCAAGTAGTGTCATTTTATAAAGCTACAATTAGTACAGCATTGCAAAGTTATCAGCTAGTGCTTTGTATTTTCCTGGATTGTAAAATATTGTTAGACTATTATTACTAGTAACAATAGATATGAAATTTGTCGTCAGTAGTAAGCCGACAAGTTTTTTTTTTTTAAATACAAATACATTTTGGAAAATTGACAAGGATAGTCAATCAAATTTGTACACTGGTTGACATGTTATTAGCGTGAGAGTAGTACTACTAGATGTCAACTAGTAGAAGGATGTGTTTTGTGGTATTTGTAGCATTCAAATGTCCGGAAGACTATCGTTTTAACCCGTTAGTAAAGTGTTACTGATCTTACAGGGTTCCTTGATCTGCTAGTGCTGCAAAATACTGAAGTGGAAACTACATCCTTAATAAGATAATCATGCTTCTAGTGGTAATAATTGATTTACTAATGAATACAACATGTGAGTAAGATATTAACAGGGTGTGTAAGGGTGCTTGAAATCCTTAAAATGCTTGAATTTTAATGTGTTTAAGGATTTAAAGGTGCTTGAATTCTGGGCGAAGTGCTTGTAAATGCTTGAAATTGTTGCCACATTTCTCAAAAAGTCTGTTTGAAAGGACGCTCACACTGCTGTCTAGTGGCTTTGCTCTGCCATTGCTTATCTTCTTCCCTCGTGATTTAAGGCAACTTGCTTTAGTTTTGGATGGCATTGTCCTAAAAAGCATCATCGCCCCTTACAGGTTGCATCCATAAGGACAAATGTGTGCTACACCTAAACACTATGAAACGTGTATTAGTGTAAGGATTACATATCAATTATGTATATTTATTATGCAAAAAATTAAAGTAGCGCTTCCCAGTGGTAAATTACAAATATCAGCTACATATTACCGTAATTTTCACCCAACACCTATATGAAAGGCAATTTGTCTCAAAAATAAATATATTCGCAATTTTCTGAAGTTCTAAAATTCATACAGTTTGTCTTGATGAATGCACATACAAGATTAAAAAATGCTTAAGTAAATTGTAGATAATCAATGGCTCTGCAAAATACACGATTAACACCATATTTCTTCTATTAATGGTACTGGAAAAATTGGAAATTTGTCTATGAAAGTCCTTAAAAAGTGCTTGAATTTGGCCCTGAAAAGGTATTCGAAGCTTGTACCAAGTTAATGCTCAAACTTGTTGACATATGCTCAAGTTTGTTAAACATAATGTCAGGTTACCCAATAAACCTTATTAAAATCCCATTATTATTATTTTGAAAATTATTTGAGGATTCTTAAAAAAAGAGGAGCACCTTGGGGGGATATCCTGGGGAAGTGGTGGTGGCTTTGTAGTAATGGAAGACCACCATGAGCAGGAGCCAGTGGCCGCAGCTCAGGTGCCATAAAATCCAAGGCGCCGCGTAGCTGTACAAGATCCTGGGGAGGACGTACAGGTACACGATGACCACCACCGAGGTAGTCAGAAGGACGACCAGCGTGACAAATACCTGCGCGGAGATGAGAAAGCACATGGGACCTCAAATCGTCCTTTTTGTTTTAAAAATGTAGTTTTCACATCACCTGTAGAGTTTGTAGGTGTTTTATGATCACGGTAAATGAGTGCTATTCACATTTTCATATCTTAACATCAAAATGATAAGGATGATGGTGTTGAGCAACAATTCTATCAAAATCGGTAGGCACGGCAGCAGACAGGAGAACCTTCAGAGGGTCATCAACATAGCCCAAAAAAATCATCAGCTGCCTCCTGCCGAGTCCGGAGGACATTGCCGGTTTGCAGTAACACAGCAGGGAAGAGTTGAATAGCCTAATAGTATACATTTTCATGATATTCTTATATTTAGTGATGGGATATTTGAGTTTTCGCCATAATCAGACATATTAAAACAATCTGTAAGATATCAAGTCAAGTCATGTTTATTTGTATAGCCCTTAATCACAAAGAGTATCAAGGGGCTGCACAGATCACAGACCATTGCAAACTATTATTACAAACTATTATGACACCATCCCCTCATCCAAAACCCACATGAGGGCAAGTTGAACAAATACTTGAAAAATAGCGGTAAACATGGTCATAACAATCTAGTACACAGACTATAATTCATGTTTATTTTTGTTTATTGCGAGGAATATAGGATTAGGTTATCTTTGAAAAATAAGAAGAGTCAACACCCAAATTATTTATCTTTGGATTTGATATATATGTTATTTTTTGTACTTTGTTGTTAATCATTTGCAACTCTTTAAAGGCTGTAAAATATACTCTTATTATATGTTAGGCAAGCATTATGAAATAAAATTGTGCACCTAAATCTGTGTTGTTGTTTTTTTAATTTCATGTATTATTGACTAACCACATGTTGCGTAACGATGCAAACTACGGCCCAGGGGCCCCTTTGTGGCCCACGTACCATTTTCAACGGCTCTCGGCTTATAGAAAAAATACATATTTGCTTCTTTACAAAAAGGTGTTTCCTGAAATAACTACTCTTAACAATAGTGAAAGTATAGATTGTTACTGTGTTTTCTGTTCAAACAAACGCACTAAAAACACGTATTGATTTTTGTGTGATTGAAAACTTTAAATCTTCATATATATTTTATTTTTTTCTGCATGTGGCTTCCATAGAAAAGGTTTCATCACCTTATCAATAAAGAAAAATATCAACTTTTTATTAAAGGACAGTGTGTAAGTTCCAATTTATCTTTAAAAAAATGTTATATTATTAGAATGTCTTACAGAGCAATCAAATTTAGATGGGTTTTATTCTGCTAAATTTGAGACGGTTCATGATTCATGGATCCCTTAACCGTTTGGGTTGTCGGGGCACCACTTCCTGTTGTATGTCTTGGGCAAGTACAGCCTGGCGGCGCCAATCCCTCTCCAGGCCGTTTTTTGGGTAAGGGGTTGCTCCCCCACAGTACAACAACACAAAATGTTTTTATCAATCAGTGTTTTTTCCTTACCACTCCAAACCAACGAGTCACATTGTCCACGATCCAGTACACAGGTTCGAAAGCGGCGTCCAGCATGGTGTCCGAGTTGCAGAGGCTGTTGAAGTAAAGCGATTTGAGCAGCAGCTTGCAGTATCTCCACAGCTTCCCGAGCCTGCCGTCTCCTCTTCCTCGTCCCCACGTCTTTGCACGGTGCAATCGGCACCATCCCAGTGCCAGTCGCATGGCCCGGGACAGATGCCACATCCAGCTGGTGCCCACGCGCATGCCACCAGCACCTCTTCGCCCACACACCCTGCCCTCCAAACAAACACAAACACACAAACACACACACCATGTGTTAGAAAGGCAGGCGGCGTAGAAAAGCAGCTCCTCGTAGTAAAGCTGGACTACAAGTGACTTCTCCATGGTGGCCACGGGAAGACGAATGAAGATCTCTGACCTGTGACAGCAAACTATAGCCTGGCAAAGATGATTAAGACTTCCATTCAGACAAATAAACTTAATAATTCAAAGGGTCATAAGTAGTGCACAAATGGAGAGTGATAACCCGATATGAGGGAAACACAAAAGGGGGTGAAGGTCTCAAGGAGGAAAATGGGGGCTACCTGATCCTGGTCATATGAGGAGAGGGAGTATTGATTACAATAGATAAGACTTCTTTTGTATTATTTTGCTAGACCAAGGAAAGTGGCAGCTACTTGAAGATACCTCATAATAATTGAATATAATAGAAGCTGGAGAAATTCATACTAATATTTAATTTCCTGTCTTTATTGAATTATAAGTACATCCGCTATGTTTATCCTAACCTACACTGAAAAAACGGTGTTTTGTTTTTGGATCGATTTTACGAATCGTCGTTTGAATTAAACGTTCCTTTCGAATCCTGCAATGATTGACGTGTTAGCTACATGCTAGCTACATGCATGCATCGCTGCATTTTGAAAAGATTGAGTCCCTGCAAAAAAAAAACAAAGCTAAATGTTAACGTGCATTACCTGGTCAGATGAAACGTGTGGACATTTGGAAAAAAAGACGAGTTTACGGTCACGTCATGTTCTAGAGATGTCAAAACGTCAAATTTTACATCAGCACCAAAAAGTGGAAGATAACCGGAGTGCTCAAAGATCGTAAATGAGTAGATAGACCACTCTGTGACGAGGAAAGACCTTCCGTTTTTAGATTTGTATAATAATATAAAGCTGAAATTGAATAACTTTCATTTTTAATTTAAAGAAAACTGTATGTTCTTTTTATTGTAGTCATTTTTTTATTAGCTGTCGGAAATTCAAGTAGATACATCGTAATACATCTGTATTTATGCTGGTCTTTGTTGGCGTGTGTTGTCATGCATTTTGGGAAATGAAGTTTGTTATGGCGAATGTTAAAGCCTATTCATGCTTGTCGGGATAGTACAGAACACAGCATGGTGCCAAGTTACATTTATAAGCGTTTAAATTGGATAAATATATGTGACTTTTATTTTTTATTTCCCAAAAAAAAAAGAGACATGTCCTATAACCAGGAAGTACAGGGTGTCATGTGATCACAAAGATGGCTTCCGTGATGTGGTAAACGCTTTTTTATTGACCTAAAAATTGAAATATGGTTCTTTTCCCCCCGTTCAAAGTTTTTTTTTCACTGACAATATAGTTTCGCATTTTATGTACCCGCTTTGGTGTTATTTTAAATGTAAATTGTGCTCTTTTTACAATTTCATTCCAAATGTGACGTCAAGATTTTCTGCACAAGCAATATACTTCGAAGGAGTTTTTGAGGGTTTATGATAAAATGCATCCGATATTTAATTGTGGGATGTCTGTTTTTCTTGCACTTGACATAATCGGACATGATGTGTCAGTAATTTTGGTTTAGGAACTAAAATGTAATAGGAATTTGATAAAGCACAATACAAACATCAAAATACTAAATTCTTCTCTATTTCTAAGAATTAAATAGACTTATTTTGCATGACTTTCATTGTTGAATTATGTGTACAATACTGTACATAATATATGTATGTCTGCAATCATGATTCATATTCATAACTTGCTCTCTTATCTCTCATTCAGGCGTTCCCGGTGGCGCAACTATGAGGCTGAGCTGCAAAAAGCTCGTTTGGAAGTTACGCCACTTGAATTTTTAGACTACCACCCCCTAAAACCCATTTTGGTAAGGAAGTCGGGAGCAAAGTATAGTACAGTATTTCCCCGGGATAAGACATTAATACGTACTAAGGAGGTGATTGCAAAGTGATATTATAACTTTCTCGTTTCTGTCAACAGGTGACTGACGGCAAAGTTCGTCGTGGAACTCGCAAAGGCAGCACTTCATCCTCATCCTCCTCATCTTCCTTAGCAGCTTCAGACCCTCTTAGTTCCATGTTGGACGGAACCGATCCGCTTTCAATGTTTGCAGCTGAGACCCCATCTAAAATCTCCTTTGCCGGAGTCAGTTCATGATACTTACTAACTTGTTGCTTTTATGAAATATTTTTCTTAATAGTGATTTAATTTCATGAGAACCAAACAAGATTTTGCATGCATAACAGTTATCTAAGGCTTGAAAAATAGTTTGAAAATATATAGATCTTGTTTTTTTTTGCTCCCAGGACTCAAAGAGGAAGGGGGAAAAGGAGGACCAGTCAGTGGGGGACGATTTTGAATCCTGGACGATGAAAAAAGGCGAGATCCTTGCGAGGTTCACAACGACTGAAAAACTGTCAATCGTGAGTTTTTGTAACGGTAATGTCGGAGGAATGGCCAAAAAGTAAAACATTTGTTTGCTCTTTTAGAATCTGTGCATGGGCTTGGACAAAGGTAAGAAGTGTGTACTTGAATTACCAACCAAATTGATTGTAAAAATAATAAATCTGAAAGTGACTCTGTAAATACATTTTCTACATATTTTTTTCGTAGATGTTTATCAGTCAACATTTAGGTAACTAATTAAAAGAGACTGTGTGTGGTGTCCTAGCAGGAAATTCCCAGAATATTGCCTCATCTGCAGTCTCTGAAAAGGTTCGCACTCGTCTGGAGGAACTTGATGATCTAGAAGAGGTAATTTTTTGCTTCAAATGTATTTAATCGTCCCGGGGGTCTACTGTATCTTAATATTTGAATGCACAATTTCCAAATTATTTGACTTTTTTCCATAATATGTCTATGAAATCCCGCTTTTCAGGGTTCCCAGCGAGAGCTGCTCAATCTATCCCAGCAGGAGTATGCTAACCGCATAGCTGAGCTAAACCAGTCCCTGAAAGAGGCCTGGGCCTCAGACCAGAAGGTCAAAGCACTGAAGATAGTCATCCAGGTTAAGTACTTGTTACACATTTGCGTGATATAAAGTGAAATTTGAGAAAATTAATAACAATGAAATGACTTTGGGTATTTCGGTTTGTCTTTGTCATAGTGCTCCAAACTTCTTTCTGACACATCCGTAATACAGTTTTACCCCAGCAAATTTGTCCTCATCACTGACATACTTGACACTTTTGGTAAGAAATCTTGTCGTCCTTTCATCACATGTGACCTAATTAGCTCTTGGCTATCTGTCCAAATATTTTTTTTTAAATTTAATGTTAAGTTTATTTAAGTTACATTTATTTGTATAACCCTTAATGACAAAATTTCTCAAAGGACTGCACAGGTTACAATCACACCATCCCCTGATCTGAAACCAACATGCGGGCAAGGAAAATCTTAAAACCTAAGCATGAGGAAAATAAGAAACCTTGAGAAGGGGCCTTACAAGTTGCAATATTTTTTTTCAAATTAACCTTATCCTGAAAGGCGCTTGAAAATATAATGTATTATTTTTACGTTAATGTTTGCTTTTTTTAAATTCCGTTTATTTTTAATTTTGGTTTTATGAAAAGTGTTTTACGTTTTTTTTTTTACATTTTATTCTTTATCTTATTTTTCTAAAGAACAACTTAAGTTTTTTTTTTTGACTTGTATTGATTTTGATTTTTTTGATGATTTTTTTTAAGTAATAGCTCATCATTTTTGTTTTATAGTAATAAAATGAAAAGTAATTTTGATTTGTCTTGACTTCACGGCTAACGGATCCATTAACCACCACGGTTATAACCAATATTTTTGGGGGAGTAGGGGTTTGCTCTCCTACAGGAAACAGACAGTATCGGTTTCTAATGTCATTTTTATTGTACATTCTTTTGGATCTAAATTGATTATTTTCAATTTCATTTTTTTAAAGTAAATTTAGATTTTTACTTACTTATTTCAATTTAATTGTGGTTTTTACATATTTGATTTCATATATACATTTCTTGCATAGGCCAACTTGTGTATGACCGAATTTGGACCATGTGTTCGGACCCAAGACCTTTACCAGGTACTGATTTCATATTCACTGGTTTTTGATACTAATAAACAACTGTATAAAAAGGTGGTTTGGATACAACTTTTTTGACAGACTCATTCACGGTGGACGACGTCAACGACACGGCAAAGGAGACATGCCTCAACTGGTTCTTCAAGATCGCTTCCATTAGAGAACTCTTACCCCGGCTGTATCCCACAAATTTGTAGTGCTACTATTAAAGCTGGCTGTTATGCAGTTTGCATCTTTAACTAAATTTCACCAGCTACGTTGAAGCCTCCATCTTGAAGTGTAATCGCTTCTTGAACAAATTGTGAGTAGCTCTTATATTCTTTAAACCATCGGTTCTCAACTGGTATAACTCAAGGACCTACAATTGTACCCTAACGACAAGCCGCTACCCAAATCAAGAAAATTCATCCAATGAAAGAATTTCGCCTTTGAAAACAGACATAGTAGAATATATTCACCTTTTTTTCCGTCCAGCAAAACCAAAACGACTTCAAGTACAATAAATACATACTCTCATATAAGCCTACATCACATTTAAGCGACCCTTTAAAACTGTTTTAAAATTGCCACTTACTTAATGTTGATAAAGTGTGTACCTAAACATCGATAATTACTTAATTATTGGGATAATAAAGATGATTACACTGGTAAAAAGCTTAAAATATAACATTTATTCCCAGCAGCGCTTCAATGGCAGACACTCTTACTCTTTTCTTCTTCGACACGATCATTGTTCTCACTGTTTTCCACTTTTCCCTTCCATTTATCACTCATGTTCTTGGGACCCAGTATGATGGGCAGAAAAAAGGAAATAAAACAGACAAAAGCACAATAAAATGAAGTTTGTCTCCTCTTAAATGCAGCAATTGATTGAACGGATGGAAGAGATCAAGCAGCGCAATATTGCAATCTACTGTTAAGGAGTGTAATTGACCCCCCCGTTCTTATTCTTAGCATTATTTCGCATAGGCAAGGGCCTGCGACCCACTGAAAACGGGTCCGCGACACACTTTTAGGTCCTGACCGACCAGTTGAGAAACACTGCTCTAAATTGTTCAAATCTGATTCTGTAACTCCGCCTACCCCTTGCAGCGGCATTCAGGAGACACTCCCCAGACTGACCGCCATGATCAGAGGGATCGGAGACCCTTTGGTGGCGGCTTACACCCGAGCATACCTCTGCAGGGTAATTGGGCATCTCTGAATCCTCACAACACTCCTAAGAAATTCTACCAATTGTGGTTCCTTTGCCTAGGTAAGCATGGAGGTGTCTCCCAGCTCGAAGGACGTCCTGAAGCGCAACTTTTTTGACCTGCTCGGAACCTTCCGACAGCTTAGCGGAGAGAGCATTCGCAGCCAGCTGCTGGAGCAGAGGGTGGAGATGCCCGAGTACCTGACTCTCTATTCGCCTGCTATCAACTGGATCTTGCAGTGTAGTGCTTACAGAGCATCCGAGGTGTGCCTGGAGACTCTATTTTGAATGCACAAGAATTTAGTTGACGACTATTTACTGTTAATTGCCAATTGCTGTTGGTTAGCAGGGTTTGGAAATGTGTTACACCCGTCTTTCTGATTTGTTGAGAAAAAAAGAATAGTTTGGAACAAAATAATAATTACAATTGTTTATCTATTTTTTTAATTTATGTTACTTTGAATCTTCCATTTAATATTATATATGTTTTTATTTATTTTGATTTCATTTTTATTCTAACTTTCTTTTCCATTTATTTTTTTTAATTTCTTTATCTTTTCTTTTTTATCTCATACCTCGAATCATTCGTTATTACTGGTTAATTTTGATGTTTAATTTAATTTAATTTTTAATTTGAATTTAGTTTTATATTCTATCTTGATATACCTGTATTTTTTAATTTTGAAATATTTGTTATTACTAATTAATTTTTATTTTTGATTAAATATTTTGTTAGTTTTAATTTCATTTTTATTCTATATATTTTGCTAATTTTAATTTAAATTTTATCCTATATATTTTTTATATACCTTAATTCTTGTGTTTTAATTATTTTCTATTATTAGTGATGTTGTCATTTGATTTATTGATTTTTTTCATTTGATTTTTATTTTATTGAGGTGTAATAGTATTTTATTTTTAATTATTTAATTTTATGTTATTTGATTGTATTTGTTATTTTCTGTTGTTATTGAAATATTTTATAAGTTTTGATTGATTGTGTTTATTTTCCTTTTTTTACATTTATGTTTGTAGCTCATGCATCTCTAACTAGCTATTGTGGTCAAAGAAAAAACAAAATAGCCTAAATTCTTGCCTTAAGAATTTTTTATTATCTTTTTATGATGCTCCACTTCCAGTGTTCAAAATCTGTGCGTTTCCATTCCAGGGTCTTCTAACTGAAATAATGGAAAGATGCAGAAAGCTGAGTAATAAGTGAGTATTAAAACTCAATCAAAGCCAGCCAGCCTGGTTAAAACAGATGTTTCATGTCTAGAGCTGTCAATAGCACCAAAATGAGTCCAAATTTTTGTCTGACTATCACGTCCCACAGTGCCCTCCTGTTGAATTCAGTGATGAGGGCATTTAAGCCCGAGTTTGTGGCCACCAGAGCTTCTGATTTCATCGTCATAATAAAAGAGTGCGATGAGGCCGGTTTCCCCAAGGTGAGTGCAGATAAATTGTGGATTTATATAGGAATGATGCATTTGTTTGACCTCTTTCTCTGTTGTGTTCTCTTCAGCATTTGTTATTTGGGTCCCTCGGTCGCTGTCTCGCCTTCGCGGACCCACCAGAATCCGAGCGGCTGACCATTCTCAACGAAGCATGGAAGGTCATCACCAAAGTCCGGAGTCCTCGGGTAAAGGTGGCCCGATGCAGTTTTGGTTCTTAATTAAGTAGACGCCCAGGATACGGTGACCCGTCATGGGACGTTTTCAATTTGCAGTGTGGAACAGGTTGTTTTTCCCCACGAAATGACATCAGCAACTTAATTCGCATGACCAAAAACATCCATCCATTATCTGCACCGCTTATCCTCAGTATGGTCGCGAGGATGCTGGAGCCCATCCCAGCTATCTTCGGGCAGGGGACACCCTAAACCGGTTGCCAGCCAGTCGCAGGTCACACAGGGACATACAACTCACTCGCTCATTTACACCTAGGGACATTTCGGACCGGCCAATTAACCTGACATGCATGTTTTTGGAATGTGGGAGGAAACCCAGGCAAGCACGGGAGAACATGCAAACTCCACACAGGAGGTTCGATCTCATAACCTCAGAACTGTGCCGCACACGCGCCAACCACTGTGCTGCCGTGCTGCCCGACCAAAAACATATGTGATTAAAACTTTGCGTTGTCCATGTGTATTTCGAGTTATGTCGCTAAGATGCCTGTCTATTGGTCGATGTCATGTAAAACGCTGGTCTGCTATTAGTTTGTGTCTCGGCATTATGCAAAAGTGGATATGCAATTGGCTGGACTATTTCCCACAATGCCTTTCTGATATTCTTTATCCAATTCAGAATCTCGTGTGTTTTGTAAAGACTTACCCAGTTGTCCATACAACACTATTTTTTTGTATTTTAATTAACCCATATGGATACCATGGTCTGCGGTGTTGCTAAAGGAGGAGGGAAAAAAACATGATAACCATGAAAATGAAATTCCATTATCAAGAAATACGAAGAAGGCAAATGAATGGTTACCCTCGCGTAGTTGCAACCAATCGACAATCGGGGCTATTATAAAAAAGTAAGGAGGAGATTAAAGAAAGGAAACGTTCTAAGGCAGGGGTCTCCAACCTTTTAAAGCTGAGAAGCTACTTTTTGTTTCTAATTAACACAAAGGGCACCCAGTTTGATGAGTATTTCTAAAATATTTACAATGTTGTTACTGTGTTATTATCAGGTCAATTTTAGAAGAATGGTTAAATAGACTCAGTCAACCACAAAAAAAAAACGTTTTCTTAGAAAATCACAATGACCGTGCACTTGTGTACTATTTTTAGAACAGGTGGGCTAGCACCTTAACTCTCCTCAGGGGGCATTGGGGACCCGTTCTTAGGTAATAACAATCCTCACAAGTTGGAACGTTTAAAATATTTGTTAGTTTGATTAAAACTCCCCCTCTACACTCCCCCATGCACCCACCCAATACTCCACTGTACCAGGTTAAATCCGGTCACCTAAAGTTAATACATTATTTCCTTTTTATGTATTAATTTCTGATGTCTTTTAATGATATGCACTTATTGTATATTAAGCATAAGAAGTCCTTACTATATACCTGTACTTTTAATGTTTTTACCCGGGGATTCATCCTCCCGCTATATGGCAATTTCATTTGTGTTTCATGTCATATCCGGGGGGGTCTACTCTATGTGACCACACAGGATTACATCAGTTGCGCAGAGATCTGGGTTGAGTTCACGTGCCGGAATTTCACCGTAAGTAAACGGGTCCCTCCTTGAGAAAACCAAATCAGTACGAGAATGTTTCTAAGTCTTCTTCCTTTCCAGAAACGTGAGGTGAACACAGTTCTTGCCGACATCATCAAACACATGACTCCCGACCGGGCCTTTGAGGAGGCCTATGCTCAGGTTATTTTACTTTTATTTTTCAAGAATTAGCTCTCCTCTTCCAACTGCTCTCCACTGATTGTTTTTGTTATTTTCCACTTAGCTGCAGTCTGTGATCAGAAAAGTCCTCTCCCACTTCCCTGACTTCTCAGTCCTCTTCTCAATGGTGAGAACCCAACGGCAACAAGGAAAAGTGTAGACATTTTTACAATATTTATTTGTGGGATTTAATTTGCAGTGAAATAGAAGAAGTTCAAAGTTATGACTGTTCCAATGCATATTATACATTTGTGTAATGTCTGTTAAACATACTGTGTGTGCGTGTACACACATATATATAAATTAAATAGGCATCAATATTATTTTCTTACACAATTGTAGATTATACAAACTCTTATAATAGGTATGTATTGGGTGTAATATACTTATGTACAGTTTAAAGATATTATGTATAACAACAAGTATATGTTCTTAAAAAGTCAATTATGTGTTCATATAATGTACATTGTAGTCAAATATACATTCAATTACTTATTTTGCAATCACGTTTGGAGTCAAGTAGCACGTTAGCAGCCGTGACTATACTAGCAACAATATGGGTTCAGTCAAGTATGTATAAGACAATTTCAACTACAGTACACAGTCAAAGTGTCACACCAACAGACCCCGTTTTGGCTATAAATCGCTAATTAATCCTTTATTTGGAAGCTCATTAAACATGTTCATTGTTGAGACACTTCCTGATGTAAAGCTGCAAAATAATTTCAAAACACCTCATGTGCAGTCCCTTCTCAAGGTTTCTTCATTTTCCTCATGCTGAGGTTTTAGAGTTTTTCCTTGCCGTCATGTAGTTTTTAGATCTAGGGATGGTGTAATAATAGTCTGTAGTTTGCAATATTCTGTGGTCTGTGCAGCCCTCAGAGACTCCTTGTGATTAAGGGCGTCACAAATAAACATGACTTGACATGACATATAAAGTAAGTAAACCTTACAGTATATCTTCATAAAGAAGGGTTTATAACAACGAAGTAAGTACTGTAGTCACTTTTTATTGCTGTTATTGGGGAACAGAACCGCTATACGTGCCAATCAGCGAAGTAGACCCCTGTCCCCCATTATTAACATATGCTGTGCCAGCCCCCACTTTCAGCAATGGGCAACCAGGGATAATGGATTGTGGCTGCCCTTATGCTCATCAGAACGGAAATAAGAGAAGCCACGCATGACACATTTTTGTTCATGCGTGGCGCTATCGGCCCTGCTCCCAGCAATACCTGATTGGGGATAACGGATCTTGGTCAAAACATTGTGGCTTATTTTGGCAGCCAACAATGGCAAGCTTCACTGTGGCTCAAAATGAAGAAAAAATGCTCTCAGCAATAGTCAACTGCGAATAATAGATCGCGGCCACAATGATGCATTTCATTTTAGGGGGGCCAGAACAGCACGCCTCCTATCAAAAGTGCTTTTTGCTGGTCCCCGCTCGCACCAAAATAGGATTGGGGATAATGGATCCCAGATGGACGACCACAGTTCATTTTAGGCTGAAATATTGTTTAAAATGATCTTCCAGTCCCAACTAATGTGCGCTCTCCCAGTCCCGCCTCGCATCATCATGCAATCTGGGGTAATGGATCATGGGCCTGTTTTCAAGTGCATTTCCTTAAAAGCAAAAAAGGACTCCTAGTCCGACAAAAGTGAGGTCTGCCGGTCCCCGCTTGCATCCATTTGTGATCGATGTACTAATGTTCACTTCTTTAATTCATTATATTCTTGCCGCGGTGAACCAGAGTAGCTAGGGATTACAGTATTTCTACAAATTTATGTAATCATAATTCTAGAATCTCAGTTCTTCAATTTTTGTCGTCCAGGAACGTTTCCTCCCATTTCTGGACATGTTTCAAAAGGACAGCGTGAGGGTGGAAGTGTGCACTTCCATCATGGATGTCTTCATCAGGTAAGATTCCCTTTTACTGTGGATATTTAAACATGTGTACTGTAAATGTGAGAGTGGCTTAACTTGCAGATGCCAGCTGGAGCCGACCAGAGACCCCGTCATCCTTAACGCTATGATGCACATCTGCAAATCGATGCACGATTCTGTCAAGTGAGACAAATACTTTGACTAATAAATGTGTGGAGAGACGGGAGATTTTAAAAAAAATATCTTGCATGTTTTTCAGTGCTCTCACTTTGGAGGATGAAAAAAGATCATTGTCCTTGCTCATTATCGGCTTTATGCGCGTGGTAAAGCTATTTTTGTTTTTTGCCTCTTGTGAATCAAGTTGATTAACTGCAAAGCCTTCATCAATTCGACTGTTCAGGTTTCCTTCGGCCGTGACTTTGAGCAGCAGTTGAACTTTTGCGTGGAAGCCAGGGCCTCTTTCTGTAACCTGGAGCCTGTTCTGGTGCACCTCATTCACGTCAGTATCAATTTCCTATTTGGGAATGTGTGCCATTTTAACACAATAATCTGGAAAGACATTTAAAGCATTATTTCTATTTTAAAAAGTAAAACTCATAATCTAGATTTACCAAAAAGTGACATATTTTCATTTGGGACGTTCAATACCAATGACCAATTCTTTCAGGACTTACTGATACTGTTCTGATACATTAAGTACGAATAAATGACACACCCATCCCTAGTTACAATTCATCAATTTCAAGAGTATAGCATGAGTTATACATAAATTATTGGGTTATTTGATAAAGTTATAACAAAATATGGATGGGTATCAATACCAGGTATCTAAACTAATATGAGCCTTATTTTAAAGGCACTATGTGTGATATTTGACCACTAGAGGCCGACGTATTCTGTTGTGCAACCAAAAAGGAGTATTTCAAAGCACAAGGAAGAATACAAACAATGGAGACTCAAAGTGACCCAGACGCTCCATTTTTCTCTGAGGTCTTTGACCAGCCTTTCGCGAGTTTTTTTCAGTTTTTTTCGGGGATACCCGTAGCAGTAAGATGGTGGACGATTATGTCAGGTCTCTCCGGGTGTGATTCATGTTTTGCTAAAGAAATGCAAAATTTTCAATCTACAAGTATTTTTAAAAATGCACATTTGTATGATAGTTCATGTATTTTATTTAAAATCAATATTCATATTTAAGGATTGTTTTTACCACTAAATGATACACACTGTCCCTTGAAAGGAACCAGTACAGACATTCCCCTACCTAAGACAATTCGAGTTACGAAAAACGGTAGATACGAACATTTTTTTAGGATGTCGAAAAATACTTGGACACTGCTGTTAGATTTTGTATTGTGTGCACCTTTTTCCGAGTACAGGACAGTACTGTAGTGCTTCTTTCCTCCGCTACCAAGGTGTGGCGCTGTGAGAGCTCACCCAGCATCCACCCGAAGAAGAAAACCGCTTCCTTTTCCTAGTTCGTGTTTATACATACTGTATTGTATCTCCAGCTCGCTAAGAACTTTGACATTTTTATTGTTTAATATCTCGTGCATCCATTCAATATGGTTAGTGTAAAGAAGAGTCAAGCCGTTTCTTTTGAAATGAACATGGAATTAGAAAGATTGATGCGGTTGAGAAAATGATTGGATCGCTTTTTTCTGTCACTTTTTAACACGGAGGAGGAAGTCACTTAACTTTTGAAGCTCATCTCCCAAAAGTAAGTTGAACTCAACTTATCTTTATAGAGCATTTTATTTTATTAAATGTTTATTTTCTAGAACAAAAACAATACATGTTATTATACAAGCCTTAAACATACTTATATAAACCTTAAACATTCAAAATATAGCACCAAAGCAACTTAAGAACAAATTGAACTTACGTACGATTGTCCGGGACATATCTCGCTTGTAAGTAGGGCAGCGTCTGTACTCAAGACACATGTCATATTATGCCCTCTAGTGGCCAATTTGTATCCAGGAAGTCGAAATGAGAGAAATGACATGCCATTGATTCAACGCATTTTTTGTTGAGTATCTGTATCTGCCTGGAAATTAACATAGAAGATGACCCTCACTTTTACATTTTGTGTTGTCACGTTCAGACTGTGAATCAACTGGCGATGGAAACCAGGAGAGTGATGAAAGGCAACCACTCTCGTAAAACGGCCGCATTCGTCCGGGTGAGTTTGCTATCGTTATTATTTGAGCGGTACTCGGTTCGTACCACTCGATGGATCCTTTTCTCTCCTTGTCCCCAAGGCGTGCGCCGCTTACAGTTTCATCACCATCCCGTCGCTCAGCAGCATCTTCAGTCGTCTGGATCTTTACCTGCTGTCTGCTCAGGTGGCGTTGGCCAATCAGTGTTTATCGCAGGGTGAGAAGCCGTTTTTAGTTCCGTTATCGAGCTTTAAAGCACCAGTCTGCGTTATATAGGGAGCCCTAGTGCTGTAAAATTACATTCATTTGATACAAATATAGGCAAAAAACATGCACTAGCCATCATCTCGTAGTTCGGAAGCCCAAATGATAGTTTTGTGAAGGAAACTTGTCTCGGTGGTGCTTTTAGCACTCGACGGCACCTTGTTTTTCACAACTGAGCCCTGCATGTAATGGTTGCCAAATCCCATGATTCAGGATTTCTTTCCTGTGTTTTTTTTTCTCTAGCCACCCTTGTTTTCTAGCCATCCTTGTTAGCCACATAGCTTGCAATTGTCATTGTCAGTTCCTCCTGCTTCTACAGCTAGGCCCTGCCTGGATGCAGAGTCCTGTAATTCAAGCACCTTCCCCTTTTTCCCCATCGTTTCCTTCTCCAACTGATAATGTCAGTGACTTTGCTGCAGGCTATGGTTTGCAATTGCGACTGTTAGCTTCTCCTGCCCCGCATGGTCCTTGAGTCCCGTGATTCAAGCATATTCCCCTTTTTTCCACTGTTTCCTTCTCTAACAACTCATGTTAGCAATTTGGCATCAGGCGATGGCTTGCTGCCACTGTCATCCTTAGCTACACCTGCTTCAACAGCTGGGCCCTGCATAGTCGCTGAGTTCAGTGATTTAGTCATCTTTTTTTCACTGTTTCCTACTCTAACCACGTATGATAGACAATTGGCTTCATTCTTTGGCTCGCTGCTATTGTCATTGTTAGATTTTCTTGCTTCAACAACTGGGCCTGGCATAATCGCCTAGTTCTGTGATTTCTTTTTTGTACGGTTTTCTTCTCTAGCCACTAATGGTAGTCACTTGAGTATGGCTTAACGCAGTTGATCCTGGTAGCTACTTCTGATTTGTCCTTCTGTGCCAGTTAAGTAAGTGGACGTCAAGTCATGTGATTCAGGGTTTCGGTGCCTGACAAATTCTGCTATGCTATTGCAATCTTTTACCTGCGTTTTAGTAGCTTCTCATACTAGCCGCTAAAGTTACCCACTTACATTAGTTAGTAGGCTTCCAAATGTTGCTAAGTGCTATCCTTTGGGCTTCCATAGTGTTTCTTCAGTGTCTCCAATGCACACGCTCAAGTTTCATTCTAAGCTACAACGATCTCTAGTGTTGAATTTTTTTTTATTTTATTATTTTTTTTTTTTACACCATGTCACTTTAACATCTATGTCATTGTGCAGCGGATGCCTTTTTAAAAGCAGCGGTAAGCATTCTTCCAGAGGTTCCACGCTCCATAAGCGTTGAAGGGAAAATTCGCTCCTCTGAGAGTTTCCTTCTCGACTTCATCAACAACTTCTTGGCGACGCTTCTGGTTGTCCCAGTAAGCACGTTTTTTTATTTTATTTTATTTTTTTAAAGAAACTTGTGAAGAAATTTTGAAACACTCACAGGTACATTTGATTGTGTGTAAGAGCCACATGTTCTAAATATATAGTTTTAAAAACATTTTAGGATCTACTTTTACAAATTTAGAACTGAAGTTATACATTTGCCACAATATAAAGTCAGTTTTTTCCGTAAATTTAAAAGAAGAAATTTACAAGGGAAAATGAATCACTTTGTTGTTAATTTCTGTATTTTATTTTCCACATCAGTTTGCCACTTTTTATGCATTTGATAAATGTATTATGACATATTTCCCAGAAGTACATAAGTTTTTTTTTATTATTATTAACCATTATCTTTAATGGAAAAATAACAGATTTCTTGTAAATTTGTCCGGTATTTTTTTCACAAATGCCACATTCTCTTAAATTTAGGGGTTTCTTGCAAATTTACTTATTTTATAAAATGCCAAATTGTATGTCTTGTTAATATCAGAAATGAGTGGGCTTGTATTCTTTCAAATATATCCACTTTATTAGGCGGCACATTTTCCAATTTCTTCTTAACACATTCTCCACTTTCTCATAAATGTTGAAGTTTTCTCCTTTTTTGCCACTTTTAAACGTATTAAAAACGTGGTTTTATTTCTTAAAAAATATGATTATCCTGTGGGAAAAAGTCAAGTCAAGTCATTTTTATTTGTATAGCCCTTAATCACAATAAGTCTCTAAGGGCTTCACAGATTAGTATACTATGTTACACAGACTATTCTTCAGTAGGTTATTATTCATAAGCAATGGAGTAGAAGTGAGTTTTAAAAACAATAATGATAAATCATAGTCGCAATACACCGTTGTGTTTAACTCTGTAACATAATGGTAACCACTTCATCAAAGAAGAGTATTTTTGTTGTAATAATTATCTATTGTCAGTGTCTGAAATAACGTCTGTCCGGATGCCCGGGGCGTGCATCTTTTACGTCGGGCATACAACTTACCAAACGTCTCCGCCTGGGTGGCCGACAACCTTTTCAAGGGGGGAAAAACCCAAAAGATTTAGTTTTTTTTTCAAATAAAACGTTTACTTTATTCAGAAGTCTGCATCAAATAACTTTCCCGAACGTTATAATGTCGTGCATTTGCATATCATTTTCCAAAGTAGACAGAGAGCACAAGAAAAATGGATAAGTGTTGAGGAATCAAGGCAAAACCGCAGCACCAGAAGAAAGGTTCAAAATAAGCTAACAAAATTTATGACTCTACAAAACATAAACGTACATTAAAAGCATCATGGAAAGAGGAGTTCACGTGGCTTGTAGCAGCAGACGACGCAACGCAAACATTGCATGAATGAAGATGAGTAAATACAGGTACAGACTGATGGCAGATGGAAAACAGCAATGTCATATACATGCAATGAATGTGATAAGTAGATTTATAATAAACCTAATTTTAAGTGTTGTTGTGTTATAAGTTCTGATTATGAATCCTTAATACTTTGCAACATTTTTTTTTCTTTGCAATTAGTTGTCTTATTGGGTTTCAAGTTGGGAAAAATGGGACTGGCAACTTTATGGCTGGGCAGGCAACTTTTCAGAGTTGTCTGCTGTGGTGTCCGGTAACTTTTTCTCATGAGTTTCAGACACTGCTATTGGTTCAGATCAGGGCATGTTGTAATGGTGGTCTTTGCAGCCATTTGAGTCTTTTGTGATTAAGGCCTATGACTTGACTTAAATGCCGCTGCTCACAGGACCACCCCGAGCATGGCGTGCTTTACTTAGTCCGCGGTGTGCTCAACATGGTGCAAGATTACACGTGGGAAGAAAACAGCGACGCAAAAGTGCGCGTGTACATCTACGCGCTCCCGCTGCTGGCCGCCATGAGCCAGGAAACATACCTGTATACCATTCCGAAAGGTAAATACACAAAACCTGTTGCATCATCCTTACCATCTCTTAATTGTATTTTTTTTTCTGTATATTTCAGTGGACTCCAATGAGACCCTTTATGGCGGGGACCCTAAATTTCTTTCTGAGATCAACAAAATGTGCGAGACTCTGATCGGGCAGGTCCTGGATCATCTAAAGGCTCTTGGTCGAGAAGAGGTAAAGCAAAAGTCAGTTTTTGAGCAAGTAGCGCAGTGGTGGAGAAACTACGGCCCGCAGGCTGGATCAAGCCGGCCAAGAGATTTAATCCGGCCTGTGAAGCTGAGAGAAAGCTGAGAGAAGCACAAGAGAAATAACCTGCATCATGTCAAAACAATGGCTTACCTGCACTTTTAAGAATGTCCACTGGATGTCGCCAAAGCTAAGTCCCACTCGCAAAATAAACCACACACTGTACCTCAGGATTCACCAACCTTCTTTAAGCTGAGATCTACTTTTGGTTACTGATTGGCATAAAGTGCTACAATTTTGTTATATAATTCCGAAATAACCTATGTTATTACTATGTTGTTACTCTGTTATTGCCAGTTTGTAATTATTACAAGAGTTAAGTCAACCATTAAAACACCATCTCCGTTAGAACTTAAATTTTCTAAAAAAATCACAATCACATAACTGGTGAACTATTTACAGAACCGATCCAGGCTGTAGCTGTACTTGCTGACTACCATTTATCAACCAGAGAACATTTTAGATAACAAACCATCCCGGTTATTTAACTTTAAATAGAAGTATCGGACACACCGTTTATAGCAATATGATTTTACTCACTTGGAAAAATATGCTTATGCTTATGCATGCTTATGGTATGCTTAGCCTGCATACCCCATAAAAAATATTTTTTTTCATTGGCTTGCTTTTTTATATTTTATTTTATTTATCAAAATATTACATTTCATGCAATTAAACACTTCTGAAGTAGCCCTTTTGAATTGAGTTTTTCAAAGCAAATGACCAAATTTCGCACTTAAAAAACAGACATTACTTTGCTATTACTTTTAATTCAAGTTTTTTAAATATATTTAATAAATAAATGTATTTGTATACTTCAAGTATTTCAAAAACATTTGGATGTAAGTGTCCTTTTATGAACAAATAGACAATGAAATAACTTGTGCAAAAGCAAACAAGGATAAATTAATTGGCTTATGTTTTCTTGTTTATTGCCAACGTATCAGATTTAAGACTCTGATATCGGCATATACAAAAAATTACCTGTAAATAAATTAGTCAGCTCTGTATTTTCTCCAGCCATGCAAATCGTTTCAATCCGAAAGTTTACCCACCCCTGACCTAGTGTCAATTCTGGTCCGTCCTGTTCTATTTCGAATCGGGATGAGAATTTTGTGTTTTCTGGGGTCAACACAGAGCACACGCCGCCAAAGCGCACTGGCCTTCTCACTTTTCTGTGTCTTGCTCGCCCACGGAGACCTGAGGAACAATAAGATGAGCCAGCTAGCCGTCAATCTGTGGAACCTCAGCCACAAACACGGATACTGCGAGACGAGACTTTCTGTAAGTTGCATTTTTAGACTGAATTCCGAAGGATTTTTTTAGAGCTAAGTTATAAAGTTCTATAGAGCTCCTTTCTTTTTGCATAATTCAAACCTGGTACAGCTGCAAAAAAAAAAATCATTATTGAATTGTTCGATTTATATTTCGATAACTTTGTTGAATAATTGGAAACACACAAAAAAATCATGGACTCCCTTCTATCGTAAAACAGAACATTAGCTTGAAATAAAAAAGTAGAAATTAATTGTATAAACTGCTATACTTGCCCAAGTAGTGGTTCCCCTACAACCCTAGCAGTTAAGGGATCCTTGAACAACTCAACAAGTTTACAGTAGAACCCCAAGGTACATCATCTGTTCTTAGGTGTGTAGCAAATATGGGTGGTCAATAATTTATTCTAACAATTTATTGACCAATTGAATTAAAGAGCCGAGTTTATTCTTTTCAAAACTCGTCTTGCCTTTTTGGAGCACCACATACGTTTTTAGATCATTATGTCAGGAAAACGATAAAAAACCTTGTTTAGTTATTCTAAAAGGTTGGCTATACACACTTTAGGTGAATTCTTTTTAACCTTTTGGATGGTTCAATATACTTTAATCAAGACACACACATTCTTGGATTTATGGACTTTTCTTTTACTAATGATCGACTGAAGAGGCTTGACTAGAACACAAGACAATAATAAGAAAACAAAAACAAAACTAGAAGTTGAGAAAAGTTGGATAGAAAAGAACGTTGGCTTGATTATTACGTTATTGTATTTTGAAAGTTCCCCCTTGAACATCACACCAATACCTAGCAACCACAAGATGTTCTGCGTCAATGAAGATGACGGCCCAGTCTTTATGTCTTCGGCTGTAGAGGAATCCCGTTAGGCTTGAGACCCAGTTGGGAAGAAGACCACAGGATGCAGGGTGTTGAGGCAGAGGTTGACTACTGGTGGCTTGAGGCTTCTCTGAGGTCGCTGGCTTTGTCCCACTGGTCTGGCCGCTAGCTTGATCAAGCTTGGCTGCTGACTTGGCAAGGCTCTCTGGCTGCCTGTTGAGCTGAGACTTGGTCAGGACCAGTCAGGGCAGCCTTGGTCCAGTTCCTCCTGTTAGGACTTTTCTCTTGCTTCTTGCTGGCTAAAATTCAGACTGCCCTTGCGAGGTGAGACGTGAACCAGCTCTGGTTTCCGGTCTCCCGGGAGAGGCGGACCCACTGTGGTGGAGTATGACGGCAAACCTTTAATGCGCAAATGAAGCCATAGCCTGCCCTTCCCAGCTTCACATTCCAGCAGTATCAGTCAGAAAACCTATCTATGTGATTGACTTAAAACACAGTACAGGTATTTACTTCACGTGTTTTGACATTGTTTGATCATTTTCTGACATTGCAAAACAGAATTCTGACCAAACGTTGAATACAGGTGGATATCATAGATTGAAGTTGCCATGTAGAAACCATTGGTAATTAGCCCCAAACACCAGATACCCCAGATACAGACAGAAGCTCAGGAGGTATAGATCTCGTCTTAGGATCAAGAGGTCGTAGGTTCGATTCCCGGCTCCTCCGTGTTCTATGTCGAAGTGTCCTTGGACAAGACACTAAATCCCTGAATCTCCGATAAGCAGGTTGTTGCCTTGCATGGCTGACACTGTTATCAGTGTGTGAATGGGTAAGTGTGAAGCACGTTGTAAAGCACTTTGGGAGGTCTGCTGATAATTTACACTTGAAAAACAAAATAGTCTATAGCAAGTACTACTTATGATAATACATATTACTTCAAAGCGCCTTTTAGGACACCCAGGTTGTTAAGGGTATTATACATACATATAGTTAAATCACATTAGAAATAAACATACAATTAAAGGAAAAAAATGACATTTTATTTACCTAAAATTGATTGTAAAATTCCCCTTGCGAGGATTGTTTCACCCATCATAGTCCCTATTGTTGGTTGCTTACAGCCATGGAATTAACAAGGGTAGCGATTTGTGTCCCTTCTTCCTATTTCAATTTTAAGCTTTGTTTCCATGGTTCTCATGTTCTCACTTCTCCTGTCAGCATCATTGCAAACCTTGGGTCCCGTGGTAAATAATACTGTACCTTTCGTCCAGTATTTTTCAGATTGCAGTCTTTACGGGGCATGCGAGATTCTGGACACCTCAAGATTTGGGGCACACAAATTCATTTGTTCTTGATGTCGTATGGTGGGGAATATGCCATATATAAAAAAAACTCTTAATCCACAGTGAAAAGTAAAAATATAAAGCAACGTCCCCATGTCCCAGCTGTATTGCTAATCCAATTGGTTAGTTGTTTTTTGAGAACATGCTCTTTTTCTAAAATGTTTTTTTAGGTTCGGACACTGGAGTCCATGAAGCATCAGGCGCGGCAGGAAGACATGTCTCACCTGTCGGATACGGTCCAGAGACTCACACTTCAGTCGCGTACTTGAGTACAAGTATTTTTGTAACAAATAGCAGTAAGCACTAAAAAATGCCTTAATGAATGTGAATTGTATGTTTCATGTAACCATAGTTTTTTACAGCCGTTAATTTTCTATTTTGAGAGTTTAGAACCATTTTAGAGGGCTTCAAATGTTTCCTAGCACCATTGGCTCATCCTTTAGGAAGTTTAAAAAAGAAAAACTTGACAGTAGTCATCCATATTTTGACTGGGCTGCCATTGAGTTATCATGTAATACCAGTCATATGAACTATGTATTTATCATAAGCCATTGTATTTATATAATGTTAATCATGTATGCACAAAACCTTGCTGGATTCCTTTTTCCCCATTTAATAAAATAATGGACAGGACAACTTGACTTTCACGTCAGTCTCGATCCTCTCTGTGATCTCAGTTTATTGTCTCTGTTAGTGTATCATGGAACACGCAAATTCTGCTCTTTTGTGTTTTCAAAGAAAAAAAAAATCAATGACCTATGTCAGGTTTGCAAAAACACACTCAAACTAGTGAATACAATGATCATAAGACAATCGCTGTATGACAACCAACAATTCCTAAAAAAAAAATATCTTTGGAAATTGCGTTATTTAATTTAGATGCTCGATGCGTAGTTCTCCACAATACTGTTGATTAGCTAATGCTTTGGAGCAAATCTAGATTTAGTTTAACTTTGAACCTCGTTTTGAGCACAAATAGTGTCCAATTCATATCCAATAAAATTCCTCATTCGTCATGTCCTATTTTATCCATAGGCAATTGACTGAAACGTTTATTTCACTCGTTCGTTGACTTTACAGAGGCCCTGTTAAAGTCTGATTTCTAAGGCTAATGTATATCTGTTCATACAACTTCTATTGGAGGGGCTCAACTAACTGGGTTTGTGTATTTTTTGTACATATAGACAGACTATTTAGGCTCATTTGTTTTGGTACAATTTAGTCTTTAATTTATCCAGCGTTCATGCTTTTGGAATGTGGAAAGAACCCTGGAAACTTGCAAGCTTGCTCATCGTACTGCCTTGCTAATGAAGCTAAATTTATGCTCAAGTTGTGATCCATCCCCAGGAAATAAATAAAAGTGTCATCACTCCCCCTATTCTCCCATTTCTCTACGAGCAAAACTCCGGGCCAATAGAAATTAAAGACACGCGATTCAATCAATTAATAAAGTGGTCTCGGGCAAAATTTGGAGGGGGTAAGTGCTGATGACAGCAATACATTGGCCCCCCATTGTGACTATAAAAGAAAGCAACACAGTCAAATAGCGAAGTCCAAAGCTGGGTGCAATCCTGCATGTGTTTATGACTGGGTAGTTGAAAAAAAAAAACTTAACAGCTAATGAACGGGCTTTCCAATGTACATCTTGGTGTGTGTGTGTGTTCTTTTGCTCTTTGCTTCCCGGGCCGCGAGCTCAATCCAACTCGATGGGGCTGCTGTCGTCCTGGGCCTCTTCCGCCACATCGTCATCTTCGCCTGCTCCCATCAGGCTGTTCAGTAAATTCCCTGCACGGACACCAGCGTGACTATTTCTGTGACGGCATTTTAGTAATGAAAGGTCTCGGTCACTCACCTAGCAGGCCGCCATACGAAGGGGATTGTTTTGGGGGAACGCCGAAGAAAAGCTGCCCTATTCTGTCGAGGTACTTCAAATGGAGGAGACAAAAAAACATAAAAACAAGGCCACTAGATATTTTTTTTTATTACTGATTTTTTTGGGTGGACCTAGGCTTATCTTTTTTTCATGTGTAAAATGTTTTCAATGCAAAAAAAAATGTGTTTTTTGACAAATCACTTTCATGATTTTAGGTCATGTTTCTGCTTGCTGTACTATATTTTAAATCCATACAATAAATATATAGAGTAAGATAAAAATACTTTTTAAGTAGTATTAAAACAAATATAGTGAAGTATGTATCCAAATTATTACAATTTCTTAAGTAGTGTTAATTTTGCTGGAATAATAAATTATCAAAATTCAAAGTAGAAATACTCAAAAGGACACATTATGTTTTTCCTTATTTCTAGTCAAATATATTGTAGAATAAAGGGCGAAGCTTGAAAAACAAATTTTAGGTAATATTAAAGTGAGGAAAGTAGTTATTTCTTAAATATTTTAAGTATTTCAGATGTAAAAGAATTTGGTAACAAAATTATACTTATTCAAGTAAAGTTTTCTCTCTGATTAAAAAATTAAACTAATCAAATGAAAATATCATAAATTATAAAATGTATCCGCTGGTAGACTATGAATATGCAACTTGTTTCTGTACTTAATGCTTCACTTTATTTTCTAACTGAAATTTGTGTTGTTTTAAAGGTTTGACATATTAGTAGGAACTTGAAGAGATTTTTTTTTTTTAGTAACTACCAGTTGGCTTAGTCCTAGAGTTCCAAAATCAAGTGTTTTACACGTTTCCTTGTTTTGACACAGCCGAATCAATGATTAAGATAGGAGTCAGATTTTAAAATGAGCTTGTTAAAGAGCCAAAACTATGGTAGAGGAGGGAGCTATAGAAAACTAAGTATAAGTAGTGTTTGTTAGTTTAACATTTCATCCCGAAATTAGGGGCTGATGACCTAAACTTAAAGAGCTTTAAAAACTCACCTCATTATACATGGGATCCCTCTTCAGGGAAGGTTGATATTGCTCACATAACACTGTGAAAACAGTTAATTTACCCCTGAAACACACAGAAACAAATGAATTTCATACTTATAAGATGCTTTTTCGTGCATATTTTCCTCACCCATCCACTGCCAGCAGCAGAAACCAGATAAAGTTAAGGAGGGGCTGAACAAAAGGAGGACCCCCTTCTATGGAGGGGTGTTTCTCTGTGTACGTGCTGAACACTATGGAAGCGCTGTTTTTGTTCTTAAGGCAGAGGAACCTTTCAGAGGAAGAAAAGTAAGTAAAAAATGTCTGAATTGACCTTTCCTCTCAATCTCAACTTACTGTAAGACTGCCTGCGCCACAAACATGTCGATCTCACTACGAAAACCCTGTCTGGACGAGTATTCCACCAACATCTGTGCACAACCTTCCCCGTCAGACGAATGCAGGAAGTGGTACCGAGATTCACCATAGTTTTGCTCTAGAAAAGAAATTGTAGAATGTTCAGTTTTCGGTAAAAAAGGGTTGGTTGTGTTTCATTTGAATATTATGATTGCATTACCTTTCCACAAGGTGACAGCTAGCAGCTGGTGTAATTTGGGGTTGCCTAATTTCCCAGAACCTCCTGTGGACCATTTCAAAGCTCTGGATACAAAGGCTACTCTTTCTGGGGAGTTCTGATCCATGTGGCTGAACAGCTTGGCCAGGCTTTCTGTTTGAAAGAAGATCAACCATCCTGAGTAAGGCTAAGTGCACACTGAACGAAAATTTGATTCTTTAGCAAGGATGAAAAGCCCTTCTGAATGGCAACTATCTGATTTTTTCACACCAGTCTCAGGCAACTGTCATATGTGGTCCTAAATCCGATACATATCTGATCTTTTGGAATGCGACTGCTGTGTAAATGCTGGAGATGCTTAATGCGACCTGCACATAATCACTAGGCGACAGACGTCACTATTCTGCGTTCAACAGGTGGGAGGAAGCAGACAATACTTTGCTACCACTACCTCACAAAACACCATCATCAAAAGTCTGGCGGTTTCTTTTCAATCTTCCTTTTAAAATGATAAAGTCAAGTCAAGTAAAAATACATGTGCTGCCTCAGGGAACACAATAACTTTAAAATTGGTAGGTACGCTTTGCTGTTAACATCCATGAGTACTTTCGTAAACACTGAGCGCATTGCGTGTGACGTCACATGTCCTCTTCTGAACGTGTGGGAATAGTGGCATTCACACAGGACATCACATATAACGCACAGAGAACACCAATGAGTTGCATTAAGTTGGAAACGTGAACCATCTTACAAAAACATCGAATGTCAACCAAAAATCGAAATTGAGCATCAAGCTCTGAAGTGTAAACCGAAGCCATAGACTCAATTTGATATGTAAGGTGAGCACTCACCTAATATCTCCTCTTCCACTTTGCTCTCAGACTGTTCCAGCACTTCCAGAACTAGCATGGACAGATCTGCTGCACTGTTTTGCTGCAGATCAAAGAATCACGGATGGAACAATCAATGATAAAATGTTTGTAATCCTGCAGTTGTGGTGAGATTTCACACTTTTACCTGGTTATAGCTGAAGAAGAGTAGGGCCCCGTTGTACATCAGCTCCCTGGCTTCACTGTGTTTTGCCTGTGACATATACCTGCAGAACAGTCACCTTGTAATTATGTATGGAATGAACTGCGTGACAAGCTAAAGTCTCGCCCTTGCTCTCTTTGAGGTTCTCCATCTCTGATCAACAATAGACACAGAACTGTCAAGTAATCTGTAATTTATTTATGCGTATTTTTACTGCATGCACACAAAACAAATGGTTAAATAGCAAAAGGTGGAGCATGCAATAACCTGTACCAGACGGCCACCTAGCTACTATCAAATCTTAAGTAGACGCCAGTTATTGATACTTGCTACTGATATTGAAATCGTTTTTTAACTAATAATATTCCGTTTTAGGATTGATTGGTGGAGTCCAACAAAAACCGTCTAGCAATATTGCTATATAGCAATAAGCTAGCAGTCTATTTCAACACTGTAGCTAATTGACGCGTGCGTCGTCCAACCAAATGCTTGAAAGAACACGAGTGGGCGGACACAGGGTACAATTCCGCCAATCAGACTCAGGTATGACATCAGCAAGTTTGACAAGCACGCAGAGCTCTGAAACACGGCAGGCCTCGAAATCTTGTAGTATAGTCTTACCTAAAAAATAACGTCCTATACATTTGGTGTGCTTCATAGTAATCTCCTTTTTCCACGCTTGCTCGTAGTTTTCCTTCAACCCTCTGTACGCCTCCGCGGTTTCTCCCGCTGGAGCACCTGAGGGACTCCTGCTCCGACATCGTCGTAGCTCCGAGCTCGAGTGTTGACAGGGGAAACCGGAAGTAGCGTCGTGGAAGAAATAAAGATCCTCTTCGCTTACCGTAGTTAAAGTTGAGAAAACGCGAATTCGTAAACAGTGCTATGGGTTTAGATTCATTCATCATTTCCCAGTTATCATTACAAGTTTGCAGGATGAATAAAGTCTGTTTGTAAGTTAAGATATGGAATCAGTGACGAATACAAATAAAAGAAAATAACTTTAAAATCATATTAAAAAGGTATCTGTTTAAGCCCATCAGCAAAAATGCCATTGGATTATATATGTATACAATACACATTTCTATTTACAAGGCTTTACAAGCCCTGGCTACGCATATTGCTCTTTTCCTCAGGCACGCAGTTTTCTTCTTTTTTACCTTTCTATATCCTTTGATCTAAATATGAAAATGTAAATAGATTCGTAAAATAAACATCATTATATCAGTTGCTAACCTGTTATTTTGATGTTACATTTGTTCGTTTCTCAAAATCAAGTCAGAATTGGATTCTTAAAACCAAGTTCCGTATTACAAAATTATAAAACAGTGTGTTAATCTCTGTTTGGTTTGACAACAATTGGGCGTGGCACAATTAGCTACAAGCCTTTTTTAACCTCTCTAATTTCTTAAACTATAATTTATTGAACTCAGTTTGCAAGTGGTTTCTAATATTTTGTCGTTGCGTCCCAGTAAAGAAAACAATCTTGACTTTTGTTTCTCAAGACACTTTTCATATCCGTAGCGCACTTCTATACCTGCAGTACTAGAATCTGACGCTAGATAGCAGCAAACAACTTTGTAGTAAGTGTGCTGCTTGACACCCTCATGCATGTAAACCGCATTAACCTCAAGCGTCTTAAAAACAACAGATGAAGTTGTGCAAAAATGCGCATTAATAACAACGAAATGTCATCGGCCGACAAAGAATAGCCTGAAAATTGACGTTTTAATGCGTCTGAGCACCTCGGGGAGGCTTTTCCGGTTCAACTTTCCTTTGTCATCAGGAAGTGGCAGCGGCCGGGGGTTGGTCCGGCCCGAGCTGTTTTCGCAGACTAAAACAATACTGGCGAGCATGAAAAGTAAGAATAATTACATATTTGATACACAGCAACAATGGTGATATTAGTGAGTCATCTACGAGAACAACACGATAGACGTTAGGAATTCGTTGCAATGTGCGGCTAATTATGCTTTGCTAACTTGGGCTGGATTACCAACGCGAGTTCAGACGCCGAACCGGTTCCACTATTAAACGGGGTCTTTATATGATGCATATCGAGGAAATTTGGGTATATTATTGCCTAGTTTATGATTAATTTTTACTTTGAGGGGGTAGCAAACTCTTACTCGAACAAGCTAACTACAGCATAGCTTGCGTGTTTTGGTCAGTGACAGCTCGACCATGACAACTCCGAAAGACTTATTTATTATTGGTTTTGTGGACTAAAAGAACTCTATTCGTTTAATAAAAATTCAAATGTAGTTAGTTTTTACTACGAGATTTAAAAAAACGCGGTTTTGGGAATAAAAAAAACAGTAGAGCATAATATGTACGAGAATTTGGCACAGGATGTCAAGTACCCGGATGTATGAATCAAACATGATTTTGCAATGCAGTCTACTGCAAAACAATGTGCGGGAGTAGCATCATTGACTTGATGTAATTTCACTATTTTTTTGGGGATGCACTTAATATTTTGGCCAATCTACAAGCACTAATATACATTTTTTTAATCTTACTTTTTCCTTTTCAATCTTAATACTGTACATGTTTATTCCAGGTTGTCACGTCTAATCTCGTTGACAATGTACACTACGCTGTCACCAATGGCAATAAAGACTATTTTATTCTAATAGACACAGCTTTAACCCGTCCGTCTCGGCTCATATTGGGTTTAATTGAGGTCTGTAAAAAGCAATTATTTTAATAATTAATCTGGTAATTATGTTATCGATCAACCTAGTGTTAACGTTCAATCAACGCATTCTAAAACATAATGTGTTCAATAACCAGAAAATAAAAAAATATATAATGATTTTTTATTATTATTATTATTTGTAGCCAATATTGTATCTTGCTATAGATAAACACGTTCAACATTGTTTTATCAACAAAAAAAAGAGACGCAAATTACATTTTAAACAGGCAAAAACCATCTGCCAAAAATCTATATTTAAAACCAATGGCCAATGATTTATGTAAATAATACCTAAACGTGTTGGGTGACTTACATTAAGGAAAGTGCTAAGTAAAGCATATATATAATTGACCTTTTATTGTGTTTTTTTTTTTACTGAAGGTTCTTACTATTTGGTACTCTTTATTCCTGAATATAATCTTTGTTTAATTGAGTCATTGTTGTTCTTCCACAGCTTTGACCTGCTGGAATGGGAGCACACACACCCTTTTAAGATAAAGTGACTCTGGTAAGCCTGACCCCTGCACCCCCCTCTCTTAGATCACTTACACATGGTGGATTTTCATTTTTTTTAGATTGGGACTTCTTAATTTATAAATAGTCTCAAGTCCAACTCTATTTTACTTGATGCACTTCAGAGGTTCCCTCAGTGATCCATAAGGCTTGTGGGCCGCCTAAACTTGTTCTCTGCAAACTTTGAACTCAAATGTTCTTCAAAAAATATGAAATAATTATCAGCATGAACTATCTTAATAACTCGGCTTTGTTGCAGGTTTTTTGCCAACCTGCAATGTTGCAGCCACAACCCCACAAAATGGAAGTAGCGGGGGTCTCGACCCACAGCCCACAAAGCGAGGCCGTGGCCAGCGAGCTCCAGGAGCTGTCGTTGCAGGCTGCTCCTAAGGAGCTGCGTCTGCAGGAACGCAAGAATGGTGAGTGCTGGATGCAAATCTATCCTTGTACAAAAACACTACTTTTCTTTTGTTTGTTTCGAGACTAAATGACAAATTCCACACATGCGACTTGATTTTCTTCTGGCTTTTCTTACATTTTGTAATAGATAACTCCTTTTCGTTTTGTTTTTCCATGGGTGAGTTGTATTTACACTAGTTTTACAACCAAGAATGTTAATTTGTTACATGGGTCATTTTGATGATGCTTACACAGATTTATAGATTTGTTTGAAAATTGAAACGTCTTCTTTTGCGACGTTGAACATGACTGAATGCATGTAATAAAACTTTTATTTAGGATTGAATATTTTAAAAGAAAATGCCAGAACCCAAAGGTAAACGTTGCAGTGTTTGTACATTTTGTCCGTTTGTCAGTGGACCGTTTACTTCTGCCAGAAGTTGTTTAAAGACAGGGGACAAGTTTTGTGTGCATGTGAGTGAGGTCATTTGAATAGAGTGCATGAAGATGCCTCTGTACTTGATATGTTTCTTTCTTAGGACTAACGTCCTCTTACAGTGGATTGAAAAGTAATGCTGGTTATTTTTGTTGCTGTCTGCTATTGGTCGTCATCTTATAAAACACTGGTTGCTATTGACGCCAATGAATGAACTATTTCCCACAATGCCTTTCTCTTTATTTGGTCCAGAATCTCATGTGGTTCATAAAGATTTAGCGAGTCGGCCATTACAATACTGTCCTTTCGATACTGCCTTTATTTGCCATGGGTCAATGTTTGCAGTAATGCTAAAGGAAGAAGTAGAAACATGATAACCATGGAAACAAAGCTTGCGATTATCAGGAAATCCAAAGAGTGCAAACAAATAACTACCATCGTTAAATTGCATAGCGGTAATCAATCGACGATCAAGACTATTATTTAAAATAAGAAGGTGATTAAAGCAAGAATATCTCTGCTGCCATCCGTTATTCAACTCGACCAGCACAAGTCATGTCCAAAATAACAAATGTTTCCTCCATATTTACACACATCTGTAAGGTTTTTCAATTCTATACCTGTGTTATCCATACAAGCTGTACATACTAAATACAATTTTGTTATACTAATGTTTTTATTTGGAATAGTGAGGTTCCGAATGCCGTTGCTAAGCATTATCATAGGTTTATATGTCCCCTGCTATACAGAAATGTCACATGGTGAACCCAACTCTGAGAATGGATTGTTGTATTCTGGGTTTTTATGTATTCCTTTTCGTCTTGCTGCATTGATCCATATTAGACCATTTATGCCACAACAGTCCTCATGAGTCAACCATTGTTACCCGCAGAACAGTGATAATGCGGTTTGAAGTACTGCGTAATTGTCTTTGAGGGAGATGAAGCAAAGTTACATCCGTAAATGAGTTGCCACATTATGGGGAGTTCCAGTTGTGGCGGATGCTGCATCCACATTCTGCTATTACTCAGGACAGATGGAATTTGGGAAAGCTTTGATTTGTGAAATAGTGGAGTGGGATATTTGAAAAGCATTTGATCGCATTGTATCAAAGTTTATCAAAGAAATATCCCAAGGCGACATTCACATTAAGATAGCCTCCGGATACCACTCCCGCTGCCGAGAACCTCCATTCCAATTGGCTAGTTTATGACTTCATTCCGGCAGACGTGTTGCAGCAAGCATCCTTGCAAATGTTCGCACTTGAAGATGCTGCATGTGCTCACACATTCTGTAAGTGTTGGCCTGGAGACAAAAGCAGAATGCCCCAGAAAGTTAATCAAAGCTTTAAAACTCACACAGTTATGTCATCACATTCATTGCACAAGTATCTGTCCTTTAGACCAGGGTTCATCAACATGGTCACCGTGGACACCAGGTAGCAACAAAGAAGACCCGAGGCGTCGGCAGACCGGTTCTTAAAATAGCTCACCATAGATGGGTCATTGTTTTTATATGAAATTTGATTTTTAACCTCCTTCACTTGATCAGTGTCTTTAGTTTAACGATAAATTCTTTCAGCATTATTTTCAAAATTAGCTAATGGTTTCAATCACTCAGGGCTCTTGTATAAGTAAAATGTTTTTGTGGTTGACATAGCCTATTTTAACCCTTACGTCTAATAATTACAACCTGGTGATAACATAATCGTAACATGGTACTAACGTAATAACTTGTGATTCTTGTAAATTCATATTAAACTGGTAGTCCTTTGGGATAATTAGTAACAAAACAGTAGCTCTCGGCTTCAAAAAGGTTGGTGACACTTGGTGTGGATAGTAAGTGCGTGGCAATAAGACACCCCCCCCCCCCCCCAACTAACAAATATATATGTTTGGAGTAATTCCGGATAGTTTCACTCATTAAATTATTTTTAATAAAAATAAATAAATAAACAAATTCACATTGTATATATTTTATTAATTATTTATATAGAAATCTAAATAAATACAATAAAAAATAAAAACTTATTTGAAATGAAAAGAAAAGTGGAAGGATTTTGATCAATTTTAAACAAAATGATAAACCTAAACCAACATACTTACCGTATTTTCCGCACTATAAGGCGCACCTAAAAGTCTTAATTTTTGTTCCAAAGCTGACCATGCGCCTTATAATACAGTGCGCCTTATATATGGCTCAATATTAAGTCGCAAGGTCTCGCAACTTACGCAACAGCCGCCGACTAGATTTTCCCCCGAACGTGGAGTAGTCCGCGGTGTATGCTGGGATTTATATACCGACGTTTCATTGGCTAACCAATGTGTCAATCATCATTTGAATCGATCGCTATTGGCTGAAGTTATTCGGAGCCTCGGATAGGCTAGAGGGCCAAAACAAACCCTGCAATTGGCCGAAAAAGATGTGTCAATCATCAGTTAAGTCGATCGCTATTGGCTGAAGTTATTCGGAGCCTCGGATAGGCTAGAGGGCCAAAACAAACCCTGCAATTGGCCGAAAAAGATGTGTCAATCATCAGTTAAATTGATCGCTATTGGCTGAAGTTATTCGGAGCCTCGGATAGGCTAGAGGGCCAAAACAAACCCTGCAATTGGCCGAAAAAGATGACTGTGAATAGCAAGCTTGCTAAAGTACGCCATAAAGAAACATGTTTCATTACTCTATATTTGTAAATATTTTACTCTCCTGGATTTACTTCACTCACGGTTGTAAGAAAACCATGGTTGCGTATCATTATCGAACGTGAGAACTTAGGTGAGCTATGCGGCTTTATAGTTTCCCAGTATCTTGTTTTAGAACGATCTTGATGTTGCTGTGATGAGTTGAGTGAATTAAACTCAATTCCATGTGTTTATTGTCATATGCACAGTAAACTTGCGAGCGAAAAAGAAAATAGAAACTAAGGAATGGTTGGCATTTCTTGAATCCCTAGACTTTAACCTTCCGAATGATATTTGAAACGATGCATTTGAGTGACATCGTACGGACACCGCATCCGCACGTGTCTACGACACGTATTTGCTTCTTTGCAAGCTTTGGGAATGTTAAGGGGGTAATAAGTTTGACTGAATCATCTGACTGTTTTGTCGACGTTCCCATTGTAGCGCCTTATAATCCGGTGCGCCTTATCTATGGAAGATATAGGACCAAAAGCTATTTTTTGGGAGTGCGCCCTATAAGCTGGTGCGCCCTATAGTGCGGAAAATACGGTAATTACGTTTTATATCAGAAAGCATCTTGTGAAAAAAGTACAGACAATATTAACATACTTCAAATAGTTGTTAGTGAAAATTCAACATCAATAGCTTGTGCAAAAATTGCAATTACGTTGTTAAATGCTTTGTATTTTTTGGAAAACTTAATACATAGTTTTGCTAACTGTGAAAAGCTTATAATTATCCTCAACTCTTGAATCCCTTCCCTCGATTTGGCAAATTTTCCAAGCGTCCTTTTCTAAAATGGCAAATGAATCATATTAACTCTATTAATTGCCCAGCCCTAGTAAATCAACATATGTGACATGTTTTCCAGGAAAAAAAGATAACAGCCCTTTGTTTTTCTCATTTCCTTTTTAATCAATGCTGCTCATTTACTCAGATGACAACGTGATCATCATAATAATAATAAGTCGCAGAAGCTGCGGAGTGTGTAGGACCGTGCGTTGCACAGTAACGCAATGAGAAGGACGCGGAGGAGCACAGGGGCGGGGTTTCTGAAATGTCATGATTGCATAACTGTGGGAACTGAAGGAAAGCGAGGGAGAATGAAAAGCAAGAGCGTATGCAAGACATGTGGAGAAGAGATTTTTTTTTCTTTAAAGTGTTAATTTGATATAAAGGTTTGATATATCCTTGTGAAGTGTTAGTAATAAAAACTGACACAAAAAGGGTGAAGTTGACGGTGTTTAGAAACGGAGACTGATTGGTGGACCTCTTCGTCCCCTCCGGACCTACACACGCCCTCTCTGCCGGGGCATGCACCCACTTGTAGACAGTCCTCAGAAAGGGAATGCAACTTGTAGACTTACATTGAGCATAACTTTCCTGCAACACTGCTGCTGTAGTTGTGCCCTTTTTCCCCCACTCTCCACACATTGCATTGGAAATATGAAGTTTTGATCTCTCCCGGAGGTTGACGCTTCCTTTCGGCATGGTCCAGAGGGATATGACTATCGTGTCAGGTAATGTCAATGACTGTTGTTTGTTTTTGGCAATAATAGGAGTGCTGGAAAAGTTATTCAGGAGAATTGAATTTGAATCGGTTGGCTGAGAGCGGGTGTGGTGGAAGCGCTTGCATGCATACATACAATTTAGAGTAATGACTTGTGCTTTGCTTTTTGTTTTTTTACTTAAAGAACTCGTATATGAATTTTGTGGTGTTTACTAGTGGCTTTTATTTTAAAGTAAAGTATACAGTAAACCTTTTGAGTTAGTAAAAAAAATTGCAGCAGTGCCAGGCCAGGAGGGAGAAAGAAATGATTGATGTATTGGATATTTTTTATATGCCGATACAGAGTCTTTTTAATTCGATACCCTAGCAGTACATCAGGAAAATGGATGATGTAGGCCTATCCATTCTTATCAAATGCATAATTTATTATGTATATATAAACACACATACATATACATGAAGACATATACATGTACACATTATATTTAATCTCATATTTGTTTATAAATAATAAATATTGTGAATGAATGCAAAGTGATATACGTCCCCTTTTAAGCACCAAATTAGATAATATGCACTGGGTTTTGTTTTCTTGTGTGAAGTTGGGTAAGAATCTTGATCGATAAAATAAAAATATCAAGTACTGAAAAATGTAGTTTGGCCACTCTTGGTGTAAACAATGAGGTCCCTGAGAACACATTGTTCCATTTTGCAATTTAAGCAGAGCAGTAATCTGATATTTTAATGTTCTTACCCATGGCACTTTTAAGTTTGGAACTTCTTGTAAAGCTCTATTAAGTTCAGGATAGACACTTAAAATTTGATGTTCAAATTCCTTCACTTTGCTCGGTCGCCCACATTGTCACTGCATGTAAACAAAGATGGATAAGGATCTCCTCCTTTTCTCCCCACCTTTTGCATAATTACAAGGGATGGGTCCCAGCTGACATGGGGATGTTATGTAATGAGCGATTTTCGTCCTTGCACATTAAAGTTTCAAACAGCGTCAGCTCCTTAAGTGAGATTCGTAGACGGGATGAGCGCGTCATTTTAGGGAACCATTCTTATGTAACAGTTGGTAGGGCTGCCAGGAGCAGAGAACCACACAGAACTCTCTGGATTTGGAAAATAGTTCCGTACCTTGACCTAAAAGATGATTTGTCTGGGGGGAAAAATGTCAATGGAGACCACAATTAAGTAACGGCAGCTTAATAAGATTTAGTGTCGGTTAAAAGGCAAACATTCTTATAGCAGAACCTTCCAGCTGGTGTGTCCTCATTTCAATGCCAAGGTGAAGTCATAATCTACACAACAAAAATAACTTTGTTGAGGTCTTCCGATTTGTACTATATTTTCACTTGGTTTTGGTCCGGGTAAGCTGCAAAAGAAATTGTAGGAAAACACTGGAAGAAGATAAAGCCGTCACAAATAACATTCTCCAACAGTGAATGAAGAAGAAAAGGAACAACCCTGGAGGAGCAGCCAAGTATAAACCAGCTAACAAGAAAATTAGAAAAAACTTGATGGAAGCAAAGGAGAAATGATCGAAGACCAATGTTAACAGAAGAGTGCCTCAACAATAACAATTCAAAGAAAGCCTTTCAAATTGTATAATACATCATACAAACAAAACAGGCAAAAGTCAGCAGCATTCAGGATGAGACGGGGAATAAGCTAACTGAAAAAAAGAGATCAAGAGTAGATGGACAAATTACTGCCCAAAAGTCTACAACCACCCGACACAGGGAGACCCTGAGGTCCTCAAGAATTCCGGGACTTATATCCTCAGAGAAGAGGTAGAGGTAACTCACTGAAGAACGGAAAGTCTCCAGGGATCGATAATATCCCATCAGAACTCATACGAAATGGTTGGTGAGCAAAACCACTGACATTTTGACAAAGATTTGCATAAAGATCGGGCAGACAGGACAGTGGCCATCTGTATGGACAAAATTGCTAGTTATTATGCTACCAAATTAATTAACACTTCAACTATGCTCCAACTACAGTCCCGTTAGTCTCATCAGCCATGCAACTAAAGTTTTGCTAGAGGTCCTACTGAACAGACTGAAACCACAGGCTGTAAACAACCTAACCAAAGAACAGGCAGGTTTTCAGGGAGGGAAGGAGCAAGAAAGAGCAGATTTTGAATCTGCAAATCCTATGTGAGAGGTTTTAACAAAACCAGCAAAACCTCTATTACTTTTTCTTTTATTTCAAGAAGGCTTCGGCAGAGTATGGCGAGCCTCTTCATGCGCAACAATGCAGAAGTACAACATGGGCCAGAAACTAGTTCAGACCATTGTATGCCAATGCCAACAGTGCGGTATGTATCAATTGTACCGTAGTAGCATAGTCTCGAACTACAGTCTGTGTGCGACGAGGCTACATCGCTCTCCAATTTCATTCAACATCTTCTTGGAGAGGATCATGTCCGAAGCTCAAGAACAACATGAAGGTATTGTCAGTATTGGGGGACACAACATCACTAACCTCCGTTTTGCTAATGATATTGTCAGGAGACGAACAGGAACTCCGAGATCTGGTCTATCACTTGGACAAAGCATCAACCCAGAATGGAATGGAAATCAGAAAAGAAAAAAACAAAAGTAATGACCAACAATCTCGAAGGTATTACCACAAACATCACCATCAACCACAGAGAGCTTGAACCTGTCACCAAATTTAAATATCTTAGAGCTGTCAAATCATAAGAGTGGTCAGACTCAGAAATCATTGCCAGGATAGCTCAAACCAAAGCCGCACTTGCCAGACTTAAACCCATCTGGAGGGACAAGAACATAGCATTGAAATCCAAGCTCTGACTCATGCAAGGGCTGGTTACTTCCATCTTCCTCTATGCTTGCGAGACATGGACTCTCACAGCAAAACTAAAAGAAAATCCAGGCCATGGAGATGCGATGCTACAGGACACTTCTCGACATCAGCTACTTACCCCATGTGACAAACAAAACAACACCATCTTAGGGCACATCCAGACCGACCGAGATAATTCTCCAGGGCACAATCCAAGGGGGCAGGAGGAGAGGAAGACCGAAAAAGAACTGGTCGACAACATTAAGGAATGAACTGGTGCCAACTTTGGCACGACCCAAGAACAGGGCAGGGACCGTCAACAGTGGAGAAGGCTGTCCTGTGTTGCGTCCTCATTGGTGCCCCGACGACCCATGCGGTTAAGCGATCTCTGAACCGTGAACCATGTGTTTATCAGCTTGTTGCAAAAGCTGCATTAATGTCTGATAAATGTACTTTTCTATGGAATCGCATCCCTTTAGCAACTGACATGGGATTGCACCAATACACTAAATACACTAGGCCAGTGAGGGGTAAACTACAGCTTGCGGGCCTTATGTGGCCCATCAGGCTTTTTAATCTGGCATGCGAAACAAAGACAATATGATAATTTATTCCAGGTTCATGGATCCCTTGACCATCTGGGTTGTAGAGGCACCACTTCTTGTGGTGTGTTTTACGCAAGTCGAGTTCCCTCTGCAGGCCTATTTTTTGAGTAGAGGTTTGATCACCCACATGAAACGGTTAGCACCAGGTTCCATGGTTACCAGTAGCAGGAGAAGCCTTCTGATCTAACTGAGATACAACACCTTTATCATCTGGTCGCCTTTTTTTTTTTTTTTTTTTTTTTTTTGATGTAACACCTCAACCCGCTTTTCAGATATGAGCCATACCTCAGCATTGACGGGCAGCAATACTGTTACTTGATCCTAAAAAACTGGGGAAAGACTATTTTTGATCATTTATAAATAATAGTAAGTAAAGTAGTACTAAAACATATGTGTTGTTTTATTGGTTCTAATCTTGTTCTAACTATCCCTTGGTTTGTCCCACCATGCAGCACCCATAAAACACATTACCTTTTAAAATTAGCATATTTATCAAATGGTATGCGATAAAATAACCCTTTTGAGCTAGCCCTGTTGCATTTTGAGTTTTTTCAAAGCATATTATCAAATTTAGTTCTAAAAAGGGGGGGGAGATAAGAATTTTGTTTAATTCTGAGATTTACAAAACCAATTCGATGAAATGGTATAAATATAGAAAATTAAATGGAACACATATGTATCCCTAAATATATGAAGCAAACATTCATTTTTCTGTTTTTACTCGCAAGGTATCGGATTTTAGGCCCAGCCCCTCTGCCAAAGTGTTGAACCCAATGTGTCCACTTGACTCAAAATGTTTGCTCACCCTTGCGCTAGACTACTTTAACTCATGTCATTTTGGGAACACAAACATGCACCTACAAGCTCAGCTAACCTTCCTTTCTCGACAGTGTCCTATTTCAACAAGCCCTTGCGCACACTCAGTCCACAATCTTTGCGCACTTTGATTTGTTGTTATAATAGAAGATCCTGCTCGATAACGAGAAGGTAAGGACCAGCCAAAATCAGATTGGTTGCCTTACAGCTTGAGGAAAGCATCTTATCAGTGGTTGTGCTCCTAGCAACAACAAGCCCACTCGTGCCGCTAACAAAAAACACCCACATACATACTCTTAATAGTATATGCCTTGGGCATTGCAGGTAACAAAGCGTTAAGTAATGCACGATCCATATGGTGAAAGCAAAACACGTATTTAATTGCCTGAACAGACTTGTGTGTGTCGCAAGTTATTGTTGGCTCAAGTTTGTATATAGTACTTGATCATTTGTGCAATTAACCACATGTCAGGGCAGGTATTTTAAATAGATGTTTAGACACATTTAAAAATGTTGAGCCACACCCCGTATGCAGACATTTTTCGGCACCATAAAAGTAAAACCAAAAAAATGACTTCCGAAAGAATAATGTAATTATGATGATAATTTATTTTGGTTTCACTCTTTCCGTATTTTAGCCAAACGATACATTTTTACAGTTTCGACCCCAAATTTTGATTTTGGTACATTCCTACAATTGACTGGTATAAACACCAAACCACCATTTTTCACTTAATGCATTCACGAGTGCTAGCCACATTAGAGATGTTTGACTTTCTTTCCAACACCCACAAATTGTGTTATGTCATTACCTTTATGCAAAATCTAAGAATAATTCACCAGGGGGAAAAATGTTTTATGAAATCTGAAATAGAAATTTCCACAAATTAGCTCATGAAGTTTATCACGAGATCATCTTAATGTTCAGTGGCTCTCCATGCCAGTTTTTCTTTTATGATGTCATAAATAATTGATTTCAAATAACAAATGAGGCATTTCTTCCCTCTGTTGGCATTTTTGATCATGGATCCCACTGTAATAATAGATAATTGAATTATGAGAATAACTGATTTTGAATGGTAACTTAAATACTTTTGGATGTACTACAGTGGACCCTTGTTTATCGTGGGGAATATATTCCCAAAAGAACATGTGAACAACAAAGTCCGTCAAGTAGAAACATCTTTTTATTATTATTATTATTATTATTATACAATTAAATACTCTGTTACAATAAAACCCAAACAAGTCCCTTTTCAGCCCCAAACATTCATTTAGCAAATCGAAGTACCGTATACTGTACCTGTAATCACTTTATTTTTAACCAAGAGATTTGGGTTATGTTTAGCAGAACAGAATACAGAAAACAGCGATATTGTGAAAGCTGAAACACGTTCAAGCAAGGGAATAACTGTATTGCCACTATTTTCACAATCGACAGATTCATTGACAAAGCTTTATTGTAGGTGAGTTTAGTCATTCTGGGCCGTAGTCATAAGAATGAAAATGATTTGTTTTATTCAGTGAATAGGCTGCTTTTATGAAACAAAGGCTTATATATCCAGTTTATGTTGCGTAAAACTATTAGTGCATAGCCACACAGCTACAACACTTTGTGTCTTGTGCTCAAATCATCCTCATGTTTCTAATGTTTCTAAATAATAGAGCAGCTATTACGCCGTGACTCACCTGCAAACCGCAAGCACAGCGCACTTAGCGTTAGCACGTCGGAGAGAGCAAGAGTCGGCCTTACCGCAACTCCTGTTGCTCTTTTCGAGTGACTCATTCACCGAGCCACGTCCTGAGGAAAGAAAAATGAAAACAACAACAGGCTAAGGTGACTTGTGATTATAATCTATGGCGCCTAAGTCACGCTAAATGTCAAAAGGTTGGATTGCCACCACAAAGCCAGCAGTTTTAAAACTGTTACCTAGTGTTGAAGGATTTGTTTTCAATTGTTCTGTTCCTTTTTTTTTTATAAAGCTTAATACTATTGGATTACTGCTATTAGTAGTATGTGACCAGTCTACAGAGGAAGTACATTGAGATAAGAAAATTACTGCACGCATTACATGGTAATCATTAATGTTAGTCAGCATGAAATCAAAATGGAAAGTCAACCAGTGGCCTGTGTTTGACCTTAGCACAGGGACCTTTTTGAAGCGATCTACTTTTTTGAAACCGATTAGTGTGAAGGCTACCAGTATCATGCATTTCTAGTATAACAACCTATCATGTTACTACTATTTTGTTAAATATTGTCAGTATGTTACTATTATGTTATTAACAGGTCTAAATTAGGGTTAAGGTAGGCTCAGTCACCCACTAACACATCTGCCTTGCATAAGGGAACTGAGTGATTAACTTGAATAATTTATAAGTTCACTTAAGAACAATTTTGGAATAATTGATCGTGTATTTAAAGACACTGGTCATGTCAATTATTTCTGATGGCAGTTAGAAATTACATTTTCCAGAAAATCACAATAAATCAATAATAGTGGGCTATTTTCAGAACCAGGCCGTGACCTACTCAGGTGTTTTTAGGGGACTTCACAGGCACCAAAGAGTGAGGTTTTTCTTAAGAGCTCAGCTTCAACACTTAAAAACTAGAAATGAGCTCTGTGTCTAATTATGATCTGGTCAACAAGTTCAGTAAGTCAGTGTGCAGGTTTTTTTTACGAGATGTCACAGACAGGAATAGGAGTTGGAAGAGGACTTGGAGAAAAACATGACAACGAACACACACATACAAGTATATAAAAGAACATTTTGTCAAGCAATTCCCAAAGCCTTCTTTGTTTTGGAACAGATGCAATAGTCATTACTTCTAGTGGCGCTAATTAGCTGCAGCCACCTTTGGCAGAGCGTTTTGGTGGCACTCAATCGAAAACAAGTGGAAGGAAAAATGGCTGCAAATAGGGCAGCAGGTTAAGGGGTTTGCCACAATGCAAATGACTTTCAGATGTTGGAATTATGTAACAGATGTGACGAACTGGCCGCGGTCGGAACACAACCCTCGCAGACGTTCTGTCTTTCTTTCAGAATTTCCCATGTGCTCACAACTGCTAAATCTTTTTCAGTCCGACAGTGAACCTTCACGTTATTACGTAGGAGCAGCTGCCAGCTGGCCTTTGCCTTTGGATTTTATTCAGCGCTTTTTTAGATCTCTGCTATGTCCTTCAACAGTGTGCAAGTAGACCCCTGTTGGTCTGCGTTTATGGAGGACATGTGGAGGCTGCGATTCTGGCCGACGTCACAAAGAACTTTTGAACTTTCCAAGACCCAACACAAAAGACTGGCTTTCATTGATACTTGCTTGCGGTTTTATAGTCTGAAAAAACTTTAAAAGTATTATAAAACATCTTATTCCACACCAAAAAGTGAAAATGTCATAAAGCTGGGACGCCGTATCCCAAGGTCTACCGTATCTTTCCTCTATCCTCTGTTTTTTTTTAGGTAAAGTAAAAAGGCCATCTGTATGGATTTACAGATTCACAAAGCATATTTTTGCAAACATACATAGATTTGACTCAATAGCAAGTCAAGTCGGGTCTATTTGTAAATCCCTTTATCACAAGGAGTCTCAATGGGCTGCACAGACAACAGACATTTCACAAAGATACCCACCCTATGGAGATAGAAAGTTTGGGGTTTCTTTGTTCGGGAAAATAACAGAGTACACAATTATTGAGCAATGCCATGACAATAATGAACTTAATGCAAGTCTAGCTTAATTTACTAACATTATTATAAGATACACAAAAACCTGGTTTCTTACCTTTCCAAGTTCTTTGTGCCTCATTTGATAAATCGCCTCAATCGAAAAGTAAAAAGCTCGTCTACTTGTACGTTTGTTTCTTCCCAGTCCAGAAATGTCAGATCAACAAAAACAAATCCCCAACTTGACATTTTGGGTCACGGCCAAATACAAACAGTGCTAGTAAATTCCAAAGCAGACCCAGAGGGGGAAACCAGGAAATAATAGAGCAAAACACCCTCTTTTTTTTCTCAGCTGGAATGTTAATAGATGGTGGGACTGAGGGTACACTGACACTTGACCTTTAGGGTATTTTGTTGTTTAATATTTTTGTTGATTTTATCAATGAATAGAAAACTCATTTAATGTGAGTGTTCAATGAAGACCAGTTTTTACTCATTATCTCATAGGAGCAATAAAGGTTATCTCAAGATTTCTGGCCACAATTCAGTGTTAAAAACCAAATCCTCCATCTTCTTTTGGAAACTAACAGGCACCTAAACAAAGGATTTTTGTCTCTAACATTTTTCTGTAACCTGAAAAAAAATCCACGGAAAAAATATTTCTTCTCGACTTTACCGATAGTCATCACTGGATAAATATTCTTACGTCAACTGTTGCATTTTTGACCCCTTAAACTTTAGGATACAGGATTTCTTTGATCATGTTTCTTTGTGATTTCTGGGTGAGAGTTGTGTTTAATAGTTTTAAAATGCTTTCTTTATGGTGGTGGCCAAGACACATCATAGATTGTTCTGATGAGCAACGTAGTTTTAGATTCAATGATACCTAATCTTATCAAGGAATGACCACCAATAAATCACAGTACTATGTGTCACTTATCCCACTACACCCAGTTTGTAGTAGTTTTCTAAATTTTAAAAAGTGATTTGCTTTACTTTCATCTTGATTTATCATTTTATATATATATACATATATATATACATATATATATATATATATATATATATATATAGTTAATGATATTTGTTACTTTAAGATGAGATTACTGTTGGGTCTTTCGTCTCTAGCCTGCTGAAAGTTGTAGGAGAGGCGTAGTGATTTATTTACAAATACGCAGGAAGTCCTTCAGACACTGCAGCATAATAAAACCCAGGTCATTTCTTTCAATACAAAATACTGCTTTTAGCAAACAAAGAAAAAGATAAGAATGTCTTCCAAGGCCACATAGTTGTCATGGAATGTTTGAAAAGTCTCAACCTCTTGCACCAGCAAACAGTCAATGTTGTGAGTTGAGCTCAATCTGTGTTGTCAACAGGGATGAAAACGATTTTAGGGCTGCAACTAACGATTACTTTAATAATTGATTAATTTTTTTTCAATTACTTGATGAATTGTATAAAAAAAACGTATTATTGATTTCCACTTCTTTATTCAAATATTGAAATGTTGTGGAAGAATAAGAAAATAGTGCACAAAGCAGAATGTTCAACAATATTCATCAATAATATTAAAAAAAGCAGCGTTTGTCAAATAACAAACAAAATACATACAAATATATGTTAAACACCTGCAAATATATACTTTTTGTTAAAAAGTGCAAAAAAATGCATCTTTTGTTAAGGGACATGAGCTTTTGATGTAAATCAAAAAATCCAGTGACACACATCAACAATAACATTCCAAGTGTTTGTCAAATAACTTAATAGACAAAAATACATACAAATCAATGGTACACACCTGCAAATGTATAATAAGATGATAGTCTTTTAAAAAGGGCAAACATAGGTATTTTTGTCGTTTAAAGGGTCATGAGCTTTAGGAACAAGAAACAAATGCAACTGTGAAAACCCAGTTTCATGATTTTCAGCATTAACAATCAAAAGGTAACTACTATCCCCTTTGCTCCCTAACTCATATTTTTCTTTGAAAACTTTGCATTGCAAGGCAAAAATGTGAGCATGTCAATGAGGATCATGTTGAGGATGCTCTCAGTGATGACAGCTGCTTGTTGTGGTGTGCATGATGTCTCTTTCTCATCATGAAGCTTGTCATTGTTTGCTATTGTCTATTGAGATAAGAACGTATAGTATGAGTATTATTATGGCAGAATTTACAAGGACCCAATAATCACTCAGACTTTGCCAGAAAAGTAAAACTTGATGCCTTATCTTAAACTTATTAACACTATTGTGTGCAAGTTGAGCTTTTTGTATAAAGCACAATTAAACACTGCTTAAGCCTTCTCCCTTTGGGAACATGTTTCTGATAATATTGTATATATAATTTTTTGTGTGTGTTTGGTGCAAATCATTTGTTGTGCCTTTTTGTTAATTAGTGGTTGGTACTGTTTTTTCTGCTGTGCCAATATAAACTTCATCCTTTCATTTCACTGAAATAAAAAGTTTCTCACTCACACACACACACACACACACAGTCACTATTTAGCTATCGAGCAAACGCTAGCCCGTCAAGCGAGCGACTAGAGACTAACGTTGCGTTTCCTCACTTAATCACTCGAACTTTGCAGGAAAATTAAAACTTGATGCTTAAAATTGCCACCATTGTCTGAAAGTTTATTTTTTTTTTTTTTTTTAAAGTACAATTAAACACTGATTAAGATGATTTAACTCAAATAAAAAGTATCTCTCACACACGCGCGCAGTCATTAATCAGCTAAAAGGCAAACGCTAACATCAGCTAGCTACCAGAGACGAAGGTCACGTTTCCACTCTTAAAAACGCAAATAACGAACAAATAAAAACAATGTTGTAACTCTCCTACTGAGCTCCTTTCATCCTCGTCTGTGACTTTGTTTTGGTTTTGATTGCTGCCTCACCGTCGTGGTGCTCCTGTGCCATATCACTTTTGCAAAGCATGCAAGTAACTTATGTGTTTTGTAGAGTGCTCCCACACTTTTGCGGACTTGGGTCAACTGTTTTCTCCGTGTCCATCATGTTTCACGAGTGGAACGTAGCCTTTGAAAATAAAGCCATAGTTCACACTCCACCTCACTCCGGTATGCTTGCCGACTTGCACTGCTTGTGCGTGATGAGTGACACAGAAATCAAGCGACACAATGAATCGAGGAAATAATTCATTGCCAGCGGCTTTAATCATCAATTTTAATTGATTTTATCAATTCGTTGTTGCAGCTTTGAACAATTTGAAACAAATTCAACAACAGATTCTTCAACCCCATGCATTTTCTGTTCTTATTACATGATACTTTATATGTTAAGATGAGTATATTTGTGAAACTTAAAACTATCACTTCCCACACTGACTGCCGCTGTCCAAACTGCATACACACTGAGGACTCTGATCCTCATCGCTACTCGGATTCGAAGTGAGCCTGTTGCTTTTCCCTCTTCTAAAACCACACAGGATCAAATCGAACCCGAAATAAGAGTGACCTACTCATACAAACAAGGGAAAGTGAGAACAGCCCAGTTGTTTTTAAACCTATAAGATTTGTCGTCTTCTTGTCTTTGAGATGAGTATCACGTTCAAATGAAATAGTAGCTGGCAATATATACTAAACAACATGCATGTTAACATTAACATACCCTCTCCTCTACACTTTGCATAGCAATTTCCTGCGACAGAATTACTCGGTATGGTGTTACCAAGGTCTAAAGAGTTAAGGATGTGTGCTTTGTGCGGCAATGATTAGTAGTTGAGCGAGAGTGCTTTTCAATTACTAAAATGCATTTGTGATAACGAGTGCCTTCAACCTTTAAAAGGGACTTCTATGTTTAGAACATAGAGTACAGCTCAATTATGAAAAAGCCCTCATTCCCCTGTGTTGTCTATTGTTATTGTGTCTCCAAATGCTGGGTTTAAGCTTAGCATTTTACCAAATTAAAGTGACGGTGTGCAATCATTCACCAATAGAAGTTGTAGATTAGAAATGATCTGAAGCATGCTTATTCAAAGAGGACACCCTATGGAAGTCTAAAAGCCACCGCTTGGTAAAATTCTGAAACCTACTTCCAAATTTTCTTGAATTTCAGCCTGCAACCAAACATATCTGGTGTTAAGTTAGCTGGGTATTCTGGTTTTCCGGGGACAATTGTCTGTGTTGACAGAACTGGTGAAAACAAGACATGTGAGTAATTCCTTCACATGGCGTCACAAAATCACTTGTGACATAATCGACGTCTGCCGAGATGTTTATATTGTTTCATCCACAGATCCTAGCTTGTGTTGTCATCCCTTTTGTGTCTGCATGGCGTCCAGACTATGAATTAGTCAGACTGAGAGCAGCTGGGCTTCATTCAGTCCTTGTGAGTTATTCTACTCCAAGTCAGTATTTGTTCTGTGTGAACGAGAGTTTTCTTCTGCAATGAGGATGTTGTGAGTCACTTGTTTGATTCCCTGGTCTACTATACTAGTTGTTATGTGGTGGCCATTAGGGCTTGTCAAATAATCCGATAATTTCTCAAAATTCGGGCAATGTTCGGTGCAGCATATAAATAAATGAGTGAATATGTAATAAAGACATCTTGTTTTGTGTCATAAAACCTATATTCATTCCAGGATATCAGGGATTTAAGTTTGTAAGTTTTCCCGAAAGTAACCTTATCCTGTGAGTGCACAGGTGATCTCTCGCCCGATTTAGCCCTACCCCCTCATACCGCCAACTGGTCATGCTATTTAAAACAGAGTCGAGTGAGAGTATGCAGTGGACAATATACCATCGGGACCCGCAGCCGTTCAAACGGTGGGACTGGAATGAAACTCGGTTTTAACAAGACCAGGAATTATCGACTTCCACATTCTAGAATTGTTCCTCAAGAGCTTCACCAGCAGTTTTTCAGACATACTAAAACGTATAAATGCTGTATTTATTTAGTCCATATTTATCAGTCACAAATTATACTACAGTCAACCCTTGATTTTGTTCTGTAGTGGGGGTGGAAAAGTGAAAGCTGGGTTGTGGGGGATAGAAGCCGATAGTACCGGCAAAAACGTACCGAACCTCTGCCAGATAAAAACAGAAAAGTACAAAAGAGTATAAAGTAAGAACTGCTTATTTGTATTAAACATGCAGATTATTAATTTACATTATAAAGAGATGTTCGTGTAAAAACTAAATAAAATTGTATTTACCTTATAGTAAATTGAACTTGTTGAGTAGAACTGCAGGGGGAGAGGTATGGTAGCATTGGTAGATTAAAAATGAAACGGATTTAAAAACTTCCACTTGCAAGGATTATCATGCCCTTAATAGATTTGTTCGTTTTACTTCTACTGTATATTGCTTCTTTATTTTTAACAATAGTCCCGATCGTTGTGTCGTTATGGCCATGTAATTTAGCAATGATGGCCTTCCGTGTGCCTTTTTTTTATTTTTAAAAATGACAATATTGTGAGCTTTTCTTCCATGGTTATCATGTCTTTGCTTTTCCCTTCAGTATCACTGCAAGCCTTACCCATCGCGAATAAAAACAAAAAATGCAGTATTGTACTGCTGACATGAAATGTCTTTATGAAACACGTGATACTCTGAGCATTACTTGGAGAGAAAGGCATTCTGGGAAGTAGTTCAGCCAATGGCATGGAGGTATTTTCATGACACAGACGATATCAAACTAGAATTTTATAGGACGTCGACTGATAGCAGACAGGCATCTTAAAGATGGGACTCCTTATACGCGTTAACACTGGAACGTTTGAATTTGATAGGATTTTTGGGCTGAAAAGCTTTGTATTCCACACCTTTGAGTGAAAATGTCATAAGGCGGGGACGCCCAATGTCAGTGGTGTACTGTAAATGTCTGTGATATCATGGGGAGAATGGACCTGATGACGGTGCTTGAGTCTGTTTTGAAAGTGTCAGTATGTAATAAGAGGCTGCCTGCCTGCCTGCCTGCCTCTGCTTGTAGCATTGAATGAATAGCAACAGCTGAGCAGGAGAACTTTATCAGCAACACTCCCCGCCTTTGTGTGTGTGTATGCGCACATGCTCGAGCTACAGGAGGAAACGCAGTAGAGTCTCAGTCGGCTCAGTTCTGTCCTCTCTTCTCCGCCGGCCTCTGTGCCGCTTCCTCCCACGGCTTTATTTTCCTGCCCACGACTCGCCCTCTGGATTTCTTCCAACATCCTTCGGACGCTAAGATAGACGTCGCCGTGCTGTCGTGTTTCGCTGGCCACCACTGCGGACAAGAAAGCCGGCAGGGAAAGAAGGCGTGAGAAGACGCCGAGTCAGACCAATCGATCTTGTGATACAGAAGCGACGCATTGGAAGGGAGGCAGCCTTCTTTTTCTTTTCGTGACAGCTTTTCCCAGGCTTGATTTGGACCGCTTTTCCACCATAAAAAGGACCACACGACTGGGCTGTTTTGTCATAGGAAGCTGGATTTTTGGTTAAATGTTAGCCACCAACTGACTCATCTCCTAAGTAATTATGCTGGACACCAACCAATGCCTGTCCTTTGAGCACTCCCTATTGGGCTCTCCTCCAATGGGCGATGACTTGGACAAGGCGGGCATGAGGATGGATCATGATAGACAAGTCTATCATAGCTTGAAAGAAGGTGGGCATTCTTTATGTTAAGACATCTGACGTGATTCATTTGTAGCCTTCACCTAATCAAATGAAATGATTGGGCGTTGGTTGTTTGGACTTAGAAGCATAAAAAGAACCCGCCCATGTTTCCGTACTGTCCTCAGCTTTCGTATTTGTGATCGCTACATCACTGCGTTTCTTTCATGAATGGAATAGTGCGACGAACCAAACGCAATGTATGCTTTGACGATGCCAACCAAGCTGCCTCTCGTCCCGTTTCCTTTGGCCCGGTGCAATACGATGAGCACAGCCTTCTTAAATAGATTCTTTTGAAGCCGACTTCGACATTATTTAACAGGACAGCTGTTTTTGTGTGTGTGTGTGTCACAGTACTTGTCTCTACTCCCAGTACTCTAATCCCAATCTTTGGATTCTCCGGGACATTCATAACAACTTTACTGAACCATTTTCAGAATTACAATTACAAGTGTCTTTATTGTCATTGATAACAATGTAGTGTAGTTATAACAAGATTCAAATAAAAATGGAAAATGGTGCAATGAAATTAGCAGCAACATTTTGAAAAACATAAGAGTAAAGAAATAAAAGATGAATACATTTTTTTAATACATTACATTTTCTTTCCACAGTTATGTTTGCTAGTTTAGGGGGATGATGGCTCTGGAAAATAAACTGTCTCAAAGCCTCTTAATCATTGTTTTTATGTACATGTAGCCTCTGCCAAAGCGGCGGTGGCCAGGGTTATGAGTCCATTATAATGTTATTGTCTCTACTGTGGTACCACGAGCTAGTAATATCCTCTAGATTAAGCAGAGAGTAGCTTATGATTTTCTTGGCCGTGTTGATGACTGACAATTTTATTCTACAAAAAGGAATCATTGAGAGAAGGGTAGTGATTGATGATATTTACTTCCTTGTCCAACCCATATCTCAACATTTTGACTAATTTCAAAAAGATAAGTCTACAACTTTCTATAGATTCTACTTTTTAATACAAGTAAGCCTGAGCTGCAATGGTGAAATCAACATTTTCCAAATTAAAGCTAATCAAGTACAGTTAGGTCATTGCAACCAGCTACCAAGATCTTATCTTGATTTCAGTGACCACTTCCCCTTTCTGTCTTGACTAAATTCTTTACATCTTCTTCTAAGATTAGAGAGACCACTATCAGCGTTCCCCCGGATTCTTGAAACGTCTTAAAAGGCATTGAATTCTTTATTCTAAAAATAAGGCCTTAATTGCCATTAAAATGTCTTAAATCCAATTTTTAAAATTCCTATATGTGAACACATTAATAAGAGTTGTATTATTTTTAACTAAAAAGATTTAGTAACAGTTGTCTTTTTTCATAATTCAACGATTTACTTTCGTGGCATCATTGCGTGACCATAATAACAGAATTATCCAAATGGTGATGTAGTTTCAGTCGAGCTTTTAGAGCAGATGCATGTCTTAAGTCTAACTACGATACAAATAAATACTTCGGACAGAGGTGTTTACTTTGGAATATTGGAAAGTGACAATTCTGTGCAAACGTTTTTGGCCATGGCTAAAGGCTGTGCCAGGAAATGTGTATGAGGCATGTTGTATTGTGTGCAAAAAACAATAGATTTTTTGTTGTTTTATTTGGTCTTCAATTGGATTTCAAAAAGTCTTAATGTCTTGACTTGAACTTTCCTCAAGTTGTAGGAACCCTGACTGTGGGGACAAAGTAATGTCTTTATAATATGTAGTTTTTGTTCTCAGTTTTAGTTCCTTCCCTCTTCATTAAAATCCAGTGTCGATTTAATGATGCTCTACTTGTCCCAGTAAAACCCTTTCTTAAATTAAATCGCCCTCAAACATAGGGTTTCCCTGGAGATGGCCGTGGTTTTCTATTTTTATCATCACTGACTGTGTGCATAGTCGGGAGGTCAGAGTGAAAAATGACCTCAAAGATCAAAAGAACTTTAATTGAGTCACTGTGGGAGAATTCAACCCAAACTGACTGACTGTCGTTGATTTTGGTTAGTTGTTTTAAGTGCGGTCTTCATCAAGTACAAGTGACAAAGATGGGATCAGCAATTAGGTTCTTAATTGGGGTGTTTAGTGTGTGTGCGAAAGAGGATAAGGCAGCTGAGATGCTAAAACAGAATAGAAGGCAAGTGTAAGGTTCTCCTTCTCAGAATAAACTTAATCTTGGGAAGTGCCAAGGAGCGTGCCACTGGCTGAACTCTGCCTCCTCCATGGCACACTTGGGCAGCACGTGAATGTCTTGTGTGTGTTTACTTCTTTGGGACCGTTCATCTCTAAGTTTCCACTCCGCGATCGCAGATGTACAGTATAACCAAACGCGCGCGGCTGTGTTTAGATCTCCTTGTTTATATTAGTCGACATGAACTGACGTGTTATTACTTTTAAGTGGGAGTTTCAGACGTTTTACAGATCCATAAAGGGACCGAGTGTAAATATGTGTTTAAAGAATAAAAAAACAAAGGATCCCCAGCAAGGCTTTTGAGTTGAAGTGTGCGGGCTTAAGCTAAATTCCTGATTCTCGCAGAGTCGCCGGGCTCGTTTGTCAACAGAGAGGGAAAGCGGCGAGCTGCGGTTAAAAAGTTTTCTGTATAAAGTAACAGGTGCAGCTTGTCCTCAAACTATCATGCCGATTGAAGAACGCTAGCAATCCTTGCTGGTATGTCCAACTTTACACACATGCGTACCTTTCTAGGAGGGACAGGCGGTGTATATATATAAATATACATGCAAGTTTGAACATCAAAACAAATCAGTGATGTTGGTAAAGGTTGTGTTTTTTGTTGTTTTTCTCCCATGACCTGGTGACATTTTTGATGGAATTAGATTTCCAGCGCATCTGGGTAAAGGAGATCCCTTGGGCCACAATCAGACCTTGGAGGGGAAAAAAATTTGTATTTGTATATGTTTGCATGACAAGGTCAAGCACATCAAAAGCTATAATAATTCGACTCCAGTTAAAAGTTTTTGAGAATTGACAACTGGAGCAGAGAGCTTCTATAATGCAATGCCAAAATTAAATAGGATGCTCTTATATATATTTTCTCTGAATCTGATGAATTTTAATAGTGATTGTATTGATTTTGGCCCTCCTGGTTTCTGTTATGTTGATGTTTAATTCAGTTTAAAATGTTGGCTGTTTTTCCAACTTTCGGGAGTTTATGGAGCTTCCGTTGTGTTTTCAAACCTTTTGTGTAAATAATTCACACAAACAGTTTTTGTAGTTCAACTCTTATTCTCCCCTGTCTCCAGTGTTTCTCGTTCTTGTTATGTAACAAATGCTTCCTGTTTCAGGAAGATGGCACAGTCTGATTCTAATTCTAGACTGTGTGCAATAGAATTTATTTTAAAGGATTCTAAATTGTTTTACTTCATTCTAACATTGGCAGAAATTGTGAATTACTCGCCATATGGTTTTTAAGCATGCTTAATAACGGGTGCAAAAATAATTTTAAAAATCTATAAGAGGAAGTGTGTCGAAGATTACTCATGCGCTCCGAGGACCAGCCCCTTTTGCCGTCTTCGGGGTTAAGTGGGAGGAAGAACTTGACTGCTAGAAAGTGTGCCTTGAGATATTTGCCTCCACTCCTGGTTTATTCAATTAAATCTTCAGAATGGACTCAAGGTCAACTGAGCATTAAGAAGCAACAAACTTTTTTTTATGACACTAAAGCGGACTTTTTGTGAGCTTCTCTTCACTTCTTCTGTCCCCATGCAGTGCTCCAGCTCAAACTCCAGCAGAGACGAACGCGAGAGGAGCTGGTCAGTCAAGGGATCATGCCACGTAAGTGTTGCAAATGTCCTATTTTTAACTGTAACAAAATGCCTTCGAGGTGGCTAATAAATGCCCATTCAAAAAGGAATTTTCACACCGAGAGCGTTCGCAATGTCATGGCAGAATACGTGCTTCAACTGCAGAATTCTAGTACTAGAAATGACCATTTGGTCGCAATTCTAATCTCATAGTGTCTGTAATGTATTCAAATTGCCAACTATTCTCCTGTTTTGCACATTTGTTATCAATTACAGCAGCTTCCTTTTGGGTTGCATCCAACTTCCTGTTTCAGTCTTGCACACACCAGACAGTAACAAGCAAGTACAGGATGTTCAGTCATGTAACAACAGTAGAATAAAGACGCTTTAAATGTCAAACCTTGAAATACTTTGAACGTGGATTGAAGCTAAACACGTAAAATGTACCGCAGCGTCTTCTTTTTCTTTCGGTAAATCTATCTGCAGCCATTTATTGTTTTCGAGGCCCACTGCCAATCCTATTAAATTATCTAGGTGGAATACTGCAGAGTCAGTGCATGCAAATATAGACCATCATGCCTGAGTATGATGTGCTGTAAGTTCTCTTAGCTAGGGGTTCTACAAACAGGCCGTATTTTGAGAGAGCAAAGGCGCCTTTTGAGTTATTGCATCGGACGGGTCACATGAAGTGCAGCGAAACGTTGTATTTCAACTCATGACGTCGGGAGTTCGAAGAGAGTGAAGAGAACGTTTTGGATGCGCTCTTTCGGGCCCGGTGACAAATCGTAGGAGGTGTGAGTGACGAACCTTCAGCTTTGGCCGTTTCTTCACCTGGTTTGTGGAGTCTATAGCCAATAATATTATTCATTTAAAATGTGACCAACAAAATCTATTGATCAATGAGAAACTTGTAGTTTGGCAAATAAATAAAAAATATATATTTTAAATATGAATTATATAAAAAAATGAATATCTTTCTTTTAGGGATATTTTTAAAATAAGAAAATAATACAATTAGTTCCGACAATTTTAACAATTTTTTTTGTAAAGTAAGAAAAAAAATTATAATCACAACTTTTTAAATATAGTTTTGGTAAAATAATAAAAGGAGAAAAATAGCTACATTATGCTGCACAGTGAACAGATTCCTTATCCACTTGGTTTGTTGTCCTTTGCTTTGTCTTCGCGGCACCACTTCTGTGGTGTGTCTTGGGCAAGTACAGCCTGACAGCGCCGATTCCTCTCCAGGCCACATTATTATTGTTACAATATTCAAAGTATTTGTAAAAAGAAGACAACTTTGAATAATGAATAACAATGAATACTGGTAAAGTAACAAAAATGAAAAAAAAAACCTGCTAAATTGTCATTCCACTTTTTAAACATTTTAATTAAAAAAGGGGGGCAAATATTTAGCTAAATTATCTGTTATCTGCCCATTTCGAGCATTGTTTCTTATAACTATTACATTTTCTCTGAAATACAAATTATTGTAATATGTATTATAGAACTAATAGTACGCATTTTTGAAATTAAAATAATGCTATGAAAATCAGTTAATAAGGTTGAAAATAATGTCTAATTACATGAATAAAATATTCAAGTAATTAAGAAAGCAATGGATTTTTCTTACTATTTATATATATTAGGGTTTGTATGAGTGCTTGAAATCCTTGAAGAAGCATAAATTTGAATGTTTTTATGGCTAAAAGTGCTTGTAACACTTGAGATTGTTGACACGTTTCAACACATCGCGCTCTGCTGGCTTTCCTTTGCCATTGTATTTTGTCTTTTAACGGAGGCTGGCATTAGTTTGTATGCCATTGTCCTATGATGCATCATGGCCTCATGCGGGTGGCACCCAAGACGAAGGGTGCATTCTACGCCTAAACAGGGCACTATGAAATGGGTATTAGTGCAAGTAATATGAATCAATAATGGGCTATACACAAAATTAGGGTAGTTTCCCAGTGGTAAATTGTAATATAATTGTAATTGTCATAATGTAAGCTACATATTACATTTTTCCAGCTATATGGGGAGAGATATGTCTGAAAAATATTAACACGGATTTATTCCGATCTTTGTGATTTCCTCAAGATCTAAAAATCGTTTGTCTTGATAAATGGGCATACAAGAATGAAAATCGCAGATACAGTATTTGTGGCCCTGCAAAATAATGATTCACACTGGATTTCAAATTTTCTTGTTACTGGAGAAATTGAAAAATTGGCTATGAAATTCCTCAAAAAGTGCTTGAATTTGGCCATGATCAGGGTGTACAAACTCTGATTTATTCATATTTTTTAAAATTATTTTCAGAGAAGCTCACATGTGCTGTGTCATACACTAGCGTCAAAGTTTCATCATCAATTATGGGTCAACCAAACACAATGACACATGTAGTTTGGCTCAGTCAACTTAAAAACATACAACTTGCCCTTCCCCTCACATTCGACTGAAGACGCGGCCATACACCCTCGGAATTTCCACATCCGATCCCATGTTTGTGCCGTGACTGACGTTTTAGCTTTGGTAACATCACGGTGGGGATGGAGGTCCTCTTGGAATGTCAGGAGTTGTGACACGAGGAATGCCTCGCAGCCTCCCACATTTGGTGTCATCTCGTGGTCGGGATGGCGACACCGTGCTCGTCCCTCGGTCTTGCGCTAACCCTCGGTTGACCAATCCCATCCTCCGTCTCTTTCAACACTCCCAACTGCCACCCTCTCAGATATCCTTCCCCTATTTTTCTAATTCAATGCAATGCAATTTCTCTCTAGCGTATGTGCAGTAGCTTAATCCATCAGTACGTCCCCTAGCCGCCCATTAAGAATAAACTCTTGACATTTGCTCATTAAGAATTGATGGAGTTTTTGCAGAGCTTCTGTACTTTGCGTTATTTTTGTTTCCCTTGCCACTTTTTTCAACTACAATAACTTCGGAGGAGTTGTTGGACTCAGGGGTGGCCAATTGTTTTCAGTTGTGGACCAAATTGAGTGGTCTTGGATACCTATCCAATTTTTGTCAAGTATACAGTACAAACATACTTCTACATGTTCTCTTTCGTTTGTATTTGTTTTTAATAAGATTGGTTGGTTAGTTGGATCCCTGAACCACAAGGATTGTAAGGGCACCATTTCCTGTGGTGTGTCTTGAGCAAGTACAGCCTGGTGGCACCCATCCCTCTCCAGGCCAACATATTTTTGGGAAACGCTAACAATCAAGGACAAATAATATATTTGGTCCCCATTTCAACACTATTTTTTTTAGTATTACTGCAGTTGTTTTTTGTAGTAATTTTGTACTATTTCTGTAATCGTGTTTCTGTTTTATGGTATTATTACAGTTGTATTTTGTTGTACTTCTGTACTATGGTTTTTTTTTCTTCTAAGAATGCAAGCAAAATAATATTTCAGGCCCCTGTTATAAGCAATAAATTTGATAGTTTTGTAGTTTTACTGTCGTTATATTTTTTGGGTATTTCTGTGGTTGAATTTTTGTAGCATTTCTGTTGTAAGATTTTTGTATTTCAGCCCTAAAAGAAATTGTAGTATTTGTCTAGTCAAGTCAAGTCATGTTTATTTGTATAGCCCTTAATTACCTAGTATGTATGTAGTAGTATTTCTGTATTATAGTATTACTTTAGAAGTTCTGTAGTATGTTATTCTTTTTTAAAATTTAGCAAAATAGTATATTTGGTCCCTGTTTCAAGCACAACACTTCATTTTAAGTTTTGAAGTATTTGTTTGATTTTGTGGTATTTCTGTATTAATATATTTGTATTATTTTGTAGGAGAATAACAAACTGATATTAGGGACAAAGCTGTTTTTATTAGTAGTACCTTATTCACTATTATATATATTGTCATTATACTTTGACCAGGGCGGATTAAAGAGGCTTGCAGTATGCCCTCCCATGGTGAACTGTAAAAAAATCTGCATGAGAGCGAATTATGTTCCTTTTGTTTTTATGTAAAAGGAAATTTTGGGAAAGGGTGCCGAGTAAACATTAGTACAGGAGTCTCTTCATGCTCCTGCCACCATTAGCTCCATCATCGCCATCAGTGAGTGCATGGCTTGGAATAACAATTCTGACCTCGCTTCCTTACAGCAACTAACAGTGTTGTCACTGAACAGAAGAAATGTAATTTTCTATTATTTACATTTATTTCCCTCTTCCCCGTTAGCGCTGAAAAGCCCGGCAGCCTTTCATGAGCAGCGACGGAGTCTGGAGCGTGCAAGGGTTAGTTGTTTCTTTGCAATAAATATCGCCGAATAACAACGACGAGGGATTTATAAAGATCTGAATATTTTGTTACTCAGACCGAAGATTATCTCAAAAGAAAGATCCGCTGTCGCCCCGAACGCTCCGAGCTGGTCAGGATGCACATTCTGGAGGGTGAGGGTCCGTCATTTTCCTTTCAAATAACCGGATCGCAGAACGGACCCGCACGCAGCTCACCTGCTCCGGTTCCTCCCTTCAGAGACGTCAGCCGAGCCCTCCTTGCAGGCCAAGCAGCTGCAGCTGAAGCGAGCGCGACTCGCCGACGACCTAAATGACAAAATCTCTCACAGGCCGGGCCCCATCGAACTGGTGCACAAGAACATTCTGTCCGTCTGCCCCGATCAGGAAACACCGCCTGGTAATGATTCAGGAACGTTTCACTATTTTCAAATGCATTTACAGTTGAAAAAACAACAATAGAATACACAACTAGAGAGTGCAAGACATGATTTTGTTTTTGCAGTATGACACTGTAACTACTCACCTGATTTATGGCGGAATACTGTCAAAAAGCAAAACAAGTTGGCTTCAGTTTTGAAAGTTCACACAGTAGTAAAACTATGGCCGCAAAAATGTCTTATCAGCTAATCTCTATTAATGAATAGCTATTTTGGTTTATCTGCCTTTGTATTTATGTGTACATTCCAAGCATCAACAATGATCCACGTTGTAGCGTCATGGCTTAAATATTTCCTCATATGCTTCTACCACTTAATATGTAATGTTGCACAACACTGTGTTTTTCTTTTGCTTAGGCTAGTGCGTATATGACTTCTCGAAAAAAATCATACTGTAACCCCTTGCTACTTCGCACTCCGCATTGTGGGTTGAAAAGTATTCTGCAATAGGAAATGCCCGACCGCTTATCGCTGTAAGCAAGGGGCCAGCAAAGCATCCATGCAGCCGCGGTCCCTAATCCCGTAGTGCTGCGAGATCAAAAGTAACATTTTTTTCGAAAGGTGTGCCATTTGGGCACGACGGATCAAATCCACATTCCTGGTCGTTATCTCTGGACGACTATTGCGGGGGTGGCAAGGCGATTATCTTTTTCAGTTCGATTGCCGTTTTTGCTGTGATACATTATCCCCAGTCGAGTATTCCAAGGATTTTTACACCCCCCATTATTATATTCAACTAACGACATAGCCTGATGTTTGTTGTCCCTTTCAGGGTCCCCGAAAGGAGCAGGAGAGAGCTCATCATTAGATGAAGACAGCAGTGATGCGCTGTCGCCCGACCAGCTCGCCAATCACGACTCTCCCTCGAGTACAATCCCGCAGAAATCACCCTCCGAAGTGCTCGTGCAGAATGGAGATGTGTCGCCAGCACAGGTTGTGGATTTAGACTTTGAAATAATTCATTAATAGAGCAAATTTGTCATACAGTAAATGTATGTTGAGTCGGGTTTATTGTGGGGAATAGATTAAAGTCACATTTTTGGGTCCAGCCCTGTTGTGATGTGTTTTTTGTGTTTGTCTTTTTCAGTTTGTTATACAGCCCACTCCGCAGCCCACTCCTACTCCTACTCCAGTGGCAAACGGGCCAGTTTCTCCTCCAGCCCTCAAAGTGGCAAATGGGACCACAGTAGCCTCCCGGACACTCTTTGGCCAGCTTAAGGTGAATATCCATTAATCATTAATGTGAATCCATCTTAATGGATATGTATGTTCAGGGGAATTATGATTACCATAAATAAGTCATTTGTGAGCTGTATCTCGTCCTGGAATTTCAGTCTCACAGTAAGGGAAACTCTGATCGACCTCCGCTCCGATCTAAGAAAGCAAAGGACAACAAACCAAAAGTAAGAAAGCTTTTTGGTCCATTAACAAGGTATAGAAGATTTATTTTCCTGAAATTCCATCACCTGCAGGTGAAGAAGCTGAAGTACCACCAGTACATCCCTCCGGACCAGAAGGCGGACAAGGAGCGTCCGCCTCTGATGGACTCCTCCTACGCCAAACTCCTTCAGCAACAGCAGCTCTTCTTGCAGCTGCAGATTCTTAACCAGCAGCAACAGCACTACAACTACCACACAATCCTTCCCGCCCCTCCCAAGTGAGTTTTTTTATGACCCAGGGTGGTATGGCTTTTTACAAGGTAGCTAAGATTAGTTGTAGTGCTCCATGGAACCAGATCCTAATCTACGTTTTATTTGGTGTTCCCCTTCAGGCCGGCCCCCGAGCAAGCCATCCCAGCCAACCCCAACCCTTCTCCCACTCGCGTCGTTCCCACGACCCCCAACGCCACCGCTGCAACCCCGGCGAGTGGAAACACGCGTCAAGGACAAACTTCATTGGGTGGAGCCAAACCTACCACTTTGCCTGCCAACCTGGATGAGTTCAAGGTAAATAACATAGAAAATGAAGGCTTCACCTTTTAGTTGGGGCCTTGCAATTAGAGTCAATTCCTGACTAAAAGCTGCCACTATTTTCCTAAGTTCATTGGCTATGCAAGTAGGGAGTTCATTTCCAATTATGAATAATACTTTTAAGTAGCCATCAACCTGCTAAAACATGCACAAACACAAGAATGTACATTAGTAGGGAAATTGTAGCGTCTCGTGAACAAATTTCTCTGCTTTTTGTCTCGCACAGGTCTTCAGAAACATTCATAGGTTGCCTCAAATAAGCCTGTTTTAAATGGAATGCCAAGGACAAGTTGACCACCAGATGGTGTTCTAACTTCACGGCAATGGGCTTATCAACACAAAATAAATACACTGGCCCCGCTATCGATCGCATCAATCACTTTTCAAATCAAAATAATTTTCTCTATGAGAAACAACAGAAAACCAAATCTGTTCCCAGCCTCCATAACTAATCCAAGGGAACCCCAAATAACTCTAAAACACATCTACCTGATCACTGAAAACACATTCAAATCGTAATTGAACTTGAAAATACTGTAATAATAAAAATAAGATGACATTAACGGAATAAAACGTGGGTTTATTATGCGTGCTTATTATGGAGGGTGTCGGCAGTTGCCAACCGAGGTGTTATATCTGGTAGTGGAGGAGTGAGGGAGAACGAAAGACTGTTGCTGATGGTTAAGCAATGTAATAAACAACACAATCATGTAGGATCAAGTCCGTATGGCAGGAAATGCACGTGCTAATTGGGCGGAGCTGATGCCAGTGGTTAGCGTTTTCAAACACTCAGCCCTCTTGTGGTAGCACCTGGAAATTCTTCTAACCTGGATTTCCTTTTGTATTGTTGGGCAAAATTTCACTAACTAGAAAAGCTCGTATGTAGAGGTGCTCTCTAGTGCCATTAATGGCTACAGATGTCTTAATTCCATGAACTCTTATCTTTCAGGTCGCAGAGTTAAAACAGGAACTGAAGTTGCGCGGTCTGACTGTCTCAGGCACGAAAAACTATCTCATAGAGAGGCTGCGCAACTACCAGGAGCAGAACGGCACCACCGTGTCCAAAAGCGGTGTGGCGCAACCTATCCACCAGACCAGCGCCAACACCGCCACATCTGACCACCAACAGGCAGAGGGAGAGTCCAAGGCGTCTCAGGCTTTTCCGAGTCGAGTCATGCGTTTCGAAAGCACCAGCTCCAGCCCGCCTGTCTCGCCTTCGCCGTCCGAACGCTCACTAGCGGGGCTGAGTCCTGATGAGACGAGCTGCAATGGAGACATGTTTGGGGAGATGGTAAGCAGCTTCACCCCAGGAAAAAGTCTTTCAAACACTCTTATTGCTTGTTTTTTTCTTGTTTAGGTCAGTTCTCCCTTGACTCAACTCACCCTCCATCCCTCTCCTCAACACCCGACCAACACCTCTCTTCTTCCCCAAACACTCATTCAGCCCAAAGAAGAAGGCCAGAGCTCATGTTGCCACCATAAGTCCTCACCCGGTAAAGCCCTGGAGTCTTTCTCTGTGGTTGCCATGGACTCCACCTCCATGGACAAGGACCAGATGCTGCAGGAGAAGGACAAACAGATCGAGGAGTTGACCCGGATGCTGAGGCAGAAGCAGCGGCTGGTGGAGACACTCCGATCTCAGCTCGAACTGGGGAAAATGGTGGTAGGAGTGGCGTCAGAGCCGCAAGGGAATGAAAAGAACCCTAAATCTCAAACGCTGATCAAAGCCTCGGCCATCAAGCCCCCCGTAAATCTAAACGGGCTGACCAAAGTCAAGCAGGAAGCTGAGCCAGAGGAAGCCTTGACAGGAGTAGTGGACGAGGCCCAAAGCAAAAGAGCACTGCAGCCTATGCAGTGCTCCCAGGAGACTCTGCTCAGACTGCAGCAGATCAACCGTCTGCAAGTCCAGCAAGCCGAGCAGCTGAAGCAGAAGTCCGTGCCGCCGAAAACCCCAGAGCACAAGATGGAATCTCAAATGTCGCTCCAGCAGCAGCAGCAACTCCAGCAGCTGATCATTCAGCAGACCCAGCAGAAGCAGCTGCTGGACCAGCAGAGGCTTACCCAGCAGAACCAGCTGCAACAAGGGAAAAAGCACCAAACGCAACACAAGAGCTCGCTCCAGCTCAAGAGGGTCCAGGTACAGATCCAGAACCAGACAGCAGGCGGCCAGAGACCCACAGCCAACCAAAGCCAACTGAGGAACAAGCTAAAGGCTCAGCAAAGGCAGCAGCAGAAACAACAGGTGGCCACTGTCAGCACTCAGCAGGTCATTTTGTTTTTTACTTGACTAAATATTCTCGATGATGTGTAGGCCATTTGATGTGTGCGGTGCCACAAGGTTGAACACATCTTTATCTTTAGTAGGGATAATGCGTTTTAACCATTAAATTCTAATGGCTAAAATTGTATTGTCTGTTAATTTCCTTATAACATCCATTGCAGCCTAGTCATCCTGAGGTTTTTGAGTTTTTCCTTACTCTCATGTAGGTTTCAGGTCATTGTATAATAGTAGTCTGTATGCAAGAGTCTCAAACTCAATTGAGTCTGAGGGCTGCTGAAGCTAGGATCCAGGTAAAGCTGGGCCAAATGGGGTTTTCAAGGAAAAATCAGTGATAAAAACATTCCGCTGTTCTTAAATGGACAGTGTTTTATATTTGTCCACTAGGTGTCACTGTAATGTGTAGTGCGACCTAAAATGAGTCCAAGGAAGACTTAAGATTTTTAGCCAGCATTTCTTAAAGACAAAAAGAAAAAAATATATATTTTTAAGGAATTTGGAAAAAGAAATAAGAAAACTTAAATATAAGGAAAAAGGAAAGAAAGCATAGAAACATATTGGAGAAAAAGCCAAACAAAAATAAAAAAGCTATTTTCTTATTTCTCAAAATAATAAGGTGCGTTTTGGTCCCTTTGAGTCTCCTTCCGTTGTGCTTCGAGCACTCGTTTTCGGTAGCACGACAGTATCCAGCGACATTTAGTGAGGAAATAATGCACACTGTCCCTTGAACTTTCAAATTAAGGCAGAGGCCTCAAACTATTATGCCAGGGGTGGCGATTGTCCCCTGGGTCGCGAGTTTGAGACTTCTGCCCTACAGCCCTTTGATACTTCTCGGAACTGGACAAGGCATCGGTACTCACGTATATGGTGCCCTCTTGTGGCCGTTTCAGGTGGCGCCAGTGTTCATCAACCGACCGAGCGGCGGTCAGATCCACACGCAGGCCATTTCTTTGGACCTCCTGAAAGCGGGCGGTACGCTGGTCACAGACACCAACGGCAACCACTATTTGATCGCTCTGACTAGTAACGCGGTGGACGGCTCCAACCAGCGAGCGTCCTCGCAGGCCAAAAGCAACGGACGGGTCACATTGCAGGTACGAACAAGAGGTTGACCAAGACGCCGCGGGTACCTGACAGACTTTATCCCTGCAGAAAATGCAGTCCCTTCCCAACGAGTTACCCTGCACTGGCGGCCGGTTACCGGAGCAGAAAGACAGCCAGGGCGTGAGCCAGCATAGCGAAAAGGTTTGATAAACTCTGATTCAGTAATACCTCTCCGTACTAGCTTAATTCCTTCCAGAATCGTGCTCGTAACTCAAATTGCCTGCGTCATGAGCAAATGTTCCTGATATGAAAAAAATTCCAAACGAGTTGGTCCGTTTCTGTTCACCCGAAATAGCTACAAAACACATCTTCTCGATCGATCGCTAAAAAAAATAATAGTAATCAAACATAAAAAATACAGTAATACCTGTTGACGGCTATTCCACCCTGAAAACACGGAAATTTGGGAAGCTAAGTTGGGTTGGGCCTGGTTAGTACTACCGACTTCTGTAAATAGGTCATTTGGCGCACACTCTGCTGCGACAGCACTGATTGTACCCCCCTTGTACAGTTGATGAAAATTTCCATAAGGGGACCAAAAAAATTGAACTTTTTTTTCAAGATAGATGATATTAACAAAATGAAATGTGAGTCTATTATGAGCCTTATTGAGGACACTCAAATGACTGCGTTCGTGTTGGAGGTACGATCGAGCCTATAAAAATCCAGTCCGACCCTACCCTGCCCGCAGGTATTAAAGCCTGAGCCCGAAAAATTAACTTGATCTACAGGACCGAGCACGGGAAAAACACAAATTTTCATTTTATTTGTGCGGACTGTGGAAGAGGGGTGCCTTGCACGAGAAGGGGATGAAATCCATTGCGCGGATCTTCCTCAAAGAAAAAGAAACAAAGACCAACGACTGGTGGATAATTAAAAAGAAAGTCAGTGAGAGAGCCTGAACCCTAACGTAATGATTTACATTTTTAAGCCTGCCCTGGCCTGACTTTCGGCCAAACTCTAGATAAGATCTTACCTCTAGTGCGCATGGTGCAGGAGGAGTCATAGAGATTGCATACCAGTCAACTCATACGTTATACGTAGATTGCTAATATTGTTGTGACATTATACAGTCTGACTTGCTGTGAGTAATTAGGTGGCGTGTTTGTAAGGTTGATAAGGGGAATTGCAATCAAAATAAGCGGGAGCAATTAGCGCAGGTTGATAGTTATGATATTGAGAGAGAATACATAAGCACTTCCTCTACTTCTAAAATTAAAGCTACTGTAAATTTAAATGTACATGGACACAAAAAAAGAATTACAGCACAATTAATTTTTTCGCCTGTAGTAGTTTGCACGCAATAACGAGCTGATCCGGCGGTAAGAAGTCACGAGCGCTTTCTAGTGGTAGTCTCCCGGACTGCTCGTGACATGAATTTTCCTTTGTTGGGTGAGCAATTTTTGTTGCAAAAATCAAACTCGTAGTGGGAAATTCTTGTGTTTAGAGGCGCTCGTATAAAGAGTTAACACTGTTTGGGCCGATTGCCATTGGCTTTAGGGACAAGAAGAGCCTCACGCAGATAGCAACGGTGTCCCGCTGCTCAGCTCTCGTGCCACGGCGCCTCCCAATTTGCAACCTTTTTTCGACGACATCGAAAGCCAAAGCGACGCCATTCCCGCCTTCAAGGTACCGTCGACCCCGACGCCGCCCTCCTTTCCATCCCTGCTCATCCTCCTTTCCCTCTCACGGACTTTTTCCTTTCCTCCCTCCATCCTGGCAGACTGAGCGAACGTGTCTGCCTTACGACCGACACACTCTGTTCACTCCTCCCTCCCCTAAACCAAACATCTCCTTTCCTACAAAGCGCTCCAAAGTACGTCCTCCGATTGTCTCACTTTCTCACTCGTTTCCTGGAATCCTTTTTCTAACGCCATGCGGCTTTTAACACGCTAGCTCAGCTTTAACGCGTCGGCGTGTCCTCTGTTGACAGGGCAACGGCATGAATTGTGCACAGATGGACGACCTCTTTGACATCCTTCTCAAAAGCGGAGGTAAGATGTCACAAAGAACTTCTATCTTGTTAATAGTTGAATTGCAAAATATAACGATCTCTACCCCATGGACAGGAAAATGTGCTTATTATCGATATTATTTTTCTTTATTTTAACTACCGAAGAATAGTCTTCTGTAATATATTTTCTATATAAAAGTCCTTTTGGACTATAAGGTGTATGGAATTAAAACTACCATTAAAGCTAGGGTTTCATAAAAACATCAAAATTACAAATATTTATTTCAGAGAATATTAATTCACGACATCTGATTTCACTAACAAATATTTCACATGTTAACCAAAAGAGGGCAATCGGAGACCACTTTGTTTCTCAAAGGTAGAACAGTTACCGGATGCAGTATCATTCAACAATAATTCATACAAGAGTAGGTAATTTTGGAGATAATTAAAAAATCTTCATTGAAGTAAACACAATATGTTTAATACTGACAAACAGCGCCATAGTTACGGTATCTATAAATCACACGCCGCAGAAACAGCAGCGAGTGACTTTTGAGTCGCTATCCCTGATAGCCTAGCCATATCAGTTCTTCCTTATTATGAAAACTAATCTCAAAAGAGAGTAGTAAAGGGTCACAATTCTATTCATAGTATCAAGTTGTTAACAACCTTGTAATGTTGGTAAACTATGAGAAAGTCGTTATCCCCGTACCAACTTCACATAGGAATCGATTCAGATATATCTGCTCTCACGGACTCTTACTGAAAATGTTAAGCAGGGCATGTACACTTAATGAGTTTTAAATTCCATCTCCCTTTTATTTCTTTGCGAATCGAATGCAACAAAAGATGCAAAGTTTTCTTTAGGCTGTCTTTGCAGATCACTATATAGCTTATGGCAGTACAAACCCATTCCGTATATTTTAAGGCTTGTCCAGGTTTCTATTTCATGGTAAAACACCAAATCAACGTGGCAGGGAGGATCTACACGTCATGCACACAGCATATAACTGACCCAACAGCAGCGGAAACAATTTGACATATGTAAAACAACTATTGTTCAACAGATAACTTTGAGTCAAACGGGAGGGCGGCTGCATGCCTTTATCCACTTCAAACGCTTCTCCAATTTAGTTTTTGTCTGTGGAAGAGGGAAGAACCTCACCCCTACCAATTGCCCTAGCATATCGTCATCATTTTGGATATCAAACACTCTAATCACAAATGTTTCAGGTTACAAAGCTACTCCTAGAACGAAATACATTCGTAAATAGAGGTACCACTGTGATACAGAGATGGACGACCTAAATCTGCAGCCACCGGCTGTCTGATCTATTCATGATTGTCCGACAACAAAAGAGGATTTGCGTTCAATAGTTGGCGTCTGAGCTGCTGTCAAAAGATCTGCACTTTTGTTAACATGTTAACCACAATAGCGCATTCGAAGACCACTCTGTTTCTAAAAGGCAGTTACCATTTGCAGTATAATTTAATCGTGAGTATGCATTTCCAATTTGGGGTATGTGTGCGTTATACTCCAGAAAACACAATACTTTTGGGGGATGTATTTATTTTTGCATTGTATTGACCTAAGAAAAAGTCCATATCCATTAGCACTTATTTCAAACTACTTTTATCATTTATTTTACCTAAAAATTGTTTGGGTGCATGTTACGCACCAGGTTTTACCAAATTATCGCCAATCATTGGTGTTAACAGGATTCAAACCCAGGTCATGGCAGTAAGAGCGCCGAACCCAAACCACTGGACTACTCGTGATATACATAACATGAAAAGGCATTGGGTTTTTAAACATCATTAAACTAGTACCAGATGATTTTGTTGTGTATTTCACAAGTTTCAATTATAATTTATTCGTTACTTAATAATGCTTAGAATAGAATGTATTGTCATTTTAAGATGTGAAATGCACCACAATATTGACATTCATCTCTGGTACTGTGTCTAAAAAAAGTGTGATATCTTCTGCCTTTTCATTTGTCATCCATACCAGTGGTCAGCAACCTTTTCTGTTCCACGAAACCGGTTCAATGTCTGACATTGTTCTCACGGCCCGGCCCACCAACATTAGCAACAATAATAATAATAATGCTAATCATGATAATAATAATAAATAATAACTTGCTGTGATATCACTAGGTCACTTGGGATTTATATAACATGTGGAAGAGGCATCACAAGTGTTTTCCTTATCACACTATTATTGCTCAAAATATGACCTTGTTTCAGCTTTTTTAGCTTGATGGCGCATGTGATTGGTCAATCGTGGTACAATGATGTTTTTGGCTGAACTCATTCTCAGGATGCTCCATTATGGTGCCACATTGTAGAATGTTATAATAGGGCATTTTGGGAACGAATTCAACCAATCCACTCTCCTGTAACAATTGCCCAATCATATGTGCCTTCAAGATAAGAAAATGCAAGACAACGTGGTACTGTGAGTACGAAAATAGTGTGATAAGGAGATAAAATCGAATGCCTTTTTTTTTTTTCGTGTGGCCCAGTACCAAAATTCAACCATCGATGGTCCATCAGTTAGAAATTGGTTGCTTAATCCGCTGCGACTCGGGTTTGATTCCCGTTACATTCATTTTAATGACAAATTAGAGGTGTGCGTTAGAGGTATGTAAAATTCTGACACACTTTTGACATTTGTTTCCTTCTGCTTTCCTTTAATGTCCTCAAATAGAAATCCCTGGGTTTAAGGCCAACCCCGACCCTTCCCTTGCTCCCCTACACTCAGACCCGCCCTCACCTGCCTCTCCGCTCCACCTCTCCCCTCCCACGCCCAACTCCCCCTTGGCCACCCCTCCCCCACCGAGCAACCCCCGCGGGGACGCCAGTCACCTGGAAGACTTTCTGGAGAGCTCCACCTTGCTGGTCCCCGATGACATCCACAGCCAAATGCTGAGCGCCGCCGGCATTCTGGACCACCCTCCCTCCCCCATGGACACGTCGGACCTGGTGGGTTTCTCCCCCCACTCTACCGGGCTGGACTTGGCGGACGCCGCACTGGACAGCATGGACTGGCTGGACATCTCCATGGTGGGGACATCCGGCGGAGGGAGCGGTACTGGGGGAGAAGTAGAAGGTGGCGACGGTGGGACCAGCCTGACCCCGCTAGCCCCTCACACGCCGCCTAGCGTCTTCTCTGCCGACTTCCTGGACAGCTCGGACTTGCAGCTACATTTGGAGTTGTGTCTGTAGCTTCGGGGGTGGGGACGTCATACTGCGTTCAGGCTCCACTTTGCTGTCTCTTATCACTGCTGGGCACCTTGGCACACTTGCAGAATATACCATAAATTCCGGACTACAGAGTATACCTGATTAAAAGTCGCATGCGTGAATTTAAAGAAGAAAGTCATCTTTGTTTTTGTAAAAGCTGCACTGGGTTTTGAGGCTGTAGCAATAGATATGAACTCATTCCTGTGCGTTTCTTACATTTCTAAATCAGCAGGGAAATGTTTGTTACAGAAAAGTAACACATCGTGCGGCAATTAAGACACTTATTTGCAGGCTCAATTAATGAACTTATTTGCAGTCAATATTAATTAACTCAAATTCAGAAGATTGTATAGAAAACAGTCTGAACACATCCCCCATAAAATTGATCTTAAGCTAGCCCATCTCTCGTATACCTGACAAAGTGATAGAGAGGTCAAGTATTGCTACTACTACATAAAAACATAAGAGCTTGGGGTCTTTCTAACAAGTAGTGTGATGGAATATTTTAGTCTGGAAGCAGGTGACTGATTAATGTCATATTAGGCTGTGATCAGAAACTAATTTAACACGTATGATTTTTTTTTATGTACTAGTAGCAATAGTTGGTCTTTTCTCACTCACTTTGTACTGTATACAAGAGATGGGAGGATTTAAGATCAGTTGCATGGCTCAACATGAGTACGGGCCTCTCAATTTTAGTCAGTACAGTACATTTGAGTTTTGTTTCAAGTTTTGTCAGTGTATATCAGACCTGGGCACTCCGTTCCTGGAGGGCCGCATGTTCTGCATGATTTTTGAGGTTTCTCTGATCCAATACAGGTGATTCCAATCACCAGTATTGTTAACGAGCACTTGCTAGCTTGCTAACGAGGTTATAATTTGTATCACCTGAGTTAAAGAAGAGCAAACTTCAAAATCTGGCAGGACGTGCGGCCCTCCAGGACCGGAGTTCCCAGGTCTGGTGTATATGTTAATGCCAATTAAATTATTATTAACTTCTGCGGACGCAATTCTCAGGCAAATGTCTTAAATGTGGCACAATGTGTTACTTTTCTTTACTAGACATTTCCCCGCTGATTTATTTATTTTTTTAAATGTAATCAAAGGATGCAAATGAGTTCCTTTTTATGGCTGTTCAAGCCAGTGGTTTTAAATCTGGTGCAGCTTGTATGAAAACAAAGTGGATCTGCGAGTGCGCCTTTAAATCCGGGGCCCTGTGTAGTTGGGAATTTACGGTAAATGTCAGCCGGCTCCACGTGCACTCTTCCGCACTTGTCACTGGCTTTCTCAAGCACTGAAGTGAGCATCAAGTCATTTAGTTTGCCGTGCTCACCTGCTGCAAGTGAATCATCTATTTTTATCGAAGCTATTCTCACACAAATTGTGTGCGACGTGCACGAGTGTCAGTGCCTCCTAAACTTTGCACTTATCTCTGATTGGTTGAAAATGGGGGGCGGGGGTTCAGTGGTATCCCTCCATCACTGTAGCATCTTGATGCCCACCCAATGGGGCCCCCTACCTGTGAAAACAACAACAGAATAACACGCACAACCTTTTAACGGTTGCCAGTTGCTGTTGAGATGAACCCGATCAATGGCGACATTTTCGCCTCGTTAGAGGTCGCGTATTATTGGTAACATTATGGTAGACCACTATGTATTGCTGTATATGGGGTGTATATTATCAATTGTTCATATGGCTATTTTTGGGAGGGGTTGTTTTATTGGAGCGAGCCAGCTGGGGGAATGGGGTGCGGGCAGGACCTCCAAAACAATTGGACCTTGCCATTTTTTTAAAGATTAAAGAAAAAAATGAATAATAATGATTGTTGTGTTTCGTTTTGTTCTAATCTTGTGGAATTTAAAGATATAAACAGGGTTCAGTCCTTTGAGACATTTTTGTGATTAAGGGCTATATAAATAAATGTGACTTGGGTTCGTACAAGTGCTTGAAATCCTTGAAATTCAATGTATTTAGGGTTTGTGAAGTGCTTGAATTTCAGGTGAAGTGCTTTAAATACTGCCAAGTTTATGCAATGAATGAAAAGTTTAACGAGTCTGCCTAAATGTAGGGTGTGTCCTATAAAAGTTGAAAGTAGAATATTTTCTTGATTAAGTACGTGTTATAGGTGGTGTATGTAACTTCAAATTTTTCTACTTGCTGACGCCATTTTCTTGCCGAAATCGTTATTGCAGCTCCTTTTTTGCGCTTGCAAGTATGTGAAATTCTTAATGAGCTCGAAAAATCTATTCCTATTTTAGGGGTTTGGGTTGGCATTAGGACTGTATTTGAAATAGTCCTTTTCTTTCACCATTTTCATCCTAAAACTAAAGCAAACCACTAACACACACACGACATAACACTCAGTTTCATTTACAATGTCCCATTCAGTGAATGTAGCTACTAGCTTATTATTTGGCTTAGGATTAATCACATTTTCAGTTTTTTGTTCCGACAGGCAGCAATCAGAAACGTCAAACAGGGCTATGGATTGGTTCACATTGTATTGCTTCTTTGAATGGTACTGGAGAAATTTGAAAATTGGTTTGAAAATCCTTAAAAAGTGCTTGAATTTTCCCATGAAAACGGTTTACGAACCCTGTACAAAGGTGACAAACAAATCATTAAAAAAAAATCCTCTACAGTACCTTTCCTGAGCAGTTCCAAGTCCAAGTGTTTCGTGTCACGCCAAAGCTCCACAAGAGGGCGCCATCGCCCCTTCACCGGCTATACTTTATACGTCAATTCCCATCCTCTTAATCTGATGGAATCTTCTAGAAGACTTTTGCCGTTTGTGCATACTTTTAATTTTTAACTAAAACCCGGAAGTAGTTTCCATCCGTACAAGACGCACTAATGCGTAGATTCAATGTTAGCAAAGTTTTAGAACAGAGATCAGGAACCTTTTTGCCCCAATAAGCCATACAAGCAAAATATGTTGATTTCTTTTTTCTTGAGAGAGCCACACCATAAATGTCAAAAATCAGTAAAAGCGCCAAACTTGCTTTCCAGACAAAAACTATTTTTTCAGCATATTTCAAAATCCAATCCATAATAATGCCAGAGCCCCATATCAATATAAACATACCACAGAAAATGTGTTTCCTGTGTTGAGGCTCAATTTTGGGCGCCATTTTTGTCCTAAATAATGGTTTGAGCAAAAAGTGCAAGCAAAGTTCTTTAAAATAATGTCACAAAATACTGCAAAGAAGGATACAAATGTATTTACCTCTAGTGCAGACAGCACTGGGCGAGGGAAAAGAGTGCGTGTGCCCTGTGCATAGCTCCACCCATTCCTACAGCTTACCCAATCAAATTGCTCTAAGTGCTTTGTTAGAACTTTTGGATAGAAAGATTGTTTTGAGTTAATGTTTGGACTGTGGCTTTTCATCATAAAGAGTCTCAACAATGAAGAGATTGTTTAATGAGCTTTCATATAAATGATTATTTAAGCGCTTTACAGCCACAACGGAGTCAGTTGGTGTGACACTTTGACTGTAAACTGAAGGTAAAATTGTGTCCTATATATACTGGATTGAACCCAATTCAGATTTAGATATGCATGTGTGATAATTAAATGTTCATGTAATAATATGTTAAAGAATCGCATTATTATGATTTTATCTCTGCGCCACATGTATATGTGTGTATGGCTCACGAGCCATAGATTCGGGACCCGTTTAAAAATAATCAATCAATAACTAACAAGTTGGGCCCAAAAAAGCGAGTAAAATTTAAAACGAAATATCATTACTGTTTTCCATTTTAAGTACACCATGAAAGAAAATGATAAATTATTTCTTGTATTTTTTCCTAGAATATTATGTTGAATTCAACAAAATGTGCGTTTTTGTCCATTGATATTCTTGCATAGTTTTTTATCATTTTGATAAGTGTTTTACACTCTGAAAAAATAAAGTTCTTGTCAACAAGAAAAAGGAGCTTTGCAAATTTTTCAGTTTTTTTATCTTTCAAGATGGCCGACATTCATGTCGGCTCCCTGTGGGTGAGCCTTAAGTCACGTAACATACAAAAAATTTTTTATACATGTGGTACAGTAAAACAAAACAAAACATTGTTTTGAGTACAAATAAAAAATACGTTAACTGTCATACCAATGAGAAATTTGTATTTCTTTCGCATAGTGGAATCCCTACTTAAGGTTGCCGCCATGTTTGTCTGGAAACTTGCTGCTACGCTGTGCTGTCTGCACTATTTTTTGTTTGTATTAGACAGTACAGTGCCATATAGTGGTCAAATATTTCACACTGGGCCTTTAAATCAATATTGTTGTTTTTTTTTAATTTTATGAACACATTTTTACTCGTAGGACGTACCAAAATATACACTGTGCCTTAGAAACTGAACAAATATATAAACCAAAAATTCGTGACCTTCCAAAATGTGTTTTTATAAAAAAAAATTAACAGATCATCATAGATAAGCCAACTCCTTTTCTATTTTAAAACTGTAATAACATTTTTCACCACTAGATGGCAGACACTTCTTAAAGTCTTGCAGAAGAAAGGTTATACTTTGGTACTGGAATGACTGTATTCAAACAAGTTGGTAGATGATGTCTCAAAATGTTGTTGCCTTTCCTACTTTCATGTTTTGTCCTGTTAGTTCCTGTCCCAACGCATTGTTTTGTCTTTCTTTTACGTATTTCATATGTTAGAGCTAGTTAGTGTCCCAACTATTATGCATTGTTTTCCTTTCATGTTTTGTTCAGTTAGTATCCCAACATAATATGTGTTGACTTACTTTCACATTCCGTTCAGTAAAAACGAATAATTGTCCCAAAATAAATTGCCTTGTCTTACTTTTACATTTTGGTCAGTCAGAGCTAGTTAATGTCCCAACATAATCAGCATTGTCTTACTTTCATTTTTGTTCTGTATGAGCTAGTTAGTCTCCTAACATATTTTACGTTTTGTTCAGTTAAAGCTAGCAGGTTTCCCAGCATAATAGTTTTTGTCTTACTATAATTTTTTTATTGTTCAGTTTGAGCTAGTTAGTCTCCTAATGTATTTCGCTTTGTCCTCCTTTCATGTTTTGCTCAGTTAAGGATAGTTAGTGTACCAGCATAATCGAGATTGACTTAATTTCACTTTTGTTCAGGTAGAGCTCGTTAGTTTCGTAACATATTTCGCTTTGTCTTCTTTCGAGTTTTGTTCAGTTAAAGCTAGCTAGTGTCCAACATATTTTGCTTTATCCTCTATTGTGTTTTGCTCAGTTAGAGCTAGTTAGTGTCCCGACTCTCAACATGATCTGCCTTGTCTGTTTTGTTTAGGTAGAGTTAGATAGGTACCTAACATATTTTGCTTTGTCCATTTTCTCTTTTTGTTTAGTTAAAGCTACCTAACGTTCCAAAAAAATATTTGTCTTATCTTCATGTTTTTTTTCTTTTTGAACTAGTCTCCTAACATATTTTGCTTTGTCCCCTTTTACGTTTTGTTCAGTTGGAGCTAGTGTCTCAATATATTTTGCTTTGTCCTCTTTCATGTTTTGCTCAGTTCGAGCTAGTTAGTCTCGCGATTCACAACATGATCTGCATTGCCTTCATTTCACGTTTTGTTCAGTTAGAGCTCGATAGGTACCCAACATATTTCACTTGGTCCTCTTTCACGTTTTGTTCAGTTAAAGTTAGCTAGTGTCCCAAGATAATCGTTTTTTTCTTATTTTCATGTTTGTTCAGTTTGAGTTAGTTTTTCTTTCAACATATTTATTTTTGTCCTCTTTCACGTTTGGTTCAGTTGGAGCTAGTTAGTGTCCTAACATTACTGTAACTGTGTTTACTTTACATTTTCTTTATTTAGAGCACAGGTGTCAAACTCACGGCCCGCGGGCCACAACCGGCCCGACGTACAATTATATCCGGCCCGCAAAATCCTTTTATATACATCTACTATAATGGCCTGGGTCCATGAAACCCTGATAACTTTCAAATTATACTCGGATACTAAAAACCACAATGGCCGAGAAAATGATGTTAACTGACATTGCCGGTAAACCCGTGTGTCTTATTTGTGGAGATTTTGTGGCCTTAATTAAGGAATTTAATGTAAAACGACACTACAAGACAAAACTTCAGAGTAAGCTGAAAAACCTTGAATCAAGAGAAAGGATACAGAAAGTTGAAGAGTTAAAGAAGAATATGAAGATGTTTTTCACTAAGGCAAATTCCCAAAGTGAAAAGCACAAATTTTATTTATATTTTCCTTTTTTTCATATTTTCATTTTTATAGTTTTGACAGGAGATATTTTTATGGAGAGCAACGATTTTTATTCTGTTCGATTCTGTTCGGCCCGCGGCCAAAGGTGTGGTTTGAGTTCTGGCCCTCTGTATAATTGAGTTTGTCACCCCTGATTTAGAGCAAGTTAGTGTCCTAACATATTTCGCTTTGTCTTTTTTCATAGTTTTGTTCTTTTAGAGCTAGCTAGTCTCTCAACACCCCATGCTTTTTTCCATTTAAATCATATCAAAACCATTCACCAAGAAATGGGCAGAAAATTCCTAAAGTCTTAAATATAGTGATACCTCAGTACTTGAACAACTTTGTATTCCAACAAATCAGTATTTGACCTAAAAGCAGTACGAGTACCTTTTTCTTTACGGGTACTTTTTTTTCCAGTATTCAAAAAAAATTGGAACCCGAACACAGCCGAGTGAGATCTTGGCTACACTTGCTCGGTCGATTAGTTCCTTCACCAGTCGACTTCAGCTGTACTGACTGGCTTTGGGTTTCTTTTCTGACTTTCACCGCCTGTTCCCCGGAGCTGCGCTTTACTTCTCCCTCAAAGGCGCTCATGATCTCATGTATAGAGCTCATGTATATCCCCAACGCACGGCACGTGTCTTAGTAGCCTCGCCACCCCCAATCGAGAGGAGATAAAAGTCTCAATGCCCTACGCGCTAATGAACCTCGCTGAGCTCCAAAGCGCCACGAGGGTCCAAGAGCTCCTCTCCAGCCCTTATCACGCAAACTTGCCACTGCGGCCGTTAGAAAAAAAAAAAAAGCACGAAATGTGTCAGTATATGTCCTACGTTGTCTTCCTTTCACGTTTTGTTTAGTTAAGAGTTGGTGAGCCGATATACAGTGCATCCGGAAAGTATTTATAGCGTTTCACTTTTTCCACATTTTGTTATGTTACAGCCTCATTCCAAATTGTATTAATTCAATCTCTGATCTCAAAATTCTACACAAAATACTCCATTATGACAATGTGAAAAAGTTTTTTTTTTTTACCTTTTTTGAATTTATTAAAAATAGAAAACTAAGAAATCCCATTTACATAAGTATTCACAGCCTTTGCCATGAAGCTCAAAATTTAGCTCAGGTGCATCTTTTTTCCACTGATCATCCTTGAGATCTTTCTACTGCTTAATTGGAGTCAACCTGCAGTAAATTCAGTTGATTGGACATGATTTGGAAAGGCACACACCTGTTTATATAAGGTCCCACAGTTGAGTGTGCATGTCAGAGCACAAACACCAAGCATGAAGTCAAAAGAACTGTCTGTAGACCTGCGAGACAGGATTGTCTTGTGGCACAAATCTGGGGAAGGATACAGAAACAATTCTGCTGCTTTGAAGTTCCCAATGAGCACAGTGGCCTCCAGGGTAACGAGGACAGCAGAGAAAATAATCGGGACTACACTTCCCTCCATTCAGGACATTGGCCAGAGCGCTGCCTATCCCATGCTAAGAACATTATCGGGGACCCCTCTCACCCCCATCATGGACTGTTCACTCTGCTAGCCTCTGGGAAGAGGTACTGCAGTGTGCGGTGCAGGACCACCAGGTTCCGCAGTAGTCTAGTCCCCCTGGCCATTAGACTGTTAAATGGTCAATCTAACATATAGTTAACCAAAATCTAAACACCTGCTAATTTGACTTTTTGCACTACTGGCAGTTCTTTATAGCTTGCCACTCCTTGCACATTTGCTCTCTGCACTATTGTACTTACAGCGTTATTGTTACAGTGTTAATGTTACTGTTTACCTGACTTGTTAACCTGACTGCCCATTTTGCACATCTGGTTAGCTACTCCTCTTGCACTATCGGCACTATGGTAAAATACTATACGTAGCCATAATACAATACAACTTTTACTTATATCTGTACATTCAAGGAAACTGTGCGGGTCAGATGTATCGACATTTCGTTCTGTATACACGTGTACTAGAATGACAATAAAGTAGATCTGAATCTGAATCTGAATTATTCGTAAATGGAAGACATTTGGAACCTCCAGGACTCTTCCTAGAGATGGCCGGCCTTCTAAACTGAGCGATCGGGGAAGAAGGGCCTTAGTCAGGGAGGTGACCAAGAACCCGATGGTCACTCTGTCAGAGCTCCAGCGTTCCTGTGGAGAGAGGAGAGCCTTCCAGAAGGACAACCATCTCGGCAGCAATCCACCAATCAGGCCTGTATGGTAGAGTGGCCAGACAAAAGCCACTCCTTAGTAAAAGGAACATGGAAGCCCGTCTGGAATTTGCCAAAAAGCACCTGATTGACTCTCAGACCATGAGAAACCAAATTCTCTGGTCTGATGAGACAAAGATTGAACTCTTTGGTGTGAATGCCAGGCGCCATGTTTGGAGGAAACCAGGCACCGCTCATCACCAGGCCAATACCATCCCTACAGTGAAGCATGGTGGTGGCAGCATCATGCTGTGGGGATGTTTTTCAGCAGCAGGAACTGGCAGACTAGTCAGGGTAGAAGGAAAAATGAATGCAGCAATATATAGAAATATCCTGGATGAAAACCTGCTCCAGAGCGCTCTTGACCTCAGGCTGGGGCGAAGGTTCATTTTTCAGCAGGACAACGACCCAAAGCACACAGCCAAGATCTCAAAAGATTGGCTTCAGAACCACTCCGTGAATGTCCTGGAGTGGCCCAGCCAGAGTCCAGACTTGAATCCGATCGAACATCTCTGGAGAGATCTGAAAATGGCTATGCACAAACGTCTCCCATCCAACCTGATTGAGCGCGAGACTTATTGCAAAGAAGAATGGGCAAAACTGCCTAAAGATAGGTGTGCTAAACTTGTGGGATCATATTCAAAAAGACTTGAGGCTGTATTTGCTGCCAAAGGTGGATCAACAAAGTATCAAGCAAAGGCTGTGAATACTTATGTAAATGTGATTTTAGTTTTCTATTTTTAATAAATTCAAAAAAAGTTAAAAAAAAAAAACTTTTTCACAGTGTCATTGTCATAATGGAGTATTTTGTGTAGAATTTTGAGATAACAGAAATTAATACAATTTGGAATGAGGCTGTAACATAACAAAATGTGGAAAAAGTGAAGCGCTGTGAATACTTTCCGGATGCACTGTATTATACATTGTCCTCAATTCATGTTTCATTCAGTTAGAGCTAGTGTCCCAACACATACAATTTTCTTTCATGTTTTGTTCAGCAAAAAAAATAGTTCATGTTAAAACATATTTGTTGCCTTTCATGTTTTGTTCAATTGGAGGTAGTGTCCCAACATAAGATGCTACGTGTTACATGTTTTTTCCAGTTTGTGTCGAGCATATTATGTGTTTTCCTTCTTAATGTTTTGTTCAGTAAGTGTCTCAAAATATTTTGCGTAGTCTTACATTAACGTTTCACTCAGTGGAAAGTAGTTGGTGTCCCAACATATTTTACATCGTCCTCTTAATGTTTGGTTCAGTTAGAGCTAGTAAGTGTTTGAAAAATATGTATCGTCCCTTTTCATGTTTGGTTCGGTTTAATTTAGTAGGTGTCCCAACGTAATATCTGCTGTCTTCTATTTTCTGTTTTGTTCATTTTGAGTTCTGTCCCAAAATAATATGCATTTTAAGGACTGTTGAATTGTTCTCACACTATCGCAAAAACACTCACGTGTCACTAAAACTCTGAGGCACTATTGAATCGCTCTCATACACTTACAAAATCTGTTCACACAAAAACAACAATGTGAAGATTGACATTTTGAACTTCAAGAGGGGTGGATTCCAATAATCTCATGAAAAAAACGGTTAAAAAATGGATTTCTTGTCTCTTTTAGAAAGTTTGGAATTTCACATATCGCAAACCTAAAAAAGCAAGGAAAAAAATAATATTTTTAACATGACATGATTTCTATCTTGCATTGATCCACTTATTGATGGTCAGTTGATAAATGGCCTGACAATGGTCACTTGAAACATACAGTAAAGAGAAATATCTAGAGGGGTAAAAATTATGAAATAATTCATTAACTCTTCAAGGTTAAAATAGTCATAAAGCGGACAGGTGGACACAAAGGCAGCATTAAATGAGATTCATTCCGATTGTGCTTCTCGGCTAAACGCTAAGCCGGCCCACAAGAGCTTGACTCGTAGCTCAATATTTGCATCTCCTTTCATTTCCTGAAAGGTCGGCGATGACGCATAATTCCGATGACAGCTTGCTTTGTGTTCCTAAATCATTAAAAAATAATTTTTGCACATTTTTTGTCATGTAAAGTCACTTTTGATGTTGACTGACAACGTCACGGAATCATTTACTTGACTTCCAACTATTCTCCCATTCATCGTCATTGACAGCAATATACAGTGCCTTGCAAAGTATTTGGCTTGGCTTGATTTTGCTTTATATCTAGGGTCATTGTCCTGATGGAAGGTAAATCTCCACTCCATTCTCGGGTGTCTCACAGAAGTTGGGGCGATACTTTTGCAAGGCACTATACAGGACTGTCTCAGAAAATTAGAATATTGTGATAAAGTTCTTTATTTTCTGTAATGCAATTAAAAAAACAAAAATTTCATACATTCTGGATTCATTACACATCAACTGAACTATTTCAAGCCTTTTATTATTTGAATATTGCTGATTTTGGCTTACAGCTGAAAAAAACTCAAAAATCCTATCTCAAAATATTAGAATATCATGAAAAAGTATACAAGTAGGCTATTCAACTAATTAACTCGAAACACCTTGCGAGGGTTTCCTGAGCCTTAAAAACACTCAGCTTGGTTCAGTAAACTAAATCACAAGTATGGGGAAGACTGCTGATCTGACTGCTGTCCACAGGACCATCATTGATACCCTCCATCAGGAGGGTAAGACACAAAAAGAAATTTCTCAAAGAGCAGGCTGTTCACAGAGTGCAGTTTCAAAGCATATCCACAAAAAGTCTGTTGGAAGGGAAAAATGTGGCCGGAAACGCTGCACAACCAAGAGAGATGACCGCAGCCTTAACAAAATTGTGAAGAAGAGCCGCTTCCAGAATTTGGGGGAGCTTCAAAGACAGTGGGCTGAAGCTGGAGTCCAGGTATCAAAAGCCACAGTTCACAGACGTGTCCGGGAAATGGGCTACAATAGCCGTATTCCCATGGTCAAGCCACTTCTGAACTCAAGACAACGGAAGAAGCGTCTGACTTGGGCTATGGAGAAGAAGCACTGGACAGTTGCAGAGTGGTCCAAAGTCCTCTTTTCAGACGAAAGCAAGTTTTGCATTTCATTTGGAAGTCAAGGCGCCAGAGTCTGGAGAAAGGCTGGAGAAGAGCAAAATCCAAGTTGCTTGAAATCCAGTGTGAAGTTCCCACAGTCAGCAATGGTTTGGGGAGCCATGTCAGCTGCTGGTGTTGGTCCACTGTGTTTCATCAAGTCCAGAGTAAATGCAACTGTGTACACCAAGAGATTTTAGAGCACTACATGCTTCCATGCTTCCATCTGCTGAAAAGCTCTATGGAGATGAGGATTTCATTTTCCAGCATGATCTGGCACTTGCCCACAGTGCCAAAACCACCAGTAACTGGTGCACTGACCATGGCATCACTGTCCTTGATTGGCCTGCTAATTCCCCTGACCTGAACCCCATCGAGAATTTGTGGGGTATAGTTAAGAAGAAGATGAAAGACACCAGACCTACAAATGCAAATGAGCTGAAGGCCGCTATCGAAGCATCCTGGGCATCAATAACACCTCAGCAATGCCACAGGCTGATTGCCTCCATGCCACGCCGGATTGATGCAGTAATCCGTGCAAAAGGATTCCCAACCAAGTACTAAGTGCATAGTTTTGCTGTTATAAAATTATTTTTTGACTTGGTCTGAGGAAGTATTCTAATATTTTGAGATAGGATTTTTGAGTTTTTTTCAGCTGTAAGCCAAAATCAGCAATATTCAAATAATAAAAGGCTTGAAATAGTTGAGTTGATGTGTAATGAATCAAGAATGTATGACATTTTTGTTTTTTTAATTGCATTACAGAAAATAAAGAACTTTATCACAATATTCTAATTTTCTGAGACAGTCCTGTAGGTCAAACTTCTGTTTCACCGTAACTGGCCGTGTAATCTTTCAACAAATATGCGGTAAAGACGCATTTTTAAAGAAAGATAGGCTACAATCAGTCATTTCCTTTGCACAGTATAGAGAATGATATACACATTGTCCTGCCTTGTTTCACTGTTTTTTGTTTTGTCGAGCGCATACAAACAACTAAAAAAATCCAATAGGGGGAAGATTTTTATTTTTTACCTTTTAATTTACGAGGATGGTTTCCAGTTGCCTGACCAATTTGTCCTCCCCATTAAAATTAATAAACGAGCGCAACCATTTGGGGGAAAAAAATCATTAAAATGCTCACGCAATACAAAAGTTGTGCCTAACGATGGCTTCAAATTATATGAAACATTCCTGATAAACATGCTTCTAGGGACAAATAGGTGGTCAATAGCAGCCACAGATACTTGAGTTAAAAGAATCTAATGTTAAAACATTACAACTTTTCTGTCTTTGTTTCTCTTTTTCTCACACTTTCTTTCTCTGTTTATGATTTTCTTGCTCTTTTTCCCTCTCTCTAACAATTTCATTCACTCGGTTTTCTTTATTTCATTTATTTTGCTCCTTGAGCTCTTTCTCCGTTTTTCTTTTCTTTTCCTTCTCTTTGTAACCGCTTCTTTTTTTTTTGCCTCCTTTGTTTTGTTTTGCTTTGTCACACACACACACACACACACACACACACACACACACACACACACACACACACACACACACACACACACACACACACACACACACACACACACACACACACACACACACACACACACACACACACACACACACACACACACACACACACACGTATTCTCTCTGCCTCTCATGTCATCTCTCTCTCACATCCCCTCTCACCTTTTCTCTCTTGTGCCCTCTTTCTCTCTCACACATCCTCTCTCTCACACACACACACACACACATTTTCTCTCTCCCTCTCATGTCATCTGTCTCTCACATCCTCTCTCACCAACCACCTCCCACCTTCTCTGTCATTCCCTCTTTCTTTCACATCCTCTCACTCATGTCATCTCTCTTTCACATCCCCTCTCAGCTTCTCTCATGCCCTCTCTCTCTCTTGCTCTCACGTCCTCTCTCTCTCTTTCACGCCCTCACTCTCACATCCTCTCTCACCTACCCTCTCTCACCTTCTCTTTCTCATTCCCCCTCTCTCTTTCACGTTCTCTCTCTCACACAAACACACACACACACACACACACACACACACACACACACACACACACACACACACACACACACACACACACACACACACGCGCGCATGCACACGCACACACACGGGCGCATGCACACGCACGTTTTCTCTCTCCCTCTCATATCATCTCTCGCTCACATCATCTCTCACCTTCTTTCTCTCTCTGATGCTCTCTCTTTCACACAAACACACACATTTTCTCTCTCCCTCTTATGTCATCTTTCTCTCACATCCTCTCATCTAGCCTCTCAGTTTCTCTCATGCCCTCTCTCTCTTTAACATACTCACTCTCTATCTTTCACATCTTCGCTCTCTTTCACCCTCTCTCTCTCTCACATCCTCTCTCACCTTCTCTCTCTCATTCCCTCTCTCTCTTTCACACACACTCTCACATCCTCTCTCTCTCATCCCCCTCTCTCTCACATCCTCGCTCTCTTTCCCCCTCTCTCTCTCTCTCACATCCTCGCTCTCTTTCCCCCTCTCTCTATCACCCTCTCTCTCTCTCACATCTTCGCTCTCTTTCCCCCTCTCTCTTTCCCCCTCTCTCTCTCTCACATCCTCGCTCTCTTTCACCCTCTCCCTCATCAAAAAATTACATATATATATTTTACACCCACACATGTAAATTCAGACCCCAAAACGTCATCGAATCAAAAGACACTCCATTCCATATTTTGGCTGGGACCGAACATGAACACTGGCCGCCTCCCTCATCGGCCCCCAGCCCAGCGTTTCCCCTCCCTCGTTCCTCCCGCACTTCCCTTTAATTATTCCTTCCCTCTCTTGTTTGACATCCTCCTCCCCTCTGTCCTACATTTTCCTTCGACTTTTCACTCTCTCCATCGCTCGCACACACTCAATGACAACACATCAAGGAGTAGAAATTCTGAAGAGACAAATTCTAGTTATAAAGAACAAAAAAGGCTCTTGTCAATCTGGATTAAAATTCCACTGCTGGTTTAAAAAGAAAACCCTCATAAGCCTTGGCGGCAGTTTGCGAGTGTTGGCAGAGTGTCGGCAAAGCTGCTGCGCGATTCGGGCAACCCGCCGACGTTCCGGACGCCGACACACCTGCAGCTGATGAGAATAAGGAATGATGCCAGCAGGGAAGAGGAAAAGAACACTTGAGAAAGTGTGTGTTTGTGTATTCGTGTGCTTGTGTGTGAGCTTGAGATGATGAGCCAGAGTGACCACAGCAGATGTTGAGCGTCCTTGGCAAACGTGCAGCGAACACAAGCAAGTTGACTGTGAACCCCGTTTAAAAGTAATGTTTCTGTGGTATAATACTGCACAAAAAATGCAATAAAGACACATTTTGGAGAGAAATTGGCTGCAACAAATATCAGTCGTTCTTTGCAGAGGATTAAGAATATATGTATTGTCCCTGTGATGCTTACCTGGTTCAATCAACGTCACGTTACATTCCCCGGGAGTAGGAGCACCATGAAGGATGGCAAAAGCACCGGAGCGGACGGCAGTTGAGTTGACACAAGTATCAATAACCACGACAGAAGAATATAACCAGACCTTTTACGGTGATGTCTTGCCTTGCGGTGGGCTGTGCGAACAGACAAGGTTCTAAGCCCAATTTGGCATTTTATCGTATGCCTTTTGATGAAAAAAGATGATGGTGGACATATCTGAAATCAATCAGTGGGACTGGCACCCCTCAAAGTACTCCAGGATTCGCAGCGAGCATTTTTTACAGGGTACGTTTTATGTATTTTTGAGCAAATTTATGATAAGTAGGTTGGAGTTACATCAAAGACACTCAACGTATGTACCAAGTAGTTAGCCAGGGCTACAGTAGCTGAGTTTTTCTGACATCTGCTTTGGATAAACGGATTGCCTATTCAAAAATTACGACAAGTGCAAACAAATATTGAGCAGCTTTCAGTAACAGTCGATTTGAGATTTGATTGCACCCTGGATAAAAAATTAGCATACACAGCTATTGTTAGTATCTTACCTTTGCTAATTCATAGGTGCCTCCCTGTCAGTGCAGCAACACGTACCAGTAAAAACTGCTAAGCATCCAGACTTTTTAAGCTTTTAGATCAGTCTGGTGTATAGAGATATTCCATTTACCATATAGTGGTACAAGTCGTGTGGATTGAAGTCAAGGAGAATGGGCAATTTGGTTATCTGTGAATATGTCAGGAGGACGATGGTATTGGTCGGTAGCTAGCCGTGTTACCCTCAGTTTTGTTATACAGTGGGACCTCGCTACTTCGCGGTTCGACGTTCGCGGATTCAGAGCTTCGCGGTCTGAAATGGTAAAAAAAAAAAAAAAAAGAAAGAATTTTTGAAGGGGCGTCGCTACTTTGCAGATTTTCACTTTTCGCGGGAATCCCCCTCGGTCGACGACCCTAGCACGGCGCGCCGTTCTCGTTTCCAGGCGCGCGGTTTTGGTGCGGCTTCCGCTTTACCGCCCCCCTAAGCCCACAGGTCCCCCCTACCCCTTTCCCCCGCGGCCGCCCGTCCGTCGGCCGGAGCCATCGAGGGCCGTGTAGCGCCATGTAGAGCCATCGCGGCCCGAGCAGGAGACGCCGGGCGCCGGTGTTGTGCCCAAATCCGACTCCCGTACAAAATCCTCCCCCTCTCGCGTGAACGCGCATTCTGCTGCGCTTCCGACAGGCCGGCCTCCGCGCGGAGCGCCCGACCCGCTCGGCTTGTCGCCGTGCGTATCGCGCCCGAAAGTACCCGCGCCGCAGGTTAGGGGCTCGCTCGCGACCCTGATAAGGATAAGCGGTGCAGATAATGAGATGAGATTTTATTTTTTATTTTATTTTTGAAGGGGGGTCGCTTCTTCGCAGATTTTCACTTTTTGCGGGTGGTTTTGCTGCCCATTAACCGGGTCTAAAAAATAATAATTAAAAAAAAAAAATTGTTTTTTTTTTTTTGTAGGTGCACCGCTACTTCGCGGATTTTCACTTATCGCGGGTGGTTTTGGTCCCCATTAACTGCGATAACCGAGGTCTTACTGTATACCGCTTTTTGTACTTTCCGACAAGGTGACCCACCTCATGCAACAGCTGCACAATATTCGTTTGAATAGGCATTACCGATGGTGTTGAATAGTATAGCTTTTTTGTTGTTGTCTACTATTTACTGGCCTCACCAACGGGGAATACTGTTTACTACGGTTTACTGACCTCCGTCATGGCGTCGTCACGTGGTCAGGTCATGCGTGTGCCAAGTGTCAATAGGTTTATTACAGCACTGTTTTCCATCAGTATTTAGCTAGTTGATTACAAATAGACTGAAAATGACTATATTCTCTATCTCTTACCAACTCTCTTTCACCAATTCTCTTTCGGTCTCTCACACTCTCAATCCCTCGTTTTTCTCTCACTATATCTCTGTCTTTATCTCTATCTACAACATTCAATTGATCCATCTTTATCTCTAAGTCTCTCTCACTCACTGACTTGCTCTCTCAAGCTCTCTCTCTCATCTCTCTCCATCTATCGCTCTTTCTCTCACCATTTCTCTATCGCCAACCTTTTCTCCTTTTTCTCTATCGGCAATTCGCTATTGGTCTTTCACTCTCTCTTTATGTCTATCTCTCACAATCCAAACTATATTGCTTACCATCTCATCCCTCTCTCCAACTTTCTCTCCAGCTATCTTTATTATAGCTCTAACTCTCTTCACTATATCTTCATCACCTTCTCCCACAAACTCTCTATCTCTCTTTTTCTTCATCTTTCTTCACTCCTGTCTATCACTATCATCTTAAACTCCCTCTCTACATGTCTCTCTCACCTCTCTTTCTCTCTCTCTCCCGCTCTCTCCCTCACCGATTGGAAGGGGAGAGGGTTTGCTTGGTGAACTGTTGCGGCACTCGTTGTAGGCAGGACAGTCGAGCACTTGCCAGAAGTGAATGAGGGAGAAAAGGAAGAAGTTAAGAGCTGTAAAAAAAAAAGCGCGCACGGTTGTCATGTATCAACAATGGAGAACACATGACAAGAAACAAATGGAAGAGCTCAGAAGGGTATGATGCTGCTGTGTAAAGTTTCCAGAGGGGATTTTTAACATTTGGACTTTTGTCTGGACAGTCACAGAAAAACAAGCTGAGGGAAAAAGGTGAAAGAAGGACTTTCTGTTTTTAAACTGTTTGCACATAAAAAGAGGACGGTAAACACTGATTTGAAAGGTGAGTATTTATCCTGGTTTGGTTTGGCTTCATCCATGTATTGACATGGTCGGGACTCTTTCTCAATCAAAGAGCCATTAAGCGAAAAAATTACTATTTTATTTTTGAGGGTAATAGTTCAACAGAACCAACAAACCCGCTCTTTAGACAAAAGCTAATCTTTCAGCACATTTTATTTCACTGTGAGACGTTTGATGATTTGATCAAATCTATTAAATATTATTGACGCCAGTGCCTGCGTCTCTTTATCAACAAACACACCACTAAAAGTTTGTCTCCCTCCTGCAGCTACTTAAGATCATTGAAGCTTATTTTGACTGTGATTTTTGTCGTGAATTAGGGTTTCAAAACAAGGTGAGAGCAGAGTTATTTTGTATAGAAACTACTGTAAACAAGAAGTATAAGGATGTATTTAAGGGAGTGCGCTATGTGTGCAGAGATCCCCTCCACTCCTACTGCTCACCAAATCAAATTGTTCTGGGTGTGGGTGTTTGAAGTTTATTCTGTGGGTTTTCATCTTTGTCTCAGCAGTAAACCTAGTTAAATGAGCTTGCATATAAAGGATTCCTTGGAAATGTACAGCCAAAAAAGGTCTTTTGGAGTAACACCACAAGTCAGTCATACGTTGCCGACCCCTGTTGTATCTTTTCATTTTTACCCTTTTGTTTATTTAGTCTGTGCTGTAAGGCTATACAAAAAATTTCTGCACGCAAATTTAGACCTGCTTCTTATTAAATATGACCTCTCCCCTTTCTTGAAGCGTCCCCAAAACTGAACTGACTTTGGAGAGAGGGCTCCATCGGCATCATGGCAGCGGTCCTTCCTCAACCCCTCCATCTTTTCCTCTTCTTTTTCCTCTCTTCCGTCGCCTTCACCCAGGACCCTTCCGTCACCACGGCGATCGACGACAACCGCTTGGCGGTCCCTTCCGCGCCGGGCAGCAACACCACACCCGGGTACGCAGAAGCCACCCAGAACCCCCAGCAGGACACCGGCCTGTCCACACCCTCCAGTGGGGGAGACCAAGACGACGAGGACGGCCCCCCAGTCGGCGGGACTCGTTGCCAGGGTTATTACGACGTGATGGGCCAATGGGACCCTCCCTTCAACTGCAACGCCGGCGTCTTTTTGTACTGCTGCGGCACTTGCTTCTACCGCTTTTGCTGCCAGTTCCGCCAGCAGCGACTGGACCAACGCATCTGCTCCAACTACGACACACCCATCTGGGCCAACACCGGCAAGCCTGTGGCCACCGTCACCGAGGGCCAGGAGGACCAAGAACGGGACCGCACGCACCTCATCGTCTACATCATCTGTGGCGTGGTGGCCATCATGGTGTTGGTAGGCATCTTCACCAAACTGGGCCTGGAGAAAAGCCGCGGAGGTGGCGGGGCCACCACTGCCGCCGCACAAGCCGACCTCAGCTCCAGGTAGGATGCATGACGAGACACAAAGGTTGCAAATCCAGGTCTAGGGAGTCAAACTCATGCCACGGTTTGGCTTTTGCGGCAAGGGCTTCTACCCAGGCCTTAATTGACGAACGAGTTTGGTTTCCATTCATTAATAGTCAAAATGTACTTCTTCGTATGACGAACATATAAATGTAACATATGCAGGGTATTATCCAGACTAAGTTACAATATGCCCATAATGTATAACTAGCTAAATTAGTTGCACTCGTTGCAGGTAGACTTTGTGTAACTCAAAAAAATAATTACAGGAGTAAACAAAACAATTTTTTATGATGGTTGATGATGTAACGCTTTTGGTGAAAGTTATATAAAAAAAAAAAATTCCCGAATTTTGGGGTTATTCTAGTAATACGTTCTCAATTTTTAGATTTCTCAAGAAAAAACAATTTTAGATTTCTTAAACTTTTTTTAAATATCAGATTTTGGGGTAATTATTTTATAATTGGCTCGATTTTGTACAATTTAATGCTAATTTTGGACAGTTAGTCAATTCTGGAAGGGTGTCCTAATAGAATATAAACCAATTTTTTTTTAATTATTAATATTTCTAATTACCCTATTCATGGTCAAATATTCCACAGGGATTTGCGTACGAAAACCCAAGAATTTAGGTTGGTCCCCTCTTGGTATATATTAAAATTATGTTTCACTCAACGGTTTATGGTTGATGTAACTAAATGTCTAAATTATCGTTTAAAAAAAAATTATGACACTGAATTCAACGAAGAGTAATCCTGCATTATAAGCAAATACAAAATATATTTGTTGTTGTTTTTTTAAACGCTTACAAGTAGAAAAGGGAAAGGAATATGTATGATTCAAAACTCAATATGTTTGACAAGGAACAAGCATAAAAACTCGGGATTAAAAAAAATTAAAAAAATACGGTATTATATGTTAGTGAGTTGCACAACTGGATCAGAATTGCAATGCCCTTGCTAGTTTCTAGTTGAGTAAAAGCTCCCGTGGCTAAAACCAAACAACGGCAGGACTTTTCCTTACTGGACCTGGATTTTCCATCTTTGGTCGCTAATATTTCTTGCCATTAGCATGCAATGGTATTTTTTTCTCTCTGTGCGTGCATGTGTTTTCTGGGAATGGTTGGAAAGTTGAAAGACGAAAAAGACAAAAATGTCCCTTTGGGGGAGGACAATGTCCACTTACAACTTTCCAACCACGTTGTAAGCATGCGGACGTCAGCGGGTCCCATAGGACTAGCTTGCGACTAGTTAGTGGTTCTGCGATTTTTATTGATCGTAGCCCCACTCACCCAAAGTCAGCTGTAGAGGATGGAGAGAAGCTTGAAAACTCAATCAGAAGGATGTGTACTAGCCAAATTAGCAAATACAAATCCCAGCTGACTTTAGGTCTTTGTGTTTTATGGACTCATGTCATTTTTATCTCATTCACTACCAATGACGACTATAGACGTCTGAGATTCATTTTACATTAAGTGCAATTGACGATATGAGACTTCAAACCTCCATTTTCTTCTTAATTAGGCTGTCGATGAGTAAACTGGCCTGGCAGTGAATGAGTTATTGAATAACCTGGCAGTAACTAACATAATATAGCTGGATTTTTTAAAATATATTTCTAATTTCCAACCTTTGCTAATTCTGCATTTTTTTTCATCTCTTTCTCATTTCTTTGTTCTTGTCTTCATATTTTATACCTTGTGTAACGTTTTCTTTGCTTGTAAGAATGACTTATATATGAAATAAACCAAACATTTTCAAGAACACTCATGGAGCTAGCGATCTTTGCTACCATAAATCCTAACTGAACTGACTGGACATTGAATAAATCTCTGCTGTTAGGGGTGTGCAAACTTTTCCAAGTTGGCAAACGTACCTCAATTCAGCGATAAGTGAGCGCTGAAATACACTCAAATCTCCAACTCAGAAGAATGAAGATTTGCTGAAATGTTGCCATTTTTATCATGGTTTATTTTTTTCATTTGTTAGTCCCGATGAAAAAAAAAAAATAGTCAACACAACCCTGTCTGAATACCAGTGAAAAAAACAATTTTGACGTATTTTTCCCTCATTGTTTCGTAATTGCCTGGTTCGTTCACCTTTCTCTCCCCATATAAGTTTTGGGTAAAGGTGAATGTAATACGTAGCTTACATATTCAGTTGCAAGAAGTTCTTCCCAATACAATATACCACTGGGAAACGATATGTTTTGAAATATTTTGTATGGCCCATAATAAATGTCCAGAATTGATACAAAATTATTGAACGAATACACATTTCATATTGCCCTCTTGAGGTGTAGCATGCACCTGTCGCGTAAGGGGCGATGCCGCTTCATAGAAAAATGCCATACAAACTAAAAGGAGCTGCAGTTAAAAGAGGAAACAAGAAACGCAATGGCAAAGCGAAGCCACCAGAGAGCAGTGTCTGCGTCATTTTTAAACAGACTTGTTGGGAAACATGGCAACAGTTTTAAGCATTTACAAGCACTTCACCCAAAATTCAAGCAGTTTTCAATGCTTGAAAACACAACATTAAAATTCAAGCATTTTCAAGGGTTTCAAGCACCCGTACGAAAACCGTGATTGATTAACTGTCATTGATGGTTACAGGCATCATTGGCAGTGAATGAATTAAGGGCCGATGATGGAAAATGATGTCCAAAGAATATTTATTTGTGGTACGAATCAATTTAATTCCAAGCGGTTGGTGTAGCATCAAGTATGTCCAAAGCGAGTAAGCATGGTCGCTAACTGCGCCGAACCCAGACGAGTGGATCCCGTCGATACAGGCACTCGCTTCGTCCCCGTCGATGCGCTCGATGGCAGCAGCGATCAATAACGTGTCAATCGGGTCACGTGACATTTGTCTTTTTTTTTTTAAGAGTTGATTTAGTTAGCAGGCTTCTTTCTTATTTATGCGACAATATCCTCGTTTTGTTATATTTTTGCTCTACTTACGAGGATTCCATTCTTTACAGGCGCCCAAGCGAAGGTCGCTGAGTGTTGTTTATCTATTAGGCCAAAACCGGGTCAGCAGTCAAATACTTTAAGTGACTCTGCCCTTGGTTACGTAACGGGGCATCTAATTAGCCGGCTGCACACGCTATGTGCGCCAGGCAAATGTATAGCGCATGTCTGTGAGTTTCGACGTTGGGCGGGGGAAAGTTGTGAAAATCGATCTCATTGACACACACAAACTCCCATGTGACCTTATCACTTTGAACTATTAAATATGCTCAAATCTAAGAATGTATAATGTATGTGTTCATATATCAGGCACAAATATCTATCACCCTTTTGAAAAAAGACTTTGAAATCAATCCTCATATATCTAAAATATATACATATTATATATACATATTATACATTATATTATACATACACATACACACACACACACACACATATACATATATATACATATATACATATATATACATATATACATATATATACATATATATATATATATATATATATATATATATATATATATATATATATATATATATATATATATATATATATATAAGTGAAGTTTGAATTCAAAGACTTTCTCTGAAAGGGGAGAGATTGTCATACCTGATTTATGGAAACAAAATTTCTTGTTCCAGCTTGGTCTTTTTTTTCATAGTAATTATGATTTTGAATAATTGCATATTTTCAATCATTTCTTAATCCATGAAATATTTATATACATATAATAGTTAATAATATTATATTAATTTAATCTCTTTTATTATATATTTTTTTATTTAAAAAAAATCCTAATTATATACATACATATATATATATATATATATATACATATCTCATCTCATCTCATCTCATTAGCCGTACCGCTTATCCTCATTAGGGTCGCGGGGGGGCTGGAGTCCATCCCAGCAATCATCGGGCAGTGGGCAGGGGACACCCTGAACTGGTTGCCAGCCAATCGCAGGGCACACAGGGACAGACAACTCGCTCGCTCATTCACACCTAGGGACAATTTGGACCGGCCAATCCACCTGAAATGCATGTCTTTGGAATGTGGGAGGAAACCGGAGTGCCCAGAGGAAACCCACGCAAGCACGGGGAAAACATACAAACTCCGCACAGGATGTCCGGTAGCTGGATTTGAACCTACACAAGAGGTTCCCAAGACCTTAGAATGTGCCTGCACACGCGCTAACCACTGCGCTGCCGTGCTGCCCATATACTGGACTGTCTCAGAAAATTAGAATATTGTGATAAAGTTCTTTATTTTCTGTAATGCAATTAAAAAAACAAAAATGTCATACATTCTGGATTCATTACACATCAACTGAACTATTTCAAGCCTTTTATTATTTTAATATTGCTGAATTTGGCCTACAGCTTAAGAAAACTCAAAAATCCTATCTCAAAATATTAGAATATCATGAAAAAGTATACAAGTAGGCTATTCAACTAATCACCTGAATCATCTAATTAACTCGAAACACCTTGCGAGGTTTCCTAAGCCTTAAAAACACTCAGCTTGGTTCAGTAAACTAAATCACAAGTATGGGGAAGACTGCTGATCTGACTGCTGTCCAGAGGACCATCATTGATACCCTCCATCAGGAGGGTAAGACACAAAAATAAATTTCTCAAAGAGCAGGCTGTTCACAGAGTGCAGTTTCAAAGCATATTCACAAAAAGTCTGTTGGAAGGGAAAAATGTGGCCGGAAACGCTGCACAACCAAGAGAGATGACCGCAGCCTTAACAAAATTGTGAAGAAGAGCCGCTTCCAGAATTTGGGGGAGCTTCAAAGACAGTGGGCTGAAGCTGGAGTCCAGGTATCAAAAGCCACAGTTCACAGACGTGTCCGGGAAATGGGCTACAATAGCCGTATTCCCATGGTCAAGCCACTTCTGAACTCAAGACAACGGAAGAAGCGTCTGACTTGGGCTATGGAGAAGAAGCACTGGACAGTTGCAGAGTGGTCCAAAGTCCTCTTTTCAGACGAAAGCAAGTTTTGCATTTCATTTGGAAGTCAAGGCGCCAGAGTCTGGAGAAAGGCTGGTGAGGAGCAAAATCCAAGTTGCTTGAAATCCAGTGTGAAGTTCCTACAGTCAGCAATGGTTTGGGGAGCCATGTCAGCTGCTGGTGTTGGTCCACTGTGTTTCATCAAGTCCAGAGTAAATGCAACTGTGTACCAATAGATTTTAGAGCACTACATGCTTCCATCTGCTGAAAAGCTCTATGGAGATGAGGATTTCATTTTCCAGCATGATCTGGCACCTGCCCACAGTGCCAAAACCACCAGTAACTGGTGCACTGACCATGGCATCACTGTCCTTGATTGGCCTGCTAATTCCCCTGACCTGAACCCCATCGAGAATTTGTGGGGTATAGTTAAGAAGAAGATGCAAGACACCAGACCTGCAAATGCAAATGAGCTGAAGGCCACTATCGAAGCATCCTGGGCATCAATAACACCTCAGCAATGCCACAGGCTGATTGCCTCCATGCCACGCCGGATTGATGCAGTAATCCGTGCAAAAGGATTCCCAACCAAGTACTGAGTGCATCAATGGACATTTTCAAATGTTTGATTTAGTTTTGCTGTTATAAAATTATTTTTTGACTTGGTCTGAGGAAGTATTCTAATATTTTGAGATAGGATTTTTGAGTTTTCTTAAGCTGTAGGCCAAATTCAGCAATATTAAAATAATAAAAGGCTTGAAATAGTTCAGTTGATGTGTAATGAATCCAGAATGTATGACATTTTTGTTTTTTTAATTGCATTACAGAAAATAAAGAACTTTATCACAATATTCTAATTTTCTGAGACAGTCCAGTATATATATTTCTATATATACATATACACACATACATATTTCTCAGATACCAAAGCCATATCCCCCTCATGGGAGGTGGGTAGAGTCACAAAACACACTCACATTCACCAAACATTTATTCCCCTTCGCTCTTCCTAACCTGACACCGAGCATTAAGCCAACAGCGCAAAAAGGGGTGAGTTTCTGTGCCATGCAACCCTTCATCAGAGGCCTGACAGCATACAGTACACTATATAAATACACACACACATTTTATATATATATATATATATATATATATATATATCCATTATAATCCGCTTATCCGGGGTCAGGTCGCTGGGACAGCAGCCTTAACAGGGAAGCCCAGATCTCACTATCCCCAGCCACTTCTTCCAGCTTATACGGCGGGCTCCTGAGGCAATCCCAGGCCAGCTTAGAGACAAAGTCCCTCCAGCGTATCCTGGGTCACCCCCGGACCTCCTGCCGATGGGACATGCCCAGAACAGACTTACTGCCATGTGGACCAGACTCTGGCACCGGGCATACAGGGACCGCACAGTCTTATCTTATACTCCAGAAGCACCCCCCACAGGATTTCCAGAGGAACACGGTTCAATACCTTCTCCAAGTCCACAAAAATCGTGTAGACCGGATAGGCAAACTCCCATGCACCCTCAAGGACCCTGCAGAGTGTGTAGAGCTGGTCCAGTGTTCAACGGCTGGCACAAAAACCACACTGCTCCTCTTGAATCCGAGATTCGACTTCCTGGCGGACCCTCCTCTCCAGTACCCCTGAATAGACCTTACCAGTGAGGCTGAGAAGTGCGTTTCCTTGTAGTTGGAACACACTCTCCGTTCCCCCTTCTTGAAAAGGGGAACCACAACCCCAGTCTGCCAATACAGAGGCACTGTCCCCGATGTCCATGCGATGTTGCTGAGGCGTGTCATGGTGACACGCCCACAACATCCAGAGCCTTAATGAACTCCGGGCGGATCTCATCAACCCCTGGGGCCTTGCTACCGAGGAGCTTTTTGACCACCTCAGTGACTTCAACCCCAGAGATATGAGAGCCCACCTCAGAGTCCCCTGGCTCAGCTTACTCAGAGGAAGATGTGTCGGAGGGATTGAGGAGGTCTTCGAAGTACTATGATAAAACTAACTAATCCTGAATATAGAAATATATTAATAATATATATATTATATTTATAAATATAATTATTTAAGGTTTTTGTGTAATAAAAAAAATCATGTCTAGTAGGAAAAAATAAGCAAATATGTGTTGCTTGTAAAATAAATGAAGAAAAATACTTTAAATATAAAACCGAGGAAATTGAAAATAGAATAATGAAAAAAAAAATGTGTCACATTTTTTTCCCTCCGCTGACACCTCACAACCGCCATTTAGCCACGCCCTTCTTCTTGCCACTTCCTCCACTATAAAAAAAATCCATGCGAAGAAACCGATTTATATCATCCACCCACCCATTTTCTTTTCCTGGCTGACGTTCCCTTACCGCCACATGGCTCGGGGACAGGTGCTTTTTATTTTTTATTATTTTTTTAAATAATTCTCAGATTAAAAATCTCAATTCAGTGAGTCGAGCCAATGGAAGCCTGAGGGGCCGCATTGCAAATGAGTCAGAGAGGAAGGTTTGCTTTAAAGCGATTTGGGAACAATTTTATTTGGGGTGGAAAAAAAAATATTCCTGCAGTGTAATACTTCATAAATTTTGGAGAGTGATATGGTACAATAAACATCAGTTTTTCTATGAACAGGGTAAAGAATAAACGCATTGTGACTCTCTCGCATCCTCTTTCAGTCTCTTCCTCTTTCTTGCCCTCTTTCTCTGTCCCCCTCTATCTTTCTTCCTCATCTCTCCATCCCACAGTTTCACTCTTCACTTTATCTCGACCTCTTTCTCCAACTCTTTCGACCGATCTTTCCAACTATGTCATCAATTACAATAAAGACAATTTTTGATCCACTTTCAATTCCATTTTGCCTTTTCTCTCACTTACCTTCTATCTACCTCCATCTCACCATCTATCTAAATATCTCTCTATCCATCTCTCTCCAACTATTTTTCTATAGCAATTTGGTTCTTGAGCTAAAATTACATGTAATGCAATTTGGAGATTCTATTATCCACCACATTAGCAAAGTCCCCCCAGCAGTCCCCGTTTTGGCATGGGTGACACCATTTTGCGATGACATCATCGCCAGTGATAATTGTTGGGAATCACAGCCGTGGCCAATGGGTGCAACGCCACTACTTTGGTGCTAACAAGTCGCTGGCGGCTATCGCTGTCAGCTGGGGCGTACTCGATTTTTGTGTGTCTGTTTTTGTGCGAGTGTGTGTGTGCCGCCACGTGAGCGTCAATAGCAAAACAGTAGCAACTACGGTTTAAATTATTGATAAAGGGGGATGAATTGCATCAATGCTATAATCAAAAAGTGTCATTGATGTGTTCATTAGCATGTATGCATGCGTGCAAAAAAAGTCCAGATCTGGAAGGAACATATTGCGGGAAAACCTGGTCCAGATGTTAGAGAGTCAAACAAGCCGGCAGTCAAGTGCGACTGGATTGCTGCCTTGAGCTCCGATGTAAGAAATGTGCCTCTTGTAACTCTGTTTTCCCCCAAGCTTATTAATGTGACTCCGCAATATGAGCAGTAAAAAATAATAACAATAAAAATGTCATTAATATTTTTGTTGATTATTTTATTACCATTATTACCATTATTACCATTATTACCATTATTATTGTTATTGTTATTATTTAATTAGTAATGTATAGTACAAAACCCACGATTAGTAATAGTGTCTTTATTTTACACTGAAATTAAAATCTTACCAGAAAAATCTTACCCCAAGGGCATTTTTTTAGTTCTATTTTGATATTTGATTTACTTTTTACATTTATTTTACAATATTTTAACTAATTGCATTTTAGATGTAGTTTTATTCATTTAGCTTTATATTTGTATATTTAATATGGTATGTCTATATTTTTACCTTTATGCTCCAGTAAAATGAATAAGAAAAATGTATTAAAAAATGTTGTTTTAAAATATGGCTAAATATACATGATCACAATAATTAAGTATTAATAGGTTTCATATCCCCCACGACCCTACCGAGGATAAGTTGTGCAGATAATGGATGGATGGATGTTTCATATCCCAAATAAATACTTAAAAGTACTTAAAATTACTCAAAAAGAAAAAATATGTTTCATAACCAAAACAAGTTCATATAAAAAAAAAACAGAAATCATATTTAAAACATGCATACATTATAGATTTTATAGATTATAGATCTTATAGAGGGCAGCACGGCGGCGCAGTGGTTAGCGCTTGTGCGGCACAGTTCATGTCATGGGAACCTGTCGTGGGTTCAAATCCAGCTCCAGACTTTCTGTGCGGAGTTTGTATGTTCTCCCCGTGCTTGCGTGGGTTTCCTCCGGGCACTCCGGTTTCCTCCCACATTCCAAAAACATGCATTTCAGGTGAATTGGCCGGTCCAAATTGTCCCTAGGTGTGAATGAGCGAATGAGTTGTCTGTCCCCGTGTGCCCTGCGATTGGCTGGCAACCAGTTCAGGGTGTCCCCTGCCCACTGCCCGAAGATGGCTGGGATGGGCTCCAGCCCCCCCGCGACCCTAATGAGGATAAGCGATACGGCTAATGAGATGAGATGAGATCTTATAGATTTTTTTTCTACAATTTATTAATAAGTTCACTCATCTATTCATTCATTTGATTTAGATATTGGTTAAATTATGTATCTTATTTATTTATTCGTTCATCTGACATCTATCTTTTTTTATTTATTTTTTGGTCCTTAGATATTTCATCCATCCATCCATTAGCTGCACCGCTTATCCTCAGTAGGGTCGCGGGGGTACTGGAGCCCATCCCAGCTGTCTTCGGGCAGGGGACACCCTGAACTGGTTGCCAGCCAGTAGCAGGGCACACAAAGACAGACAACTCACCTGCTCATTCACACCTAGGGACAATTTGGACCGGCCAATTAACCTGACATGCATGTTTTTGGAATGTGGGAGGAAACCGGAGTGCCCGGAGGAAACCCACGCAAGCACGGGGAGAACATGCAAACTCCACACTGGAGGTTCGATCTCATGACCTCAGAACTGTGCCGCACACGCGTTTACTTATTCCTTATTTATTGGTTCATCTGTTCATGTATCTTTTTCTTTTCTTAATAAAGATAGGGTGCGTCATTTAAAGTGTGCTTGAAAAGTTGAAAATAGAATATTTTCTCTATTGAGTACGTGTTAAAAGAGCCCTTATAATTGTTTTCAACAGCGCTTAGCTGCTTTTCTCTTACTTTTAGCAAAGCTGTTCAGGCCGCAGAACACATTAGGTAGGGGGGGCACTTCTTGCTTGTCCTCGCAGTTTTGTCTTTCTATTTGTTAGTGTACCATGGATATGGTGAATGTAAGAAGAGGCCTATTTCAAGTATAGCCCAAATACCAACCTAAAACCTTCCCTTTTGGCATGATAATCTTTTGTCCTTTTTGTCCTCTTGTCCTTTTTTCCCGTTTAAAGTCTATGTTACATGTTTACCCTAATCTTGTTGAATACAATGTTTCACAACGTTGATATCAATGACAATAAAGACGATTCAATTAAAAACCTCCAAGGAAAGATAACAAAGAAATTATTCAAGCATGTCGCATCATGTACGAGATGACCAAAACTAGAATTATGACTTTATTCCGGGAGACGGCAGCAGAAAGTCAAAAGGTTCCAAAATCCATACATTCCCTTAAAGCAATTAGTAATTGTTATTCTACATGTTTTGTTTCCAGGCCTTTGAACACTGTATCAAATTACATTACATTTTAGGAAATTTGAAAATATCTGTATCGTGAGTTGAAGGTAATTCTTCAAAACGGTATGATTGCAGTTTGTGGTATCAGTGTTGATAATAGATCCCAAAAATATGTATTATGGAGAAGCCTATTAAAGGCTCATTAAATGAGTTTGCCTTATTTTTCCAAAATATGGGTCTTATCATCACTAATAGATACCTGGTCTCACTACTCGCCTATTCCCAATTTCCACGTCCAAACAATTGCTGTTTTTATCACCCCGCCCCACAAGGATCCTGACCGACCTCCTGAAGCAACAGGGAACCGAGGTGAGCCCTGCGGAGAACGCCATAAGCGCCTCGCCCAGCGATGGGAGGGCCAACGGGGTCTCGTCCAGGATGAAGCGCAGCCGGAGCGGTGAGCTGCGATAATTCCGTATTCCTTTATATTTTCTCGAAAGTTCCCGTTGCGGTGTCCCTTCTTTTCAAAGTCAACCTATAAAGTTCCCCTCCCAGATGCACACACATGATTTGTTTACATCATGGGATGTGTCAATCAATTTATTATCCAGTGCATGAAAAACAGGACGGTGATATTTTTCTCCCTCTCAGCTACGCGACACATGTGCTGCATATATTGATGCACGCCAGCGAACGAGGCGAGGGACTCGACGTCTGTCGCTTTGCTCGGGCCCCCAAGGCCAAGCGGGGGAAAGGCTCGGGGTCACGAGTGTCAAGGACAAAGTGACTGTGTGGCAGCGCAAGAGCCCGGATGGTCGATGTGGAATTGAGTGTTTTAACCCTGGTTCAAAGTCGTAAATCATAAATATTTACGGAAGGACGAGTATTGATACCAGGTATCATACAAATATCAGCCCAATTTTCTGGTTTATTGAATGGATTGACGGTTTAGATCTCCTATAAAAAGTAGAGCGGATCAAATATTGAGATGCGGGTTCGTTATCGTACCAAGACCAGAAAATTTCTAGATTACTAAATAGATTGACAGTAAAATCTAAGTAGGGAAGAAGGGATGGTTGAGTATTAATACCAGGTATCTTGCCAATACCAGGAGAATTTTCTAGTTTATTAAATGCATTTAAACTTCTATTGGTAGGAATGGACAAGTATACCAAGTATCGGCACTTTTACTAGTTTGATTTAAAATAATTCTATTTTTATCTAGTAAAACATTAAAAATATAGTCAAACAAGTTAAATGATCTTCAAATGTGCAAACCTTTCTGTCAATGAAACAAGATTATTATTTTATTTTCCAGTGTAAGATATTTGTAACTGAGGCAGATAACAGTATTAGGTACTCTCTACTAGTTGTTTTATAATCTGGAACTAGAAATCTGATGAAATGATAAAAATGAATTTCATTCAATTTTTTAGAAAAAAAAACATAATAGGATTCTTAAGAATCTATCCAAATCTAATATTTGCTATAAACCACCAGATTTGTGGGTGTGGGTGTTTGTATGTGACTTAAAGGCTCCAAAACGACTGAACCGATCTTGTTAAAATTTACACAGTTGTACTTTAGGCCTCTGCGAGTATCTAGATTTTTAAGTTTGGTAAGGTCTCTAATTGAAATGTATGCCATTCTTTATAATTAGCGAAGTATTTTCATAGAGGTCACCAATATCAAGTAACGATCATACTGATTTTGATACATTGATGTCGATGAAAAGGAATTTCTCTCAACAAGTCAAGTTGTTCAAAATTAGCTACAAATTTATTTTACTTTCTGATTATAAAACTATTTTGTATCAGTGCCCAGCATCACATTAAATTGATCTTTTTCTACTCTAAAGCACTCAGCTATACTGTTATCAAATACAACATCAATCACTTGATATAGAAAATTTTATTTGCATCCTGATATAACTGACACTGGGATAAACCACCATAGTGAATACAAATAGTTACATATCGTATCGATACTGGCTTATTTTTCATTTGAAGTTTTGCTACAAAGGGGAAAAGAGTGTTTTCAAAATCAACACATTGAGTGCCAATGTTGGCTCTGGTTGTCGAAGCTGACGTTAGTACAGAAAGTGGTACGCACGTGCAATATTGCAGGAGGGCAACATACACTCACTGATTACTATGCTAATGTAAGCAGGCTGGACCCCTTTTGGCGCCGTGTGCTATTTTGTGCGCAAAACATCTTGCCTTAAACAAGTCATATCATGAAGCGCTCTATCGTCGATGAAAATAGTCTTGCTTTTACCACCAAAAATTGGGACTTTTGCTTCAAAAGGTAGAAAGAAAAAAATACTTGTTTTATAACATAGTTTGTAGTCCTTAGGGTTAGGGAAAAATACAGTGGTACCTCTACTTACGAATTCAATTGGTACTAGCAGGAATGTTGCATAATGAAACAGTTGAATTTCCCTTCGGGGATGAACAAAGTATCTATCTATCTATCTATCTATCTAGTTCTAAATTAAACCACGTTTTCCCATTGAAATGAATTTAAAAGGGATTAGTAGGTTTCTCATCTCTCATCTCATTGGCTACACCGCTTATCCTCAGTAGGGTTGCGGGGGTGCTGGAGCCCATCCCAGCAATCATCGGGCAGTGGGCAGGGGACACCCTGAACTGGTTGCCAGCCAATCGCAGGGCACACGGGGACAGACAACTCACTCGCTCATTCACACCTAGGGACAATTTGGACCGGCCAATTCACCTGAAATGCATGTTTTTGGAATGTGGGAGGAAACTGGAGTGCCCGGAGGAAACCCACGCAAGCACGGGGAGAACATACAAACTCCGCACAGGAAGTCTGGAGCTGAACCCATTAACAAAACCCCCATTAAATCAACTGCAACTGCCCTGTAGTTACACTAATGTTTAATCAATGTTCATAAATATACCACATAGTATAATCAAAACAAGAAAGGCTTAAGAAATGCATGCAAAAGGTGAAGTTACCGTACATTACAAAGCTTTATTAGCCAAGAATGGTTGAAAGAATGGTTCCGGCCATTGTGCCAGTTCGGTCACAGGACGCATAAAATAGTGTAGAGAAAATTGCTCTAAATTATATTCATTTGGTGCAGAATTTTCATTTATTACCATCATTTATTGCCGGCTTGATAAAACAGTGATACACCGTCCCCACTGTCACAGACTTTAGGGTCTATTTTTGTCTTAATGGTGGAGATTGTGGACATGCTTTGCCCGTATTCCCTTGCCAAATCTGCAACTTTGCCCCCACTTTTATATTTTGTGGTAATTTTTTGCTCCTTTTCGGTTGCTAGTTACCGACTTCAGATACTGGAAAACTGATCGTATAATGGGGCAAATTTTAGTCGGATACAAATCTTGGCTACCAAAACATTTGTAAGATGGGTTGATCGTAAAACGAGTTACCACTGTATCCTAAGTTGAAGCCCAAACCCAAATTTTTATTTCTAATTTGAAACCATAAATGTAGTTTAAAAGCCTTTCTTGGAACCCCAACCCAGGTTTCAAACCCTAAATTGTAAACACTACATCTAGTTTAAAACCCTAATATGAAGCCGGAAACCGAATTTTAAACCTTTATTTGAAACTTTAAGTATATGCCTAACCTTAAAAGCAGTTGAAAACTTTAAAATGCAGAGGAACCCTTAGTTTCAAAACCACATTTGAAGCCCTACTGGCCATTAAACAGCCTAGTATAAACCAAAAAACTATTTGTACCCTCTTTTAAAACACTAGGTGTACTGTAAAAGCCTAAAATGAAGGCCAAATCCTAGTTTGAAGCCCTCTATCCTTACTGGCAGTTAGGCACCCTAAATCTATCTATCTACCCTAGTCATATCCCTCGAGAGGGGTGACCGACAGCACTCTTCTGTTCAACAGCAGGGCCCGACAGCTTTCACTGGTTTACCCCTGCAGTATCATACAGGTGCCCTGCCCATCCCTTAGAACATGTCTAAACATCCCACTTTTCTTTTTACAACACCTCTCTACTCATTCCTATCACCAACAAGAGCTCTAGCTTCCACTATATTTAGACCTCTTTCATGCAGTTCACTCATAACACCATCCATCTACGTTAATTGCGGCCTCCCTCTTGGTCTCCTTCCATTTACTTCTCTGTAGATCCTCTTCAACATTTGCTCCTCATCCATCCTCTCCATGTGTCCAAACCTTCCCAAGTACTCTCCTTTCAACATGCATCCTCAGTTCCACTACTACTCCAGTTCTGTCTCTCACAATTTAATTTCTCAATCCATCCAATCTTGTCACTCCTAACATACTCATCAAACACTTCATCTCAAAAATATTTAATTCGCTTCTCAAATCTACATTCAGGCCCTAAGTGCCTGCACCATACAACACAGTCGACACAATCACATTCTCATACAGTCCTCTCTTAACATCCATACTCATACTCTTGTTACTCATCACTCTCCTCAGAGCACCCAAAACCTTGCTTAAAACTCTACCAAAACCCTACTTTGACACGCTAATTCAAGTTCAAAACACTAGTAGAAGGCCAAAGCCCAGTTTGAAACCCTGATTCCAATTAAGAACCATAAAATGGAGACCAAACTTTTCGTGCATAAAATTCATAGACATTTAGTTTGATTGAGGCATACAAAACCGTCACAATATATTGGGTATTTTTCTTCTTCATTTCTCAAAAAAGATCAGTTATTCGATTGTTGTTGTATTTTAAGGTTTTGCTTCAAATTTCTAAAAATTGTGTCGTTTCTATATAACAGTCAAAATGTTGTTTTTTTTCGAAACTAAGCTTCAAAAAAGCCATGAATCAAAGCAGAACATTGAATAGATCGCACGAGTTACAAACAGACCAACGCTATCGGTTTTTCCAAAGTCGGCTAGACAGGCCTTTAGGGCCGTTTGAAAAAAAAAAAGCTGTCAAGCTGAATACACACAGGCTAATTAAGCGTGTTTAAAGGTGATGTCAGATATCGGAAGTTTTCTGTGAGCTTAGCGATGCTCGCAAAAGAGTCGACGTGAGAGTCTGGTCCGATATTCTCTGGCAAACATGACTCATCGCAGACAAAAGGAATAAAAAAGATGACCTAGTTAATGAACTGCACTTGCAACGTGACAACGGAACAGATTGTCGATACGCGCTTTCGCCCTCCAGTTGAACTTTGACCCCCACCAGTTAAGTTCGGTCCACGATGTCGAGGTAACTATCCGTAGTAGTTTTTATTTTCTTCCTTCTCAGCATTTCTATTTTATCCAGACAAAGAACTCAATTTTTTTCTCCTTTCCCCGCGGCGCTTAGAAGTCTTTTATGTTTTGATAGACACGCGTACAAGCACACACGCACAAGCACGTTATTAAAAAAAAAAAAAAAAAAAGAGACTTTAGCAGTGCCTTTGCAGTTGTGCACATTCACAATAGCGCACCGGTGAAGAAAGGATTAAATGGCCCTTGTATACACTTCCAAATAAAAAAGCTAATATACCGTATTTTCCGCACTATAAGGCGCACCTAAAAGTCTTAATTTTTTTCAAAAGCTGACCATGCGCCTTATAGCACAGTGCGCCTTATATATGCCTCAATATTAAATTCGCAAGGTCTCGCAACTTACTCAACAGCCGCCGACTCGATTTTACCCCGAACGTGGAGTAGTCTGCGGTGTATGCTGGGATTTATATACCGGCGTTTCATTGGCTAACCAATGTGTCAATCATCATTTGAATCGATCACTATTGGCTGAAGTTATTCGGAGCCTCGGATTGGCTAGATGGCCTAAACAAACCCTGCGATCGGCCGAGTTTAGCAATGGCGTAGCAAGTCCGCGGTGTATGCTGGGATTTATATACCGGCGTTTCATTGGCTAACCAATGTGTCAATCATCCGTTAAATCGATCGCTATTGGCTGAAGTTATTCGGAGCCTCGGATTGGCTAGATGGCCAAAACAAACCCTGCAATCGGCCGAGTTTAGCAATGGCGTAGCAAGCTTGCTAAAGTACGCCATAAAGAAACATGTTTCATTAGTCTGTATTTGTAAATATTCTACTCTCCTGGATTTACTTCACTCACGGTTGTAAGAAGACCATGATTGCGTATCATTATTGAACGTGAGAACTTAGGTGAGTTATGCGGCTTTATATTTTCCCGGTATCTTGTTTTAGAACGATCTTGATGTTGCTGTGATGAGTTGAGTGAATTAAACTCAATTCCAAGTGTTTATTGTCATATGCACAGTAAAGTTGTGAGCGAAAAAGAAAACAGAAACATAGAAATGTTTGGCATTTCTTGAATCCCAAGACTTCAACCTTCCGAATGATATTTGAAATGACGCATTTAAGTGACATTGTACGGACACCGCATCCGCACGTGTCTCCGACACGTATTTGCTTCTTTGCAAGCTTTGGGAATGTTAAGGGGGTAATCAGTTTGACTGAATCGTCTGACTGTTTTGTCGACGTTCCCATTGTAGCGCCTTATAATCCGGTGCGCCTTATCTATGGAAGATATAGGACCAAAAACTATTTTTTTGGGGTGCGCCCTATAAACCGGTGGGCCCTATAGTGCGGAAAATACGGTATTATACAATGAGTGTATGTAATAATATGATTACACACGGTTATAGAGAGAGCTAAAAACAATTTTTTTAAAAAATTATATATATATATATATATATATATATATATAATGTGTACACACACATACACACACACTGTATACACATACATATATACACACACACTGTATACACATACATATATACGTATGTGTATATATATATATATTATATATATGCACACACACACAACGCCAATCATGTTTTGGGTACATTTTTGATAAATAATTTTGTTTTTACACATTTCTATTTATCAAATAAACTAAAATAAAAACAATGTCATTTCAGTTAAAATAATCTGCTAATTATTTTATGAACTGTATTTTGTATTCTATTTCTTATCAATTATCATGATGTACTATTTTCATATATATTATTATATCCAAATCAAAAAAGGAAAAAATTTAAATTGGGTAAAACTATTCTCCCATCATATTTTCTCTGCACTTTGTTTTATTTGTATTTATTTATCTGACCCACTTTTATTTATAAGATATAATCTAAAAATGTAATCAAAATAAGAAATTATATTGATTCATTTTTCTATCTCCATTTTTTATATATATATGTATATATTTTTTGCTTACATTTGTATTTATAAAATATATTGAAAATAAAATGTATATTATGTGTATTTAAATGAAGCAAAATTATCCATCCATCCATCCATCTATTTATAAGTACATCCCTCCAAGAACCTGTTTTGGAACATATGCCTCTAACAATACATCCATTGATTAATCAAAAACACAAAGCCTAAATCTTAAACCTATTACTTCTACCCAGCTCCCCGCATCTATCCCTAATTTCATTCAGAAGATTGTCCCCCCCTTCTCATTCCCCTCCCTTATTTCATCTTTCATCGTCTTAACAGCAAGTGACGTTCTACTGACAAGTCCTTGCAGTGATGAGACTTTGATGCAGGCACTCGACTCGTGCGTAGAAAATCCCAGCCCAGACCAGTTACACAAACGCACCACGCGAATTCCATTACACGAATAAAACTAACCCGATTTGCTTCAGCTACACCCCCCCCTCTTCTCGCTTCCTCCCCAGGCCTCCGTGGAGTGCGTTGGTCGCATCAGTGGACTTGATTAATGCTAATAACTGTGGCTTTGCTCTTCCGGCAACTCTATTGTTGGTTAACCTCAGTGCATTTGGCATGGGGACACTGGGCTGACAGGTTGGACCCACACAGAGACGGAATTGGAGCTTTGAAGCTGGAAGTTAGGAGTTATCAAAGATTAAAGGGACAGTATGTATTATTTGACCAACATATGTCACAACTGTGCAAACGAAATTGAGTTTTACATAGCACAAGGATACAAACTACAGAGACTCATTTTTTTCAAATATTTTTCCGCTGCTTTTAGCAAGGTTTTATTGTATACATGCACACCGACAGACCACTATGTCAGCTCCCTCTAGGTGAGGCTCAAGTTATGTAATTTTTTTGCTCATTTTTTTAAAAATCAATATTGTTTTTTTCGGTAAATGAATGATTTTTTTTTGCCATTCAGAGGCGCTAGACACTGTCCCTGTAAACAAATATTGATTGCAGCCTATGTGAGAGTTTGATTGTGTAACAGCTGTAAATAAAAGGTGTCATAATACTAAAATTACTAACTTGAAATGAAACAACACCTATTATTTTTAGCAATTAAATCACACAAGGTAATGCAGGAAAGCGACGTCAAGCTCGCCCCAACAGGTTTTTTAAATTTACTCTACTATAAAGAGTCCAAATGGAAACCCCCCAAAAGATGAAAAAGGTAGAGTTTATTTGAGCACGTCTAAAAATAGACTATAATTGCACTCGCATTATGAATGAGCCGACTTAGGTGCATTGATGACACGAGCCAGGAGATGGTGGCAGAGAGTAACAATATTCCAAATTCTGTACAGCTCCTTCAACTTTTTTTGTTTATCATTTTATATATTTTTTGTATCTCATCTCATCTCATCAGCTGCACCGCTTATCCTCAGTAGGGTCGCGGGGATGCTGGAGCCCATCCCAGCAATCATCGGGCAGTGGGCAGGGGACACCCTGGACTGGTTGCCAGCCAATCGCAGTGCACACAGGGACAGACAACTCATTCGCTCATTCACACCTAGGGACAATTTGGACCGGCCAATTCACCTGAAATGCATGTTTTTGGAACGTGGGAGGAAACCGGAGTGCCCGGAGGAAACCCACGCAAGCACGGGGAGAACATACAAACTCCGCACAGGAAGTCTGGAGCTGGATTTGAACCCACGACAGGTTCCCATGACATGAACTGTGCCGCACAAGCACTAACCACTGCGCCGCCGTGCTGCCCTTATTTTTTGTATACATTTGTATATTTTCTGTCTACCGTAAATTCCGGACTATAGAGCGTAACTGATTATAAGCCACACCCAGGAAAAACAATGTTGTACATACATAAGCCGCACCTGACTATAAGCTGTATGTGCCCATATTGAAACATGAGATATTTACAAAGACAGACGGTACACAGAAAGAGTTTTAATAATATACGGTGCCTTAAACCCCTTACTGTTTTGACGGCTAACGACTGATAAACAAATACGTGTTTGCATGAAGTGACTAATCACTGAAATGCCACATATGTTTGGATATCTTAAACTCTTGGAATACAGGATATGATGACCATTTCAGAATATCAAAGAAACATTACAGTCTGTCTGAAGCAAGATACCCAGATACTATAAGCCGGTGTAACTCACCATTACATCCCCTGGTCGTCTTTAACTTATTTGATTGTCTTCGTTACATCAAGGACAATCCATAGAATACAAGCGTGTAAAATATTTACTCCAAAACACGCAATAATGCCGACAGATAAATAGGAATCCGCCGTAACATTTCTGCTTTGTTGGACGTTACTTCTTGTAATCTGATTGTTTCGCCAAATTATTTCCGTTTACAAATAAACAGAATTGTAAGCTTTTTTTCCAATGTGGTAATTAGCCCTCCCCCTTTGGATTGACACCTTTTCCATGATGAGGATCTGTGTATGTATGTAAACTTGCGTCTTCATCAACACATACTCTATATTCCGGCTGTATCACTCTCACTTTTGCTGCTCGGGCGCCCCGAGCGGCCTTTAGAAAAAATGCATAAATTGGCTGCATCATTGCATAAGCTGCAGGGTTAAAAGCTTGTGACACAACTCACGGCTTATAGACGGAATTTACAGTAATTTTGAGGAGCAGCATTGTTTTGTTATGTTATGTTCTGTTTCTCTTTTCTTTTTTATTTCTTTATTCCTTTGCAGAATCTTTTCAGTTGTTCTTTCTAATTTGTCAGGGGGTTGGGTGTTCTATTTTATCAATTATTTTTAGGGGGTCGAAATTTTCACTCACTGTAAAACCAAAAATGGTGGCGCCTTTTTGAATTTATCCCGTGTGAAACTTTTAAAGGAAACATACGACTACTCTTTTTAGCAAATTTTGGAAACAAAATTTACTTTTTTTGTCTTTGTGTTTTTCTAGAGCAGTACCACCTCAATAACTCCACTCAGGGCCCGTTAGGACAAGGCATCCCTCACTCTCACAGCAGCCACGGTACGGTGGGACTGAACAAGTACACCTCCCTCAAAGCCGTGGGTAAGTCGCATATTGTTGTTACTCAAAAAGCATTACGTCCAGAATAACCTTCGTTGGGTCAAAAATGGACCCAAAAACTACTGACGATGACCCAAACACATATTTTCAAACAAATTGAACTGCATTTTAGGTAATTCTTATTAACAAAAAGGGCCAATTTAGGGATGAGACATTTTTGGGAATATTAGAAACAGGATGCTTTTTAATGTGTTTTGAACCTTTTTTTTCTTCTTTTTTTTATGTTTTCAGCAAATGTACCGCAATTTGTTGTGGGATTTTTTGAAAAATATTTTTTTCCTTCCGCATATTTTTTTTCTTGTGAACTGGAAAACATATTTGGAGGAGTTTTTCTTTTGTTTCATTATTGTTTGCGGGGTTCTTTCCTCAAAATGAAACCATTTTAATGGGTTTACTTTAACACAAAATGTACATTTTTGTGGTGTTAATTTCAACAATTATGGTGCAATTAGGGCAGGTTATTTTCAAAAATATATTTTTTTTTAAATCAGAAAACCTGTTATTATCATTATTTATTTATTCATTTATCTTAAACAAAATATACAGTTTTTAGGGCTTGGTTATAATAAAGTTACCCCGATTTACCATTTGCATGAATAATGTCCAACATTTCGGGTTATTTTGTACAAAAAACAGCCAAATCGGTTTGGATTGTTGAAAACGAGATCTTTTTAAAGACGTTTTTAACCTCAGGGCACATTTTTTGCTAGTTTGTTTGAAACATCTCATCTCATTAGCCGTACCGCTTATCCTCATTAGGGTCGCGGGGGGGCTGGAGCCCATCCCAGCCATCTCCGGGCAGTGGGCAGGGGACACCCTGAACTGGTTGCCAGCCAATCGCAGGGCACACAGGGACAGACAACTCATTCGCTCATTCACACCTAGGGACAATTTGGACCGGCCAATTCACCTGAAATGCATGTTTTTGGAATGTGGGAGGAAACCGGAGTGCCCGGAGGAAACCCACGCAAGCACGGGGAGAACATACAAACTCCGCACAGAAAGTCTGGAGCTGGATTTGAACCCACGACAGGTTCCCATGACATGAACTGTGCCGCACAAGCGCTAACCACTGTGCCGCCGTGTGTTTGAAACATATTCAAGAAAAAAAATGTCAATGTTGGTTAATAAAGGTCAGGCATGCACGACCTTTTGTTGTCCTCCAGCTGTTTTAACAGGACACTAGACCAAAGGAAACTCAGCCCGAGGCAAATCTCTCCTTGACTAGACAGATTTTATTAACCTTTATCAAAAATGCCCTTTTTCAGCTGCCCATCGTCTTGTTTCTGTTTCATTTTTAATTGGCCGTTTTCTCAGTTGTAGATTTCAACTCGTCGACTGCTATTCTAGTAAGATAGAAAAAAAGACGTCGAATGATGTTGGGGGCACCAAATTTGTGAGGGGAAAAAAAAACAACTTTCATTTTAAAAACTGTTCCAACAGCAACCTTAGCGTTTACTTTACGTAATTCTCTTTGACGTCAACGCCCTACCATGACATAAAGATACACACAAACACGCAAACAGGACTTGAGGCGAGAGTATTTATAACTCACTATTGCCACATTATGGCACGCTGGCACACCTACCTGTAAATGTCTGTCAAGTCCCTTCATCACATTAGCTTTTGTCCTGGGGGAGTCAAACCTGGAATATGACATTGGTGTTAGAATATATTTTTGCAGAATACAACTACATGAAAAAATATGTTTCTTTTATATCTCATTATACTTTTTTTTCCTTTTAAAATCGTAAAATACAAAACTAATCCATTTGAAGTATGTTACAATAAATATTTAAAAGATAATACATCATATTTAAACTAATATAGTAAGATGACGTTTCTATCATTAGGTATGTATCAAACTGCATAACAAATAGTTTTCTGTTCGATCATTTTTGCCTTATCCTATAATATTTTTACTTCTTGTAAAATAAGAAAATGATACATTTAAATTATAAAAAATACAATGAACATATTTTCATTACATGTTGAACTCTTTTTAGTTGGATAAAATAGTTTAATTTTTGAATTTTATAGGAAAAGATAAGTATTTTAAATGAGCATATCAAGTTCTTTTTTTGTATTTTCCTAAAATGTTGCTTTATTTTTACTTAGAATAAAAAAAAATACTTGTTCACTTTTATTGAAATATAAAATGAATATATTTGATTTATATTTGAAACATTTAAAAAAATAACAAAAAATAGTCAAATTACCTGATGTTGCATATACTTTACCCATTTATGTATTTAACTTTTAAATTTTCTATAATGTATTTTTATATAAATCTTGAAATTTGAAAAAATATATATTTATTTTTTTCAACCCACAGCATTACCTGTGTTTTAAATTATTTTTTACTCATTTTAATGTTTTTATCCAACTAACTTTTTAAAAGGGAAATTGTACTGTCATTTTCTTGCTCTTCAAAATACTCAAAGTCAAATAATTATGTAAATAACAGACACAGAATTTTCACAAGTTGGGCTCTACATGCATCCGCATTGAACTTGAAAATAATGATCTTGACCAGAAATTAAGTGCAGGCATTACAAAAAAAGAAATGAAAAGACAAACAGCAGAGTGACAGACATAAATGACAGTCGAACACTGAGAACAGACTGATGGGTCAAAAGTAATTGGACAATTAAGTGCAATCCAAACAAAAATATTTTTTGTCAATATTTAGTTTCAAGATTTTTTGAGGGAATCACTGCCTGAAGTCTGGAACCCATGGACAACCCCAAACGCTGAATTTTCTCTTCCTTTACAGCAGCAGCCTTGAATTGTTGCTTGTTTGTGGGTCTTCCCGCCAGACGTTTCGTTTGAGCAAGTGAAATGCATGCTCGATTGGGTTCAAACCTGGAGATTGACTTAGTTATTGCAGAATATTCGACTTTCTTTCCCTAAAAAAAATCCTGGGTTACTTTTGCCCTATTGTTTGGGTCATTGTCAATCTGCACTGTGAAGCGCTGCCCAACTAACTCTGCAGCATTATGGCTGACTCTAAGCAAAGAGTATATCCCCGAATACTTCAGAACTCATCTGGCTACTTTTATCCGTTGTAATGTCATCAATTAACACAAGTGACCGAGTGCCCATGGAAGCCATGCATGCCATCACACTGCCTCCATGTTTTTCACAGATAATGTGATGTGCGTTGGATCATCTGCTATTCCCTTTTTTCTCCAAACTGAGCTGGCTTGTCTAGGTGTTTTTGGCAAGTCTCACCTGTCTATTTTTGGGGGCTGATAAATGACTAGCACCTAGTGGTGAACTTTCAGTATTAAAAGTACTTTCATTAAGTCTTCTCCTTATTGTAGATTTAGAGACAGGAACAGCCACTTCCTGGAGTGTTCTTCACTTTAGTGGATGTTTTTTTTTTGGTGTTTTTCTTCATGATGTAGAGTATTCGACAATGTTCCATTGTTGTTGTCTTCTGTGGATGTCCCGGCCTTTTTGAATTTCCAACCTCACCAATGCATTCCTTTTTTCTTATTCTATTTGATCTGACTTTTTCGAGCATTTCCGCTATCTCTCTAATGCATTTCTTCTTTTGTTCAACTCTCAGGATCTTCTGCTTTACCTCCATTCAGAGACCCATTGAACGCATTATGTGTGGACATAACAACAGCTTCCAAATGCAAAACCACACACCTCCAATCAACTCCAGACTTTTTCAATTTTTTCTTATTAAATTGTCCAATTACCTTTGCTCTCTTGAAAAAGGGGTGTAAAGGGCTCCTAATTTTTTAATTCCTAAAATCCTATTCCAATTTGGATGTGGAAAGTCTCAAATTACAGCTAAGATTGTGCACTTAATCCCATATTAATTATATTATTGTGTTTATGTGAACAGCTAAAATAAAACAACCTGTCCAAATATTTTCAGGCCTAACTGTGATGTATGTTAAATTTTTTCCATGGATGTCTTTTGAAATTGGAACAAAGGTAACAAAGCGCTCTTCTTTTTTCCTTCTTCCTGGTTTTCAGCTGACAGCGCATCTCACAGCTACTACAAGAGCTTCCCACTCATGGACTTTGTTCACTACAGAGCACCTGCTGCTTTTCCGCCACCGCCCAAAGAAAAGTCGTACATCCACCAGCACCTCTCACCGGACTCTGACCTCCACGCCCCTCTCTCCATCTCCATCCCTTCCAACCACCTGGAGCACCCCCGCCTCCCCAAGACTACCACGCACCCTCTGCCGTCCGGCTCCGCCTTCAAAGCCTGGGAGCCGGCCCCCCGCCACATCCAGAGGCAGAGCTCCGCCCCCACGCACGCCTCCCATTGGAGACACGCCTACTCCGCCCGTCGACAGCAGAGCATCGAGAATGTGCCAGACCTTTTCGGGCGACCCTGCGGGGGGGTGCACCCGTCTCACGGGGTGCATTTCCACATGCAGCACCCGGCTCAAGCCACTTACTACCAACATGCCAGGCACAAGAATTACGTGACGCACAGTTCCACGGAGGTAACCGTCTGACTCATTGAAAGCAACGCTGAAAAAAACCTCTAGTCCAGATTGCTGGAAAGAAATGTAGCAAGGTTACTTGAAAAACACTTAGGCTCCTTCAGACCACCATTGAAAATCAGCAGTTTGGTTTTGGAGTCTCCAAAAGATTGAGTACCCTAAAATGTTATTTAATTCCTCGCTTGTCTCGTTTTTCTATGCTCTCCTAATTATGGTTCAGAATATATTCAAGAATGATAAATAAATATAGTTTCCTCTAAATAATCAGACATCCTTTCATAAAGCCAGAAATCCATTTGGGTGGTGTTTTTCCAATAAATGTAATATTGAGTAACTACCTTTATAAATATTTTGTTCTACTGGCAGACAATTTTGCAGATTTTTAAAATGTATTTATTCATATATAATTTATTATTAATTTAATTATGTATGAATTATTACCAGGATGATACACTATTTATCTTAAGAGTTTAATTTTACAATAAACAAAATATAATTTAAAACGGGCAAATGCATCAGAAAATTATCACAATGTATTTTAAACATTTTACATCGTTTAGTCATAATTGTTTTATTTTACTAGAAACAAATATTTCAAATATATATTGAAAGTATTTTTTTGCTCTTTTGAAGAGTATTTTTCTCATTTTATTTTATTACATTATACATGTTTTCAAGTACGTAATATATAAGTAAGAAAAAATTACTTGAATTTATCTCATCTCCCATCTCATCAGCTGCACCGCTTATCCTCAGTAGGGTCGCGGGGGTGCTGGAGCCCATCCCAGCAATCATCGGGCAGTGGGCAGGGGACACCCTGAACTGGTTGCCAGCCAATCGCAGGGCACACGGGGACAGACAACTCACTCGCTCAGTCACACCTAGGGACAATTTGGACCGGCCAATTCACCTGAAATGCATGTCTTTGGAATGTGGGAAGAAACCGGAGTGCCCGGAGGAAACCCACGCAAGCACGGGGAGAACATACAAACTCCGCACAGTAAGGTCGGGAGCTGGATTTGAACCCACGCAGGAGGTTCCTACTTTACTTGAATTTATTTATTTGTTTATTTTACTATGTTGGCCTGAAGAGGGATGGGTGCCACCAGGCTGTACTTGCCAAAGACACACAACAGGAATAGAGGCACCTACAACCCTAGTGGTTGAGGGATACCGCCAACCAAATATTGTAAAATAAGAACTCTACTATTTATTAAATTAGCTTAAATATCCCCATCCCTGCTTCACTATGCGGCGTTTCGCTTCTGGTGCCATCAGGCCGAGCATGCATCGAAGGGAAAGCGGCCTCGAGGGGGCATTAACTCGATGGGGGAGTACAATGCCAACATCACGTCAACTTGGTCCTCAACTATGGGGGAGAGGAACGAGCCGGCCCTCATGGCCAGAGGCCAGGACGCTTTAGAAAAGACGAGGACAAAAAGGAAAACAAACAAACTCTGTTTTCGAGTCACTGGCGAACGGAGTTTCTCACTCTGCGACTTGCGGGTCAGAACCAGAGAAAGCGTGGACCTGCGAGGACGCTACGGGCGCCATCGTGGAAAAATGCAAGCTGGCGTTTGCAGGCCAGGGGCAAGAAAACAACAACAAAAGCCTGGACAGCAAGAGACATTGCAGCGGAATGAGTTAAATAAATAAATGTGAAATAGTGGAGATGACAAACAAATAATGAACTTGTTGGCTGCAATTGCCCGTTTCAACCTTAAAGGTACAGTGTGTCATATTTAACATCTAGAAGGCACTGTTATCTAATGTGAACGAAAACCAGTGCTAAATGTTCACTGCGTAGCAGCTTGATCCAATGTAAGGATTCCCTTATCTCAAAGAAATACAAAATTCTATGATTTTTGTCTAAGAGTTTTCAAATCAATGTTTTCTGTTTTTTTTTAACTGAGTGTAGGTTTTTTGTACCACTAGGAGGCACTAAATATTACACGCAGTCCCTTTGTGAATTATTTAGCGCCTCCAGGTGGTAAAAAACAATTTGAGTAATATGACCAACCAAATTTCACCTGAGTGGTCACAGTTTACTTTTATTCCAGGATGAAAATGATGAAAGTAAAAAAGGACTATTTCAAATGCAGTCCAAATGCCAACCCAAACCCCAAAATCACCGAAAAAGGAAGAGTTTATACTTGCACGCGCAAAAAAAGCTGTAATGATGATTTCAGAAAATGGCTTGAGCAAGTAAAATGTTTTGAAGTTACATACACTTAAGTAGGTTATGTGTCAAAAATGGCCATATGAGTTCTAAGAGAACCTAGTTTTGACTGAGCCCATCCACTTATCTTACTTTTAGTGAAGCCGTCCAAGGCGGAACACATTAGGTATGTGGAATGTGGGGTTAGGGGAGTGCTGGAGTGACACCAGGGTTTTGTTTTGTTTATATTTGTTAGTGTAGCAGTAAAATAATGAAAGTAAGAAACAGCCTGCTTTAAGTAGAGCGCAAACGCCAAACCAAACCCCAAGAAAGTTGACAAAATATTTTTTTAGATTGCGTAAAAGAAATGCACATACTTGCATAAACATCATGAATGAGCTGACTGAGACTACAATGATGACACAAGCTAGGAGACAGCGGCAGCTAGATAAACAGTTCCAAATTTTCTACAGTTCCTATGAATATCAAGCACAAAAATAACTATTATATACACATATTTATTCAAATAGTAGGTCTAAAAATAACCATTTATTCTACAAAAGATAAACCTAACCTAAAGGAAGCTTCATAATTGCTGCTACGGGTACTCAAAAAGCACGGTTAGTACAGCTTTCTCATGGCCAAATTCAAGCACTTTTTCAGCAATTTTAAAGGCAATTTCTCCAGTACTAGGAATCTTGGTCCCTTTACCTGTCCTCTTGGGTGTGACGCAAAGGGGGCGATAACGCTACACATGACAACACCATATAAACTAATGTCAGCTGCCGTTGGCCACGATGGAAGAAGAAATGCAATGACAAGCACTTCACCCAAAATTAAACCACTTTACTCCTTTTTTCTATAAGCTATAAAATGCTATATTACAATTTAAGCATTTTCAAATATTTCAAACACCTGTACAAAAGGCTGGGCAAAAGAATAAAGTAAAACGCTGCGTTTTGTTCACTTCGAGTCTCGGTAGTTGGTATTTTACCTTCTGCTTTTTTAGCCCCTGTTTCCGTTTGCATAAAACATTACAGTGACATCTAGTAGGCAAATATTACACACTGTCATTTAAAAAAACGATTTTTTTATGCAATAGCTGTTTCTCTATTTAAAACATGTCAATCTTCCATTTTGTTTACCTCTTCTTCCTGTTGTCTTTTTTTTTAAACATCTTTGTCTACAAAATTGAAGCGTTGGTAAACTTCGTACCTACAGTATTTATTCGGAAAAGGGCTTTTTGCTATGTTTGTTTAGAACAATGTATTATATTTGATGTGTGAGTCAAACTGAGTTTATTTTTTGTGTTGTACCATCAAATATGTTGCACACATTGAGTAGGCCTTTGGTACTACAGAGATACCTTGGTACTCAATTGTAATCCATTTGGGTGTTCCGACATTAAATTGTTTGAGTAGCATAACATTTGTTCCCATAACAAGTATTTGCATTTATAGTCATACATTTCAAGCATTCCAAAATACCAGAAAATATCAATAAAATGTGTATTTAAACAACAATAATTATCTAATTGTATAGATAATAAAGGACGAACACAATAATGTGTGAAAAATTGAAACATTTAACTGTACCTTTGAAGAGTTCGATGGTTGACACTTGTCCACCTTTCTTGAACTTTGCGATAATTTCCTTCTTTAACTCAATATTTCTTCTCTCATTTGTCCTCTTTTGTGTCTCTTATCTGCAACTTTATTGGGACCCATTATTATAGGCAAAAAGGGCGAAAAAACACACTATATCACAAAAAAAATCTCAACACGTGTTGTGGAATTGACATGTCTCACTCAAATTGATGCCCGAGTTGCCAAGATGGCCGCTCATCTCATTCGGTCTTAGGTTCGGGTGTGTTCGGGTATATCCGAGTGTATTCGGGTGTGTTCGGAATATTTCTAAACTACTGTACAATTGTTTGATTACCAAGGTATCACGGAGTATGTGTCACTCTCACAGTATTTGTGTGGCTTTTATGACAATATAGCAGTGGCGCCATTTATATTATGGAATAAAATTGTGAACAGATTGTCCAAACAATGAAACGTTCTCAAGATCGCGACTGTTAACATGCACTAGCAAATGTGTACATTATGCAAAAATGTTTATACAGTAGAAGAAAAGGGGGGAAATTAACTTTTGTTTTAGAGTGCAGCAAATGTTCCGGTAAAATATAAAAAAATGTGAAGCAGATGCACAAACAATGTTGTTTTCAAACAATGCAACTTTCTTTTATAAAACAGATGATTAAAGATTCAAAGCGTACTTTGGTAGTTCTCGGGAAGACAAAGCCATCGTTTGTAGAAAAAAAAGCTAAAATGCCGTGAAAAGAGGATGTAGCTATTGATAGAGCGCATGCTTATTATATACGAGGTTTTGGGTTCAATCCCCAGCTTCTCCATATCGTTAATTTGAAAATTCACCGTGAGTCTTGTTAAGTGTCACTAGTGCTCTCTTGTGGCTATTTTTAATATTGCAGGACTTGGCAACGAAAATTTAATTTTTATTTTGAATTTCAAGTCAAAATTTATTTGTACAGCCCTTTTCAGACGAACTGCGACTCAGTATTGAATAAAACTATTCAATGTACAATGAGAAAATACGCCAAATACACGGACACACACACAAAGTTAAAATAAAAATAAAATAACAAATACAAAAATATGTCATTCCGATCTAAGATAGATAGATAGATAGATAGATAGATAGATAGATAGATAGATAGATAGATAGATAGATAGATAGATAGATAGATAGATAGATAGATAGATAGATAGATAGATAGATAGATAGATAGATAGATAGATAGATAGATAGATGGATAGATAGATAGATAGATAGATAGATAGATAGATAGATAGATAGATAGATAGATAGATAGATAGATAGATAGATAGATAGATAGATAGATAGATAGATAGATAGATAGATAGATAGATAGATAGATAGATAGATAGATAGATAGATAGATGGATAGATGGATTATAATTAAACACAATAATACTTGATTTACTATTATAAATACTATTTGGGGGAAGCCAATTGGCAAAAGCCGTAATAGTTTGTTTAAAGAATGTACACCAAATTCAGTAAGTTTAAAATTTCATAATACAAATTTCTTATTATGAATTATAGAATAATGCATTACTCAGTCCTTTGTTTGTGAATTGGCAGGCAATTGATTGTAACAACATGCGGTGCTTTAATGGTTCATATTTTCAACAATAAAAAAGGTTAAACAAAAGCAAAGGTGACATAGTTTTAAAAATACAAAATTTAAAAAAATAATAAAAATAAATAAATCATCAGGGCAAGAAACTACTTATTGAAACGCCCCCGAGAATACAACCTTGCAATATGATTGGTGTCTTTCTTACACGAGCAAAAGCTGACCAATTGACGACGAGGCGCGAGTGCTAGCCCTCTCAACGATAGTTTGGACTCTGAAATTCACTTCACATCTTTTCTCCTAAATTGGTAAGTGACTTCCCTGTCCTGCACAACTATTTACGTTAGTAAATCTAATAGATTATGTGCACTAGTAAAATGAATTGCTTCTAAATGTGAACAAAGCGAGTAGCTAAGCTAGCATACTTTGAATGGACCTGATTCGTCACGTTACCATCCCACATTTGACTTTTAAGTAAAATGCACGATCAATAGGTATGAACCTTTATCCCAAGTAACTTTAAGGATCTGTATAACTTGTATTTTGTCGTTTTCAAACAATGCTCAGACGTCGACAATGGCAGATTGGAACGCCTACTTCCGGAATGAGGACCAGGGCGATGGACAAGAGGAAGCAGACCAAGAAGAAGGTACTTTTCTTGAACTTACTTTTCATCTTTGAAGTTCACTGAATTTTTTTTTTTTTAAATAACTTTTTTTCAGAATATTACAAAGTCGTGGGGAGAGACTGTTTGGTTTTTTTGGTGGATGCATCCAAAGAAATGTTCATCAAAGGAGAAGATGGGGAGCAGTCCAATTTTGACATGACCATGCAAGTAAGTCATTCCTGCGCGCAGTCTGTTTCTGCCCTGCTGACTTCAGCCTCTCAATTTTTTTTTTGTTTATTTCAGGTTGTGCGCAGCGTTTACACCAGGAAGATCATAAGCAGCCCCACTGACTTGGTAGCCTTGGTTTTTTACGGCACTGAGCACAGCAAAGATCCGACAAACTCTTTTAAGCACGTTTACGTCTACCACAACCTGAGCGAGCTTGGTAAGAAGATTTTGACTTAAAATTGTTAGAATTTTCTATGTTGCCATTGATAACAACACAGTGAACATTGTTTACATCAAGATTATATGTGGAACTGTGGAACTCCGGGATGAACATTTCATAAAAAGACTTAAAAGAGAAACCATAATGTGTACTGGGGACCAAAACACCCCCGCGATATGCGAATATCCGCAAAGTATAACCTCTAGCCCTCTGCTGGCCCCTGCTTGCAGCAGTGCTCTATTGGTGATAATGGTTCACGGCCGCATAGGTGCCATACACTTTAGGTGGAAAGAATCAGGGGGAACACACGCACGACAGAAATCTGCTCTCTCGATCACCACTCTGAGCAATAGACGACCGGGTATATGGGATTGCAGCCGCACGGGTGGGATACATTTTAGGCAGAAATGATAGAAAAAGGGCCCACGCATGATGGAAATTTGCGCTCCCGACTACTGCTCTCAGCAATAGTCGACTCAAAATATTGGATCGCGGCCGCACGGTTGCCTTACATTTTAGGGGGGTGGGGGAAGAATGGGGAAAAAGAGCTGCCACACATGACAGAAATTTGCTCTCTTGGCAATCGCTCTCTGCTATTTTAGGGAGATCATGGATCAGAGCCAAAACAGTGCAGTTGATTTAAGGCAGGCCACAAGGGCACATATTAAGTGTCCCAAAAAAAGCCTTGCTGGCCCTTGCTCTCAGTAGTAGTGGACTGGAAATATAGCGGCCAAAACCTTGCATCTAATTTTAGGCGGGCCAGAACATAAATGCCTTGTGCCAGTGCCCGTTAGCAGCAAGATGGCGTTGAGGATAATTAATTACAGCCACACAACTGTAGTTGATTTTAGGCGGAAATAAGGGCAAAAAAAATGAGGCCAGGCCCGACATAGGTGCGCACTGCCAGTCCCCGCTCACAGCAATGTGCAATTGGGGATTATGTATTGTGGCCGCACAAGTGTAATTCACTTCTTGGTGTACAGAACGGCAAAAAGGAACACCCAAATTGGATAGAAATGTGCTCTACTGGACCCCGCTCACAGAAATGGGCATTATGTCATTGCAATTCTGATGCACTTACCAGTATACAAGCCAGTATACAAGCAGTACCTTGTAAATACACCGGTACATTTGAGCGAATGTCTATGTTGCATCTGATGTAGGTGCAAAACGAGTGCAAGAAGTGGACGCTCTGCGAGGGGAAAAGGGTGCCAAGTTAGCGGCGGAGACAATGGGCAGTGACGAAACATTGTTGTGCGATGCCCTGTGGTGCTGCGCCAACCTTTACCGGGATTGCAAACTGCGTCTGGGGCACAAGCGCCTTTTCATCTTCACTTGCAAGGATCAGCCACACGGGGGCGATGGTGTTAAAGACCGACAGGCTCGCACGCAAGCTAGCGACCTCAGAGAAACTGGTAAGGACCAAATTTGCTAAATCTCTGTTCAGATTTTAGCTTTTCTCTTTTTGTTTCAGGCGTCATCATTGAGCTCATGCATTTAAGGAAACCGGGCGGTTTCGACGTCTCTCTCTTCTTCCGTGATGTTGTGAGTCCACCGGAGGACGACGGAGAACTTGGCCTTCAGCTTGAGCCTTGCGAAAAACTGGAGGACCTCCAGAAGAGAGTGCGGGCCAAAGAGCAGAAGAAGAGAACAATAGCGAGGTAGTGCACATTTTGCTCTTTCCTCCAAATTTTCCCCACCAATGTTTATTCTTTTTAGGCTCAATCTGTGCCTTGGTGAAGGAGTCAACGTGGCGGTCGGAATGTACGCAGTGGCGGTAACAGCTCGGAAATCCAGTGCCATCAAACTGTACAGGGAAAGTAACGAACCCGTCCGGAGCAAAAGTCGCACCTTTCATACTCAAACAGGAAGCCTGCTGCTGCCGAGTGAGATCAAGAAAGCCCAGGTTGGATAACGAAAATCAATTTTTACAATGTAAGAATTTAATACTAGCGCCTTTCTGTTGCAGGTTTACGGCGACAAGAAGATAGTGATGGAAAAAGACGAAGTGGAAGCGATCAAGAAGTTCGACGATCCCGGTTTGCTTCTGATCGGTTTCAAAGTCATGGAGAAACTGAAATTGCACCACCACATTCGTCCTGCTGCCTTCCTCTATCCCGAAGAGGGGGAAGTCAAAGGTATCAGCTGATTGTTATCATTTCTTAGAATTATTTTTTAGTTATCCGTTATTTTATTTATTTTTTTCCTAAAAAAAAATCTCTTAACGTCTGTAATGCGGCAATTGTTAATAGTCACTTTTTACAATTTTTTAAAAGCCAGTCGTCAGTCAAATGCAATTTTCACATTCAAATTATTCAGCTTATTGAAGTGGTGTTCTGTTAATGTGCATTAAAACATATAAAATAGTATATTTAAAAATACATTCAATCTGACTGTGAATATGTGAAGAAATCACACAATAAATGTGTATTTAGTAGTGCAAATGTTAACCGTAGTGAAGGCAAAATGTGGAAAAAATATATTAAAATATGTATTTATTTTTTAAGTCGGATTTTGTTCATCTTATAAGGCAGACAACGTTCAAAAAAAAAGTAAGAAAATAAGAATAATACAATAATTCTGGAAAAGGAGAAGGAAATTTTCATAATAACAAAAAAACTACAACAACAAAAAAAAACAATTGTGAAAAGTAAAAAAAAAAGTTAAGACAACCTGAAAAAAAAAAATATAATCAGTAAAATAAAATTCTAAAAAAAACTGAAAAAAATGAAAGAGATAAAATACATTTTTAGTAATTACAAAAAATATAAGGGATGGGCAGGGCATCCGTATGATGCGGCATGGGTAAACCAGCGCAAGCTGTCGGGTCCTGCTGTTGAACACAAGAGTGTGTTGTGTCACCCTGACCTGAGTGACATGGCCGCTTTCTTGTGTCCCGTTTCATCTGGAGGGACGAAAGCATGACCAACTTAGGTGCCGAGGTGCCTAACTTGTTTTGGTGTTTGGGCATTTGGGTTGGCGATGGTCCCAAAAAAATTTGTATATGTTTTTTTGAAACTTTTTCCCTTTTTTAAATTTTCTTTGTTTTTGTGTACGTGCTTGTCAAGTCAAGTCATTTTATTTTTGTATAGCCCTAAATCACATTGCTGTCGGTCACCCCTCTCGAGGGGATATGACCAGGGTAGATAGATAGATAGACAAACAATATTCAGGGGGGGGGGAAATGAAAAATAAAGCCCCAACAAAAATTGGCAGAAAAAAAATATGTATTTCAAAATGATATGAGACGTTTATATCCATCCATCCATTATCTGCACCGCCTATCCTTAGTAGGGTCGCGGGGGTGCTGGAGCCCATCCCAGCAATCATCGGGCAGTGGGCAGGGGACACCCTGAACCGGTTGCCAGCCAATCGCAGGGCACACAGGGACAGACAACTCGCTCGCTCATTCATACCTAGGGACAATTTGGACCGGCCAATCCACCTGAAATGCATGTCTTTGGAATGTGGGAGGAAACCGGAGTGCCCGGAGGAAACCCACGCAAGCACGGGGAGAACATACAAACTCCGCACAGGAAGTCCGGTAGCTGGATTTGAACCCACACAGGAGGTTCCCAAGACCTTAGAACTGTGCCGCACACGCGCTAACCACTGCGCCGCCGTGCTGCCGAGACGTTTATATATGAAAGAGAATTCTCAAAAGGACAGTGTGAATTATTTGACCACCACAAACTATAGATACTCAAAGTGACCAAAATAAACCATTTTATTCCAACTCTCTTTTGCGAGGTTTTTGGGTAAGCATAGCATCATGATGTTGGACTAATACTGAATGTCACTAGGAGGCACTAAATAATACACAGTGTCCCCTTAAAGTATGATTTCTTGAACCTGAGCAGGCATGTTGGCATAAATTCTAGTTACATTTATACTGTGTTGTTCCCTCACTAGGAAGCTCCTGTCTGTTCTCGGCACTGTTGAACAAGTGCATCGAAAAGAATGTCTTTGCCCTATGCCGCTGCATTTCCCGCCGGAATTACCCTCCTCGATTTGTGGCCTTGGTGCCCCAGCAGGAAGAGGTCGATGAGAAAAAGATGCAGACATCGGCCCCAGGTGAAACGCCACTGCAAATATAAATACCTCACAATTTACTGAATTTGCCTGAATCATTCGAGTGATTGTGCGATCGTACAAGTCAGCAAAAAAAAAAAAAGATTTTTTTTTTTTTGTATTATAGAGCAGTGATTTCCAACCAGTGTGCTGCGACACACTATGCAGTGAGAGATTGTCAGGTGTGCCGTGAGAAATTATCCAATGTCACTTTTTAGAATTTAAAATTTTATAAATTATTTATGAATCATTTTCTGCTAATATTATGTCATTGGCAGGTGTCTGTGCTGTAAAAACCGGGGGTATTATAAATTATATTGTAATTAAACATACTGTTCAGTGTCATTTTATGCCGCAAAATCTTTTCAATGTAAAAAACGTGCCCTGGCTCAAAAAAGGTTGAAAAACATGCTCATTTATTTGCGATGCCCTTAATCACAAGGAGTCTCAAAGGCCTTCACAGACCACAAAATGTCAAACACCTAATGTGTAGCTTTGTCTTTTCAGTACTATGCTTTATCATTAAGCCTGCTTTGTAACGTTTATAGGGCATATTATTTTATTTAGCGCCTATTTTTCAGTTTCAAAACAACACAGGTTGCCAACGCAAGCCCCAAACATACCCACACAAATCCAAACACAAGTAAATAAACTAAAGTTAAAAAAAAATAATAACAATGACATGTTATTCTTAAGCATATTATAAATCATTTTCTTATTTGGAATGTATGTCATGTTCAAAAATTTTGCCCCAAATAAACAAACTTTTTGAACATTTTAAAAGTGTTTTTTTATTTTTAATATATTTTGTGTGGCTATTAAAATTTGCTATACAGACGCTTCCCTAACAAACGAGATACGTTCCGGACGATCGTTTGTAAGTTGAATTTGTTCGTAAGTTGCTTCAGTGCTATATTTTGTATGTTTCAGGTTTATGTGGGTTATGTCTAAGGCCCGTCCAAGCAACCTGCACTGTTTTGTACTGAAAAACAAACATTTGACAAAACAATATGTTCCAAAAAGATAAATAAAGTGAATTGAATTTACTTTTGGAAGATGGGCTACCCTCCTCTGTGGTAGAAAGTGACCGAAAAAAAGCAATCCAACCATTTTCTCAACCGCATCAATCTTCCTTATTCCACTTTCATTCCAAATGAACTTGAGAAAAAGATGATTCAACACTGTTGTATAGTATTGTATTTTAAATTCTGGTGGAAAAAAAGACACATGAGGAGAAAAAACTATGTTTATTGGAATGAAGCTAATACATACAAGCTCTTTTTCTAGAATGCTTTCAACATGGCAGAATTTCACTCATCAATAACACCAAATTTGGAAAGTCGGGGTGTCCAAAACATTCGTAGTTATGAAAGTTCCTCAATTAAACTATAAAGCACAATATTGTTTCCAGGTATATCCTTCAAAGGTTGTGCAGAGTTGACTCTGTTTTTACACACTACAAGCTTCCATTTTATGCAAGCAACATTAGACAATAGCTGAATTCCCATTTCACAGTCCCATGGACTCTTTCATTAAAAAGAAAACCTGTACTTGTTGTATGCAATCTCATCAACAACAGTGCTTTAAAAACTTTCTTCCTCAGGTCAAATATAGCACAACATTTGCTTCCAGTTGTATCCTGGAAAGTTTTCACTCTCCTTTTCCACAATACTAGATTCTTATGTGGCAACAAACATTAGAAATAGCTGACTTTCCATTTCATAAAGACGCCTGGACACTTGATATGTCCCCTCGTCATCGGGAGTCGGCTATTATATCCTTAATGACGTGCTAACACGTCAACGACACTCCAACTTTAAGGGTGATGGTCTCATTTTTAATCTGTAAAAATGTTTTCTAGGTTTTAACGTCATTTGGCTCCCATACGCCGACGATTTGCGCATTCTCGATCCCCCACAGACGCCGTGCGCTTCCCCCACGCAGGTGGACAAAATGAGAGAGATCGTCCGCAAGCTACGCTTTAAGTACAGGTAGGCGTACTTTACAAAATGTAAGCAGTTTTTCATGCAAATGAAATTTAAAATAATAGAATTGTATTTCATTATTACTAAGTAGTGCGCATTGTTCACAAAGAGATTAGACATGGTTCTAGGGAAGAAATTATCTGAGCCTGTCTATATTTCAAAGGTCCTATAGTGTAAGAGGGCGGCAGGTCAAAAAGGTGGTGCCAGGGTGAGAGGAGTCCTAACTAATGGCTCTGCTAAATCTCAAGCCTGCAATGTCCTTGAGATTTAGCAGAGAGCAGCCAATGATTTTCTGGGCTGTGTTGATGACTCTTTAAGCTTCTCTTCCCTACCATGCACCCAGCATATCACACCAACTGTTTCTCACTTTTGGATGCAGGAGTGAAGCTTTTGAGAATCCGGTCATTCAGCAGCACTATAGGAACTTGGAGGCCTTGGCTCTGGACATGGTGGTGCCAGAGGACATTGAGGACCTCATAAGTATGAAGAAGTTGAAGAAATGTATTGTCTGACTAGCCGTGAGCTCATTTCAATGGCGTTGTGATTTAGTGCCAAAGGTGGACCAGATGGACCGCCGGCTGGGCCCTCTAATGCAGGAGTTCAAAGATCTTGTCTTCCCCGAGGACTACAACCCGGACAGCAAAGCGGGCACCAAACGCAAAGCAGGTAATCCTGTAGTAATTTGTCGTGCTAGTTGATCTGTTTTAGTGACTACGCTTACGCGCATTGGAAAACACGGGACATTGGAGTTCTGAAGCAATCTGAATGAATCGTTTACATGCCTAGAGACAAAACAATAACCCAATATACATGTGTTTGGGTATAATCTTATTGAAAGTGGGCTGAAAAGGCAAATGTGTGTTTTTGTTCGTTTTTCTCTGCCCAAAACAAACTGCATTTGTGCGGCCGCAATTCATTATCCCTGGTAGCCTATTGCTGCAGGCGTTGGCCAGCAGAAAGGATTTTGGTCAAGCCTGGCGGATCTTTTTAGATGTTATGTCCACTAGAAAATAAAATGCACTTATGTGGCCGTGATCCATTATCCCTGGACGCAAATGGCTGCGAGCAGGGACCGGCTGAGCGCACCTTTGTCGGGACTGGTGGCTTTTTTTGTGCGTCCGCTATCCATTATCCCCAAACCCATATTGATTCAAGCACCCTACCTAAAATGGCATGCATGTTTGTGGCCATGATCTATTTTATCTAACCGACTATTGCTGAGACTGAAGCATACCATTGTGGTCCGCCTATAACTAACTGCACTATTTTGGAGAAGATCTATTATCCCACATTGACTATTGCTGGGAGAGGGGGTCAAGAGTAAATATGTGACATGCACTTGTGCGGCCACAATCCATTTTCCCTGGTCGACTATTACTGTGAGCGGGGGCCGGCAGAGTGCATGTTAAAAAAGGTAGGACTACTTTGTGGATTTTAACTTATTGTGAGGGATCTGCTTCTCATTAACCGTGATAAAAGAGGGATTACAATACTGGCAATATCCATTGTCTGCACCGCTTATCCTCAGTAGGGTCGCGGGGGTGCGGGAGCCGAACTATCTTCGGGCAGTGGGCAGGGCACACCCTGAACTGGTGGCTGGCCTGTTACAGGACAGCTCACTTGCTCATTCACGTTGAGGGATAATTTGTAACGGCCAATTACGTGACATGCATGTTTTCAAAATTTGGGAGGAAACTAGAGTGCCTAGAGGACACACACAGGCACAGGGAAAACATGCAAACTCCGTCGCCAAAATTGAACCCTGCTAACCACGCAGCCGCCGTAAATACTGGCACTATACTGTTTAAAGTTGGATTGTTTTCTGCATGTAAACATACCCACTTCTGCAAACAGGAGCCGACGGGACAGCAGAAAAGAAGCCCAAGGTGGAAGTTTCGGAGGAAGAGCTGAGGGCCCACCTCCAAAAAGGAACTCTGAAAAAAATGACTGTCGCCGAGCTCAAGGAAGCCTGCAAGCACTTCGGCATTCGGACCACCGCGCTCAAAAAGCAAGAGCTTTTGGACGCTCTTACTGACAAACTGGCGGAGTGAGGATCTGGAATTATAACATGACAAAAAGGCAGTGTCATGTAACCGAAATCAATTCACAACAATAAAAAAAAAAAACTTGACAACGCAATTTGTTTGCTTGGTGCATTCTGCAACTGTCATATTTCCAGTCTGACTTGTCCCACGAAGGCGTGTTGAATGGACTAAAGGCTTTTACGTGCGTTCACTTGTCGGGGGCAGGCAAAGAAAAGATCACAGTCAAAGTGTGATCAAAGTTTCATTTACAGAGAGAAAGGAGGAGCTTATCGAGGTATAACCGACCTTTATACCCATTTCCACTACAAATTGATTTGCTAATCTTCTTAAATGAAGTTTTAACCTGCTTGTGTGAGGAGCTGCTCTCAAAATGGAATGTAAATGTGAAAACGACATGGAAAATGAAGGTAAAATTAGGAAGTTATTAAGACGCTAATGATGTACTGTTGGAGCACTTTATTTTTCTTGAACTTTTATTTTATATTTTAGGATGGTGGCTCAGCAGCAGCAACGTCCAAATGGGCGCTTACACCGCAGTGGGGTATCTTCTCTACAGATTCTCACAAAGTCAGTCACTCAACGATTATATCCTGAAAACTTAACAGTGATCACCAAACTGGCGACTTTTTTTACACTTCTTTTTTCCTTTATGGGTATTATTTAGGAGTACTAAATTAGGATATTGCGAATCATTTCGGCACTGCGACTAATATATCACCACTAGAAGTCGCAGTATCCCTACAAAAAATCGTACGGTGGAACTGCAAGATTTGCGATCTTATTTTAATTTAAAAAAAGGTTGCCATGCGACAAAACATTACATTATTGGTAAATCCAAGGGAAGGACAAAAAAGACCAACTAACTGGTGTAATCTGCAGTCAAACGGCTAACATTAGCAGCTAACTCTAGCCAAGTGATCCGTCTCCCACATCACAAAGAAATGTATGGAACATTTATTCAAAATATCCAGAAAAAAAGATTGAAAAGTGCCATGAATGTTGTGACTCAATTGAGCTGACGCTTGAGTGAATATATAGAATAGAAAGGAATCCTCTTTATTGTCGTTGACGTTACAGTGTATCCAACGAGATTAGACATAGCACTTCAGGGTAAAACGTGTAATAAAGACTTTGAAGGGAAATAAAAAACACAAAAATAATACTTTGAATAATTACAACGTTGTGCTTGGTAAAACTGGCCAAAGTTATAAAAAATAATGTGACGAAAAAGAATTGTGCATCTTAACAATAGTGCAATGAAAATAGGTAAATAATAAACACCCCTAAATAAGTCCCAAGTTAGGTTTTGAGACATTATTAGGAATTTGGTGCTTCTGTGATGTGTTCTGCAAATATATTTTGATTATATTTGAAAATGGACCGAATTTAAGTATGGCAACTGTATTTAAAGTTGTTTTTCTCTAAAATATACCTTTGCCTATTATTATTTTTTTTAAAATAGGTAAATAAATAATAAACAACCCTAAATAAGTCCCAAGTTAGGTTTTGATACATTATTAGGAATTTGGTGCTTCTGTGATGTGTTCTGCAAATACATTTTGATTTTATTTGAAAATGGACCAAATTTAAGTATGGCAACTGTATTTAAAGTTTTTTTTCTCTAATATATACCTTTGCCTATTAAAATTTGTGAAATGTATCGTTGTAAGCATCTGTGTGTCCATATATAAATTGTATATATATATATATATATATATATATATATATATATATATATATATATCCACACATTTCTAAATTTGTAGTAACAAAAGTGAGTAGACCCCTAAGTAAAAAATACAAGACCGAAATAGGAATTTGGGTGCTTCTGTAAAAAGTGAAGATGACCTGATTAATAAGAATTCAATACTTTAATAGAGCAGTGCGTATTATGTAGGGCAGGGGTTTCCCAACCTCCGTCAAAGGTTGGCAGTGCTCGGAGATCAGGATCGCCACCGCGTAGCCAATCTTTGTAGCATTTTCATTTGACTTGCAGGGTCAGTGAAATTTTCATCACGGGTTGTAACTGGCCCCTGAGTCGGACTTTGAACATGCCCGATTTAGAGCCTCCAATTTTTAAGAAATCTTCATTAAAAATAATTTATTTAATCATGAGCAAAAATACATGAACGTATGTCTAAAAATGTGCATTATTTTACATAACAAGAGCCTTACCTTGTGGGAGCTGACATGATTGTCTGCCATCTTGAATGAATGGATGGCTGTGCAGTATTTTTATTATACAGCAGTCAAATGAAATGGCTTCTCCTTTTTTGCTGCTACGCATACCCCAATATACCTCACGAAAAGCTTGGCAAAAAATGAAAAGAAAAATAATGTCGTTTAGTCACTTTAAGTCTCCCTAGTTTGTATATTTTCCTTGTGCATTTTAGCACTCTTTTTCGGTTGCACGATAAAATACAGTGACAACTAGTGGTCTCTCACTGTCGATTCAAAGACAATCATATCAATTTCATGCTCCCACAGCGCTGCCTGCTCTTATCAGATGGCCCATTCGTCTCTTCTGCTCTTTGACGGGTGAGTTTTTGCGCTCAGTGTTTGAATATCGAGGATCTTGATTTCTCTCCCGTCTGTGTCATTTAGGTTTGTCAGCGCTTTGGGGCTGGGTCAGTCGCCTGGTGGGGACGGTCCGAGGTACGACAACGATTTGATCCCAATCGGGACCGACAACTTGTCAACGTGACTATTTTTTCTTGCAGGAATCCAGAGTTTTTTTAAATTGATGTCTCGACTTCGGAAGTCTATCGGATGTAATTGCACTCGTTCTCGTCTACCACTCATAAACAACATAACATGTAATAACCAAAATATTGTTTTAATCCCCTCTGTCAGCGTTTGCTTCCAAAGTCAACTGGATATTTCCTGATGTTGGAGGTTAGTTCTTCTTCTCTGAATTGATAATGGACAGGCAACTGAGCAATTGTTGTACCTTTTTTTGTATTTCATGGTAATAGCAAGCTTCGTTTCAATCGTTATGTTTTTGCTTCGGATCCATAGAGAATAAATTCCGTATTGTAACGCCGACTCGTAAAGTCTTTTTGAAGAGCGCAGGATTGTGGCCTGAATGAAAAGAGAGGCATTATGGGAAGTAGCTTAGCCAAAAGAAGACCGGCATTTATATAATGTCGACCAATAGCAGACAGACATGAGAGAGATGTTACTTGTTATAAGCACAAAACCATTTGAATTTTACACTTTTTTTGGCCGGGCCGAAAAAACATCATATTCCACACCGTATAGTAAAAAAAGTCTTAAGCCGGGGACACTGTAAACCAGGTTTCTACAGTACTACTGATATTGTAACCTCATCATGTATATAACTCAAACAAATATAGTCACCCTGATATTGTGCTGTTTTTGGGTGCTACCTTGCGGACCGCCAGTCTTCCTGGTTTGTCTCAGTGAGCTATTTTTGTGTTTAGAATAGAATTTATCTGATGACACGGCGGCTGGGTGATTAATGCGCAACTTCGCGGTGTGGAGGTCCAGGGTTCAACTCTAGTGACCGCAGCCTCCTCGTGTGGAGTTTGCATGTTCTCCCCCTGCCTGCATTGGTTTCCTCTGGACACTCCGGTTTCCTCCTACATTTCAAAAACATGCATGTCAGATTGAGTGTCCAGTTCAAAATGTCCCTAGGTGTGAATGAGCTCGTGAGTTGTAAGTCTCGGTGTTCCCTGCGATTGGCTGGCAACCAGTTTAGTGTGTCCCCTACCCGCTGCCCAAAAATAGCTGGCATGGGCTCCAGCACCCCTGTGACCCTCGTCAGGTTAACCGGTGCAGAAAATGGATGAATGGATACAATTTATTGTCGTTGTAACATGTGATATCTGCAACGAAATTAAAAAGTGGCATTTTTAAGGTAAAATACCACAGTTTTAAATAATAAGTGGTTGGTAACTTCAAAATATTGTACTTGGAGACGTGATCTTCTGGATGTTGCACGTGCAATTATGTGAAATTCTTAGGTGTTGGGTTGGCACTTGGACTGTATTTGAAACGGACCTTTTCGTTCTTTCTTTCACCATTTTCCTCGTAGAATGAAAAAAAAAACATAAAGCGCGTGAAATCACTCTCTTCCACCTCGGCTCCCCGCCTCCTTTCCTCCAGGGTAATGCGCTCAGTGGCCAGAACTCCCAGGGTGAAAGTACGATAAAAGCAGATAGGCGCGTTGGGAAAAAAATTGAAAGGCTTTTCAACTGAGTTGAGTGTTGTTAACACACACCCAAAAGAAAAAATATTTGATTTCAACTTTTTAAGGGAATTTCAAACAACGCACCCTACCCTTGTTAATAACTAATATCAGATAAAAAATAAACAACTGAATCATGCCCTGCTAAACAGTTTGTAACTGATGACAAAAAAAACTACATACTACTCGAGCCAGTAGATCAGGGGTTTCCACATGCACCAGGTAGCCCCCCTGAGAACACCTGAGTAGTCCGTGGACTACTACTGGTTCTAAAAATGACTTACCAGTGATGGGTCATTGGGATTTTCTAGGAAATCATAACAACCTGGTGATAACAGAGTAGTAACATAGTAATAACATGTCAGGTTGTTGTTTTAAATATGCATATCAAAATGGTAGCCTTCCATGCTAATCAGAAGCAAAACAGTCTTCTTCTGGTAATAAAATTTACAATTAGTCACTAAAACAGATCAACTATTGAGCCCTACTGTGTACAGTGGGACCTCGCAACTTCACGGTTCCACGTTCGCGGGTCTAAAAAATAATAATAATAAAATAAAATAAAAATTAAAACTTTTTTTTTTAATAAGCATTTTTGAAGGGGTGTCGCTACTTGGCGGATTTTCACTTTTCGCGGGTGGTTTTGGTCCCCATTAACCGCGATAACCGTGGGATTACTGTATATATATATATTTCCTAATGTTTCTGGATGAAGAAAGCACACTAACTGATGATAGTGTTGTGACACATACAGGATCCGGTGAATGCTATTGGGACAATGGAAACCTAAGAGTCAACCTCTCCAGTCCTTTGAAAGAAGGCCTCAGGTTGATCGTTGTGGGCCCCGCAGGCGGCGGACGAACCTCAGTGGTCAACACTCTGTTGGACTACTGGGCAGAGGAACCGGAGGAACCTCTGGTGGAGAGCACTATAAGACGGGCCATGGTGGACGGTAGAGAACTCACCGTTATCGACACGCCGGACTTACTGGGAACGTCTTTGGAAAGAACCACACGAGCCAAAGAAACGCTGAGAAGTGTCCAGCTGGCCGAGCCCGGCCCTCACGCCGTCCTCCTGGTAATGCCAGCGCCACGGACCAGCGCACGGCAAGATGCCATGCAGCTGATCCAAGCAACGCTAGAGTTGTTTGGGGACGGTGTCCGGGGACACGTCATCCCGGTGCTTACTCATGCCGACCAACTTGGTCGGCGCGAGACGCTGGAGCGGCTTCTGGAGGCCGATGCCGGCGGCATTAATCGAATGACGGCGCTATGCGGACAGAGGCCGGAGGTGCTGGACACAAGGCCCGATCGGTCCCACGACGAGCAGAAGGTGGCGCGAAGAGTGCTGGTGGGACGGGTTCTGGAGCTGAAGGTCCTCAGGGGACATTTTATCCATGAGCTGCAGAGGAGGGATGAACGCATTAGGGATCAGCTGCTGGCGGACATGACCTCGGCTCTGGGGGAAAGGCTAACACAAAAATAAGATGTCTATATAATGCTCGGCGATATGGCTGAAATTAAAAACTCATTTTGGTCCAGTCCGGACATATTATTAATAATTAAATCCAATTATTGCAATTTATTGTCCAGTTCTACTAAGATTAGCAGAGTGCCTTTGTTATTACGTTTGTAAGTAGGTTTCTTTTAGTCTGGGGTGGGCAAACGTTTTCATTGGCGGATCACATTAGAGTGAAAAAATTGGCAGAAGGCCCTAGAGAAAATACATTATTGATAAACATCTTTTTATGTATACTTTATAGCAGTTCCCCAAACCTTTTTCTGTGAGGGCCACATCATTTTCTATTCTCTTATGAGGACCCGTTTTGTAACATAAAAAGTGCGACGACTGCAGGATTGCCTAAATGTAAAAATGTATTGTCTTCCAGAAAGCCCCAATCAAATAAACCATCCGGATTATTCACAAAACCAAAGTGACAAGATAAATAATAACACTGTAAATGAAATAAATACTAATCAAATAACACTTTGTCGGTTCTTCAAAGACAAAAGGTTAATGTAGTATAAACCTTCTGCCATTTACAATCTTAACAAGTCCAAGATCAGCTTAATGTCAGAGCAAAGGAACACTAGTGGTATAGATGACTTGTGAAAAGGCAATAGATTTTATATCATGATCACGCTATTTCTAGTCACAGTACAGATGAATGTTAACTTGGTTGTGAATTTCACGTCACGTTACTATTCTATTCTATTCTAAGAAGTGACACATTTGGAAGTTCATTGGTAAAAGTTTGGTACTCTCATTGTTGTGACATAAGTTCAGATTTTGTTTAAAAAAAATGAACACTTACACTTTGAGTCTTTTTTTAGGTAAAAAGGTAAAAAATATGTCCGTCAAAATGCTCTTTGGTATTGTTCAGGGGGCCGGACCAAATGTGGGGGTGGGCCATGTCAGCTTAAATGAGTCGCAGCTGGTGCCACATGGGCGGGGCCAATTGGGCACCATGGCAACCGTGACACCTTTACTACATTCACATAATCTTTAGTGGAAAAAAAAAACTATAACTGCACATCTAGGTTTAAAAAAAATGGTATAATGGTGTAAATGAGAAAATAAAATTATTGCATGATGTGTATTAATGGTGAGCACCACCAGGATGTACTTCCCCAAGACACACCAGAGGAAACAGTGCCCCTACAACCCTAGTGGTTATGGGATACAAACAGACAGTATTAGTTGTATCGGTACTCCGCATCTCTACTCGATTTTGAAATTTCTAAGTAAATTGTAATTGGTGTGTATCAGAAGTACATGTGGTTTTGTTACTTGGTACTGGTATCGAACTTCGAAAAACGTATTAAACATCTTTACTACGTTTATGTGTATTGTAGGTTGTATTCATCTTCTGCATTTCTATGAATGTTATGTTCCAATAAATCTTACTGTATGAAATTGATTTAATTTTAAAAACGAACCAACTGGAATTTCCAATGTTGTTTTTAGTTAAACTACAGTATTAGTCTTCACATTTTATTTTCTGACAGAAAAGTTTTTTTTTTTTTCATGTGTAATTTTCTTACTGTCTAAATTAGTTCATATTTTCCCTTAATGTGATGAACATATGCAAGAGGTTATTTCCACCAAAAGTGCAGCCTCTGTTGCCCCTATTCTTATTTTTGCTCTTGCATGACAGTCTTAGTGGGAAAGATGTGTCGTGTTGGATACAACATTCCGAAAGTTTCACGCCACATTGCGATGGTGATTAGCTGCACAGTGTGTGCATGCAGAAAAAAGGGAGGCGGCATAACTTGAGGTGGAAAGACAGCTGAGATGCCACTTTAAAAGGGAGATCCACTCACTTGATGGGTTTGCCGGGCAGAACTTTTGGAAAGTCCTTTGTAATTGACAGTAGAAAGACCAGCAGGGTTGGAAAAAGTCATCTAAGTCAAGTCACATTTATTTGTATAGCCCCTAAACACAAAATGTCTCAAAGGACTGCTAAGTTACATTTACACAATCACCTGATCTCAGACAAACATACGGTCAAGGAAAAACTTAAAAACCACAACATGAGGAAAATAAGCAACCTTGAGAAGAAGCCTCACAAGTCCCCCTTCCAGGATGACCAGGGTGCAATAGATTTTGCTATGGGCAACAATGCACAAAATATATTAAACATTGAGAAAAAAAACATTGGTAATATGTGATTTTTTTTACAAAAAGTCTATGACTGTCAGGACCAGAACGGAGCCAGGACCCACTTGCGTTGCGTTTCTCACAAGTTTTATTGGAAGAAAGAGAAAGGCTTGCGCCCGCGATCCGGTGATTGTTGAACGCGGGAAGCAGGTCACTCGGATACTCGGATTGTGCTCCCAACGCGGAAGTGGATCTTCCGTGGCGAGTGATGGCGTGTCCGAGACGGAAAAACAGGTCATTATCCGGGACAGGAGAACAAAAACGTGGTCGGGTCGATAGCGAGTCGTAAGCCAGAAAAGGAGAGAAGACGTGGTCGGGGACAAAATGAGGTCAAAAGCCAGGACTGGAGAGTAGACGTGGTCAGGATCAAAAACTGGTTGAAGCCGCGGGACTGACGGGAGCAAAAACGGGACAGGTGGGAGTCAGCGTCGAAAAAGTCTTGCCTAGTGTGAACTGAGGTTCTCAGACGGACTGACAAAAGGGGACAGACAGGACTGGATATAAATACTGATCGGGAGCCAATCAGCACCCGCGGCAGTTGGCGCCAAAGGAGCGGGCACAGCTGAGTCACATCAATCATGACAATGATGGCACCGACACATCCAGCCCTTAAAATAGTCCAAAAAGTCTATTATGACAACGATTCGGCTTCACGCTCGTTCACATCTCGAAACAATTTTGACTGGCCAATAAACCTGACATACATGTTTTTGGAATGTTGGAGAAGTTGTAGTGCCCGGAGGAAACCCACACAGCATGGGGAGAACATGCAAACTCCACACAGGAAGGTTTGATCCCATGACCTTAGAACTGTGCTGCTGTAGCGACCCTCTTTCATGCACGACACAAGGTTTCACAATCTCTGGGTTTATTGCCTGCATTCAGTAAATAAAACAACACAAAAGTCAGGGGCCTCTGTTCACGACTGCAATTATCTTCAGCGCTTACAAATTCACTTTAGCTACGGCAAGCAGACAACATGCGAGCACATTAATAATGAAACTTCGATAATAACCATGAACATAACTTTCCCACGTACCTGCATTCAGTAAACAAAACAATACAAAAGTCAGGGGCCTCTGTTCACGACTGCAATTATCTAAAATATTAAAGATACAAAAGAACGGGTCATCACTCAACAGGCCGCACCTCGTGGCGTGTTTGCATCAAAACACGTTGCATCTTCATTTCAAGCTGTATTGCTTTACTTCTTATTTAGTGCTTTTTTAATATACATCATTTAGAACAACTTATATATCCTTATATACAAAAATAATTTCGAAAGCAGCTCATATGTCTAGCAAAATATGCATTTTTTTATCCAACTGATATTGGGCACATCTTACCTTCAGCGCTTACAAATTCACTTAAGCTACGGCAAGCGCTGAAGCCCATAAAGTGCCAAACGAAAAAAACAGTCGCAGACGCCCATGACTTAACAACTGAATGAGGTACCGGAATATTAACAGTAATACAACAAAAACACAGAGTTTGTGAGAATTCAAAAAAAACATTCAAAACAATCAAATTTCAACTCTGTTACACCGCACATGTGCTAACCACTGCGCCGCCGGTTGATGCAGACATTGACATGCTTCAGGTCCAGCCACTGGTCTGCCGACTCATCTGGATTTTTCCTTCTCTCATTTCACCACCAGCCAGGCACCTGGAAAGGACAGAATAGATAATTATGAGGTGGGCATCAGTTATAAGCAATTGAGAAGAAGTGGGTCTAAAGTCTTGATCAGAAAACTTCCATTGAAGTTGCAAATTTCATCTCCGGTGGTAGTGCATTCCCCAGCACCGGATGGAAAACGCTGGCGAGCCTGCAGATTTCTTCTTGGCTCTTGGAGTCACAAGTAGACCAGCATTTCACGAGCGGAGGCTCCGTGCTGGAAAATAGGGGGAAATCAAATCAGGGAGATAAGATAGGGCAAGTCCATACAAACATGTGTATGTTAGGAGAACCTTAAAGTCATATCTTTAGCGTACTAGGAGCCAGTGCAAGTTAGTAAATATAGGAGTGATATAGTTAAACTTTCTCGTCTTAGTCAAAAGTCTCGCAGCCGCATTTTGAACCAGCTGCAAACTTTTGATGCTAGACATCAGGAGACCGGAGAAGTAATAAACGCATGAATTATATCCTCAGCATCTGATTGCGACAGCATCGGGAGAATCTTTGCAATATTACAGAGGTGGAAGAAATCTAGTATTAATGTAGCTAAAACGACAGTTTAGGACCAAATATAATCTAAAAAAATAGTTAATATGATGGTGTCATTCAAGGACATTAGTACACAAGAAATACGAACACTTAATTTCCTCAACACTGATTTTTCATTTTCTACCACAAATCAATTTATTTGTCATGAGAATAGCTCAATAAAACGTTAATCAATTTAGACAATGCGGCAAACCAGATATTTTCTTTGACCAATCACAGCGACGTTCAAAACTGACGCCATCAATGCGCGACTCGTGTGACTTTTTTCTGTTTGTTTTTAAAATACATAGCGATATTACACACAAAAAAATGGCATGAAAATGTTGAACAACAATACAAAATATAAATATTGTCATTAGCATAAAAATGCCGATTACGTTTTCTTTGCAATCAATAAGTTGGTACAATCTTGATAAAATCAGTTTAAAAACCACATATAACTTCAAATACGTAGAAAAAAAGGAAAATACTAAGTACATATATTCTGTTGTGTATGTACATTAAGGCGCAACTGGGTGTAAAAAGTGCCTTGTTCTGTGGCTCTCAGCCAAGAAGTAATATGTTTAAAATAAAAAGAAACAATATTAGTGTTTCACTCAACACAAGGAGGATATCTTTACGTATGTTATGTTGCATAGTACATTGACAAGATTTTTTAAAGTAGGGAAACATTTTCATATTTTGAGGACAAAATATACGTCATTATTTTATGAAAATTAGAGTTTGCTTTATTGTCATTGATAAAAATATAATGAGCATTTTTTTTAAACATGTAATGAAAGATTAAGGAGAAAAATACGATCAAAAATAATGTTAGTATAAAAATGCAAACATATCTAAAAGGTAGTAAGGTAATATGATTCTTATATTCCTTTAATATTTGTTTACTATATTGATGTAAAAAATCTCAAAGCAATTGAGAGGAAGAGGCCCATATAATTCCGGCTTTTCCACCCCTTTTTTCTTTCTGTTGTCATTTTAAGTGTATTGTGAAAAAGTAGATTTTAAATTCATTTAAATCTTGCATTTGGAGGAACAGAGAGAGAAAAGATGTCAACAACATTTTACTGGAACAAAGTTGAAGGCATTCTTCATATATATTTTTTTGAATACTCTAGTAGATATATTTTTGAATAACAGTTTGGAGCTAAAATCTTTGAGTCTAAGGATCGAGAAACAAAAAGGGCGGAGTGGTGGGGTTCTAGCCCCGATTTCCCCCACCCCTCTCCCTCAGTTCCAGTGACGCACGCCGTCGCGGCAACATGGAGCCAGCAGCTCACCCAGTGCGCATGCGCAGCCACCACGGCGGAGCCACTTGGTGGAAAAGTGACAAAAGACAAAGGAGACAACTGCCTAGAGAGGGAAAAAACATCGCGCTCCGTTTTTAATCATCAAAACTGGGGCTCACAACCGACGGATGGTACTGGAGCGGTTGGGTGAGTTGTCGTCGCCCAAAAGAGAAGTTATTAAGGAGGGGAAGGAAAAGAGGAGGCGCTCTTGCTTGTTTGCTCAAGTCAACATTGTCGTAAGCACGAGACACGTCGAGCTAGCTTTGCTTTATGCAATCTGGACACACAAATCGCTCCTGATTGTACACAGAATTTAGAAACAAACACCTTGCTGGAGGATTTATTTTTTGTTTGCTGGATAACAGACCAGCCAGCTTCCTTCCAGACTGCTCAGGATGTTGTTGACCTTCTCGTGCTGGGCTCTGCTGAGCGAATCCAAATGTATTCTCTTTTTGTCATTACCATTTGAAATCCAGCCTTGGGCTCGTTTTTAAAAAAATGTAATTAGTTACAGTTACAAGTTATTCCAGTTAAAAAGTGTTAATTTTACTGACACCCAGAAGTAACGCGTTACTGTGAAAGTAACTAGTACAAATTACCGTAGATACTCACATTGAAGCTGACCTCCTAAAACTGATTAAAAATAGCCACTTAATAAAATAAATAGAGGAAAACGTGGACACCAACCTGTGGAAGCGGTAAAGCCTTAATTTTTCTTGGCTTGTGCAATCTTCAGAGCTTGCAAACTAATAGTTGAGACACCCCATATCCAATTTGTATTTTGTCTCCAAACCACTCGAATATCTCCTTCTTCATTTCTAGGTAATGTCCAAGATATTTTTTTTCCTCCATGCATGATGTATTGCATGGATGTGAATTCTGTTTGCCTCATTGTTCCTGTTTAGGCCACGCCCCCTACCCACACGCTGCCTACTATTGGCTACTGGTGACACACAACCAAATACATACGTTGACCCCCTGATTTCACTATTTTATTTTACAGTTTCAAATACGGCTTAGATGCAAATATATACGGTAGGGAGGATATCAGTAGGGAGAAATGACACATCCTCGTACCACAGTAAATGTATTCACTTGTATTTTGTAGATCTAAACAGGGTTGGGTAGGGTTACTTTAACTTGATTACTTTCAATTACTTTTGGATTACTCCAATACCAAATATGCCAACAAAAGACAAAAGAAACTAAATATAAATAAAATGACTAAATTTTGCGCAGGCTTGGGGAGTAACGGAATACATGTAACGGCAAAAATGATGTTGGCAAGCTGTTTGGATTGATTTTCATTTTGTTTCTGTCGCATTTTATGTTAGTTTTGTCGGAGATCAAAGAGATCAAAGCTTGAGAGAAAGCTTACCACATGTTGTGAGTCACAATTTTATTCATATTTAGTTTCTTTTGTATTTTACTAGCATATTTGGTATTGGAGTAATCCAAAAGTAATTGAAAGTAATCAAGTTAAAGTAACCCTACCCAACCCTGGATCTAAATAATACATCCTAGCCTCATTCATTTGTTGTGTTCAGCATGGTGTTACTAGCAGAAGGATGGTTGTATATGACTTCTTAAGCGACGGGGCAAATGCCAAATTGCAGTAAACAATGTAATTCACAATCTTATTTTAAGTAGTGGAATAATGCCCCATGTTGTAACAACAGTGAAGCTACAAAATGATATCAATAACACGTTACACGTTAATTGAGTTCCAGGAACGTGCCCCTTTGTAACGCTTTTCTCCCAACACTGATGAAATCTCACTATTTGTGTCAATTTTAGTTTGTGGAAGTTTGGCACCCTGGCGATGGAAGAAAGGAGGAAAAAACTCTAAACTGGAAGAAGCGATTGACCTCAAATCACAGAGGATGGAAACCTAATCTTTGATTTCAGGAATAAATGATCCAAACGCCATCTAAATTACAGACAATAGAGCCCTCTCGCCGCTTCTCTGTGGTTACCATGGCGACAATCATCATGATTGAATGACTGAATGACGCGCGATGGGGAGTAGGAGCAAGACGGGGCTTCAAGAACTGGGGTGCATGCCCTGGAAGGTCAGCAAGCAGAAAGGTGGTAGTTGCACACCTGGAAAAGCGGAAGATCCACCTCAGGATGTCCTCGCCTTGGAGCCGGCGATGCCGCGACTCCCACAACCGGCAATCTACCACGAAAAGCAGCGGCGGGAGCTCTGCGCACTGCACGCGCTCAATAACGTTTTCCAGGATGGCTCCGCCTTCAGCAGGGACACACTACAAGAGATCTACCAAAGGTAAGGCCAAAACATTCCTGATTAAAATCAAAATGTAAACCATCCTCAAAAAGTGCTAAAGCAGTGGTTCTTAACTCTGTTGGAGCTACCAAACCCAACAAGTTTCATATGTGCATCCACCAAACCCTAATTTAGTGTATGAAAAAAAAATCTAGAAATTTTGTTTTTTCAGATCTGCGACTACTTGAGCCAAGATGTATTTACTTATGTCCTCTATTCTGTCGCTGATGGTGTTATTAGAAAGACGAATTTAGGATAATCAATCGTCATTGGCTGCAGTATCTGATTTCCGATCTTAAATACAGTGGACTTTACAAGTGTTTCACAAATGGTATGCGGCTTCCCCTGGTTTTATCATTGACATGATGCTTCATATGATGAGGATTGGTTTGTTGAGTGCTACAAACGAAGAGCAGGCAGAGTCGAATCAAATCTCTCTCATCACGTTGAATTCAGCAAATTTTGTGTTCTTGTATTCCCCATCCCATTCCTATCAAATATTTTTTAAGTTTTCCCGGTGTGTGGCTAGAGTTGCCCAACTTGGCATTGCAAATCATCCAGATAGTATGCCGACTCCCATCCTGTTCTGCGATAAATGAGAATTACAAGTAAGATCTTGGGCCTGAGCCCGACCCAAAAGTCGAGTTGGGTCGGTCCTAAAAAGGCAATTCAAGTTCGGGCTAGTCTTCTCTTTTCTGACTTTTTCTTTTTTTAAATTGTCCACCCATCACTGATCTTGTCATTATTTCTTTGTGTCCGCGGTAGAGGGTGTTGGATTCTGTCCCCCTTTTCGCGCGATCGTCGCACAGATCTTCAACCCAAGCACAAAAAGAAACAAAGAAAGGAAAAGAGGATTTTTTTTTTAATGTAGCGAGGGAGAAGCCTGTCCCGGTCCTCACAAATAAGATGAAAGTTCAGGTTTTTGTCGGGCTTAGTCTCTCAAATCAAGTTACCGTAATTGGTTAGACTTGGTCTGCGTTGGGCTTTAATGCCTGGGTCAATGCCTAGCCCCAATCTTATTTCTAATAAGAATCCATAGCATATATATTTATCCGAATACTTATTTATTTCCCCAAAGTAGTTTGGATTGAAATATGAAGACATAATGTACTTTGATGACATTCACTTGTTGGATTACTCCTGAGTGGGCTAAATTCTGTGCAGGATTTATTGGCTCAAGCAATGTCACATGATCGTCTGCAGCCAGTAATGGCTATGCGGACCATCGGCACTTTGAGTGACAATTTATTGCCTGAAAAGTGTTTTACAAATAAATTTAAATTTTTTTTTATTGCAAATAGTCATAATGAGTCGGTGGGATTCCGCAGCAGAGGCTCCTCGAACCGCTGAGACTGACTTAATGTACTCCTAGGGTTCAATCCAACCCAGGTTAAGAACCGATGTGCTAGAGAAGGAATGCAAATGGAATCTTCTCTTTTATGGGTCAGGCTTTCGCCCAGCACTCTGGTGACGCCTCACAAAAAGAGCATGCTGGGAAACGGGAACTACGACGTCAACGTCATCATGGCCGCCTTGCAGACACGAGGTTTCGCCGCCGTCTGGTGGGATAAAAGGAGGTAAATCAATTACGATACGGTGATAGCTCCACCATAATCCGTTCAGGATCGGTGTTGACACCCAAACATTTCTACATCCCTTTGCATTCCAAAATATCCAAAAATACAAACAAAACATGTACTTAAACTGCCATAAATACCCCAAATATTCATAAAACATCTATCTAATTAACCACAAAGACCCAAAATACAAATAAAACAAGTACCTAAACAACTATAAATACCCAAAATATTTCAAAAACATGTACGTAAACAACCCTAAATACTCAAAATATGAGTAGAATATGTACCCAAATCACCATGAATACCCAAAATACGAATAAAATGTGGGCTTAAACAAAATAAATACCCAAAATATTATTAGACGTACCTAAAAAAACGTAGAAACCCAAAAATATTTATAAAACACGTACAACAATAAATACCCAAAATCTGAAATAAACGTAGTCCCCAACAAGCATATATATCCTAAATATTTATCAAACGCACCTAAACAACCATTATTACCCAAAATACAAAAAAAAAATTGACTAAACAAGCACTAATACCCAAAATATTTATAAAACGTGGACTTAAAAAACAATAAATACCCAATATATATATATATATATATATATATATATATATACTTAAAAAACACAAAATATTAATAAAATACCTGGCTAGAAAAACCCTAAATACACAAGATAGTAATAATACATGTACTGGAAAAGACCATAAATACTCAAATATTCATAAAACATCTTCTTTAACAATCATTAATACCCAAAATACGAATAAAACATGTACTTTAAAAACATAATTACCCATACAACCATAAATACCCTACATTTCTATAAACGTGTACCTAAACAATAAATACCTAAAATATTCATAAAACGCACCTAAACAAGCATTACTACCCAAAATATTTATAAAACATGTACTTAAACAAGCATTACTACCCAAAATATTTATAAAACATGTACTTAAACAACAACAAATTCCCCAAAAATATATAAAACATGTACCTAAAAAACCCCAAATACACAAACTATTGATAAAATGTGAACTGGAAAAGACCATAAATACCCAAATTATTCATAAAATATCTTCTTTAACAATCATTAATACCCAAATTATGAATAGAACATGTACTTTAAAAAAACATAAATACCCAAAATATTTATAAACGTGTACCTCGACCAGTGTTTTTCAACCTTTTTTTGAGCCAGGGCACGTTTTGGGAAGACTTTGCGGCACACCACTAACCAAAAATGTTATAAAATGACACTTAACCGTATGTTTAATTACAATATAATTTATAATTTCCCCAGTTTTTACAGCACAGACACTTGACAATGAAATAATATTTGCAGAAATGATTCATAAATGTTTTATAAAATTTGAAACTTTAAAAAGTGACATTGGATAATTTCTCACGGCACACCTGACAATCTCTCACGGCACACTATTTTGTCGCGTTACAGTGGTTGAAAATTACTGACCTAGACAATCATAAATATCCAAAATAAGAATAAAATGTGTACTTTTACAGCCATAATTACCCATAATGCAATTAAAGGTATACCTAAAATATTCATAAATTGTGTACGTAACAACCTTAATTACCCAAAAGATTGATAAAATGCCCCAAATATTGTTAAAACATGTACCTTAAGAACAATAATTATTCAAATGTGTAGATAATAAAGATGAAACATAATAGAAATACAAAATATACAACACAATTTTGAACCATTTACTGCACCATTTAAGCAGCAGTTAAATGGCGGTATTCGGCACGCATTTCCCTCTTCATCGCAATCGTTGTGCTCACTTTACCACAAACTTCCATTGGCGCTCATTTCTCTTAGACACACGTTCAGTGTTATTGGAGTTCAGATTTTTCGTCCGAAAACCGAAGCAAAAAAAATTGGGCGGGTCAAATCCGTATTTGTTCAAGTACTGAGGTATCACTGCACTCTTCGGTCTGTATCATGATATTCTTCGCTCTTATCTAACCATTTAACACGCAACTTATATCTGACGAAATTGTGCGCTGACTCTTTTTCACCGACACTAAGCGACCTCAAGTGACATTTGCTGTCAACACACAACGTCTCCCTCGGAGGGGAGTTTTAACATTAATTTATGACCACATCAGTGTGTCCTATACCATATAAAGAGGTTTGGTAGGGTTACTTTAACTTGATTACTTTCAATTACTTTTGGATTACTCCAATACCAAATATGCTAATAAAAGACAAAAGAAACTACTTATGAATAAAATGATGACTCACAACACGTGGTAAGCTTTCTCTCCTGGCTTTGATTTCTTTGATCTCCGGCAAAACTAACATAAAATGCGACAGAAACAAAATGAAAATAAATCCAAACAGCTTGCCAACATCATGTTTGCCGTTCCATGTATTCCGTTACTCCCCAAGCCTGCACAAAATTTAGTAATTTTATTCATATTTAGTTTCTTTTGTCTTTTATTAGTATATTTGGTATTGGAGTAATCCAAAAGTAATTGAAAGTAATCCAGTTAAAGTAACTCTACCCAACCCTGTAAAGATTACATAATAAAGTGGCATTGTTGATTTTGTATTGTCTAAAAAGAGCCAGAATTCCAATCACTAATCAGTTGTCAACTCATACGTTTTCCTAATTTCCCTTTGTTTTCTGATTATTTCAAATTGTGTAAACTGTATAACAATTTTTGTGGGTGAAAAAGAACAATTAACAAAACTAACTTTTACATAGTCTGTCTTTCTGTGAGTAAATAGGTGCTGTGCTGTCTTTGTAAGCTGTATTATCACTTAACAAGGGAATTGCAATCATTAATACGAAGAACAATCGGCAATTGACAAGTATGAAATAACCTCCTGTAAACCTTTGAAGAGGAACCGGCCTCCTGTCAATGCAGCAACCACAAGAGCAGCGGTACTGATATTTGTTGCAGTAAATTACCGAAATCTTAGATATCGGTGTTAAATTTAAATAAACTTAAAACTGTCTACTCGCTGATTCTTAGATATCGGTGTTAAATTTAAATAAACTTAAAACTGTCTACTCGCTGATACGATATCTTTAAATGGTACAATATCGGCATAGTAACAACACTATTTTTAGTGTAGTTAGATGATGATCAGATTTTTGATTGCATGAAACTCTCGTCTTATTTACATACTTTGTGGGCGTGACTTGTCGGCTATGTCGTTGCCCTTAATAACTACTGGATTTATGATTCAATACTAGGACACACATTCATCCTAGATCTAGCTTCTGGATATTGTTCTAAAATCTGAGGGCCATTTTGCTCATGTAGTATTTTTTCATGTGCAGCTGACACACTCATTATTTTTTACGTCAATACCCGTCAGTGGCACTGAATGTGTTATCGTTTGAAAGCAAACTTTTTTTTTTCTTTTTTCTTTTTTTTTAAAGTCGGTTTTATTGCAGTATTTCTGTGTCCAGGCATTGTCAGGAAAGTCCTAATTTAAGTTTGTGGTTGTGGCTGACATTTTGGGATCGGTATAAAAGTGCAGGAATGCAGATTGCATGACAAAAGGACTTAGGGAAAAAATATAAGAACTCCTTAGTTAGACTGCACTCCATACGGTCAGAGAAGCCTCATTGTTGACGTAAATTAAATGAGTGCCGGTGCATTCTTCTGATATATCGTAATCCCTCGCTACTCCGCTCTTCGTACTTGGCGGCGTCAGTGCATCGGTGGTTGAAAAATCGTCCGAGATCCATTATCCCCGATCGCATATTACTGCAAAAGAGGGCCAGCGACCCTTTATCCCGATCCTACATGTTTGCGATTTCAAAATGGCAGAGGACACTTTTTTGGGGACCTGGCGGCTCTGTTCTTAACCATTATTTTCACCTAGAACGAACTGCACCTGTGCAGCTGTGATGCATTATCCTTGTTTGCTTATTGCTGGGAGCGGGGACCAGTAGAAGCCACTTTTCTCGGGGCACCTAAAATGAAATGTTTGTGGCTGATAAAGATAAAGCAAATTTTTGTCTCGTGTTATCCATTCTCCCTGGTCAATTATTGCTGCGAGCAGGGGCTGGCAAGAACGCATGTTAAAAAACGTGGCATATCGCGGGGTTCGAGTCCCCATTAACTGCCATAAACAAAGGATCATAGTAGTCTGGCCAAAACACTAAGTATAGAGTAGAAATCGATCAATTATCATTGATTATTGGCGCCGATTTTTTGGAATTTGACAAATATCGGTATCGGCATTTTTATTTATTCGACGGGCCGATTGATTATATTTAAAAGTGGGTTATTAAGGCTCAGATGCAGGTGAGCATATCCTTCCCTCTTTTCTTCTCCTTCCTTCTGTCTGGGACGCTACCCACCCCGCGTCTTCTGATTGGATACTATCCTCATTCTGCACCGTCTGCAGTCACACACTTTAGCCCAAAACAGGAGTTCAGATGCGTAGAAGGTAAACACTATAAACTCCTCCGAAAATGTAATCAACATTCAGGTGCTCTCCATCTCACGACTGACGTTACAATGAACAGGATAAAAATGTTAAGAGTGGAGTAAACTTGAGATTGAGATTTTCAAAAGTCCTTGCCATGGTAGAAAAGTGCGTGTGTGATTAAGAGATCGTGTAAAAAGTGTAATTAACTTGTTTTAAGGAAGCAAGTACAGATGGAGACTGATTTATTATTTCCTATTATAACATTAGTTCGTCAATCAAGCGTTTTTGTTGGAAAGCACGCTAATGTTAAAGGCTGAGTGATTAGCTAGTACCATAACAATAGTTTATCATTAATCTGGCTTTTAAACAGGAGTGTCCACACTTTGCAATTAACAAGCTCCGTTGAAATATTTATTGCTTTTTGCAATACTAATTTTACCCTCACATTTCTTTGCAAATAGTATTTAACTTGTTTTATCTACTAATATTTATTAAATCCTCAATATTTAACTTTAATTGAGAAATACCGCCTACCCTGAGAAATCATCACACTTTTTGTTTTAGGTACTTTTAAGTCATGTTGGTTGGATTTGACTTTTGACATTTTTATTGAATTATTGTCAAAAAATCTGAGAGGTATTGAAATCGTTTTGTACCTTGATACAAGTTGCTGCCAAACCTAATTTTATTTCCTGTTAGTTTTTGGTTTAATGAAAGATTTGTCTTGTCAAGTTTTATTTCAATTTATAACAAATATTCTTACTTTTTGCATGATTAAAAAATTCTAAAAATATATCGTTTAATGTCCCCCCTCTTAATGCTGTTAGGAATTAAATACATTAAAAATGTATCGTGTGTTTGAATTAGTTATCTGACTCCATTAACCAAACACAACTTACATTCGCCTAACAATGCATGCTCGTTTCTTTATGGAGAAATGAGCAAGAGACCGGCATTTCCACACGGGGGCAGATTTATTTTCCTAAAGTATTTAACTAAGTGAATTCCATCGAATTAGCCGATTTAGTGTCGCTCTTCGTCGAGCCTCTCTCTCGATTGTCCCTCTCGATCTTCTGAAGTTCCTCTGCCCACGTCTTTTCACAAGCTGGCGTGCCGGCTCCTCCTACTATGGGCGTGCCGACTCCTCCCATGGGCGCGCCAGGTGCCAGCTTCACCACCTATTCGCCGAAGAGCATCACGATGTTTGTCCTTGTGCGTCTGGCCTTCTCCCGTCAGCACTCACCGGAATTCTGTTATCAAAATACGTCTGATGCATTCCAGACAGCCTAACCTTCTAATGTGCCTTGAAGAGAAACATTCAGTGAATCTCTCTACTGAGTACATGTACTTACTTTGTAGTTAATTTTATAATATCCTTTATAAAATGTATAAAATCCTTCAATACTAATGATCAGTATTGATCCCAACCCGAGAACCCATATCCTTAGTACAAAGGGCGGAAAATGGTAAGGAGACCCAAGGACAAAAAAACGACATGACAGACTCTGTCTTTGTCCCACAGGGACGTTTGCAGCATCCAACTGCCCAACGTGACCGGCTTCATCCTCAACGTTCCGTCCAATTTGCGTTGGGGGCCCCTGCAGCTGCCCCTCAAGCGCCAGCATTGGATCGGCGTCCGAGAAGTGGGCGAGGTCTACTACAACCTAGATTCCAAACTGCGGGGCCCGCAGACCATCGGGGGCCCGGACGAGCTGAGGTAAGCGAGTTAAAGCGCAATCAGCAGCTGTTTGAATTTGGAACTGTCCCTAAAGCGGCAAGAGTCGTTTTTGTTGTTCTTAACCTCGTTTCTGTCCAATTTTTTTCTAAAAAAGGAAATTCCTCCGCCAGCAGCTTCGAGGAAAAAACTGCGAACTTCTCTTAGTGGTGTCGGAGGAAGTGGAGGCCCGGCAAACATGGCGGACCCCCAGCTGAGGACCCCGGCCTGGGATTTAGTTTTTTTTCCACGGGTGGCGGTTTGTTTACATGCTAACTGCTGGACTCTTGTGAATGGATGCTAAGTATTGAAGAAAGCAAAGAATTTCCAGGAAGGATTCCTGGAGAAAATGCAAATTCTAAACTTTTCTTTTGTTTCATTTTGAATATTTTTCAGTCTACTGTGATCAGTTCACGAGTCCTGGGACTACTTTTAAAAGGCTGTCCCGTGTCTTTGACCATTTATTTACTCGTTAGATAATCAACTCATTTACCTTCAGCTAACTAGCGGTTAAATTGAAAAACGGGACTTCTGACTTTTCAATTTCAAATGGATCGAATTTCTATTCCCGTCCTTGGCAGTTGGTGACCTCAAACAACAATTGTTTGCACACATGCACAGAACAATCCATTGGAGAGTATATAAGCTTTTTTATTATTATTATTACGATAGCCAGGCAGGCACTAAACCGAGGAAAGCCAATTCCTGTTCTTCAGGTAACCGCCATGTCCTTCTTTCATCTATTTTGCACTCGTCAGACCACAGTTTTCTCGTTCCGCAGCTTTCGCTTTATATTCCGGATCGTAATCCGAATTCTATCGAAGTAACCTGACCACAATCTTTTTTATCGAGTTTCGGTTCACATTGATTGTTTTCGATATTTCGCTGAGCTCGTTTAGCGACATGGGAAGAGTTGAAATATCTAGGATCAATGACTTTGGATTTATTGCACAAAATGACTCCAGCTACGTTGCTTGATTTAAAAGTTTAAATGAATGTAATTGTGCCGACTTTCGAAGTTGTTTCGATTTAAATATTGCAAACTTAAGCCTAAAAGACACTTAAGTGAATATTCATGGGCTTGTTCTCAACAAACCAAATATGTAATTGACCATAATTGATCTGTCCCATTTTCTAACAGACAGGTTTCCCATTTACAGTACATGCATCGTTTAAGCTAACCCGTCACCAGGCTGGTAGACGCACAACTGTAGATTTTTTGTCGGCCTTACGGAATGTTTGTCTTAATTTAGTCTAATCGTGCAGGGTTCGGTCGTCAAAAATACCATTGTAGTTTTATTTTCAAAGAGCCTTATGGGAGATTTGTTATTGTAGCGCTGAGCTCATTCATTGTCTTTGGGACAATACCAGCCTTAACTTGTTTACATGAAAAGGTGAGCGGACAGGTTTGTATTCCAAAGCGTTCATTTTTGAGGCAATCGGTTATTGATGTCTTGAAGAATTTACTTTTTTTGTATATCCCAATCTAACGCCATATGATGTCTCACAAAAACTGTATTTATCTTTGCCATAGTAATCAATATTATAAGGTCCGGTTGAAAGGAAAATCATGTGTGGTTGTTTTTCTGCATACATTTCAAATGCTTTTGATTGCACTTTATGTCAAAGCTGCAGTGCGAGTGTATTAAATGGGCCATCGCTCTGAAGATTGTATTGTCATGTTTATATTTTCTTGTGTTTTTTCCCACACAATATTTGAACAAACATTGGTTTCACCGACAGCGCAGTGGTTAGGGTCATAAGATTGAACCTTCCTGTGTGGAGTTTGCATGTTCTCCCCGTGCTTGGGTGTTTTCTTTCGAGGCACTCCGGTTTCGTCCCACATTCCGAAAACATGCACATCAGCTTAATTGGCCGGTCCAAATTGTCCCTAGGTGTGAATGAGCCGGTGAATTGTCTGTCCCTGCCCGAAGATAGCTGGGATGAGCTCCAACACGCCCGCGACCCTACTGAGGATAAGCGGGGCAGATAATGGATGGATGATTTTACCGTTACGGCATTCCTTGATTGTTTTGTGGTTAATCCATTACATACCCACCTAGAGAGAGAGAGAAAAAAATAGAGAAAAGCAAAGCGACAGAGTAAAAAGAAAAAGGCAAAGGAGATAAAGGGAGATAGAGAAATAGCAGGTAAGAGAGAAAGATCGAGAAAAGGAGATAAAACACAAAAGAAAAAAAATGTTAAAAGGTAAAAAGAAGAGAGAAATAAAGGAGATGAGTGAAAAAAGAACGTAACAGACAGAAGTGAGTGAAATAGCAAACAAAGTTGGGATGAGAGCTAAGACACAAGACCATTTTTGAATGAGAATTATAACTGGACTTTGAATTGTTTATTTGAAATATTTTTATTTTATGATTGATTTATGGATTGCTTTTATTAGTTTGTCAATCCAGAGAAAAAAAAATATGCCACATCAAACATAATGGCTGGAGGGATATAAAACGCTTTTTGGTTTTGGAATTTAAATTACAATAACCACTCACACCAGATAACTATGTACATGTGTATGCACAATTTCAGATAAAATTAACAGTATTTTGTTATACCTTTACAAAAATAAGCTTAAAAAAAGATAAAAAAAAATAGTAAAATGAGAAATATACAACCTAAACCCATGGTAAGCAGTTTTTCATATAAATTGTTCGTGTCACTTAGGAAACTTACTTCCTATGTTAATATTCAGTTTTCTAACTGAATGTATATTTATTATTGAAACCATAGTGTGACATCAACTTGCACATGACGTGCAGTCTTAAACACGTCAACATGGGTGAATAAATCTGTTTAGAATTCTTCATTTTTGGGGGATTTATGACTGAACCCAAAATAAACATTTCTATCCGACATAAGATTCGAGGAAAGCCATGCACACATCCCACAACAGAAATACCAAACAGTACAAACTTACTTTATTGTACAATTAATTTATTGGCAGAAAAACAGTCAGACCACCAAAATAACTTAAAAAAAAAACTCATGAAAATGGAGCAACAGTTATCATTGTTTTCTCTCAGCAAGCACCAAAATTTTATAACAAGAAAAAAAAAGTGGTCAAAGATTTGAATAATTAACAAATATTGAAATAGTTCTTACTTCCAGTCTCTTATTTTCTCAGGGGGAGCGGAAATGATACAAAGAAAACATATTTTTGTTCACTTGCCATGGGTTTTGTACAGTGACCATGTTTTACAATTAAGTTCATGAAATAGTTCTTCGACAAAGATGCTCTCATATACTCCAAAATGAACGAGTGACTGTCTGCAGTGTGGTTTTGCATCACCATATATTCCATACAAAACAAAAAAACATTTTATCTCATAATTCTTGTAGCTTCAAGTTTTACTTCCAAAAAAATAAAATTAAATAATATATCTGTATATAAAAGACATTTTTCCTCTTTTTCCTCTTCCTTTTCTTATAAAATAAGTCTCAAGATATATTGCCACCTGGTCCCCCCAAAACCCACTTTTGAGTGAAAAATAGTGATCACAAGACTGTTGTCTTTATAAAAAGCTAATTAACCACTTTTTAAATCTTCTCTCCGTTTTCGCCTTGTGGGATTGTTCGTGTGAATAAACATTTTGCTTCACTCCAAATAATACGTAAAAACATAAAAAAGGCGCATCGGTGGGAGGATTCCAACACCTTAGACCAAAAAATTTCCAATACTGTACAGTAGCTCTCGATTACGGGAAAATCAAACGGAAACTTGGGAACAATTTCAATGTTTTGAACTATATACATAAGTTGGTTTGGTGACAAAATACAGTATCTAAAACCCGCCGTTTTGCAACCCTCTGACAATGACTTTTGTGGTTGAAGTGAAAAGAGGGGGAGGAGTCAACTGGAGCTCAATCGTGTACACAAATTGATTTCGAAACATAATCAAAGTTCTTTGGAGGATGGAGGAACTCGCTGGAAGTTTTTATGTTGAGGGTTGTGATGTAAAAATCGGAAATACAAATTTTGTTGAGGCTTGTTTTTCGATTCAATGACAGAAAGTCCAAAGCGGAACCGAAATTAACTTTGTGTCCCTCTGCAAAGTGGATACAATCATGACTGAATCCTTGCGGGAAGAAAGAAATCGCGTGAATTTCCCACCACGTTTAAAATCTTAAAAATACTCGTAAAAAAAAAAACGATCTGTCCCGAAAAATATTGTCATAAGACGACAGAAAAATCTCTACAACCTGAAACGTTGCCCTTCCATCATTTTGTACACAGTTGGCAAAAATAGATATATATTTACAGCAATAACTTATCATTGTTTCTTAATTTATTCATTTAGCAACTTTCTGCTGTGGATCTCCCATAGGAAGCTTCGGGTCATTTTTATACATCACAAAAATATTTAAATTATATATATAAAACAAAAACAAAAAAGGTCGTAAAATCCATTGTTTGACTCCCACCTGGACACGCAGACGTGCTACATAAGGTCCAAACTGTTGTGGTTCACGTTGGATGCCTGTTCCTGGGTGTTACCATTATTATTATTGTTTGGGGCCAACATGTCCGACTGCCCCCCTTGGTTGGCGTGCATGGCCGCCATGCCACTCAGCTGAGAAATGATGGCGTTCTGGTCCGAGCTGAACTGTCCCGGATCCGCGGGAGCGCCCGGCGGCTGCTGCGGGGGCACCATGTTGGGGTGATGCTGACCCAAGTGGGCCGGGTGAGGTGAGCCGGTCTGTGTCTGCGGGGAAATGCGATGAGGCGAAGGCTGCGGTTGCGAGGAGGCAGAGGAGGGCTGCATGCGTGGCGAGGGGCTGGAGTGGGGAGGCTGCGATTGCGGGCGCGGAGACGGCTGCGGCGAGCGCACCTGGTTGCCCAGCGCGCTTCCAGGGCCAAGGCCGCCTTGGCCCTGCAGGTGGGGATGCGGCGATTGGGCCATCTGCTGCTGCGGACTCATTGGGCTACTGTGCTGGGCTGGGGAGCCACCGGCCAGATGCTGTTCTTGAAGGATCCGCTGGTTGAGGATGTGGTCGATCAAACCTTGCGGAGGGCCGCCAGGCTGTTGCTGCTCCTGCAGGATCCGTTGGTTAATGATGTGGTCGATCAAGCCTTGCGGGGGGCCGCCTGGCTGCGGCTGCCCTGGTGCAGTTTGGCTGGGCTGGCCTACTGTGCCTCCACCTGGCCCTCCGTCTGGTCCTTGGGGCCCTCCCATAGAATTTTGCTGCTGCTGCTGCTGCTGGTGCATTTGGTGCATCCTTTGCTGCAGAGCTGCCGCCACTTGGGAAGCAGTACCAGGGTAGCCTTGCTGGCCTGGACCGCCCGGAGGCCCGCCTTGTTGCTGCTGCCCTTGTATCCTGATGCCGCCCCCGGGTTGGGGTTGAGACGAAGGGGGAATTCCTGGCTGTCCCTGTCCAGGCTGCATGAAGCCCTGCTGTCCTTGTGGGAACTGCCCGTGGTTGGCCATCTGCTGCTGCTGCTGTTGCTGTTGCCTTCTCAGCAGCAGCTCTCTGAAATGAGGCGACATGTTTGACATATTTTGCTGGCCCGCTTGCATGGCACCCTGCTGTTGCTGCAGCGCTGCCATTTGCTGCTGCTGCTGCAGGTTGCCAGGCAATATTGGCCGCTGTTGCTGCTGGAGTTGCTGAAGCTGAGCCATGGTGGGTACGCTACCCCCGCTGCCGGCCCCCTGAGCCATATCCATTCCCGGCTGAGACGCTTGGTTCAACAGCTGGCCCTCCATGCCGGCCCCGGGCCCAACTCCTACACCAGCCCCCTGGAACCTTATGCCTCCAGGACCTTGCGGTGGCCCCGCTTGTGCGCCAGGACTACCTTGTCCCCCTTGGTACCTGGCGGCAGTTCTCTGTCTGATGAAGGCCGCCATGAGAGTGGGGTTGGAGCGGAGGATGTTGAGGACTTGTTGCTGCTGAAGGGGCGAACTCGGCGAACGTAACATTCTCAGGAGGTCCCTGAGCGCCCCTTGCGGAAGGTTTCCTGGCCCACCTGCCTGCATTAGCCCGCGGTTTGCCACCGGTGCTTGCTGCTGCTGGGCAACTGTTGACTGCTGCTGTGGCGTCATATGGCCCATCATGGCGGACCTCTGTTGCGGGTTCATCCCGGAACCCCACTGCTGGTTTCCTTGTTGTAATTGCCCACTGTTTCCTGGCTGGAGGTGTTGCTGGACTTGCTGGGGCAACTGAGACTGTGGGCCGCCTTGCTGCATGCCTGCCATCATCCCCTGTTGCTGAGGGTCTAACATAGTCCTTCCAACCATTCCTTGCGCCTGCGTAGGGATGCCCTGAGCTCCTATGTGAGACATGCCCATCTGGGTCGGGTTGTTTGGGTGGTGGGGGTGTTGTGGCATCATCCCGCCCTGCCCTAAACCTCGGATCTGAGCTTGCGCCTGAGCCATCTGTCTTTGGGTCTCTGCCAATCGCTGGATTTTTAGCGCCGTCTCCACGGCCGCTAATGGTGGACCTTGCTGCTGGCCTTGAACAGGCATGGACGCTTGAACTTGGGCAGGAGTTTGCTGCTGCTGAGGCGGGGTGGCGGGGCCCAGTCCAGGTTTACCCAGCGACTGGTGAAGAGGAGACGACCCTGGCGGTCTGGCGTTGTATGGAGGCAAAGCGCCAGCATGCTGTTGCTGTAAATGCTGGACGTTCTGCGGGTGCTGCTGCTGCATCTGAGGCAGCATAGTCTGTTGGGGCGAGTTCATAACCCCAACTCCGCCAGCAGTGGCCATCGCCTGATATTGATGGTGCATATGATGTTGAGGAGGGATGATGCCACCTTGCTGCGGAACCTGCTGTTGCTGGCAGACCGCAGGCTGGGGAGTGAGCGCCAGCATATTTCCCGGGGTGAGCGCCTGTGGCGTGAGTGGCTGGGTACCGGCGGACGTGGGCGTGCCGGGACCGACGGCTCCGTTGCCGCCTCCTGGAGAGGGTAAACCGTTGCCCCCCGGGGGGCCTCCCGGGGCAGGCTTGCCCACCCTCTGCATGCTGGCCATCCTCCTCCGCAGCATTTGCGCCTGCTGGAGCCGATGCTGCAGCTGCTGCTGAGACAACTTGTGCTTGATGTTGAGGCAGAACGGCACCGGGCACTTGTTCTCCTGGCAGTGCTTGGCATGGTAACAACAGAGCGCGATGAGCTGCTTGCAGATGGGGCAGCCGCCGTTGGTTTTCCTTTTGCAGCTTTTGGTGTGCTGGACAACGCGCTTCATCTTCTGGCAGGACGGTAGCGAGCAGTTGGCGTTTCGGCACTGGCAGGCGTGGACCAGTGACTGGATGCAGCGCTGGATGCTGAGACGCCGCGAGTCTCCCGGGCTCTGCGTGGCAGCACCCGCCTGGTTGCTGCTCTCGTCGTCCAGTCCCAGGCCTAGCTTCTCCATCTTGTGCTCGTGGCGCTTCGTGTTGTAGCACGTGATGCAAAGGTCGTAGTCCTGCGAGTGATCATAGCATCTATTAGTGTTTTGATCATTCGTAAGGTGAATCCAACTTCAAGTCAGCGCTTTTTACAATGGATTTTTGAAGTCTAAGTAAGTCAATGGCACGGAATGTGTTAAAAATTTGAAACCAAAATTTCCTAGGCGGTGTATTCAATGTCTTTCTATGACTCTTTCATTTTCTCCTGTTTAAATCGTTTCCTGTCAAACCCCTTTTGGGACTTCCCTTGCTTCCTGTAAAAAGTTTAGTGCATGGGCACCGAACATCTGGCCATCGGGCCAGATCAGGCCCGCTAACGGATTGAATCCGGATCATGAGACAACACTAAGGGAAGCGCAAGAGTAAATTGAGCTGCGGTTCTAAATATGTCCACTTGATATCGCCAAAATCAGGTGGCACTCCCGGAGCAATTGTATATCTTTATTTTTTCCCTGTCTCAATCTTTTTCCGTCTCTCTTTTACGCTTTTACTCATCTCCGTTTATCTCTAATCCCTTCCTTATGCTTTCTTTCATTTTCTTTTTGTTTCTCTTTTGCTTTGTCACTCTCTTTTTGCCGTATTAAATTTTCTTTCTATATATTACTGTATCTTTCTTTCCTTCTCCCTTTTTTTCTCCCCCATTTTGAATTGGAAATTACACATCTTATTGCTTGAGTTTGATATCAAGTAATGCTTTTGACACATATTACCATAACATCTATGTGTTCATTTCTCGATTTTTTTTTTAAAGTATGCGTGAACATTTTGAGAAAAATACAATGATTTCAGTTTTGCGTTACTTTTAATGAAAAAATAATTACAAATTTCATGTTTTTTTAATTGCTAATTAAAGGCAAAAAAGCATGATGATTAGTGTTTGATTTGATTTCAAAGTAGATGTAATTGTTTTTAGTGCTAGGGCTGTTACTTTGACTGCTCTTTTTGTTAACTAAAAACAATTAAGTACCGGTAATTACTTTTTCAAGAATGACAAAAAACACGTACCAGCCAGACTTTGAATGGTCAACCCAGCCGTTGTTAGAGCAGTCACCGCGTCCTTGTGCATTAAGACACGTCACACAAGGAAGCGGTGCCAGCTAGACTGGAAAAACAACACTTGGCAACGGTGAAACACTCTCCCCCAAAAATTTAAAAAGCCAAATAAAGACTAGTGTTAACTTTCCCTCTCCCTTTGCTTGGTTAAACAAACAAATTCAGTACGCTCTATGGGTGTTTTATAAGTCCTTTAAGAGTGAATTGATAAGAAAATTGTTGTGATTTTAAAGGGAGGGGTCAACGAACTAAGTTATGAAACTAGATTGAAGCAAAGACCGCTTAAAAATGATCGCAAATATGTGAAAACTTTATAAAAATATGAAATTTATGCTCACCTCGCACACGGTACAGTGGAAACGTGTCTCCACGTGGTGTTTGCAGAGATTGCACGTGTAGACGAAGCGGTCCTGGCTCTGGTTGTGCAACTCCACCAGCATGCACATGGAGCTCCACATTGAGCGCCTTAGAGAGCTAAACTCAAGGTGCTTGTCCCGAGCTAATGTCAGGAAAGCGTCGCGGCCGTCCATGAGATCGCAGGCCATTAGCGGGTCGGGGTCCACAATCGGGGGCAACGCATTAGCCATTGGCCCTGCGATCAGCCGGATCACAAAGAATACCTAGAGCAAGATTGACCATTTTCTTTTAGCCAAAAGAAACATGGGGCACACAGAAAAAATAGCGCTATTGCTCATACCTCTTTATGTTTTTCCATAGTAGCGTAGAGCTTCTGCGAAAGGTCATTGGGCACATTGGGCATTCCTGGCTTCTTCTTATTGGCTCGGCTCAGGCTGCTCTTATTCTTACTTGTCTTTTTATTGTTCTTCTTCTTGGCATTTTTACTGTCTCCTTTACTGTCCTGTGCACAGCAGAAAAGAAGGATCATGTGTTAATGCTACTTCACACAATCTCAGATTCTCAACTACTTACATCAATACTCTCGTTAGAGGTGCTGTTCTCCTCCCTTTTCCGCTCTTCCTCCTCCTGCTCCAGCTCTTTAATACTTTCTTCGAGTACATTTGGCCAAAAATCACCTTCAAAGTAAGGCAACTCGTTGGCGCTGGTCAGACGATCCTCGGTTGCCTGCTTGAAGATGTCCTGAGAGAAAAGATATTTGTATCGAAATGTAAAAAAAAAAGCCTGTACAATCAAAAAAATCTTGCCAAATCCAGGCAGGATTTAATTTACAAAGACTACATAGTAATCCTTTACCTTGTAGTCATGGACAATCCTCTCAGCCACAGCTTTGTCCAGCATCTTCTTATACCACTCTTGGAGACGTTTTGGCTTGGGAATCTTTTGATCAGCAGGGTGACAGTGGAAGATGTAGTCATCTCCTTCACTAGGCGGACAGGCCCAGATGTGCCCAGTAGTGTAACTTGGGAGAACAATTTTAAAAGAAGTGAGAAAATGCTGACAGGTTTTATGCGATGTGCCACATGATTAAATATACTTCTGTATATTTTAAAAAAATGAAGCTTACCCCAACTTCTTGGCATACTCCAAGTAGCCAATGAGGATTTCGTGGTAAACAGCCGTTCGCAGACTTCGTGGCCGGAAAAAATGCACGCTGTCCAGGTAGGAGATGTAAACTCGTCTGAAAAGATAATAAAAGAGAAAATATATTGCTCAGTTACATTTGATAGACTTTAAGAAGGAGTGTAAATATTTGAATTATAAAATGTACCTCTGATTAGGCTGAGGGCAGTCCGATCCGTACTCTTGAACATGCATTCCGAAAAAGCAGACATCTGCACCGTCGATGTCTTCGAATGCGAAAAGGGCTTTTGTCCTGTATGGGAAAGACTCAGACATCTCTCCGCTGTCCACAAATCTGAAAACACAATTGTGAAAAATGTCTCTTAAATCCACAGCAACAAACAAATGACTTGCACATGAAGCCATTTAAAAACGTTGTAGACGTACCGGGACTTCATGCCTGGTTTTACTTCCACGACCTTGTCTGAGACGTGCACCATTCGGATGAAGACCTCACCAGCTTCTGGCTGGTTCTGACGTTTCAGATAGTCGTTCACCCTTGTCTCAAGGAAATAGCCCAACTTTGTCTGAGGCAACCCTGAGAAGGGAACCAGTTAAATCTTTTTAACCATTAAATTAAAAAAAAAAAAAAGAACAGGATAGGTTACTTACTTTTAGCAGAATACTTGTTCTCCTTCCTTGTCTTATTCGATTTCTTGAGGCAGCCCTCACATACAAAACTGGGGCATAGCAAAAACAAAAATGAGGGTTCAGTAAACTTCCTAATTTCTTTCGAAAAAAATTGAATGACCTTACCCCGATGGCCAGATGGTGTCATTGTGCAAGACACAAATCTGATGCATCTTGCGTCCACAGTCCAAACATTCAACAAGCCTTGAGAGAAGAACGAGTCTGTTGGTCTCAAGAACTTTATGGCAAAAATTGAAAAAAGCTAACTTACAATTCAGGGTCCAGTGTGTCGTTCTTTTTCTTCTCAAACTGTTCTTTGTTAATAGAGCTGAGGGAAATTTTCAGACAAAAAAGAAGAGAACATTTAAATGGACAATTTCTCCAAGATTCTTTCTTGAGGGTAAAGGCTAAAATTAAATGTCACCAACTAAAATAAAATAAATCAATCAAACACACAAGCTTACTAATTGTTTCAATGTTTGAATAAAACAAATATATTTGGCATGTGTGTACCTCAGATTTGGACTCACAATATAGAGAAATTTAGTACAGACGCTGCCCGACTTGCGAAGGAGTTAGGTTCCGGACAATCGTTTGTAAGTTAAATTTGTTCGTAAGTTGCTTCCGTGCTATATTTTGTATGATTAAGGTTTATATAAGTATGTTTAAGGCTTGTATAAGTGACCTGTATTGTTTTGTACTAAAAAATAAAGATTTCATAAAATAATATGCTCTATAAAGATAAATATAGTTAAGTTTCACTTAATTGTGGAAGATGTGCTTTAAGATGTCCTTCTCCGTGGTAAAAAGTTGCCGAAAAAAGCGTTGCGACCATTTTCTCAACTGCATCAAGCCTTCTTATTCCACTTTCGTTTAGAAAGAAACGGCTCGCCTCTTATTTAGACTTTAGACCAACCATATTAAATGGATGCACGAGAAGTTAAACAATAAAAATGTCAAAGTTCTTGGAGATAGTGTAGGCGTATAATTTGAGGTGCGCATTATGTCATTCAGGGGACGAATGCCGCGAGAGTTGGAGCAAGAGTGCACGGGAGCGCACGAGTTTAGTTTTGAAAAGAGTTCTGTGTGTTTACAATAGACGGGTGCTGACGGTTGTCAATCTCCAAAGAGACCGTAAGTGTATTTTTTCATGAACGAAGAGTAATTCCTTACCTACATAAAACGACACGCTACATTGGTGGCAGCGGTGGGATTATGAGCAGGTGAAAGAGAGATGTTTACACACGGATTAGGAAGAGGAATCAGATTTTTTTTCCATCCGTGTGGATGCTGGGTGACCTCTCACAGCGCCATGCGCCGGTGAGGGGGAGAAGAGGCAGTACAGTAACGTCCTGTACTCGGAGGAAGGTGCACCCAATACAAAATCTAACTTACAGCAATGTCTGGGTATTTTTCGACATCCTGAAAAAAAAGTTCTTATCTACCATTTTACGTAAGTCTAATGGTCGTAAGCAGGGGAGCGTCTGTTCCTTGTAAAACCTGTACGTTGGTATTTATTTTTGTCAGAGTAACTACAAAGCAGTGAAATAAATTAGGCTAGATTTTTTTTTTTCCTGGCTGCCTTGAACGGACTGCATTCTGTAGAAAATTTTAAACTTAAAGATTTGAAGATCATTTGCTCGACCTCAGTTATTAATACGTGAAACAACTCACTAACAATAAATTCATCATAATAATTTGTATTGTTGTATACAACAATACTTACGTCTGCGGCTGAGTGGGGTCATCACCCAGAGCCACGGTCTCTCCCTGGATCTCGTTGAAACACTTCTCACAGAAGTGGTACCTGTCCAAAATCAGCCACAATTAAATCGTTTCATGTCACAATTTTCTTGATTAAAAATTATACACATTTGATTGTCTCCCATTTTAGTTGGACAAAGATAATACAAGAAAAAATAATTATACGGAACAGGAATACTGAACAGTTTCTGCAGGTGTATAACGTAAGAAATATTGTGAAAATCCTGATTTACATCAGCACTGTCAACATGAAATGAAAAACTGTAATTTTAGTTGTTTCCACCAAAGTAACTTTTAGTCTTTTTTCAAAATAAAATTAGTAATATCATTATTTCAATCATTAAAATTGGAAAATTGCTACAAAAAATCCACAACACAGTTTTCACAATATTATAAGTCTTCTAGTTGAAAATAAAAGTAAATGACTGACTTCTATAATTTCAATGTTAGAAGTCTAACAAGTAATAAAACACTGAATATCAAGAAGTTCATAAACCCCTTTTTCCTGGTTCTCCAAACACTTGACACTGTATGCAATTATTTTCCTATGTACCTGTTCTGGTAGCTGAAGTAAGCAGCATCTCGGGGAATAGTGCAGAGCTGCTTTCCGTAGCAGCACAGAGTCTGAGGGGAGAACTCCAGCTAAGGGGAACAAGCAAAGAAACCACAATAATTTATGTCACAAAAACTATCTGAACTAAAAAATATGTCATTGACTCATATTGGAACATGACTCGGTCCAGTGACAAATGTCATAACGACCCCTGAGTTCATCAACAATGTGAAGATCTGTCGATTTTTACAAGAACAAAAGTGAAATGGAAAAAGTTCACTCCGGTAGCAAACAAGAGACATTCAGTCGTTTGTCAGCAAAACCAAATACAAATGAGTGTATTGATATGCCAGTGTTGTTCCCAAAGCCATTTTTAGATACCAAACTCATGGCTTCCATTTTCAAGGATGAGTGAAGGGCTTGCCGAAAGCGTTCAAAACACTTATAACCTAAATACACTATGACATAAGCTTGACTTGTAGAAAACAATGCAGTAAACACCAATTAATGCGCCGCTTATTTCTTTCATGTCAGGTCTCACCTTTCGTCCGCAACAGTAGCCCAGTCTCTGCATGACCGGGTCTATCTCCTGTTCAAAGACCTCTGCCAGTTTGGAGCAGCACTTGTAGACTCGAGACGTTTTGCGATTGTACAGCCAAGCGTTGTTGAACATCAACCAGATGTCGTCTACATACTGCCAGGGATCCTGATACTGACCTAAGAACATAACCGAAAGGATCATGAGAACGTCAAGCTTCAGTCATATTAAAAAATATCAAGGAGAAATACGGACCTGTGTCTAACTTTCTCTTGATAGTTGACAAATCCATGGGGTTCTTCACAATGTCAAAGTAGTCCTGTAAAGATCATGATGCAAATCTATTACGGTACGTTGTAATAAATAAAATTGAAATATCTGAAGTAGAAGAATGTCAATTAAGGTTTGTACTACAAGCCATTCCTTTACGTACAGGTATGCACAGTAGTTGTGGATCAACAGGCATCCTGAAGGGAAGCGACTCGGGTTCTTGCCTGTAGAGGGACTCCAGTGTTGGCATTAAGGCCTGGCGAAGCTCTTCTGGCTTGAAAACTTGAAATGAAAACATTTGGCTTATGTTAAAGACTGACAAAATAATTAACCTGGTTGGATCAAAATGAATATATAAAAAAACTTTCCCATACTCTTCTTTTTTGCTGGTACTTGTAATGCGGCCCCGTCAGACGACTGCTCTTCCTCTTTCATCTCCTTTTTAACCTCTGGTTTCTTTTCTTCAGTTTTGACAGCCGAAGTTGGCGCAGTACTGGAAGTATCCATCGGGACCACCTTGCCTCCTTCTCCAGAGGGCTCCTCCTTTTTAACCTCAATTTTTACAGGACTTTCCTCCGATTTGACACTGACGAGCTTGCCTCCCTTGGAGCCGCTGCCTGTGTCGCTTTCCTCAGCTTCATCCTGCAGCTTGACTTCAGACTTTTGGTCTGGGATAGCGACTGTGTTGTCCGACTGTGCCTGCTGGGAGGATGTATCCAGGCTGTTGACAGAGGCTGGAGTCAAAGCTTGACTGTCGGTTTGGAAGGAACCCTTTTGGGACAACTGCAGACAAACAAAACAAAAAATAAGGGAACAAAAAAGGATGGCTTGACACTGTGATGAATATACCATTAATATACCGATCACTTCTGTCTAAACACTTGAATGAATGAAAACTTTATTCGAACATCAAAATAAAAACAGAACAAAAACAATAACTCAACAACAAAATAATGTTACATAATATGTTCGAAAAGGGGTAGTAAGAAGCAAATGCTTATATTCCCTACCCCTTCATCTTCCCCACAAAATACACCAATGATATAACAACAATTGTAATGATATTAATAATAATAACAGGTATTATATAAGAATAGCAACAATAACACAAACTAGACGCACGATTCCCAATCTCCCGCACCACTCATACCCGACTTACCGGAGTACGTGGCAGCTGAGCACCATGTGGTGTTGAGCTTGAGCCAATTCCAGGGTGAGACGGTGTTGTAGATCCAGCCGCCATGTGTGACTGCTGGAGGGGCTTGTTGGAGCCTGGACCCTGACCCAAGTGGTTCTGGTGGGGTGGAGCCAACTGCGATGCATTAGGGGTGTGTGGTTGAGGCGTCTGTGAGCCGGCGAGTCTGGGTGGGGTCTGATGAGGTGTGGGCGAGCGACTGTGAGCCGGGGAGGGCGAGCTGCCCCGCATGGCTCCTAAATGCGGCATTGAGCTGGGTTGCTGGTTTGCGTTGGGAGTCATTGATGAGGTAGGGGCTCCGACAGTGGCGTTGGGTCCTCCGGCGCCGACGCTTTGGGGACCCATGGGTCCCACAGTAGAGACTCCACTAGAACCACTTGCGGAACCTGGTTGAGCTAAAGGACTAGCAACCGGGACAGAGGGTGGAGTGCCCGTCTATACCCAAGAAAAAAAATAAACAGCAAAAGTCTTACAAACCATAGAAGTAGTTGCATGATATATTTTGCAATTATAAGTTTTTACAAATCCCAACACTGATAAGAATGGACTGATCTTTTTGATTTTTTTAAAACCTTACCTGAGCCATGCCTGCCTGGGTTCCAGACTGTGTCATCCCAGATGGAGTTGTCCCGACCACAGGTCCCGAGCCGGCAAACTGGCCCTGGGACAGATACTGGTTCTGGAGCTGGTTGACATTAGGCTGACCGATCCTAGGTCCAATCATTCCCATCTAGGCGTAAGAGCGCCGGTATAATACATAAATGATCAGTAAAAATATATAAGGACAATATTATATTAATTTATTGCTGACCTGATTGCCAGATGTCCCCATGGGAAGAGGAGGAGTGGACCTCTGGCCCATAGACTGCATCCCCATCTGATTGAATTGATTCATGCCTGGAAGACAAAAAACACCAAATGTTATAACAGTAATGTAACAAGACATTGTGTAAGATGGTCCCCGGTGATCGTATACCTGGACTTTGCATCCTGTTGACCATCTGATTAGGCCCAGGAGGTCGTACCATAGATGGGTCAGGAATGGGTCCATCTAAAAATAAAGGCTCTGTATGTGAAAAAAACACCCAGAAGTGACAATATTTGTAAACATTTAATTAAATCCACGATTGTACATACTTGGAGGCAGACCAGCAGGAGCCTGACCCATGCCGGCTGGGCCAAGACCCAGACCTTGCTTCTGAAGACGAGTCCTCCTCTTCTCTTCCAGCTCTTTCTGGATTTTGTAGATTTTCTCAGCTAACAAGTGATAATACTCGGCCTATGCAAAAAGGAATTCGAACGAAACTATGTCAGCATAAAATATTAAAACTTATATTATATGGCTTGGTGGCGACATACTCTATTGTTTGCCGACTCGTACATATCTCCTTCAACTTTTCTGGCGTAAGCGACTAAGTTCTCCATTCGGCGGTCTTTTAAAGCTGCAGGATCTGGAGTTGGGAAGATGGCCTGAACGCTGCAAGTGACAAAAATCATTACAAGTTAACGGAAAGCTCATGTTTTAGTGGCGTATACAGATTGGAATGAAGTCTGTCCATACAGAAGATGTGGCACAAAAAGCAACAATGTATTAACACATGGTGATAACTGTAACAGGTTTAACGTGACCTTTAAGATTTTTTTTAAAGTCATTTCAGGGCACAATTAAAGAAAAACAATCAGACAAGTTGTTAATACATACAGCTTAAGTACTAAGTGGTTTCGCAGGTCCTGCGTGATGTCTTCATGCCAGGTTTTTCTCATTCCTGAGGCAGAGGGAGGGCCTGCTGTGGGCATCGAGCCGACCCCACTTGCATCATTCATCAAACTGGACGACAGAAGGCAAAGGCATCCATCATAAGACTTACTCATTTCAACTTAGTTTTGAGCCTTTTTACATGTCCTAACGTTCTAGAAGAGTATTCATTCGTACCTCTGGCTATTCACATTGAGATGCATCATAGTGTCTTGCAGTAAATTGGCTTGTTGATTCTGTGAAGGTGCACCCACACCTCCATTAACTCCCATAGGATTTGCTCCTGAAAAAAGAAAGAGAAGGAGATTAATTAAATCAAATGTGAGTCCCTTTTTGCCTGTGTTCAACTTACCCATGGGGTTCATAGGCCTCATACTGGCCTGGCTAGGCATGTTGGGCTGAGAATGCTGACCCTGGATCTGGTTTCCCTGGTAGGTGAGACCTAGTGCCGCATAGGCTCTTTCTATCGAACTGGGGTCGATTTGGCTCGGCGGATTGAGGTTAGGAGCACTAGGTTGACTACCAGGGACTGAACCAAGGGAACTGCCAAGACCTGCAGCGGCTGCCCCAAGAAGAGCTGTAAGGACATAAGACACAGTTAGACGTATTTAAAGAGCACTTAACTAAAAAGGATGGAGCATGTTGCTTCCAATAAAGTAAAGAAAAATTTGGTTGGATACAGACACTCACACTGCGGGTTCCTCTTGTCCCCGGCGTTCTTCAGTGGCAGGCAAACCGGACAGTCGTGCCGAGTGCAGTTCTTCCAGTGAGAGATGATTTGCCTTGACGATGCACAGTGAGCGACTGAGAAAAAAGAAGGATGGAATCAAGGTATGCTCCTAGCATTTAAGAAAACAAAGAAAATTCATGCTATATTCATTTTGGACATATTAGCTTACCTTGACAGTTTTTGCCAGCTTGGCAATGTGTCATGTGGTTGAGGACGTTCTTCATGGTACGGCAATGGGGCAAGTTGCACTGCCGGACCTCACCGTTGGCCTGCTCGCGCCGCTGACATTTGTGTGCATGGAGAAGGAGGACAAGCTGCTGCTGGATGAGTTTGCGCTTCTCGGGGTCTGCAGTGGGCGGCGCCCCGGCTGCAGCAGACACCGAGACCTGGCTGCCGGGACCCACAAGGCCACCTTGGGAGCCACCAACCATGCCGGGTGCCGCTCCCACGGGTGAAACTGAGGGTACACCAACACCCGGTTGAGACTGCTGCGACCCCTAAAAAGGATAACAGGACCAGGTTATGAAATCGATAATTCAAATGGCAGAGAACTGTTAAAAAAAATTGTAAGGCTCTAAGCCACTGGACCACAGACCAGTAGCGGTGGCCCACATGTTGCTTGAAAAAGAAGAAAGTTGCCCAAGCCTTTTTCTTACACCGTATTTATTCGTGTGTACACTCTATTGTTTTTAATCTAAAACACCTTTAAAGTTAAGGTTTTATGGTGGTAAATAACTGCATTTGTGCAATGATTGAAAAGTCGACAAATACTCCCGACCACATTTACTAAACATTTGCAGTGTTCTCGTTTGCCCGCGTCCCTGTGTCCTAGACGCATCATTTTTGCTGGGGACAAATTGTGTGAAATCAACGTGCGTCCCCGGGACGGAACTTTTTTGACACCAAATTGTCATTATTACCCAATTACTTTTTTTTAAACTAAGATTTACCGCACTCCAAATTTTCGTCAAGCAGATCCGCCATTGTAGTTTTGGTCTTGCGCCGATCTCGGCAAACGAGATCTCGTTGCTTCGAGATGACATCATTGTTTTGGTGGTTGTCGAGGGAAAGAGAAGTATGCCTCCGTAAAAACAGTTGGTATTAGGTGCAAATCAACAAAAAATTGATAATTTCTTCAGTGTCGGTAATAAATCAAAACATAATACAGAAAGTGGTAACAACGGCAATAATTCCGGCACGAAAAAACGGCGGCGAAATTCTTCAGAAGACCGCAAAGGCAAGGAAAACACGCGTTTTGAAGCGAACGATTCGACAAAAGATAAAAAAAAGAATACTCCTAGCGAGAAAATGACTTTTCTGCCAAAATGGACTCAATTATATTCCTGGTAACGCTATGAGGATGATAATGGAGGCTACATGTTCTGTGATGCGTGCACAAAGCGTGACAAAAAAACTGGATTGCATAAATCATTTCGCAATACGAACTTTCAGAAAAGCACATTGGAACGGCACAACGACAATGAAAACCACAAATTAGCTATGGAAATTCCGTTGCTGCAATTGGACCTTGAGAAGGCATTACAACTGTGGCGGGACAGCAAACCACGAAGAATATATGAACTGAAAAATCTGAAGTGGTTAAAACTGCATGAATATAAAGACTAATATTTCAGCAATATTATTTTGTATAATGTACAATATTTTTGTGAACTGAAAAATCTGAAGTGATAACTGCTTTGTATTACCAATAAAGTGTGATGATTAAAACTGAATGAATATTTAGATTTATTTATTTATCTATATATTTGTCGCCGATTTACAATTTCAACCTCGATAACACTCAATTTTGGGGACCCATAGATCTCTGTTGGGACCCATTGATTTTTGAGCATGCGAGTCCCCGGGACCCATCACTTTTCAGAGGTAAAATGAACACTGCATTTGATGCAACAATAATTGAACCTGGATTGCGGCAATGAGAGCGCTGTTGATGACATAGGAAAAGGCATTACATTTAATCTCATCATCACACTATTTTTACTCACTGTGCATCATCGTCTTGTATTCTTCAAGGCGCACGTGATTGGTTAACCATTGTACAAAGTTGTTTAGGCTGGGCTTTGATAGTACGCTGTACAACGTGGCACCGTAAATAGTGCAGTGATGAGATAAAATGTAATGCCTTTACCCATGTCATCAAGAATTCTAGTGTTCTAGTGATAACACAGTGGATTTAAGCTTATTATCATTGTTGTTATCGTTATTATTACTACTGTTATTGTTTGGCCAGGTCGCGAGAATATTGATAGACATTAAACCAGTCTGTGGTAAGGAAAATATTGCTGATCACTGCTCTAAACTAACTTTTGCACTGGTGCTGCTAACATTTTCATTTGGTCGCACCTGTATGAGATTTGGTCACACCCATTTTTAAAGGGAGCATCATGAGTAAATCCTTGACCGGCACACTGTAAATTTGGTCTCATATGTGAATAAGTTGCAGAATGACTCTCTAAACAATAGTATGTCTTACCATAGTGGTCATTGCTTGAATAGGCTGACTTTTCTTGTCCACATTGAACGGAGACAGGCTGTTGGCCATGGGACTTTTATTCTGATGCTGAGAAAGCATTCCGGCGCCACCAAGGCCTTGACTCGCCTGCCCTGCATATGGACCTCCAAAGGAGACCACCTGGTTGCCCATCATGGCCATCTAGAGAAACACATTGGACATCATTGTTGTATGGCATACACAGAAAGAAATCACAAACTCGCCCAAGCATTTGTTGTTTGAAACGAGCAGTCTTGAACAAGCATCAACAAGGTACAACGTCTACTTTGGACACTGTCAACTCATTGAAACACAATGGCAATATAATAAATACTAAGTGTCCCACTGGCGAACCACCAAAAGTTTAGCAAAAACTGACACTAACTAGGTTATAATATATATCAGGAATCTTTGCGCAACACCTTTATTTCTCAAGACAAATAAATAAAAACTAAAAAAAAATATTTGAAATGCGCCCTTTATGTTTTTTCTCCTGAGTCAACAATCAAAAAAATATGAGACTCCACAAGTGTTAAAAAGGAAAAACAGACCTAAAAGTCCTACAGAATTAATTTGAATATGCTGAAACTGACTGCTCTAGGCCAGGTACATTTTCATCACCAAACATCAGCACAGCCTACCTGGAATGAAATGAGGGTCCTTTAATAGTTAATACTGATCGGTTAGGACTGTCTAGCTAAACCGAAAGCATGAATCAATTTATCAACATCCCCGTAATATTGAATGCTTTAGTTCCATTCTTCAAAAGCACCGTTTGCAATGTATACTTTTCCTTTTGGGTCCATGCATGGAAACTACAACGAGGTCCCAAATTTTTAACAGACATAAAAAAAGCCCTGAATGTTGGTACACTTCAACACTGAATTTTACTTCTGTTATATGCCTGCACAGAAGACCAATACTTAACCTCTTAACGTTCCGGCAGCCTACCGGCGGGCTATTAAAAAGCAAAAAAAAAGCCCCTTTACCGCTACATGGTTCTGACCTTCCTCGCCTCGCCCGGCCCTTCCCTGGGTACCTTTTCCATTATAGGTCGGTGCTACATCTTGATGTAATTTCAGCGTCAAACATGGCACGATATCTTCGGCTCAAAATTTCGGCTCAAATCTTAAGCGCGGACCAGATGCACACTCGCACAAGCGACAATGGACTAACAGGCAGCGAAGCGGTTAGTTAGGAAACACTCCACCTCGTCAGAAGACCACGGGGTAGAATTTCGTGCGATAGCCATAATTTCAAAATAGTGCTCATTGCAGCAAAATACAAACAGCAGACACTATTTCAGAAATGGCGCGGAGGACGAACTGAACCTTCTTTTCTCTCTGATCCTCTCTGAACAATCAGTGGTCAGCAATGCCCTAACGTCGTGCACTAATCAGTGGTCAGAAGTCTGCAACATAGCCCACCAATCAGATGTCGGCAGTGACGCACGTGAATCCAGGTCCGGGGTATATCACCTCAACGGAGAGGGTACCTAAGGCAAGGCTCCCAGAGACTAATAACCAGTTACTTTTTCACAATGGAAAACTAAAAAAGGCCGGGCAAGGCGAGGAAGGCCAGAACCGTGTAGTGGACAAAGGGCATGTCACCAGTCATTGAAATCTTATAAGTCATGCCACATATCATTGGAGCTTAAACTCTTGGGATTCACGATATACTGACATTTCAAAGTTAACTCATCACAGAAACATCACGATCAGTCTGAAACACGATACCAGACAGCTAAAACCAGTATTGTCCCCTGGTGGTCAGCTAATGAGGAGATTCTCTGAAAGCATGGAGTCGTTACATTCACGACCGTACAGTCAATCCAACTGTTTAAAATATTTACTCCAAAACACACAAAAATGCCGACAGATAATAAAAGTCTGCCTACAAACATTTCTGCATTGGTGGATGTTCCCTTGCTGCAATCCATTTATTTCCCTCATGCTTCCCGTTTACAAATAAACAGACTTGTAAAATTATGTCCAATATGGCCGTTAGCCTCTGACCTTCTAATTGACACCCCCTCTCAGCCAATTGCAGACTTTTTTTCACGGTCCTCAGCCCGCATTAGCCTAAGGGAGCCTGTATTGATAAAACGCCTCCTTTACCTCCAAGTATCTTCAGCCAGTAGTGACGGATTAAAATGATGATTGACACATTGGTTAGCCAAAGACATTCTGAAAGGAACAGTACGCAGATGTACATAGTGTATTCAAATTAGTCCCCAAAATAAATGTGTGTGACGTCTCTTGTGATTCATTTTTACGCACCATTATTACGCGAAAAGTGTGCACAATAGTGATAGAGAAGATAAGTCAAACATTTACAATTTTTCAAAAATGCCTAAAAAATGGCCAGAGTAAAAGACAGATGTTGCAGAGGTTTTAGTGCTGTAAACTGATCGTCTCCAAATAGCCACTTTTGCAAACGCATAGACCTACCCTTAGAAAAATGTGTAAAATACAATGTCTAGTTCTGCAGATGGTGATCAATTTGACAAAGTACCAGGTAAGGCTCACCTCTTTGCCACACTTATCTGCAGGAATTTGATTGCGAAATAAAATTCAGGCGAGAATAAAAACCTTCTCTTTCTGTGTGTTTCAACTTCGATTATTCAAAGTTAGTACGACTAGTAATACTTATTTCAGTTTGGGACAAAACTTCAGTGTGTTCCCTTTCAAAAGAGACCAAAAAAGTCCATATTCTCGAAATGGTCCAAGAAAAGCATACAATTTGCATTGGGTCATCTTGGATTGGGATTCAAGGCACATTTTACAGGTACGTTAAGGGTTTAATACTCAACAATACTCTACCCATTTATCAAATAGAATGAAGATGCATCTGGATTTTTGAGTAGTGTGATCAGCACTTGTGTGGGGATTAGCTAACATAAGTGGTCAAAAGCAACAAGCTAATTTTAAAAAAGGAAACAAGGTTTTATCTAACAGATTAGTTGGTTCAACAGCCATTATTCCATTTCTGGCCACACAGACATGCCAAAAAAAAAAAAGAATATCTTCAAAATTTCAAAAGAAACATAAAAAAAAGCATGTAGCAAATTGCAACTTCTGTAACCCTGTGAGAATAGGCAGTGCAAAAAAATGCATGCATGGAGGAATTTCTATAACATGCAGTTGATAATGAAACAAACAAGAATATAACCATTGTGCATCATGAGATTTTGTGCTTTAAACTCAGGAGTACCCAACTTACAATTGATTAGTGGACTGGGGTCCACTATCTAGCAGTACGTACAGTACACAATATAAGTAGTTGTATGTTAAAATGCAAAGCTGATCACTTTTTGGGAAAGCCATGCTTTTATCAATTTTATCAAAAAGTTCTCACCTTGTTTATCGTTGCAGGCTGTTGGCCTCTGATGCCTGCCTGGGCCCCGCCTCCTTGCTGCTGTAATGTTTCAGCCAACAGGGTGCTGTTGCTGCCCATCCCTTGGTTACCGAAGCCCATTCTGGGAGAACCGTTCATCACCTGGCTCCCCATCATGCCTGCTTGCGACTGTCCATTATTTCCTTTCTGCTGCGCTGCCATCATGGCCCTGTTCATGCCGCCCATCATCCCAGCGACGGCATTCTGCTGCATCATGTTTGCCTGCTGCTGGGGGGAGAGGTGTTGTTGTCCTTGCCCCATCATTTGCTGAGGTATCTGGCCAGGGCATGCTTTCATGTTTGCCATGTGTTGTCCGATGGTGCTAGGCCCTCCCGGGGTCCCCAAGGCGCCTTGGTGCCCCTGCGGGCTGGACGTGGGTGGCCCTGAACGCAGCAGCTCCGACAGCTGCTTATGCTTGGCCACTGCATCCTGGCCTCCTCCGATGCCACCGCCTGCTCCTGGACCCAACCCAAATCCCATACCTCCTCCCGGGCCTCCGCTCCCTCCTCCAGGACCGAGACCTCCAGGACCTCCACCAAGGGTGGTGTGCAACTGGTTGAGATCACCGCCATTGACAAGGCCTGGTTCATTAGTGCTGATGAGCTCATCTGGAAGGTCATGCTCCAAGTCAAAGAGTGAGCCAAAATCTGAAAGGGATCACAAATTTTGGATAAGTGAAGAAGGCATGTCAAATAAAATTGCGAGAACGTCTTAGCCGCATTGTCAGCGGGATAAAACATCACTTTTTATATGTGACAGTGAACAATTATTACACAAAGCACATGTGAAGGGCTAGGCCGTACGTCATTGAAAATAATATATCAAGAACTGTGAACTTTAGCGCTGTGAATTTTTGTTTACAATTCCGAAATAACATTTAATACTGCATGATTTTCCTTATACAGTTAAATCCACATGTATTTTAAGGATTTGTCAGATGTACTAACCAACCATCCTAGTATCCTTTTATATTTAACAGCAATTTTTTGTCGCTGCAACATAATATTCCACAAATGGGTGCATTGTTCAATTGTGCAATTCTTTCATTGCACTAATATTGTAACTTGGGCCAGTCTCTAAGCACTATGTTGTAAATGTTTTTCTGACTCTTATCCTTACGGTCTTTTATATATTTTCTCTCTTTAAAGTCTTTATAACTTGTTGGGGTGTCATGCCCAATCTCGTTGCATACAATGTTTTACAACGTTGATATTGACAGTAAAGACAATTCAATTGATATGCTTTTTTCTTAAAATATGGTATTACATGTTTATCCTGGAGTGCCGTGGCAAATCTTGTAGAGAAAGCAATGAACACTACCTTGTAATATCAATGACAATAAAGAACATTTTAATCTGGTTTGAGGATTTGAGCGTATAGGTCCATTTGCAGCAAAAAATTAGCATTGCTTCCTCGGAGAGTTATTTAAAGCCACTGAATAGGTAATAACCATTTTTCGCCATCTCCATTGCACAATTACATGATCATTGCAGCTCCTGTGATTTCTGTTATTTAAAAACAACGTGTTTTTTTTAATCTTTCCATTCTGATGACATTAGCTCAGGAGGTAAGGTGCTCGTCTTGGGATCAAGAGGTCGCAGATTCGATTCCCGGCTCCTCTTTGTGATATGTCGAAGTGTCCTTGGGCAAGACACTGAATCCCTACTGCCCCTGATAGCAGGTAGTTGCCTTGCATGGCTGGCACTGCTATCAGTTATTTAGTTTGTAAAAGGGAAAAGTGTGATACAAATTGTTAAATGCTTTGGGAAGTCTTCATTGACTTGAAAAGCGCTATTTAAATGCAGACCATTTACATTTACTGTTACTATTACAGGGTAATACCATTCTGTATTGGCATTGCAACCTTTTAAGGTTGTATATCAGTTCGCAATGCAACCTTTGAAGTTGTTTAAAAGGTGCATGTTCTATATAAATGCAATTGATGGGGAGTTTGAATAGTCGTCACATTTTTGGTAAAAAAAAAAAAAAAAAGCATTTGCTTCATCTGAATTTACACACAAATGATCGTCGGAGTTAACTGGATAACACCGTGCAAAATAAAACTACTTCGTTTGAGCAAATTGAACGAAAAGAACCCCAAAATGGTTGAGCTAAGAATGACGGAGGAGTGCCTACGTGCTAGCTTGATTTTGATTCTCATGTTCATATTCTATGCAACTTGGTTCGGTGATCGCTCCCATGCACTACAAGCAATGAATATTCATGCTTACAAAAATTAAATAATGACAAAAGTCAACACGTGAACTAATGGAATTCGGGTTTGTGATTGGGGGGGGGTGATTTGTTTTAAACGCTAGCCAAAAAAATCGACTTTAATATAACAAGGCTGGAGTAAATTAGTTTGTTGTCAGTCTGTAAAAGTGTCCGACTGGTGTTTTTATTTCACCTGTGATACCCCTGGCTATTATGGCAATTAGACACGGGCGCCCAAGTCTTTGGTTTATGTAGCTTAGCATGTTGCTAACTAAGCTAACTAGCTCCTGCTCTAATGGCTGGAAGCGTGCGAGCTAGCTGGGGAGGGCTCCTCCGACTCAACTCGCTGCTCGCTATTTAGCTAAAGCTATAGCTAGCCAGCAGGTACGATAAAAACACAAGAGGAATCCGGCGTCTTCGCTCGCTCCCGGGCCTAAAATAAGCCCCAGGTTGACATCTAAGAACCGGGAAATAATCTCCGAACAGTACATACCGTTGCCGTCGCTGGCAGAGGCGGAAAGTGCCGGAGAGGAGAGTTTAGGCCTCTTGGCTGAAGGCGGCCCAGAGTCCAGAACGTTCTCGGCCATATTTTCGTCGAGATGAAAATATGGAAAGTATCCACGTTTGTGGGTGTGTATTTTTCTCCACGCCGTCAGGAGTTCATTCCGTTTCCCGTTTGCAATATTGCGACTTTTCCCCCTCCTTTAGGGGGATGAAGAGGGGGAAAGTCCCGTGTGCGAATCGCTCCTCTTTCCCTGGGTTCGCCTCTCGATTTCAACCTCGGCGTATAATCAACTCCCCCCTTCTCTCCACCCTCCCTCGTCGGATTTTTTTTTCTTGATAAATTTTCTACCAGCGGAGGGGGGGGTCGGTGAAAGTAAAAAGAGGGGGCTCCATCTTTTGCTTCTTTGAAGTTGGACGGCTTTTTGAGGTATAGAATAAATGTGTCGCAGGGCTTCAGCGTTTACATGTCTTGCTCGTTTACCTGCCAAGTGATGATGATGGTGGGAGTGGATAAGGATGAGGTGCTGTCAACAAACAATAATAATAAAACAATAATAAAAATCCAAAACGTTTCACGAATAAGTTCTTTGATCCTAATGATTGCAACACAAAACCAACCTTACAAACTTTTCTCCCTAGTTAATCGCACCGTCAAAACCTCATATAGTCTTCTTTTTTGTTTTGGAATAGCTAATCTCGGATCTCATTTTAAACAGAGTTATACTGTATTTCGTTAAACTGAGTTATTTTATATCATGCTAAACAAAAAGGGTCGATTTTAATAACTTTAAGGCTTCGTCATGTTGCTGTTCTAGAATTACAGGAATGTTTCAGAAAATGAGTACATTGTGCTTACGTTCTTTATTTTGTGTAATGCAGTTTAAAATAAAAATGTCATACATCCTGGATCTATTAAAAATCAACCGGAATCTTGCAAAAATATATATTGTTTAACATTGCTATTCTTTCATTGCAGTATTATTAAAACTTAGGACAGTCTCTAAGCACTATATTGTAAATATCTTTTTCTGCCTTTCATCTTGATAGACTTTAATGTATTTTCTCCTTAAAGTCTTTGTAACATGTTTACCCTGGAGGGCAATGGCAATATCATTGCGTAAAGTTGTTCATATTGGTCATATCAATGACAATAAATACAATTCATCATGATATTCTTGTTATATTTATATCTAGCAGCAATTTTGTTGCTGCTAAATGTTAATGCAATACTTCTCATTGCACTATTGTTACAATGCATTATTCTTATAACTTATGCCAGTCTCTCAGCACTACACTGTTAATATTTGGTCTATCTTCTTTTTCTCTTTTAAGTCTTTATCATATGTTTACCCTGGAATGCCATGTCTAAGCTTGTTGCATATATTCCACAAAGTTGAGATCAATGACAATAGACACAATTATTTTAAATTCATGTTTTTTTCCCTAAATTCTTTATTGCATGTTTATCTAGAAGTTCTATGGCTAATGGGTATTTGTATATTGTATTCTTTTTGCTTTATTATTGTATTGTTCTCAGCTCAGGGATGCTGCTGTGAATTTCCCTTCGGGGATGAATAAAGTATCTATCTATCTATCTATCTATCTATCTATCTATCTATCTATCTATCTAATCGTGTAGTAAACAATGCACACTATCTTTTTAAAACAGTGACACAAAAGACAATTCTATCCTAGTTTGCTGATATGCACTTAAAGGTCAATTTGCAGCAGAAATTTAGTATTACTTCCTTTGAAAGTTTATCACTGCCACTGTATATGTAATTACCATATTTTTTCCATTTCCACTGCATAATTATATGATCATTGCAGCTTCTGTGCTATTGACTAGTCTCCTGTGTTTTTCCATTCTTAACACATCAACTTGGGGTTTTTACTTTTTCTATTTTGATGACAATAACTGACTATTACAGGATAACATTCTGCCTTTCATCCTGATAGTATTTTATCTTTCTTTCTTTCTCTTTATTACATGTTTACCTTGGAGTGCCATGTCCAATCTTGTCGCATACAATGTTTCACAACATTGATATCAATGACAATTAAGACTTTTCAATTCAAATACCTTTATCACAATATACTAATTTTTAGAGACGGTCCTGTAGAAATAGAAATGTCTTTATTGCCGTTGATAATGATGTAGTAAGCATTGTTTACTATAACTTTTGACGCATAACTCCAGGTTAAACATGTAATTTGAAAAAGAAAACCCAAAAATAAATAAAATGAAAAACAATTTTAGGATAGGCATAACTTGCAAGGTAGTACTTGTAGACTTCCTTAAGTTGTAAGTGCAACTAATTAATTGTGCAAATGAAAATGATGCAATTACATTAGTTGCAACAATGTGATTAAATATAGGTAAGAGTAGAGAAACAAAAAGATGAATACATCTTTTTTTCAATTCATAAGAAAGATATTTTTCCACAGCCTTTTGTGCTTGTTTAGGGTGGTGATGGCCCTCGTGAAGAAACTTACTCTGAGCCTGTTAGACCTTGTTTAAAATGATCTGTAGCATCTGTAGAGGTGGTGGTCGGGTGAGAGGAGTCCTTTACAATGTTGTTGGCTTTGCTGCAGTATCCGAGCTGGTAATGTTCTCCAGACTGGGTAGAGATCAGCCCAAGATTTTCTGGGCTGTGTTAATGTCTCTTTGTAAGGTATTCCTGTCTGGATCTGTGCACCCAGCATACCAGTTTGGGATGCCGTACGCCAGAATGCTCTCAGCTGTGGCTCTGTTGAAGGACGAAACCAGCAACTTCAGTTCCAGATTATTTTTTTCTCCGGGAAGTGGAGCTGCTGCTGGGCTCTCCTACCAAAGCTCTTGTGTTGATAGACTACAAGTGGTAATCAGAGACGTGTACACGCAGGAGTTTTAAGGAGTCGACTCTCTCTACAGTCTCCATTTATGAAGAGGGGAGCTTGGTCCATCCTACCCTACTTTTTTTCCAAAGTTAATCTGTTTGCAAACTTAATATAGCGCTCAAAAATGTCATCCAGAGCAGCAGGCCACGGAATGCGACAGTCAATGCATCACTGATAACATCCTCAAACTGGAAACAGTCACAGACAATCATAATGCAGCCTACCTTCTGAATTGTGAGACACTCTGAGAAGGGGTTTTCCAATATAGTGCCTGCGGGCACAAGGTACGCCTCTCAGACCACCTGAGTAGTTCACGCACCTGTTCTGAAAAAATATTAAGGGTAGGAGTGATTTTCTAAGAAATTTGATTTTTAAATGGCATGATGTTTAATGGTTGGCTGGGCCTATTTAACCACCAATCATTACAACCTTGTAATAACCTTGTAACAAAATTGCAATAACATGTCATTTTGGAAATGTGTATCAATCAGGTAGCCCTTCACACGAATCAGTAAGAAAAAAAGTATCAACTAGGTTCAAAAAGGTTGGCAACCCCTGCACCACATAATGCAGGTGTATGAAACACGATTAAAATACAAGAGTGGTAAAATTTATTTTTTAGAGACAGTAATGTAAAACATTTTATATAGGGATTAACAAATGCAGTATGTACTAGATAAATATATGTAACGGGTGTAATAATAACTTTTATTTTATTGAAATTCCTGCTAAAATATGTGTACAGTTTTTGGTAAATGTCCTGCAATGCTGAGTCCAACAGTGCCATCTGCTGGTATGGGGTGGGGTTTGGTTTTGGCTTCTAACATGTGACCAGGAGGCGGGGTTTTGTCAGTTTAACCAGAGTACTACAAAGGTAAGACATATCTTTTGGTGCTCCACAAAATAAGTTAATTTTAAACATTATAACCCCAGCTGACAAATCTCTCACCATGCATAGTAATGTGATTGATATTGTCAAGCTGTTTTGATTTATTTTCGTTTTGTTTCTGTTTTACTAAATATTAATTCCCCTTGTAGAGATCAAAGAGATCAAACCCAGCAGAAAAAGCTAATGTTGTGACTCATCCATTTGCAGGTAAATTGTACCCATTTTTATACTCATTATTGTTTTTATTCCTATTTTTTCATATACATTAAAAAAGGATGATGTTGGTTAAAATTCAGAGTAAAGAAAAACATGTTGAATTCATTGTAAACGTTAAAAATCCACTATACGATCTCTTGTTAAAAGTATCTTGTTAAAATGCAAAGATTTCTAAATGTATTGTGATATTCTAAAATGTATTTTCTGTAAAGTGAAAAGACAGCTCTTTGATATGCTTTGTTGTCAGTTTAACCAGAGTACTACAAAGAGATCAAAGAGATCAAACCCAGCAGAAAAAGCTAATGTTGTGACTCATCCATTTGCAGAAACTGTAATAATAAAAACCTCATCATCCAGTCCAGCGTGAATGTGGATCTTTGGTGGGACACGTACAGCGCGGTTACATTGGTGCCGTGACCCGTGACTTCTATCAAGCTCTCCGAACCGAGGACTGTCCTACCTGCCACATCATTTCATGAAGCCATCAGCTCACAGTATTTAAAACTGCTATACAGTGACGTGTTACGCAGGCGATTTTGACTTATTTACATCTTTGAAACATGTTTACTCAGAGCACAAGTGACGTTTCTGGGGGTGTAGCTGATCACATGACAAATATTATTCAGGAGATAGGACATAAATTGGCTGATAGCATATTCACAAATATACAGTCACGTAATATAGTAGCTCCTAACGCTGCTGCCACACAAGATGTAGCAAACAGATTGAGTCAGGTGGTTACGCAGAGAAAGGTTAAGGAACCGCCGTCATTTATTGGGGATGGCTCAGACTCAATAACAATACATGAGTGGGAAGATCTAATGAGGACATTTATAAAAAGGAGTGATGTGAGACTTGAAGAGCAAGCAGAGGAAATCCTTATACATTTGAGAGGAAAAGCTAAAGATGTAGTTAGGTTTAGCATTAGAAACAGTAATATAGACGTCTATACCCGCCCTGACATGATTTATAGTCTTCTCAGGAAATACTTTAGCTGTACCAAGTACTCTGCTGTCCCTTTAGCTGACTTTTATTCAACTTTGCCCAAAGACCAGGAAGACCCCTATGACTACTGGCTGAGACTAAACAGAGCAGCTGACCTTGCCTCTGAGTGCTTGAGAGAGCAGGGCAAAACATTTGACAACCCTGAAATAGAGGTTACTCGCATGTTTATTAGGAACTGCCCATGCAAGGAACTGGCACTCACTTACAGATCAAAAACCATTGAAAAGTGGTCAGCATGTGAGGTACTAGAGGTGCTGAATGAATACCACGCTGAGAAGAGCTACAAAGCAGATTCCCTACAACAACCTGCGAATAGAGCGGAAATTGCCGTACACAAAGCTGAGGTGAACCATGGTCCAACCCTCGTGCACGAGCCACCTCAGACTTCGAGCCCACAGTATGTCTCTCTTACGGACGTTATTAGTATGTTGGAGAAAGTTCTGATACGTGTTACCTCGAACCAGTTTCAAGAGAGAGGGGGAGCTCCAACCAGGCGACCTGGAGCCAGAATCAATGGTTTCACTGCCAAGCCATGTATCATTTGCAAAGAAGTCGAACACAGTGCTCTCTCTCATTGCCGAGACAAAAACCTTTGCTTTCACTGCCATGCCCCAGGGCATTCTCGACGTGATTGTCCAGTGACGAAAGTTGTCCCGCTGCCTCAGGGAAACTAACTGATCTGCGCTTAGGGGAGAACAGTGCAGATCAACTGAGTATACCTCCCACCACTAATGTGAAGCCTGACATGCAAGACAATAAATCAATTTATGAGTTGTATAGCAACAAGATACCTCCATCGAAGAAGCTGATCTTTCAGGGGTTTCAGAGAATAGCGGAGACTGACGAACTGTTTTACACACCTGTACTTGTGCAAGAAGGCCCCACTTTCAGAGCGCTGTTGGACAGCGGGTCGATGGCTTGTACAGTAAGTGAGGACACAGCTAAGTACCTCCTGCAGCAATTCCCTGATATGATGAGTTACACGGCCGATGATTATGTCATTGTAGGCTGCGGTGGACACCAAGTTTCTCCCAGAGATATGTACGACATTCACGTCACAGTTTACGGGTGCCAAATGATAATACCAGTAATGATGGTGCCAGGCCAGACAGAACAGATGATCCTTGGCAGCAATGCCATCAAATATATTTTGACTCAATTGAAAAGTACTGATGGCTATTGGAGATTAGTTTCCACTCCTGACAACGGTCTGTCCGATAACCACAGTCAATTCCTGTCAATGCTTTCCAACACAGAGAGATGGAGAGGTGATTGCATTCCAGACAAGGTAGGGACAGTAAAGATCAAGAGTTGCGTGACGCTGAATCCACGGACCGAGTACGTTATTTGGGGCAAGTTACCTGAGTTGGCCGGGGCATCAGCGGGCAGCACAGTGGTCGTTGAGCCAACCCAATCTAAGGCTGCGCCCAGACAAGTCCTTGTCGGACGAGTTGTTACTCCACTCTGGGGAGATGGATGGGTGCCTGTTAAAGTCTTTAATCCCACGGACAGAGTTGTGGTGCTGAGAAGAAACAGGAAAATTGCAGATGTGTCTCCTTGTATCGCAGCGGAAGACCTGCCCAATGCAGAGGAGGTCAAGTGCAACGTGCAGAGTGTACAGAGCAAAGAGGTCCGACCCAGGTCAGAAGAGGACATGATGCGTGCATTGGAAGCTCTGGGACTGCAAGACATTGACCTGAAGTCATGTGAGGTTTCGCTGCAGTGTAAAGACAAGCTCCTTCATATCATCGAACAATTCGAGTCAATCTTTTCTCGCCATAAGATGGACTGTGGAGAGGCCAAAGAGTTTGTACATCGTATCCACCTTGTTGATGATAAGCCGTTCCGTCTACCCTACAGACGTATACCACCAAGTCAGTATGAAAAACTGAGGACGACTCTGAACGAGATGGAAGAGAAAGGAATTATTCAGAAGTCGACTAGCGACTATGCATCTGCGCTTGTTCTCATATGGAAGCGGAATGGAGAACTAAGGGTATGTACTGATTTCAGAAGGCTTAATGCAAGAACCATAAAGGATGCCTACCCACTACCGCATCAAGCTGATGCTTTGGCCGCACTTGGGGGAAATGCCTTTTTCTCCACAATGGATCTGACGTCAGGCTACTACAATGTCCCCTTGCACCCTGACGACAAAAAGTACACGGCATTCTCCTCACCATTCGGCCTTCACGAGTACAACCGGCTCCCTCAGGGACTTTGCAACAGCCCAGCAACATTTATGAGGATGATGATGTCAATATTTGGTGATCAGAATTTCATGAGCCTATTATGTTACCTCGACGATCTGATGGTGTTTGCCCCCACAGAGGAAGTTGCACTCCAACGCCTGCAGATGGTGTTTACTCGCCTTAAGGAACACAACCTCAAGCTCGCACCCAAAAAGTGTTTTTTCCTCAGACGGACTGTGAAATTTCTTGGGCATGTCATCAGTGAGGATGGAATTCGGACTGACCCCGAGAAAGTGAGAGCGATAAATGACGTACAAGTCGCTGATCTAATGGAGTCGGATGGCAAGACGCCATGCCCTAGTAAAATCAGATCTTTTCTAGGCATGGTGATGTATTTCCAAAGCTTCATTGAAGCATGTTCTGCGAAGGCAAAACCTCTGTTCAGGCTCACATCTGAATCTGGTGACAAGCATAAGCGCAAGAGAGCCCGCAAGAAGGGTCAAGTGAAGCTGACGCCGGCAGATTGGTCCGATGCATGCCAGAACGCCTTTGAAACACTGAAGCACGACCTCGTGACAGGTGTCACTCTGGCCCACCCAGATTTTAATGCGCCGTTTATTCTGGCTGTCGACGCATCCTTTGATGGGATTGGAGCAGTCCTGTCACAGCTGCCACCTGGTGGAAAAGTAGCCAGACCAGTCGCCTTTGCAAGTAAGACGCTCTCTCGCTCCCAGCTCAACTACCCTGCACACAGGCTCGAATTTCTTGCCTTGAAATGGGCGGTATGTGATAAATTCAGCCATTGGTTGAAAGGAAGACACTTTACCACGTGGACCGACAATAACCCACTTACATACATTTTGACCAAACCAAGACTTGATGCGTGTGAACAGCGGTGGGTAGCGAAGCTAGCTGCATACAATTTTGACCTGAAGTACATTCCCGGCCCAAAGAACATCGTAGCCGACGCTCTGAGCCGTGAGCCATTTGTACGGTCATGTGTGGGTCATCGCCTTGTTACCGAGCCCTATACCTCGCTCTTGGACCAAGTCAACGGGGTGAACAACAGTACTGTGCAAGAGGTGTTCAGAGTATCCAACAATTGTCACGCTGTTGTAGACGAGAGTGCTGGGACATCAGACGAGTCAGTAAAAAGGGCAATTCCATCAGGCTCCAATGGTTCTGTGACATCAGAAGAGGTTGCTGCTGTCTTCAGTGCTCAGTCCACTGGTGGCGTGGGTCAAGTGATGGGAACAGATGCCAACTTCAATCTTCTGCAGAAGGGAGATCAGTCAACGGCACTCCCACAGAGTCAGCTTGTTGGTTTACAAGAACAGGACAACACAATAAGCAGAACCATGTACTTTGTGCATAGACACAAGAGACCTACCAGGCGTGAGAGAGCTGTCGAGTCGCCTAGTGTGATGAAACTACTGAAGCATTGGAGCAGACTCACCATACAGAATGGCATGCTCTACAAAATAAGGAAAGATCCTCACATGGCCAAGAAAATCTTCCAGTTTGTGGTGCCTGATTCATTGAAACAGAAAGTCCTTCAAGGTTTACATGACTCAGCAGGTCACCAAGGCCAGAACCGTACTTTGTCTCTGGTGAGGCAACGATTCTTCTGGAATGGCATGGAACGTGATGTTGTGAATTATGTTAAATCCTGTCAGCGCTGTGTAGTAGGGAAAACACCGGAACCACACAACCGTGCACCACTCAAGAACATAGTCACCTCTGAGCCTATGGAGTTGGTCTGTATAGACTTTTGGACTGCTGAGCAAGAGAACAAGTCTGTAGATGTCCTGGTCGTAACTGATCATTTCTCCAAGATGGCGCACGCCTTCCCTTGCAGGAATCAAACCGCCAAACAAGTTGCTCGCCGTCTGTGGCAGGATTTCTTCCTTGTCTATGGTTTCCCACGGCGTATCCACTCTGATCAGGGAGCTAATTTTGAGAGCAAACTGATCAAAGAGCTTCTGGAGATGGCAGGGGTGGAGAAATCCCATACGACTCCGTACCACCCCATGGGAAATGGAATTGCAGAACGATTTAACCGAACATTGGGAGATATGATCAGAACCCTTCCCCCTCAGCCCAAAGCAAAGTGGCCACAAATGCTGCAGCAGCTCACATTCTGCTATAACTGCACAGAGCATGAGACAACAGGGTTTGCACCGTTTTACCTAGTGTTTGGTAGGATCCCTCGTCTCCCTGTCGATGTCATGTTTCAACATGCTAATACCAATGATGCTGTTGTCAGCTACTCTGACTTTGTACGCCATCTGAAGAAAGATCTACATGAAGCTGCTCAGATTGTACAGAGGAATACTCTCAGAGAACAGACTCGCCATGCCAAGCTGTACAACCGTAGGGCCAAAGGATCACCCCTCGTCGTGGGAGACCGGGTGTTGATCGCCAACAGAGGTGTCCCGGGGAAACGCAAAGTTGCAGATAAGTGGGAGTCAACCCCGTATGAAGTCATATCAGTCAAGCCTGATCTCAATGTCTACAGAGTCAAGGATTGTCTGACGGGCAAAGAGAAGGTAGTTCACAGGAATTTGCTGCTCTCTGTTAGCTTCTTGCCCTGTGAGGATGATCTGGCCAGCGAATCTGAACACTCAGAGTCTGACGCTGCTATGCATGGAAGTGATGTATGCCCTGATTTACCTGACGCGGTTGAAGACAGTGATGTCCGTACAGTAAACTGGGTGATACAGGCAGGTGAAGAGCAAGTTCATCCAGAGGTAGAGGATAACTCACTAGACAGCAGATCTGATGCCCAGTCCGACTCTCGCAGTGTTGATACATCCAGCCGAGGAAGTCAGCACATCCCCGAACAAGATGTTGACCATACTTCAAGTGACAATACGGAAAGCCCATCACAGTGCTCTGAAAACATGATCCCTTTGAGTATGGGTCTCCCAGACGAGACCCCATTGAACACTGACCATCTGGACGCAGACTCCCCTGATACTGACTGTTTAGACTTGACTGCCCCAGACCTTCAAGCTCAGGTTATTTGTGCTCAACCTAACCGTTATGGTCTTAGGGTCCGCCAGTCCATCAGGCCTCCTAGTCGTCTTATTTGTCAGATGAATGACCATGTGGTAGGTGACAATCCTCTGTCCGCAATATCTGCAAGTTCCTAGTTTTAGTTCAGTAGAGATGCACTTTCAGTTTGAGTAACAAAGCTTGAGTAAGAAACAAGAATTGTGCCTATGTGAGCACTTACAACTACAGGAACAATGTTTGATATTTCAGAGATGTAACAGGCATCTTTGAGTCTGTGATTAGTTAGGAGTTTGATCGCCTCCTTTCTTTTCACACTCCTTTTTGGGAGAGTTTTAGAACTGACATGCACTTCAGTTTGTTCCTTGTAATACTGTACCAGTTTTCGTGTCCTCTTTTTCATCAGTATTTGCCTTTTTGGCATGTGATTTTTTTTCTGTTTAGTGTAGCACACCCATATTTAGCAGAATTTCAGGGGGGTGTATGTAACGGGTGTAATAATAACTTTTATTTTATTGAAATTCCTGCTAAAATATGTGTACAGTTTTTGGTAAATGTCCTGCAATGCTGAGTCCAACAGTGCCATCTGCTGGTATGGGGTGGGGTTTGGTTTTGGCTTCTAACATGTGACCAGGAGGCGGGGTTTTGTCAGTTTAACCAGAGTACTACAAAGGTAAGACATATCTTTTGGTGCTCCACAAAATAAGTTAATTTTAAACATTATAACCCCAGCTGACAAATCTCTCACCATGCATAGTAATGTGATTGATATTGTCAAGCTGTTTTGATTTATTTTCGTTTTGTTTCTGTTTTACTAAATATTAATTCCCCTTGTAGAGATCAAAGAGATCAAACCCAGCAGAAAAAGCTAATGTTGTGACTCATCCATTTGCAGGTAAATTGTACCCATTTTTATACTCATTATTGTTTTTATTCCTATTTTTTCATATACATTAAAAAAGGATGATGTTGGTTAAAATTCAGAGTAAAGAAAAACATGTTGAATTCATTGTAAACGTTAAAAATCCACTATACGATCTCTTGTTAAAAGTATCTTGTTAAAATGCAAAGATTTATAAATGTATTGTGATATTCTAAAATGTATTTTCTGTAAAGTGAAAAGACAGCTCTTTGATATGCTTTGTTGTCAGTTTAACCAGAGTACTACAAAGAGATCAAAGAGATCAAACCCAGCAGAAAAAGCTAATGTTGTGACTCATCCATTTGCAGAAACTGTAATAATAAAAACCTCATCATCCAGTCCAGCGTGAATGTGGATCTTTGGTGGGACACGTACAGCGCGGTTACATATAGCACAAAAAATGAGACCAAATCTCGAAAAAAAATACATGAAAATTCGGCCTCTTGAACTTAATGATGTAATTTTGTTGAATCCTCTTCAACTCCTAGGTAGCTTGTATCTGAAACACAAAAAAAAGACAAAAGAGAAATTAATTTTAATCATTTTAAAGGGTTCGTCATGGTGTAGTTGATCGTCTTGTAATTTGCATAATTCTAATCCCACATAAATTAGTGAATTGTATTTGTCAAATCAACCTATCGATACTCAACTTGGAATAATTTGCAAAATGAAATCAAACAATGTCCAAATATCCATGTGTTCAAATTTAAATACAAAAAAGCATTACTGGCGAAATACAGAGATGAAGAAAATGGGATATGACGGAGACTGGAAATACTGCACTTCAAACTATGGCTAACTTGTTGTTATTGTGCTATTATCACATCAGAACTGTTATAAGTATTGTGTTTATTTTTATTGATATTATCACTGGTGCCGCAGTGACATTATGCGCATTATGACGTTGAGGGATGGGTATTGCGAAGATTAGTGTATAAAATATGTGATTATTGTAACTATTATAATTATTGATATCTGACCTATGTAATAAGTATATCCATGAGATTTTGTTGTATTGGACACAAGAGGAGCTATCTATAAAATGTATTTAATAGGGAAGATAAAGGGGCAGGAAAAATAAGCATCTGCTTCTGACTACCCCTTTTCGAACATGTTGTGTGACATTATTTCGTTGTTGACTCATTGTTTTTGTCCTGTTTTTATTTTTATGTTCGAAATAAAGTTTTCATTCATTCATTCATTCAACTTGTGTCTGTGTACAAGGTTGCTAAAAATCAGATTCTGCAAATGAGAAATAGGCTACTTACGAATGTTGATCTTGACTAAAGAAATATACTGTCTGTTGCTGAGTTCCAAAATCCCCCATTCTGTAGTAATCTTATAATTCATTGGTGCTACTGTCTAATTATATTGAAACAACAACTCCCTTCACCAAATCTTTTGCACCAATTGCGAAAACAAATTTATTTGAATTGGAATGTATTTTTCGGCAAGGACAGACCATATTTTGTATGATATGTATGCCTTTCAAGGGGTGGTAACTCAAGTGAGCACAAATAAATAATTTATTTTATATTACCGTATGTATGTTGTTCAAAACTCAGATAGACTCGCAAGAATGGACATTTTTAGTGAACACCTAACGCCACTTCCGCTTTTACTTCTGCAGTCTCCCGAGTGATGTTTTGGACTTCCGGTAGCTTAGCTCAGTTTGCCTTTATTGCGTTTCTAGCCTCAATAAACACAGCAGGATAGAAGAAAGTCAATCATGGATATAACTCCAAAGAAATATAGTTCGGGTAGGACGTGCGCGGTTATTGGATGCCAAAATTCACAGAAGCGTCTGAGAGAATGGCTTGAACGGGAATGTGTTGACCACCGACCAGCCACGAAGCGGAGTTGTACATGCGATCCATTGTTTTCGTTCTTCACGAAGCCAAAGGATGATTACAAATCGCGGATGTGGCTGAGGGCATTGAACCTGAAGAAACCACCCAAAAACATTTATGTCTGTTCCTTCCACTTTGTGGAGAAAAAACCGACAAAAGAAAATCCTTTCCCAGAGCTGTGGCTGGGAAACAATCGCTCTCCCCCGAGAACGAGACGCTGTTTCAAGAGGCGAGCCCCTTCCTCTCCGCATAGAAAAAGGAGCCGTCTTCAATCCGGTAAGCCTCAAATTGGAAATGAGCTAAAATGTAATTTCGTCCCTTTACTTTAACAAGAATTTTTCCTCTGGTGGCCCAGCATCAACGCTGCAAGCCCCCTTTTTCGTAATGGAAGTCCGCTCACTTCAACATTATTAAATTCGTATGTGCGCCATCTAGTGTCGTAGCAGTAGAACTACAAGCCCCAACTGGGCAACGGTAATATAAATTTGCGACACCGGTGACGTAAAATGAATGCGACAAAGCGTACCTCGGCGTGTAAACAACCGTCTAAAGGCGCTACTGTAAGTGAAACAAAAAATCGCAACAAATGTAATTGGTAACAAACTATTTAGAGGCGTCGAATCTATTTTGGTAGTCTTGTTTACATTTCAACGACGCTAACGATATAAGTTCGTAATAGCTTTTGGCTAATATATGACAATTATTTGTGACACAATGTATGTATCACTTGATCTCTATCCTGACAATCATTTGTTTTACCGTTGATACAAAGCACATTGAAAGCAAAACGTCGCATATTTGATCTATTTCTTGCTCAGAACGAGAGGAAGTTACGACGCGTGGAAGGAAGGATGCTGCAGGAGTGGGTCCTCCTTTGAATAAACTGGAATACAGGATGCCGTCCCACTGCGTGGCCTACGGATGTGGCAACACTGCTGAAGACAACGTGACACTTTTCCGTTTCCCCGAAGACCCAGAGGAGTTTCGCAAATGGGAGAAGCAGGTTAAGCGTGTACGAAGCAACTGGTCTGCTTCTCCCAACTGTCACCTCTGCATCGAACATTTTGGGAAGGAATATTTTGAGTCTGGATCAAGCTCAGGGGTTCCCAAGCTGAAACCCGGGGCAGTTCCCACTGTGTTTGTCCGCCCCCGCTGCTCTACTTATGATTGCACTGGGTGTAATCACTGCTCTCCTGTAATCGAAAAGGCGAGCATTCACAATGTACCAAAAGAGTTTAATATGACTGTGAGTAAAATCTTGTTGTAAAGACATGTTCACAGAGTCCCCCCCCCAAAAATAAGATTTCCAATTATTGTTTTTCCTATGTGTGGTTTTCAGACAAAAAACGATGAAATAAGATCATCTTGGTCACATAGCAGAGATGAGGCAAGTGATAAAGAACGTCAGAAAGGAGGACCACAGGAAGAGCAGTCTGAAGAGGAACAGCCAGGTTGGTGGCTACTAAAACAAAACAAAGGGTCACAATTCAAAATGCATTCATTTTCTTTTAGTCGTATGCGAGACGTGTGGCATAACTGGCACCAGTAGCAGCTTTTACTCCAAAAGCAAACGTTTCTGCAGTGTATACTGCTCACGCTCCTTCCGGTCTCGCTTCAAGAAGTCCCACGCGCATGCACGGCGACAAGTAAAAAGTTATCTCTTCCTCCCAATGGGAAGCAGTACTTTTAAATGTTTCTGTACCTTTTTCTGCAGGAAAGTCCTCTTGGAAAAAAGCCCAAGTTCTTAAGCAAATTTAAAAAGGTTAACTCGACTCTACAAGAAGGTGAGAACTGTGCTCATGCAAATTCATTCTTCTGTGCTATCAAACACATGCAGTTTTCTGTGTCACTCTTATTAAAAAATAACAACAACTTAGAACGATTCCACACACAAATCAATTACAAGATGCAACAAAAAGCTTGGTGACTATACAAATTTAACTTTATATTCTTCAGGATCCAATGCAGTTTTTGAATGGGGGAGTTACTTGGAGAAGGAAAGATCCTTGGGGGTGTCTGTCTCCTGCTTCAGACATGTGAGTGTGTCAAAGGCAATAACAATAATAATGGGCCTAATACAAACTTAAATTGCTTTCAGAAGGAAAAAAATCTTAACCTTTTTTGGAATTCTTATGGGGCATTTTTGACAATAACTTATAAGCTGAAAATTATTGAATAAAGATGTTTTTTACAACATGACTTTTTTTTCCTTCATAGAATGTTTACGCTCCATTTTGGGGATTTTTTACTTGAAGAGTCTAAGAGTTTTCTTGAATTTAATTAGTTTTGGGGGGTTGTTTTGTACAACAAGATCATTTTACATTTTAAACATTTATAAAGGCATATAACAGCAACAAAATGGGGTATAAAATGTTCCTGCAGGCTCCCATGTGTGCGGAATGGGACAACATCAACGTTGGGATCAAAGTGGAAGTCTTGAACACTAATGCCGTTCTGCCCTCCAAAGTTTACTGGATCGCTACTGTTATACAAATTGCAGGTGTGGACATGTTTTTGTGTTTTCTACTAACCTCGTATGCGCTCTGTAACTGAAAAAGCTTTTTTTGTGCATTATTAATCTTATCGTTTTACTATTAAAATAATCAGTAAAAAAAAAACTAAGATACAGAGGCAGTAAAAATACCCTGAATGCATATTTTGCTTGTGTAGCATTAGCAAATAACAAGTAACTTTTTTTATTCTGTTGTCCTTAAGCACCTTTCCCTTGAATCACTTATAGCCCCAGTGTGTTATATTGTCATTCCTAATGGTGGGAAAATACGTAATTCATTTAAATAAATTGAGTAATTTAAATAAAAAGCAAAAACCCATGTACTATCTCACAAGTTTTTTGGTTTTTAAAGATTTATACAGTTAGAAATCTAAAATTATACTACACAACTTGAAGAAGCTGACTTGTTTTAGTGCCATGCCTTCATGTAGGTTTCAGATTAGGGGAAGTTGTAATGGTATTCTGTGCAGCCCTTTGAGACTGTTTGTTATTAAGGCCTATACCAGGGGTTTGCAACCCAACATGTTGAAAGAGCCGTATTGGACTAAGAAATAACCTCAAAGAAATTGGTCTGGAGCTGCAAAAAAAATAAAAGCTTTATACAAGCCTTCTGATGAATGTAACACACGCTGCGCTATGAGTATCTGTATTAGCCTACCATCAAAATGACTAAGTTGAATGCAGAGCATCCTGTGAACGATGATGCACCATATGTCTACTCTATTGTGGGATACCTGAGGTTAACATATTTACAATATTAATGAATTACAGTATGTTTCATTTATTTGATAAAATTAAAGAAATTCAATAAAGAAATCCAGTGTTTAATGTAATTTTCATTTTTTAAGGGGTCGGAAAACCAGAAGGAACATACACAACGTGCCACTTATCCGGGCAACAGAGTGCAATAAAACGTCACATGCATTTATAAAAATAAAAAAGGCTGACTTTTGACAAGGTAAAGTAAATAAAATCACATTAATGCAGTTTAAGTTAGATTTCCGTGCAAACGTCAAACAAATCAGTGCATGGGTAAAACACAGCCGCATCCTGTTCTCTCTTTTGATACTAAAAGCAGCAATCATTGGGCCTGAGCAGCAAAACATAAATAATATCTCCAAGTGCGATTACAAATATATACTGACAAAAATCAGAAATCACCTAATAAAAACAGCCACTTTACTAAAAAAAAGTGCTCTTACCTGTTTAATGTGATTTCAGTGTTGAAATTAGGATGCAGAGGTAAATTGTGATGCTGTCGCTTTAATAGGGGGAGAGCTTGCGCTCCGCTTCTAAAAGAAACTAATAGAGATAGGAAAACAAGCAAAATAGCTGATTTCCCTCTCGTCTCAGTCACACCCGGAGTTGAAATGTAATATTTATCCTACACATTTTTACATCATTGGAAAACGTTTGTCTATGTCATGTTTGTCCCCCTACAGAAACCATATGAAAAGAAAAATATATATTTCTTTCCTCCATTTTAAAAACAATCAAACATTTTGGGGAAAGTGCCAGAGAGCCACTCTGCAACGCTAAAGAGCCGCATGTGGCTCCTAAACCGCAGTTTGCAGACCCCGGGCCTATACAAATAAATGTGACTTGACTACGGAGGATTTTGCGAAGGTAGTTTGTCCCAGTTTTTAGCACTTAACAGCCACTTACAGACCACAGCTGAGCCCTGCATGTGATCGTCGCCGGGTCCCGTGATTCGGGCATCTAGGACTTTTCCAATGCTTCCTTCTCCAGCCACTCATGTTTGCCACAAATTTTGTGAAGTGGTATCCTTAGGTCTTCCAGTGTCTTCTTCAAATGCACACACTTCAGCTCAATCGATAAGCTACAACGACTTCAAGTGGTGAATTATTACACACTGTAACTTTTACCATACAAATTAACACCAGAGAACTATTATTTTATGCCTTAAACATGCTCTATGTAAATAATCAGCCTTTCTTTCTTCCAAAGTTCAGTGTGGGGTGGTCACTTTTCAAAGAACGAAGTGCAACAGCACCTCTACTACACTAGGGAGCAGTGGCACTCTCATTGGCAGTGTTTCGTTTAGATTTAATCTACACGCCGTGCATGTAGCACAGTATAAGCATAGTGGAGCAGACTCTTAAGTGACCTCATGACAAAAATAGTTAACACTGATGAGGTGACAAAGTTGTTGGGTGTGCGTGAAAGGATTTCTTATTCTGAGGAGGGCATGGCATTAAATGATTAATGGAAGAAAATTCTTATCAGTCATGTCCCAATGATTGGATCGTCTTTCCTCGGCAGGATACAAAGTCTTGCTGCGATATGAAGGCTTTGAGCACGACAGCAGCCGGGATTTCTGGTGCAGCCTCTACTCGGGCGAGCTGCACCCCATAGGGTGGTGCACCATGACCGGCAAGCTCCTTGTGCCGCCCCAAGGTGAACACTTATCTGCTCAGATTCCATAAAGACATTGAGACATAACTTCTTTCCTCTTTTGTAGACGTGACAAATATTGTCGACTGGAAAGAGTATCTGATGAAGAAATTGGTGGGGGCCCACACCTTGCCTGTTGAGTTCTACCTGAAGGTGAAAATGGTAATAAAGGAGCTGCGGTTCCACTGTGTCAGTTTTAATGGGGCGTCATTTGTCTCTTAGCTGAATGAGAGCTTGAAGCAGCAATCATTCCGAATTGGCATGCGCGTGGAGGTGGTGGACCCCAAACACATCAGCCGGACTCGCAAGGCCATCGTCTCGTCAATCATTGGCGGCCGCCTGCGGCTGCTCTACATGGACAAAAGTGACTTCCCTGAAAATGTGGTCACGGATTTCTGGTGCCATCTGGCTAGTCCTCTCCTGCACCCGATTGGTTGGTCCAAGCGGGTGGGGCATGACATCAGACCAAGTGAGTACATTATTATTATTAGACTTTTTTCATGTGGAATCAATCACTCGAGGTGTGCTGTAGGGCTCCGTCTTGATCCAACTTGAGTTTATTGTAATGAATGGATTGCTACTTGTGTTAAATCAACAGTGTGAAAATTACTTGTTGCTTTCTTCTTACATTTCAGAGTGATTTTGGTTGTATTAAATTATAAAAAAAAAAAAAAGAAATTCCGACACCCATTTGTGGCAAGAATGTTGGATTACAAAGAGCACCCTAAGCAGAAAAGTTGACATGTTCACACAACACAAAATAAATCAAATAATGTGCCAAAGTAAACATAATAAAAATAAATCAGTAAAAATTAATATTTAATAAACGAAAGTTATAATATAATTAAATATACATGTATTGGTCCCCATATATATATATATATATAAATGCCAGGCACGGCGGATTAGTGGCTAGTTCTATGTTCTTAGGTCATGGGTTCAAAACCAGCCTTCCTGTGCGAAGTTTGCATGCTCTCCCCATCCTTGCGTGGGTTTCCTACGGGCACTCCGGTTTCCTCCCACATTCCAAAAACACGCATGTCAGGTTAAATGGCCGGTCCAAATTGTCCCTAGGTGTGGATGAGCAAGTGAGTTGTATGACTCTGTGTGCCCTGTGTGCAGTTCAGGGTGTCCCCTGCCCACTGCCCAAAGACAGATGGCATGGGCTGCAGCACACCTGCGACCCTACTGTGGATAAGCAGTGCAGATAATGAATGGATGGATATATGTTTGCAGAGTCAAGAACACACTTACATTCACCATTCATTTCCCTTCACTCTTCCAAACCTGACACCGAACATCAAGCCCCACAGCACAACAAGGAGTTAAGTCACAGAGAGACCCGACAGCATACACTAGTTTACCACCTCCGCATCATATGCGTCGATATCAGTCAACTATCCTTCGCCATTCAGACCTATCCCTTGCACACACTCTAGCTTCCATTAAATTAGCCAACCTCACATCTAGATGACCTTCAACCTCATCCATCCAACCATATTTTGGCATTCCTCTCATTCTATTTCCCACCACTTCTGCACTACATACTCTTTTAGTCAAAAGGCCTTATTCCACTCTTTCCATATGTCCAAACCATCTCAAAACATTTTTATAAATACAAAAATATCAACATAGAAAAATCTAATAACATGTGAAAGTAATAATAAAAATCAATACAAATAAAGGATGGTAATTAAAATAATATATATATTTTTAAAACAAATCAAATATGATATTATGATAATAAAAATGAATAAATAAAAAAATAATTATAATCTCTTCTGGTGATATTATGAAGGCACCGATACATTTAATATTGACAGATTCAATTTGCATAATAAACAAAAATTAATAAATTCTTTGACTGTAAAAACTTTGACTTGTGTCAGACCTCAATGAAGTATTTATTTATTGTAAATATGTCGTCTATAAACCTCCCCATCAAGTCACTTTTAATTATTAGTACCAGCTTTTAGCAAATCAATTTAAACTGTAAAATGGTTCTAAATAATGACCTGTATTCCCCAGTCCTTTTTGGACAATACTGTATCAATATCAGTTATAAAAATAAGCTATTTGCTCCCTGTATATTAATGTAGATTTCAAAGTAAAATAATTTACAATTTAATTTATTTTTCCAAGGTAACAAATCTACAGGCTCAGGTTTGAGGGGGAACTCTGACAGTACAGCCAACCTCTTTAAAAAGGTAAACTGCAATCTTAAGTGATGTGCATTCTAGAAGTGTTGGTTTTGAAATTCTCATTTGAGTTCCTCATATGTCCTTATCAGCCCAGGTTTGTTTACTTGGAGGGCTGTTACTTCGAGGAAGGAATGAAGCTCGAGGCCATCGATCCTCTAAACTTGAGCAATATCTGCGTGGCAACTGTACAGAAGGTTAATACTTTAAAAATCTATATAACTCAAAGACATGATGTTAAGGGTCTTTATTTTGACAGGTTTTATCGGAAGGCTACTTAATGGTCGGCATCGACGGCGGGGAAGCACATGTGTTCGACTGGTTCTGTCACCACGCCTCTTCTCATGCCATCCTTCCTAAAGGCTACTGCAAAAAGAATAACATCCCTCTCACCGTGCCTAAAGGTCTTTTTTTAAAATATTCTGCCAGCTCCAAAAAAAGACTAGTCGACCATAATCCATCTGGGATCTGTGTCTCAACACCAAATTTATCAAGTACCAAAACATTTTTTCCCCTCACGATGCGATGGTATTTTTTTATGCATTCCTACGCATTCCTAAATACCGAAAATATTCATGAATCGGGACCTAAACAACCATAAATACCGAAAAGATAAATAATAAATGTACCTAAACAACTATAATTATTTAAATGTGTGGTTATTAAAGATGACACAAAGTAAAGCTAAAGAAATGCAAGCCTTTTGAACCATTTACTGTTTCTTTGAGCAGTGGTTCGATGCCAGACACTCATCGATTTATTTTTGAACTAGATTGTTGTTCAAGTTTTCCCATCTTTTCTTTACCGTCATCACAAACTTTCTTGAGCCTTATTATTATTGGAAAAAAGGAATAGAACCCATTAATAACAATATATTCTCAACACATGTTGTCGGACTGACGATCTCTCAAAATAATGCTACTCAAGTAGCCAGGACTAACCACTTATCACACTCAATTAGCGTACGGCTGTGTTGGGTTTGTTCGAGTTACAATTTTTCATTTGAATATCGAAGAAAAAATTACCTGATTTTTATTGAAATCAAATTATTTGTTCAAATATAAATTGTTTCATGGGCCAATATTATCACTGTAATTGCCGTCAATGGCTTTGATTGCTTTAGAGTCAATTAAAATTTTCACATTGGATTTAAGGTTTGAAATTTTCTTGTAAATAAACATAGTAATCCTGGGGGTTTCTGTGACAGGTCTGGACTGGAAGACCTTCTCTTGGGAAGACTATCTAAAGGAGACCAATTCCAAAGCTGCACCTCCACACCTTTTCAACACGGTGAGTTAAAAAAAAAAATCTTAGAGCTGGGCATTATAGCCTAAAAATGAAATTTGGGTTTTTATCAGTCGGTCTAGACCAGTGGTGGGCAAAATGTTTTAGTCGCAGGCTGCCTGGAGGCAAAAAATTATCGATTGGATTTATCGTATCTGCTGATACAGAGTCTTAAATCCGATACCTCGGCAATGCAAGGATAATGCAGGCTGATCTTGAATGCATATATACACTTATATTTGTTTATGCGTAGACCAATTGATCAAATATGTTGACAATATCTGTGTATTATTTGCCCTCGTGTAGGTTTTAGATCAGGTGTTGGTGTCATAATAGTCTGTGGTTTGCAATAATCTGTAGTCTGTGCAGCCCTTTGAGACTCTTTGTGATTAAGTGCTATACAAATAAACATCACTTGACTTAAAAAGCTTCAACGGCCACATGTGGTCCATGGGCTCCAGTTTGCCCAACCCAGCTCTGGATGATTTAGTTTTTAAACAATACATTTTTGCAAAACACTTTTCTTTAAAGATACATTTGTGATGAAGTTTATTTGAAATCTAACACTAATAGCTTGTGATAAACTATCTTAAATGTTGCAATTGACTAGTTAGTAACTTCACAGATCCCATGGATAGGGTGTAATTGGTCCCTGCCAAGTCTCTAAACATGCACATAATATTTTTGAGGCTGTACTTGCCTAAGACACACCACAGGAAATGGTTCCCCTTCGATTCCAGTGGTTAAGGGATCCAATCAACCAACCAACCATATAAATTTGAAGTTAATCAGAATAACTGTATTTTTAATGATATAAAACATTGCAAATGTCGTAGTGTGCTCGTTTTCATGCTTTGTTTTCTCACTCGCTTTTGATTAACTGGTTGATTGGGTAATATGCAAGTTTTTGCCTTTGCTGCTGTGCTTAATTTGTGCGCTAAGCAGAGGTGGGATGGGTTTCTCATCATATGAATGATCGCAAATGCCATGGTAAGTATTAGTGCCATATTACCTCTGCAGTGCTATAATGAACTATAAAATACAAACGAAAACTATTTACAATTGAATTTTAACCATTTTGAAAAAAGAGCGTGTGAAAAACACGCAAAACAATATCCCGGTAAAACAAAAAAGAAAATATCAGCAGTGTCTACTGAAGATTGGCATTTAAAACGTGCTTAGAGGCACTTCTTTGGCTTCTATCGCAACTGAAAGACAATGCACTCTGCTTTAGAGCCACCAATATCATTCAAATGACTCAAATTTGGCTCCTTGTCGTCCATGGACTCATGTTTTATGTACAGCACTTTCTTTATTTTTGCCCTCGCCCTGGACCCCCCGAGAACAGGTGTCTCGAACTGGATTTACTTGGAGGCCTCTGGAGCTAGAGTCCGGGTAAAACCGGGCCAATTTGGGTTTCCCCAAGTGTGTGTATATAAATATAAATATACAGTATATACATGTGTAGATAGATAGAGAATATAACAAATATTCAAGTTGACTGAGAGAGAGAGAACAAATAGAAAACCGTTAGCTTTTAAATAGTCGAGTTTTTTGGGGGGAGAGAGAGAGAGAGAGAGAGAAAGAAAGAAAACAAATGCTTCAAGAAATGCATCATTTAGGCAGTATGATGTAAGGCGCCGGACAAAACAAAAACTACTCTGAAAGATGCAGAGAGGAACGCAGAGCAGGTGTATGGTCAAAGTGCTGTATAAACAATGCTATGATATGAATTGGCCATTTGGCATGGGAGAAATCAAGTCAAGGGGTGATGGCTAATCAGCGTGAATCTTGGCTGTCCAAAACATTCCACGGTGGTGCGGGGAGCAGCCACAAGATTTTATTTAAAATGTGATCATTTTATTTTAATTAAAAAACAGTTCCCGCAATTGAGTGACCAAGCGATGACTGAAGCACAAAGTATCAAAGGGGTCTCTCTGTATATATGAATTTGCTGGTCATAACTGATGTGTTGTTATATCGTGTGTGAAGGAGTGACAGTTAATGATAATCGGAAGTTGTCATTAATGATCTGCCCTTTTTAAGTAGCGGAGTATTGCGTTAAATTTAAAAGGAAGTCGAGTTAAAATATTTGACTCGAAACAGGTAGCAGTACTCGTTACCAAGAATAGTTTTTGCGTTCCTATGTAATACATAAGTTCCAAAAATTGTCTTGGGCATCAATTTGTTCACTGCCTTTGACTGCTACGGAGGTCGAAGGCAGTGAATAAGTTAAAATGTTGCGCAACAGCTCGATTCTAAATCTTGACGCACCCGGGTAGGACTTCCCGGGTCACGGCATCGCCCCCCACATGAAACTGGAGGCAGTGGACCTGATGGAGCCGGGGCTGGTGTGCGTGGCCACAGTGAAGCGTTGCGTGGGACGCCTGCTCCTCATCCACTTCGATGGCTGGGAGGACAAATTCGACCAGTGGGTGGATAACGAGTCCCCAGACATCTACCCCATCGGGTGGTGCGAGCTCACCGGTTACCAGCTCCAACCACCGCCCGGGCATGGTGAATACTTTCGCACAAGAAGATTTATTGATGGTCCGGACAAAGTAGGAAAAAAATATTGCGTTGCTTTTTTCCACCAATTCGTAGAAATCCAGGAAGTGGTGCAGGCCAAGAAGACAAAAGTGCAATTGCACAAAGGGAAAAGTAAGTTCTCCATTTGGCTATCTTTGTTTTTGTACATTGTCACGCCGACATTTGGTGTTACTGATCTTTAAGGGCGCAGGAAAGCAAAGAAACACCTGCAGCTTCTCCGTCAAACCAAAAACCTCAAGGAAAATGAAGATCAGACAGAGATCTTAAGAGACACGACTGTCCAGCCCCTGGTCCAGCGAGCAAGCACTCCTATGGATGTGCCACTCATTCCACCCAAAAGTGAACCAGAGGAGCCCCAAAGTCAGTCAACAGATTTTTTAGTTTTAATTTTCATAGATGCTAGCTGACTCCGTTTTTTTTTTCAGTTGCTCCAGTGGAGGTGAAGGTGGAAGAGATGGAAACGGAGACTCTGATCTCCTCTCAAGTTCCAAGATGACTCAGATTCAGATCTACTTTATTGTCATTCTAGTACACGTGTATACAGAACGAAATGTCGATACATCTGACCCGCACAGTTTCCTTGAATGTACAGATATAAGTAAAAGTTGTATTGTATTATGGCTACGTATAGTATTTTACCATAGTGCCGATAGTGCAAGAGGAGTAGCTAACCAGATGTGCAAAATGGGCAGTCAGGTTAACAAGTCAGGTAAACAGTAACATTAACACTGTAACAATAACGCTGTAAGTACTATAGTGCAGAGAGCAAATGTGCAAGGAGTGGCAAGCTATAAAGAACTGCCAGTAGTGCAAAAAGTCAGATTAGCAGCCGTTTAGATTTAGGTTAACTATATGTTAGATTGACCATTTAACAGTTGATGAAATGACCATAACGTGATGTATGTACCAGATTTTGAAATAAAGTGTAATTGTGATCACAAAAACTGATTTCTAACTAATTATATATACAAAGCAGATTATTTTACTCTTTATTTTACTTTTTTAAGGGGCAAAAAAAAGATACCTTACCAAAAGCAACACAAATTATTTATAGAAAATAACTTCCAATGAAAACAAAAAAGAAATGGGTAGTGCAATAAATGTTTTTAATTCAGATTTCGACATTTTTCTTTAATCTTTTGACATCCCTGTAATTTTTTTGAACAGGGCTTAGTGATATACCCCAAAACTAAAAAAATGCAACAAAACATCTGTTTTCTCATACTTTAATTATTTTTATTTCACTTTTTCGACCAATTGAATTTCAAAACAAATTTCATTTTTTTTTGGTGGGCGACATTTTCCAAATGTGTTTATTAAAAAGGATTAAGTAATATTACAAATATATGTGCGGTTTTCTTTCTTTTTAACAATCACGATATGTATTTTATACTTTTTAGAAATGTTTTTAGCACTAATTTTAGCATTACTAACCATTGTCCAACAAAAAAATAACAGAAAAAAAAATCAACAGGTTCAAATTTATACAGTGCATTTTTTCAATCAAAATGTGTATAAGTAATCATTAGGAATGGGAGGAAACATTTAACAGCATTGAGTTCATTCAAACAAGACATGCTTGTTTTAGCAATAGAGGCTAGTTGTCGGACTGGCAAAGCTAGCTGCTGAACTGACAAACGATCACCAAAGGGATGTTAGTTGCTATTTAGACATGAAAATGTACGAAACCTCTCACATTTTCTGGAATAAGCAAGTAGATAAAGATTGTTTAATTCAAAAATTAATAGTACCATTTCTAAAGTTTGCAGTTAAAACCGCCAAGGCCACCTAAGCGATGCTAGTCACAATTTAGACAAGGAAGTGTACCAGACTTCTAACTTAATACACATTTTCCAGAATAAGAAAGAAAAAATTATTTCTTTGGTTGTTTAAAAATTATAGTGATAATTTTATCTATAAGGCCATAGTGCAATGGTTGCCAGCATCAAATGCTATACATAACATTGAGCTAAATTTACGAGAGAAACTTAAAAGTATAGTACCTTAGGTGCGGTGCTCAGTCTCTTCTTTTCCTAACTGTTTTGATCTTTTGACTCTTGGCAAGTTTGGATTTGCTTTTAAGTATCTTCCCTTGTTGAACACTGCGGCGAAGGTGTGTTGGTCTGGGTTTGGTGGCCCTGGGGGTCTTTCCGCCCTTTGGGGCCATGGGTGGGACCGAGGGGAGGGTGTGGCCTCCTGGACAGGCTTTGAAAACGTGGACGTCTTTGACTCTGCGGCCCTTCAACTCGGGGGGGTTGGCGCAGGTGGCTCGGACTTTAAGGTTGACTTTCTCAATCCAACTAACAGAAACGGGAAAAAAATAAATTGTGGCCCCAGAAAAAAAAATTGGCTACCAACTGAAATTAAGACGTACAGTCGAAGTGGCAGCAGAGGGCAATCACACATCAGAGGGTTGTCTGCCAGGTTGATGACTTCCAAGGATGTGAACGAACGAAGGTTCGGCACCTCTTCCAGATAGTTGCCCTCCAGGAAGAGACTCCTCAAACCTGGACCCAGGCCTGCGAGGGAGTTTTGCGACATCTGCAAAAACGAAATAAAGAGGTTTCTATGAAAATCTTGCCTGATGATTATCAATGTCCAGCTCAACAGTTTTCACAACAGATGAACTAGCATATTGACTGATCAACTTTTACATGAAGCAGGTTACCAAGGCCCACTCCGGACCAACTCGCTGCATTCCAGAATTCTCAGAACAAATGCAGAGATGGGAGCCTATCACCTGAAGATTGATTCCAAAGAAAAACGTAGAAAAACCTACTGGTTTTTGCTCTTCTAAAACAGAAAACTGAACTTGTTTGTCTTGTCGGTTCAATGTGTTAAAAGTATGAAATGTATGTTTCATTCTGTGCAAGTAGCGTGACATGACTGACATTGGTTTAAGAAATGTAGCATTGCAACTTTTAACTCAACTTTTGCAAATGTCAATCCTCTGCTAGTTTGGATTTGATAGTTAAACATGATTGATGTCCATTCACTTAGAATTTTAACTCTGGCCTAAGAGATGGGGGGAGTTATTCAGACTATTTTTCATTTGTTCGAAATATAGCTAAATCATTTTATTGGCCCTGCAGGCAACTCAAGCTCCACTCACCTTCTCCAAGGCCATATTATCCAAATAAAGCTCTTTCAGTGTCTTCCCCAAAGTCCTGAAAGCATCTGGCCCCACCCAGCGAATGGCGTTCCCCGAGAGCCTCAGTTCCTTCACGTTCCCCAACCTGCTCAAAGCTTGTGTGGGCACTTCTTTCAGCTTGTTCCCCCCCAGATGAAGCGTATCAAGGTCCGCAGCCTGATCCAAAGCCTGGGGCGACACGTGCTGAACGGCGTTCCCAGTCAGGTAGAGAGCTCGAAGGCTCTCGGCACCATTTAGAGCTCCCGCCTCCAGCCTGGCAATGGAGTTGTTTTCCAAATGAAGGGCCAGCAGGCCTGAAAGCAGTTTGAAGGCTCCTTGGGGGAAGATGGTGAAGTTGTTCTTCTCCAGGTGGAGGTAGGTCAGATGAGGGAGTCCTGCGGATTACAGGAGAGGAGTCAGACATATTGACACAGACCTACTAACAGAAGTTTGTATTCCAAATACCTTTAAAGGCCTGAGGGTCGAGAGACGAGATGAGATTCTCCGAGAGGTACAAGTAAATGAGGCCCTTCATGCCATTGAATGCGTTGTCTTCCAACTCCACGATTTTACAGCGCTGCAGGTGGAGCGACACAACCTGGGCAGTACCGGGGAAGCTGCCGCTGGGAATGTAGTGGAAGTTGTTGCCGCGAAGGTCCAGGAGACGAGTGTCGGGGGAGAAACCACGAGGGATTTTGGTGAGGCCGCGGTTCTCGCAGGAGGAGTGATGCTCCTCCGCCTAGTAGCGTATCAAAGATTGAAATCATTCTAAAAGTTATATATGATATAAATGAATGGAAAAATAGAAACATGTTCTCTATTAACTCCAATCTAAAAAATGAAATGGAAACAATAAATACATTACAAAAAAGGAAAATATATAAATTTTCATGAATCCATTTTACTGTTACAAAGAAAGTCGCGTTTTTTGATATATATAAACAAATCTAACAGTTCAATAATAAGGCACCTTTGCAATTTGTTCACCGGGTGACAGTACGCAACCGACATACTCTGCAGGAAGAATGTCTGCAAGTGTGTCCAAACTAAGGCATGAGGACCTTTATTGGCCCACCAGTCCTTTTTCTGTAGACTACAGCATGCATTAAAAATTGTATTTGTTACATAAAATGTTTTATTAAACTATTTCAAATATGCAAAGATGTTGATTTGTATTTTCAATTTTACAGTATTAATAAATTGATAAATGTTACACCCCCAAAAAAGTATTCTGTTTTTGGTCAAGGCTCAGACCGTAAAAAAAAAAAAATCATGAATGCTTTCTCTGTAGCTGCTTTGAAGACAAGTCAGGTTTTATTGTTCCTGTATTGGTTGTGGAGGGAAAAAAATCATAAAGAAAAAAACCTATACTTTATTTTAATTTAGCTGAATTACAGCAAAAAAAATGTGTGTGTCCTATAAAAATAAACTGCTTCACACACACAAAAAAAAAAAGAGTCATTTTTTTTCACAATGGATAAAGAATATACGCCTGTGAGGACTCAAAATATTCATTGCTTGAAGGCTAATAACACTGGGACACCACTTCTGGTAGTTTCCATTTGGTGTTAGCATTAAGCTAGCTAATTTGGAGGAAAAGTTATCGAATTGTTATAAATACATGCTGTGTAGCTGCTTCTAATTCTGGGAGTAGACTTGAAATTTTGATAAGCAGCTTCTAAGTTTCTTATGTCTTTAGTTTTTTTAAATCCTACAGTGCAGTGTTGTCAAACATGCGACCCGCAGGCCAGATCAGGTACGACAACAGATTGAATCCGGCCCGCGAGACACCGCTAAGAGAAGCACAAGAGTAAAATGAGCTGCAGTTTGAAATATGTCCACTTGATGCCGCCAAAACAACTGTACAAACAGGCTTGGAGACAGCTTCTTCCCCTGGGCCAACCACAACCTTAAGAAGCCCTATTTATTCTGATAGTTTTCTATCTTTATTTTTATTTTTATTTAGTCTTTATTACATATTTGGAGTGCCATGTCTAATCTCATTGCATGCAATGTTTCAAAATATTTATATTTATGACATTTAGGAAAATTCTATTCTAACTGTATTTCTTTCTTTTGATCTTTTTCACTCTCTTTGTATGTTTTCATTTTCCTGTTTCTTTTTCTTCTCTCTATTTTTGACTCTCACGCTCCATCTGTCTCTTTCTGTCTTTTTTCCTCATTCTCGCATTCATTCTTTCTCTATTAGTCGCTGTTTCTATCTCTTTATTCCTTTCTATTTTTCATTCTTTCTTTTTCTGTCTCCTTTTCTCTCTCTCCCTCTTTCTCTTTTTTTTCTTTCTCCATTTCTGTCTCTTTCTCGTTGTCTCTCTTTCTTTCTCTCCCTGTCTCATTTTCTTTGTATCTGTCTTCTTTGCTACTAGTCCTGCCTCGTTGAAAGTTTTTTTCTGCAATGTGGTCCCCGAGCCAAAATGAGTTGGACACCCTTGCTATCCTGTACCTCAAATTTCTGCTCTGATAACTGAAACAAAAAGCATCCTTATGAATGAAAATGAATTGCAATCTTGACTCACGTCACAAATGCAGTTGGAAGGACACTTGGCTTTGAGTTCGGGCTTCTCCGTGGGTGGCGGTGCTCTTCGACTGGCTTCCTCAAATTCTGCCTTCAGCATGGCCTCCTGGCTTCCACATCGCATCTCTGGAGCATGGACGGCCTCCAGGACCTCGCCGGAGAGGTGCGATGGTCCCGCGCATGTTCCCACCAACTTCACCTTTCCGCGGATGGCCCACTCCCTGCAACCCAAGTCATCTGAGTCTCTGTTCTACGGCTAATTCACACTGCATCTGGAGCAGTTCTTCTGTGGTCTACCACAATCTTTTCGTAAGCTTTCTATATCTTATAGACACTGTACACAAACCTTTATGAAGGTCAAGAAATTGAATGGGGTAGGAGGTTGGTTCTCAAAATGAGAACCTCCGTCTGTTTTTTATGTCCTAAATGCTCACTATACTTACTATAAATTATAACCAAGAGACTTCATCTTATTTATTGGATGACAGAAAGAAAGAATACAAAGCTGTTGAGCTTTTTTCAGCATGTTGCGGAAGAAGTCTGTCATATCTAAAATAGTGCCTAGTCTTATACTGTCTTGGCTGCCCACCAACATGGGGGAAGGCATCTTCCATGCGGCTAAGAGAGACTATGGTCCTCAATGGTTCAAACTGGATAATGTGTGCAAGAGTGCTTATAGATATAGAGACATACAGGCAAGGATGGTCACAGCAACCTATCGGGTCAGCTCAAGTCTTCTATCTAATGTCTGAGAGGCCTTATCTAAAATAAGATATATAAGTTGTATGTCAAAACAAAGCTGTTTAAAGCTTTATAGAACAAACACATATATATTACCATAAGAAATTCGTACAATGATGCAGAAACAGTAAACTGAAACTGTACAACAAACCAAAAAAAAAACCAAGTAAACCCGAAGATTTACGTCGGCACTGTTGTGTGCCTTTCGGCTGTGGTACGCAGCTTTGGGTTAACTTGAGCTGATTCCCTCAAATCAAATGTTCACTTGAAGATCAGCCCAAAAATGAACACTGTTTGGCGAAAAGCAGCGATATAAAACTGAACGAAATGGCACGAAAAATAAAATCATATTATGCAGATTACAAGATGCAAATACTGAAATTTTTGGCCAACAAGCAGAATGTAAGTTTGCATACCTGTCAACATCCACGGCTCCTTGCCCGCACAAACTGTTGTATTTTCCCGTACAAATTAAAATACAAAATAATCGTACACCATATTTTTTTCCCGGAATGATGCATGATGGGAAATCCCCAGGCGGCAGACGAATGCGATTGACAAATTTGCGTTTTTCCGTACAGATTTCCTTGTATGTCGTACTCGTCTTAAAATGCATAAAAAAAGTACTTTGTACGGCAAAACTGTACAGGTTGACAGGTATGAGCTTGTAAAGCTTGTAAGCTATTGATGAAAAGCGGAAATGAAATCTAACGTGAGGGACGTAGAGGTGGAAAGAGGAAGTGGCGCATCATTTACCCCTGCACCGTGGATGAAAATTTTTAGCTATTTTGCGATTTAAACTGATAGTTTGGTAAGCATAACTTTATCTGAATAATATAACTTCGGCAAACTCCAGCACCAAAGTGTTTTACTGAAGTAAAAGTATTGTTGCTTCAGAAAAATAGTAATCAAGTAGAAGTAAAAAGCAGTCATTTAAGTAATTACATGAGTAAAAGTAAGTGCATGCTGTGCAGATCCTCCACTAAGAGAAAAAAGCAAAATATGTCGAGATAGAAGCCTGGCCCGACTAAATGATTGACATTTCAACCCTGAACCCGGGTTAGGGCCCATGCCCAAGATCTTACCTCTGTGCCCTTACTTATTTTATGGGAGCAAAATTATTCAAGCAAGGGGAAATACAAGTAACTGGGGAAAGACTCTCTCTACAAAAATGTATAAAAAAGGAAGAGCCAAATTCACAGAAATAAAATCCGTGAGCGGGTAGAATACTATTGTTTCAATGTAGCATAAACGTCAGCGCCCCCTTATTTTCAACAGGAGCCAACCATACTAGCAGGGGGGAATACATGTCACAGGGGAAATACTTTCACTTGCAAAAATACTTTAAAAAGTGGAGCAAAAGTCCCAGTAATACCATCCCCAAAGTGTATCCGTGAAGGAGTAGCGTCAGTGTTGGGTAGGGTTACTTTAACTGAATTACTTTTGGATGACTCCAATACCAAATATGCTAACAAAACACAAAAGAAACTAAATATGAATAAAATGATGACTCACAACACGTGGTAAGCTTTCTCTCCTGGCTTTGATCTATTTGATCTCCGGCAAAACTAACATAAAATGCGACAGTAACAAAATGAAAACAAGTCCAAACAGCTTGCCAACATCATTTTTGCCGTTCCATGTGTTCCGTTACTCCCCAAGCCTGCACAAAATGTAGTAATTTTATTCATATTTAGTTTCTTTTGTCTTTTATTAGCATATTTGGTATTGGAGTAATCCAAAAGTAATTGAAAGTAATCAAGTTAAAATAACCCTACCCAACTCTGAGTAGCGTGAATGTCATAGCCCACTTTAAGAGGAGCAAACAGTTCTAGAAGGGGAGATCCGTGTAACTGTGGAAAGACTTTCACTTGCAAAAATATTTTAAAAAGAGGAGCAAAATTCCATTGAATAATACCAATAAAGTGTATCTGTGAACTTGTTTTTCAAGTAGCTTGAGTGTCAGTGGTTTTCTTAATCTTCTAAAAAAGGAACGAACCATTTTAGCAGGGGTAAATCAGTGTAACTAGAGAAAGATTCACCCTACATAATACATTAAAAAGCTCAAACAATTGGTTCTACTCGTGCTCTCCTATTTAGATGGTTTCTAAAAGCTTTAAAATGTTTTTAGACATAAACAAATTCGATTTTGGAGTCATAATTGTGGAAATCACCTGAGCGGACGCAGGTAACAGTTACAGTAGACGGGATTCCCGGCCAGGATGAGGCGCGCCAGCTTGGGGCCTTCACCAGAGAAAGGCTGGAGGACTCGTAGCTGGTTGTGGCTGAGGTCCAGATGAATGAGGGCGGGCGACTTGGACACGGCTGTGTCGGCCAGGTCCTGCAGGGACATGTGGTCCAGGAAAAGGTGGCTCAGCTTATTCATGGACACAGACTCCTCGCCCAGGTACGTCATGGGGTTGTAGCTCAAATCCAGGCGCGTAACTTCTGGCAATCTGGGCAAAACATCTTTTGCTGATTTTGTTGATTTTTACATTGTCGTTCTTAATTATTATTATTCTGTATTGGAATTAAATGTCTCAAGATGGCACCAAACAACTGGCTAAAAGGATAAAAAAAATAACATTCCGGTGACATTAATCAACCAGAAATAACAAATGTCTATTTTTGCTGTATAAAACTACTTGATATGAAATGTTGCAGAATAATTATACTCATCCGAGGTTTTAATGTTTGTGAACAATTAGAATAAATTTAAAAACAAATATATGACACATCATTTTAGGATCCAGCATGCAACATTCCTCCAGAGGGCGCCAAACAAGTTTGGAACTGTCCTATCACCACACACACACACACATGTCCCTAAAGATTTTGACCCTTTATAAGTGGTGGGCTGTGAGGGTCTGCAAGACCTTCTCTGCTGGCCTGAAAAATATCTGAATCATGTGATATTATATTTTGTCCATCAATACCTAATTCCAAATTGTCGGCTTCTTTTCATTGCCTCTCCCTGGTAACCAATCACATTTTAGCCATTATTTGTTGCTAGGCTCAAATCTACCTGGAGGCCTTGGAAAAAAATCCAGAAGGCCCTGGCCCGTAAAATCGGTCTTCAAGAAAGCTGTTGGTTAAGCCGATCAGATTTGGAGTTGGCGTCTCAAAGGCAGCTTTAAGAGATGTCACAGGTTTCACAAACTATGACCAGCTAGGGGGGCGGTAATCCAACAAAGCGATTGCGTCAAAGGCCGTTCAACAAGGAAATACACTGTTGTGTTGATTTAATTGCCAAAGTTCTGACAACTCCGAACCGGAAAGCCTTTTATAAGCCAAAAAAGGTTTTGTCCGCCACTTTTAGCCTAGAGTTTCTGGTTTTGTTTGGACATGTCATTCTTTGGCGACCCCTATTTTGTTTGTTACTTTGTTCCTTGCATTTCAATTTCTGGCTTGGTCTTCTTTTCTGGTTTCGATATGATCAGGTTTTATTTTGTTTTTTTGACATTTTTTGTTGACTGTTAGTTACGTTGTTCCTGGATATTAAATACAATCCTTGTTTTGAGCACCTCTGCCTCAGTCCTTGCTTCCCTTCACTTGGTCCACCCCCAGAACAAAAAGTCCTTTACCATACAAAGAAGCTTTAATATGTCACAAAAGCAAAGGCCGTATCGTTTTGTTTTTTAACAAAAGCATGAAAGCCACAAGGGATGTTATGCATATTTTACAATGTGAATGTTACTAAAACAGGCTTATTGAAAATTTTAGAAGAGAATTGAATTTTTTCCCCTTTCATGGTCATCAAAAAAAAAAAGTTTTTCCCCCAGTTATTTGTGATCGTATAAGTATCGTTACACTTGTATCAGAAAGATTTTTGGGCAAAGTGTGCTGCAATGGGCTGCAGCAGACAAAGAGCGGGAGGACGCCTTACAGGTTTACACCAACAACAACGACCAGAGGATGTTGTATCTGAGTCAAATCAAGAGGCTTCTCCTGCTACTGGTAACCATGGAAACCAGTACTATTTGTTTATTGTGGGGGAGTAAACCCCTACCCAAAAAACAGCCTGAAGAAGTATGGCTGTCACCAGACTATACTTGCCCAAGACACACCACAGGAAGTGGTGCCCCTACAACCCAGGTGGTTACGGATCCGTGATCAGAGAATGTTAAAGAGATATTAATGAGACCAATTTTATTATATTACATTGGCTGGGTTTAGAAAATGGATATTTGATTAATTTTCTTTTATTATATACATTATCCAATTTTAAAAAAAATATATAAATCCATCATTTCAATTAACAAATATATGAGAAAATAATTTAAAATCCCCTTTTTGGTTAAAAGGTGTTTTCTTGAAATGTACTTTTCCCAAGGATTGCAAAAGAAACAATACCAATCTTGATTTTAATTAATGAACGACAATTGCGCAAGTAGTATTAAAAATCAGTATTTCGTTTATTAAGGTTTTATGATGTCCCCGATATTAAAAATGTATTTTTCACAAATGTTAAACTTTGTGAATTGAATAGGGAATAAAAAAATGTTAAAACCCCATCAAAACCTGTACATTTTCCCATTTTTTTCAGACTAGATACTAGTATAAGTACTCATTAACTGTATATTTAGGGAAACAAAGAACCGATAATTGTAGTGCTTTAAATCAAATGTTATCCATCCATCCATCCATTATCTGCACAGCTTATCCTCAGTAGGGTCACAGGAGTGCTGGAGCCCATCCCAGCCATCTTTGGGCAGTGGGCAGGGGACATCCTGAACTGGTTGCCAGCCAGTCACAGGGCACGCAGGGACAGACAATACGCTCGCTCATTCATACCAAGGGACAATTTGGACCGGCCAATTAACCTAACATGCATGTATTTGGAATGTGGGAGGAAACCGGAGTGCTCGGAGGAAACCCACGCAAGCAAAGGGAGAACATGCAAACTCCACACAGGAAGGTTCGATCTTGTGACCTCAGAACTGTGGCGCACACGCGCTAACCACGGCGCCGCCGTGCTGCCTCAAATGTTATTCAGTAGATTGAAAAATATTCCAACAAAAGAACATTGTTGATGTGCACTGACTTAACCCTCTTGTTGTGTTAGGACCACTAATGTGCAAACCCTTCTCAAGGTTTCTTCGTTTTCCTCATGTTAAGGTTTTTGAGTTTTTCCTTGCCCTCATGTAGGTTTTAGATCAGGGGATGATGTAATAATAGTCTGTGGTTTGCAATAATCTGTGATCTGTGCAGCCCTTTGCGATTAAGGGCCTCACAAATAAACATGACATGACTTGACTTCATTCTTGCTAGAGGGTCAATTTTGACCTGGGGTCAAACTCAGTTCTGACCACCAAAAGGAAAAAGGTTATCGTCCAATATAGTTAATACTTCATCTTTACCAACAATACATGGATCCATGACTATATTTTGATTTTATGGCCCCTAAGAACCAAGAATTATTTCATTTTATAATCTTGAAACGGGTCACTAGAGACTCTTACACAGCATAAGGATTAAGTATAATTTGGATAGTATCTGCGATCCCTATGTGTACCCAATGACCGATAATTAGGCGGGTCTCTGCCTGATATCCACACTTGGTCAATCGCAAAAATGCCTTTTTAACACCCACCTGGTCATGGTCTCGGTGGGGAAAAACTGCAGCTCGTTGTGGTCCAGACTGAGTCTGGTGAGCGTGAACAAACCAGCAAAAGCTTCCGTGTCCAAATAATTCAGCGAGTTGTGACTGAGGCGGAGCCACTTGATGTTCTGCAAACCCTGTGCAGAGAAAAAAAGGAAGGAATTATAGCTCGTTTTTTGCGGTCTGGACCAGTTTTGTGCTTACCTGGAAGGCCATGTTGGGGATGTAGACCAGCTGATTGTGCATGAGAGAGAGCAGGTTGAGGAAGCCGAGCTGGGAGAAGGCCCCCGGTTGGATCTCCTCCACCCGGTTCCGGTCTATAATAAGCTGCTTTAGCGAGGACAGGCCATCAAAGGACTCCTGAACATCGTAACAGAAAATGCTGAAAATCTAACGTTTATTATAGTCATCATTTTATATTTATCAATAATTTTTATTTGGAGTGACCCAGACAATTTTGTGTTTTCTATTAAAACGTCACACCTTTATTTATCAAATGAGTTGTCCAATGTATGTGTTCTTGTGCCTGTGTTGATCTATTTATCTTGTTAGCCAGTCTATGATGTGGCATTTTCTTTGCCACTCTGCTAGTTAAGGACTCAAAAGGCATCTATTTCTCAGACTAGAGACTAATGTATTTTCTTGCTTGGTTGTGCAGCATGGCCTCCCACTTCTCTTTGTACTTTTGTTAGAGCCTGTTTTTGCTGTTGTCTGAAAGGAGTAGTACACATCGTTGTAGGAGATCTTCAGTGTCTTGGCAATTTCTAGCATGGAATAGTCTTCATTACTTAGAACAATAAAATATTGTAGAAGTTCTCTTTTTTGGCCAATCTGAAAGGTTAAGCACACCCACAAAGGCGATGCTCCAGATACCGGACTAGCAAAGGAAGGTCAGTTTAATAGCGTCTATAAAATCCTAAATTTTTTCAGCTCTGCTAACGTCATTGATCAAGGGTTTCCTTATCATAAGTGAGCTTTCTAATGCAATTAGCAAACACTGGAGTGCCGGTTGCTGGAAATGGGCCATACTGTGCACCTTTCTTTGTTGCATAAAAATCAAACATTTGCTGTCATTTACCAATGTAAGTAAATTTACTTTTTTGTACAGCTCTTGAAACAATCCTTTCGGTGTACCAAAGTGCTTTACAGTAATAACAGAGAAACAATAATTCAAAAACATAGAAAAACTAAAAATAAAATAACCATTTAAACCGTATCAGATAAGATAATCAAAGGGACTTGCCGAGAGAGAGAGAGAGAGAGAGAGAGGGGAAAAAGAGGCAAAAAATGTAATTGAAACCAGTTAGTCTATGTTTTTGTGTTTTTCGGGCGCACCTTGATTAAAAGCCTTTGCCAACTGAGAGAAAGAGAGCAAAAGAGCAGGAGAGCGAGAGCGATGCATCGTTTAAGCATGAAAAAAGGAACGGAACGCAAACTCTTTTCAGCAAGATGCAGAGAGAACGCACAGCAGGTGTACAGTGACAGTATAGTATGAAAGACACTATGCTATGGATTGGCCAATCGGCATCGCAGATCTCAAGTTGAGCAGTGCTGGCCAATCGGCAGGAAACTTGGCTGTCTGATGCATTCCTTCGTGGTGCCAGAAGTAATTGTTGTTTTTTTAGAAAAATTGAATGGCCTGTTATTGCATGGCTGCCCAAAACATTCCTCAGTGGTGCGAGAAGCATCAATTGTTGTTTTCGCGCGAACAAATAAACCAGCGATAACTAAAGCGCGAAGTAGCAAGTGATGTCTGTATATTTATTCATATTATATAAATACACATTGTTAGATTTTTCTTTGTTAACCTGGTAGACAATGTCAATGTTGTTGCTAGCCAAGTTGAGGAAGACCAAGCGGCCAAGGCCTCGGAACGCGCCCTCTTTCACCCGCCGGATGTTGCAGCGCTGCATAGACAGGTGAGTCAGGTACGGGGTTCGCTTGAAGGCCCCGGTGGGGAGCTCCTGGATGTCGTTATCCCTGAGGTCCAGTTTCACTGTGATCTGGACAAAGACAGGGAAAGAAAATGAGCTCATTAATCCATTTCCATAAGCCATGGGACACCAAAACGAGGTTTGCGGGTTACCTCATCCAGAGTAGGAGGAACTTCGGTCAGGTTCTTGTTGACGCAGGTGACCGTGAGCTTTATCTGATCGCACACGCACTGTTGAGGGCATTTGGCCCCTTGCGTTGCAGAGAAAAGAAGCATGAAGGAGAGGAAAGACAGTGGGGAGTCCATCTAGAAGACCAGATGAGGGGCAACATTACACGTTTGGTGTTATTCCCAAATATCATGTGCAATATTAACTCCATGACACGCTGGAGAGACTGTCTCTAGGCTGGCCTGGAAATGCCTTGGGATCCCGTCAGAGGAGCTGGAAGAAGTGGCTGGGTATAGGGAGGTCTGGGCTTCCCTGTTAAGGTTGCTGCCCCTGCGACCCGACCCCGGATAAGCGGAAGTTAATGGATGGATGGATGGATGAATATTTATATATTATTCTAATTTGTCCTAAAACCTGATTTATGATATCAATACCCCTATCTGCTTATCTAATATTGAGAAATGTAAATTCATATATTGTTTATTGCAAACTGTCGCTGCTAATGTCATTCCCCTATTTTTATTGCACTATTTTCTGATGCACCTACAATTTAGTGTACGCAAAATTTACAAGTTAGTGCTTGTACACTGGCATAAAATTGTTTTTTCTTTAAAGTCATTTAGAACATGTTAATCTCAGAGTACTGAATCTAATCTCGTTGGTAACACAGTGTTTTTTACAATTACAGTCAGTGAAAACAATTTTAATTCATATTATATTTGCATGATTATACTACCAAAGGAAAAGGCTCTCGAAGGGGGGGTTAGTACCCCGAGGTTGAGATGGACCAGACCCAGTGTTGGCAGGAATGCCTTAAAAACACATTCCCATGATGGATCAACCGCCTTTATCCGCAACAGTGGATATTGGAAAGCTCCACGTTGTAAAACTTAAGTTGTCGTTTCGATTCCCGTGAAAGCTCCCAGGGTATGGTAACACCTGCACAATCCGTCTTACATTAGATTTTCGATGAAAAGTCTTATTGTTCCTGCTCAACATACTTTCCTTATGACACCATGTAATTAATGTTTTCTTACAAACCATATAGAGGTCCCTAAGAAATCAGAGATGGAGGAATTTCCTCCTCCAGGACTTTTCGTGCCCCCCCGAAGAGATGAACAGGCCAGACAGGAGACTGCAATGCATGCAGGCTGGCCTGTCGTACACAAAGACATCTAGTGTCTCCTGAGCAGTTGCTGCCAAAAAATTCCTTTCCAATGAAAATGTGTGAGAGAAAATACAGTAAAGTGAAGCAACTGTGAGCCATTTTGGACTATCCGTGTAGAAAGTTTTTGAATTTTAACTGCCTGCATTTACAGTACATGTACATACCTTTTGTTATACTGTATAAATGCAAACGCCCTTCAAAAAGGCATCAACCTTGACCCAATTTGCCGTTTACAAAATCGGAATTTGGATACAAAATAGACTCACCTTGGTTGTGTCCAGTTGCTGCTGGGTTCTGCAAGTCCTGCCCTGACAACCTCCCTCCAGCTCCGAAACAAACTGGGTTTATCCGTTCATTCACGAGCACGCCCACTCCAAACATACTCAGACTTGCACATAATCTCTCTTAACATTCTGCCCAAATATACTGTATAAACCGATGGTGGCAAACTGAGGTGAATAGCAATTATGCCACAAGCGGGAAAAAAGGAAAGTCAGGTCTTTTTTATTGATAATTTTTTATTTGCGATATTTCAGTAAAAGTCAACATGTTTCAAACACTTACAAAATATTCATTTTTTTTCCTTTTAAATGCTCAGTGGTTGAAGTACATGAGGTAATTGTGAAATTGTACACAAGACTCAAAAGAGGAACATACGTTTTTTTTATACAAAAAATATCAATTGTCCCTTTGATATAACAACTAATCTGATTGTTGAAATGCATTTTCATTTTGTTTGGCCTTATCCAATCAGCCTTTTGTTTGCCTTTAGGATGTATTTAGACAGCATGATTCTAAAAGAGCCAATTCTATTACACACTTGTACTGTCACGGCAGTTTATATAGACAAAAAATATGCAACAAAATGTTATTTCTGTCATGGCAGTATATTTGACACACGATCATGATAAATGCTACATTCAAAGCATGTCCTTCTTCCAACAAAATTCTGTTAATCAAGTCCCTGGATTAACATGACATTATTAAGAGTAGTAAGTGTCTGAATGATTATTTTAAAGCAGCATAAAAGTGCAGGTTTTAAAACAAAAAGCTGCCCCAGTTACTGTAAACGTTTATCCCCTCAAAAACAATCGTGGTTTGCGGTCCTATTTTCTCTATAAAAATAGAAACCTCCAAGCATTAATAAGTCTATTTAAAAAAAGAGATTCTAAACAACATTATACAAATATAAATATTGCTTACAATCACTGGTTGTAGGAAGCCTCTATTTTAGAGAAAATTTATTCCAGCACATTGCAGTGTGTATCCTTAGTGGAGGCATTTCTTCTCAAGCGCGGAACTCAACCTGTCCACGTTGCTGCTGCAGGACTTGAGGGCCTTGCGGTTCCTGCTCAGAAAGGAGAACCCCATGTATAAACAAGTATGCCACAGGGCGGTACAAATGTGTCTTTCCTACTTTGACAGAATGGTGTGAAGGAGTGAAGCATGGTGCTCTGTAAAATATTCCTGCTGGACCGCATGCTCCAAGCAAAGAAGCAGGCCTGGTGTTAGCGGTGATTTTTTCCTCTTGCCTTCGCCCTAAAAAAATACCGGCGGAACCGGTGAAAAATACATTATTAAAAATGCCACATTTGCAAAGCATTTACCCGATTTTATGTATCATTTATTATTTAATTTCATAGTATGATAAGTTCATTAGTTAGAGCTCCCAGAAAAAAAATGATTTCACTTATATTAATGGTAAAATAAAGAATACATGCCACAAGTGTTTATCATCTTTCTTGACTGTATTATTTTTATATTTTTTTCTTGCTATTGCTTTAAATGTACTATAAAAGGTTCCCCTGCTAAAATAAAGCAAAATGACAATATAATTTTAAGGATTACTTCAGATTGTATTTTTTATAAAGTTCTTAGAAAAATAAACATAAAACATTTTGCTCAATTTAAGAACAAAAAAAACCTTTAAAGTATTTGTGTTATACTGCAATATGTTAAGTATTAATTGTTATGTTTATAAATTGAATACACCCTAAAATCTTGTATTATTCAGAATTTTCTTATTTAACACCCCAAAAATGTTCTCTTTGCAGACTACTTATGGCTAAAAATTTGTAAATTATTTTACTTATTTAACAATACTTCAAGCAATACTTTATTTGTTTTTCTTGGCCTGTATTTCAATATTGCCCCCAAAAATGTATCATTCAGCATTTTCTTATTTAGTAACAAAAAAATATACGATATTATACATAGCAAGAGAGAGCGAAAGAGTAATAAACATTTCTTAATTAACAATATTTTCCATATGTTTTTCTTATTCTTATACTTCAATATGCCTCCAAATAGTACTATTCAGTATTTTCTTTTTTTAAACACACAAAAATAGGAAACAATGTATATGTTAATTATTTTTTTTACTTGTTTTTGGTTATTTTTTCTTTGCAGTACAGTCATACCTTGAGGACTCCAATGAGGACCAGCAGAGTTGAAAGAGTGACGTACACCTTGAGAGTGCAATCTGACAGAAGCTTCCTCAACAGCATGTCTGTGAGATGGAGATACACTTGTGATTACATCTACAAAAAAACATTACCTGCTTGACTTACAAAATCCTATTTTAATTACCAAAGGTTTCCTGCACAGCAGCCTTTTTCACTGGTTCTTCGCTGTACAAAGAAGCCACTTTGAGAAGGACCTCTATGGCCTTGTGGGCATCCAAAATGTTCACCTTGTGAGATAAAAAGATGATCAACTGTGCACAAAAGATTCCATATTGACGTCGGACATTCTCAACACCTCTGGAAGCAGATGTCTCCTCATCTCTCCCAGTTCTAGAAGCTTCTCAGCAGAGGGGCAGTCAAGAAAAGAAATGGCATCTTCCTAGGTACCACACAAAACATTTTGACCCAATGTAAACCAATGTGTGAAAACTGGTTGATAACGATATAGTTGCTAATCTTACAGGACATTTGGATTTCTCTTCATCGGCTGTCCTCTCGTTTTCTATACCAAAGTCTTCTTCGTCTGTGTCGTCATCGTCACCATCATCTTCATCATCCTCTTCACCAGCTTCTCCCTCATCATCACTACATAGCACAACCGTTAGAAAGAAATTGTTTCATTAAAAGCGTGTTTCAAAGATTTCAACTTTACCTGAGAGAGGCAAGCTTGTCTCCTTTGTCCTGGCCCTCCATTGCTTCCCTTAGCGCCTCGCAGCCCTCTTCTCCAAGGCAGTTGCCTAATACGGCCAATGGAAAGCAAATTCAATTACCCTTATTTTGTAGTTGTTTAGTGGTCGGCATGTCTACCGTTCAGGTCCACTTTCTCCATGTGAGGCTTGTCAATCAGAGCCTGTGCCACCACAAGGGCTGCTGCCCCTGTGATCTCACCATATGACAGATTCAGCTCCTGTATGCACAACACCACAAAAAGTTTCTCAACCAGTGTACCGTGGCACACTATTTAGACCTTGTTTGATTGATAATTATTTTAGCAAAATACAGAGAGAGCAAATATCCACATCCTGATCTGGTGCCTTCAAGAGATGACTTGATGCATCACTACTGCCCAGAAAACACGTGCACTAATGTTTAAAAGTCCAGTTTTACTAAGCAGTGTTGCCATTAGGTTGTCTTTGACGCGCCCTTCTGGGCGTTCCGTGCACACATTTGTAATTTCCCTTTTTTATTTTACTCATCAGGCTGTTAATTACCACCAGAAATATTGTTTTTTTTTTACGTTATGTTTTTTATATTTATAAAATAAATTACAACTTATCATGAAAAATAATGGTTGAAAATTAAACTAGAGCCAAGAATTACATTTTTCTGGGTGTGTAGTGATTATATATAAAATCAATTTTAAAAAGGTGTGCCACGGTTAAGAAAATGTTGAGAAACACTCATCAATATAAGACTAAAACATTCGCTGCCTTTCAAATAATCTCAACCGAACACACAAGTCCTAAATTTGTTATCATGACCTTGAGGACTGGCAATCCATCTCTGAGCACCGCCGCCAGTGCGATGGCACCCTCGCAACGGACCAAGCAGTCCCCAAAATTGATCACTTGCATGTTCCTCAGATGACCCAGAGCCTGTGGGGAATAACAGGGTTTGTAAACACTGACATGTTTGCGTTCCTGTAGAGAGGGCTGACCTGAGCCATGGACAGCGTTCCCCTCTTTGTAAATGTGTTGTCATTGAGGTTGAGCACACGGAGTTCTGTGTTGTGCTGCATGGCTGCGGCTAATGCAGTCACGCCCGCATGGTTGATGCCGTTCTGCGGCATGTGGACTTCCTCAAGACTGCCCATCATCTGGAATGACAGATTTAAAAGAATGAGCTTCAAAACAAGTGATCACAGATACATTCTTATAAGATACTTACCTCAAAGGCTTTCGCCAAAGCACTGGCTCCTTCATTTTCCAAGCGGTTTCTCCCAGCAACAAATACTTTGAGTCTGAGTGGAGTTCCTGCCACTGAAGACTGTCTGTGGCACTCCAGCAGCGCTTCAGCCAGGATCTAGAATTAAAATTGTCTTTATTGTCATTCATAGCATCTAAGCAGATCATGTCACAGTGATTTAAAAAAAATGGGTAGAGTTGCATTCATATGAATTCTCATCTTCTCAGGGCTCACCTTCCCTCCTCCTATGCCCATTCCGCAGTTGTTGAGCCGGAGCTCCCTCAAATTGTAACAGGCTGTGCTCCGGAGCAGCTGATCAATCCCTTTCACACCATCTGGTCCGAAAGCGTTGTCGCTCAAGTCCAGCACAGTCAGACGGACCCCAGCAATCATTAGTCCACTGCTTAGCGATTTCTGTTGGAAACATAAAATTGATTTTTAAAATGTACTTTCCTAGAGGGTACTACATCCGAAGTCGTAATAAATTAAAAGGGGTGTCACACCAGGGCCACTGGGATTTCAGAGCGTAATCTTCCCGTGAAGAGGTCACTCCAGTAACATCTCTGGAGAAAATAAATGACATGATGGTAAGCAAAATGTATTTCAGTGAGTTACAGTTGAGTAAGTTCTTCTTCACAAAGTGCACCTGAAGTTGATCTTTGCTTTCCAGTGCCTTTGCTATGACTACGGCAGCATCAACACCTAAAGTGTTTCCCTCCAAGCGCAAAACTCTTAAATCCTGGTACTCCTGGATCTCCCGGACCAGATTTTCAACTGTAGATGTAAATATTGTCGAGGATTAACACAACGGGGAGATTTGCATCACTTTCCAGAGGCTGGTAGTCTAACCTGATTCTACAGTGTCCAGTTTCAGCCCCAGGCCTTTGTAGCTCAGCTCTCCATCTCCTATATGAGTCTGGCAAAGAGAATTCACCAACTGGGCAATGTCATCTGCAGCCATGTCTGTGGAAACATAGCCCCCCACAAAAAACAAGCATTAGATCACCCGTGTAGGAATGCCTCTAACATCTTGAGCATACAAATCCACCAAGGGGATCTCTAACTAAATGACTAACGTTTGTCAACGTTAAGCACAGAAACAGTCACAACAATGACGCACATGAGGTTTGCTATGCTAGCAGGTGCTACTTTGCACAATGAACAGAACAAACTCACGAGGCTGTGTTATATTCTACAACGCATTACTCTAAAAATATAACTACAAGGGGTGGGGGACAAAGGGGCTAATTACCGATTGCAAATACCACTGAAAGAATCGCGAAACGACGCCGACTGATGCGTGAGAAGCGCGCCCGCTGTTGAGTAAATGACGTAGCCACTTCCGGGTTTTCTTCGCATTCCCTACGTGACATGGATAACAATGTATGTACAGTATTTTAAACTTACAAGTTTGCCTTGGTAATCTATTGACATAGATACATGACACAGAATATATATATATGTATGTATATGTATATTTTTTTGCAACTTATATTTTTTTATAAGTGGTAAATTTCCCCAACAACGTCACATTCATCAGTAAAACTATGCTTTAGAATTGAACATAAAATATCTATGATCATTAAAACCCTATTTCATAGAAGGCAATGTGGATTATTGATTCATATTTTTAAAATATGTAAAATAATATTACATGTAAAAAGAATTTGGGCACCAAACACAATGTGACCCTGTCGCCCTCTTGCGGTTGCTTATTAACCGAAACTTGTTGCCATACTTGCAATAGCAAATCAGCTAGCATAGGGTAGGCTAATATTTAGCCAGCAGCAGCTGTAGATCGTAAAAAACTCGAGCTTGGTCAACAAATTGACGTCAAGAAAGCAAAATTCTCACATAATGTCGCCTGTATAGCGAGTGCAAGCTGCCTGTTTTATGTTGTTGCCATCGCGGTGAAAAAAATACGCTCCGTGAAGTTATCAGACCGCAACGCTCGAAACTTACCTGTGGGGTGAGTTGATCCGAAAAAAAAAAACACATTTTGCGAATTGGACTAGTTAGCTACTTTGACATCGTCAACTACTTTCTGTTTAAGTTTTACCCAAAAAGTACATATTATTCGTTTATTGCATAGCACAGAAATATTCGCAATGTGAAGTTGAAACATCGGTGTACTGGTTAGCCTGTAGCTCAGTTAGCTTTAGCGCGGTGGTTGCCGCTGACGTCACCTCTAAATATCTTCACCATATAACATTTGTTTCGATTACCTTGACAATCGCGGACCATTTGGGTCAGTTTTGATGGTGTGACGGCCATCTGAAACCGGTAGCGGCGATTGAGGTGAGTTAGCATAAGCATGCTAACATCCGTGGCGAGCTATCAAAAATGCTACGGTTAGAAATACAAAACACGCCGATCGATTGTTATATTTGATTTTAGATATGTTTTCCCAAATTGCTGTTGGTAAAAATGTCTGCATTTTTCGTAGATGCACCGAGCTAACCAGAATTGGGACCGTGTTTGAACAATGCTTTAATGTAGAGTAATTTATTGTGACTCTCAGTAATATGGAATGTTTCTATTTGCTCCCACATTCAGGCAATGGACTCCGATAGAGTGAAGCGAAGAGAGGAAATACAGAAGGCAATGAGTTTTATCCAGTAGGTCAACTAAAGCTGTGAAAATAATATCACATATTTGATATTGAGACCTGATATTTCTGCCTACAGGTCTTCATTGCCTTTCCCAGAACCAGAAAATTACGAGGTTTGGTTGTAATTTGTTTTTACTGACTGCCTGACATGATCAAGTTCCCCTTTTTTCTTGAGTCATTGTGTTATACGTCCCTTCCAGGCTTTTCTGACACAGTTGGTGTGTAACCTCTTGGACGAGGGCAATTTCTTTTTCCGGCGCGATGGCGACTGCAGCCAGGCAGCCCAGCAGTATGGTGAAGGCATCAGTGTTGCCCGTTATGCTCAGGCTGAGGCTCTTGTCATCCCACATAAGCTGCTGGAGGGCCTGTATGTCAACAGGGCTGCTGCGTTTTACCAAATGGTGAATAAAACATCTGCTACACTTTTGTTTGTTAATTTCACCTGCCGTTTTGATTTGTTCCACTGCCCCGGCAATAAAAAGCAAATAGAAGTGTTTTTAAAAAAAAAAAAATATTATCGTGTGTTTTGTACTGTGCATATTGCAATTGATTTTCAATATATTATGCAACACTGACTTTGATGCGTGTTTCTTGGCTCAGAGAGAATTTGAGCGCGGCATTCAGGACTGCGACAGTGCGCTATTTGTGTCAGAAGGAAGTCGAAAGGCACTTTACCGCAAGTCACTCTGTCTGAGAGAATTGGGACGACTCAGGGAGGCTTACGAGTGTGGCACCAAATGTCTCCTCACTGAACCACATGTACGTTATTAATGTAATTTTCCAAAAATCTGCAGTGTAATATCTTTATTAATGAATTTACATTCCTATATTGATTTTTAAAAATCTAGGACAGACAGGTTTGTGATCTGGCTCAGGATCTGGCCAGTAAGTTGGGCCTTAAGGGCCGCAAAGCCTACATCAGCCAGACTGAGTTGGCAACCACGGAGGGAGAGAGCCTCGATGACACATTGCCACCCACGGGAGAGGTGTGTGTTCAGGTCACGGCTCATTGATGAGAAAATCAAAATGGCAAAATTACCTCAATATGGATTTGGTTACTTTAATAATTATCCTTTTTTTTAGCTGTCTTCCAACGGCATGGGTGACAATAGCCCGGGTATGGCAACATTTTAAGATTTTTTTCAGACATCTGATGATTCTGGCACCTATGTAATGGGATGTTTTTCCTCGCCCTTAGCAGACCTGTCCAATGCACAGTGCATTCCAGCCCCTTTGGCCACGCCCATCCCAGTCAGCGACGACCCCTCGGTCCTCACGCCATGTACAGACCTTTCTGAGAGCCCCGGCAGCCAGTCGCAGCCACCCATGCCGTACTCTGTCCCTGTATCAGAACAAATGGACGAATGTGGTAGCGTCATAAAGGACGAGCTCGACAGCCTCTTGGATTGCATTCCCAAGAAAGTCAGTGAGGTAGGTATCCTTTAAAAAGACTGTCATTATTTGAAATTTAATAAATCTAGGATCAAATCAGCATGGAAAGTGTCATTGTAGTTGACAGTGAACAAGAGTCTTCAGCTTCCTTCACTTCCAGGTGATCTGAAAACTAGAAGAAAATAACTTTGTTACAATGTCCTACATAAACACTGATATCGAGAGGCATGAAAACTTGCTGCTGCTTTGTGTCATTAGTTTATTATTTTAACTTGCGATGATCTCCCGTCTAGAGTCCCGCAGGCGCCATTCCGACTAACCTCCCCAACACAGCGGTGGGTCTGCGTCCCCCTTACTCCCCCAGCCTACCCGGCCCTTCGCCTCAGCTTGCACCCACGTTCTTTGGCTCCTCCATCAGCGACTTGCCGCTACGAGAGCCTTACACGTCGCTGGCCCAGCGAGACCAGGGCTCCACCCAAGCGCAGGACGCTCTGGGAGGCTTCTCCAGCGGAGCCACGGACGGAGAGGGCAAAGCTGGGGTCGTCACTGGGGGGCTTGACTCTTTATCAGAGTACACACTCCCTGGTAACTCCCTTTTTTGCCTGTGACATTTGTAGTTTTTTTTCTCACCCTCGTGTTTGTGGTCTTAAAGGAGGAAGAGTATGTCACAGCTTCATCCCTGGGACACGGAACCATGGTTCCGCACAAGCTGTGAGTGTTATTTTTTTCCTTTTTGGTTGCTCTCTTACACAAAGCCTTCCAAGTAAACAAATTATAACTGATTTTAATCTGTATTTTCTCTCCTGCGCCCCCCTCCTCAGAATGGTCCAGCTGGAACAAACCTCTCCATGCTATCCAGGAATCCTCTAGCTGCCACGCACGAGTTCAGTCAGGCCTGCCACGCCTGTTACAGTCGAATAGGTTACAGGACATATTTTGCTATAAGTATTATTTGTTACGCAAATGTGAGTTTTTCATTTTTAAATGCATTTGACGGACTAACAGGACCGCGAGTGATGGACTACAAATATCAGCCGGAAGCAGCACATCGATGCAAGCGGGATGTCCTGCTTTGTCGGCTCAAAAGCGGCGACGACCCCACCTGGAAGAGGATTCGTCCCCGGCCTGCTCGGAACAACTTCTTAGGGGCCTTTGTACTATGTAAAGGTATGTGGGTGTCAACAGCAGACTTTAGTGTGAATTGCTCTAACATTGCCTCTGTGTTTGGTGGTTGCAGAGGTCCAGGAACGACAGGAGTGTCAGTACGGTGAGAACTGCACCTTTGCCTACTGTCAGGAGGAAATTGATGTTTGGACGCAGGAGAGGAAAGGTGCGCTGAGCCGAGAGCTGCTGTTCGATCCTCTGGGGAGCACGGAGAGACGTGCGCTCAGTGTCACTAGGCTGCTGCAACTTCATATGGGCATGTTCATGTTCCTCTGTGAGGTGAGAAGGCGCTTTGCCCTTTAAAACAATTGACATGAAATGACTTTTTTGTGTGAATGTCTTCTTTTCCTAGGAATGTTTTGATAGTAAGCCCCGCATCATAAGCAAACGCAGCAAAGAAAATTTGGCTGTGTGCTCTAACCTCACAGCTCGACACCCGTTTGATGACAATAAGTGAGCTTTACGCTGTTCAAAAGTCTGGAATTAGGTTATTTGCCACAAAAGCTAATCCGATTTGACTGTAGGTGCCTGGTGCATGTGGTGCGGTCTGCCAACGTGCGGTACAGCAAGGTTCGCCCTCTCCATCCCCTTTGCCAGTTCGACGTTTGTCGCCATGAGGTTCGCTACGGCTGCCAACGCGAGGACAGCTGCTCCTTTGCGCACTCTGTTATTGAGCTCAAATGTTGGGTGCTTCAACAAGATACTGGTAAGTTTCTATACCTTGGATTGAAGCTTTTCTTTAAAAAAAAAAAAACGCTCATCCTAGAGGATAACAATGTTGCAACCTTCCTGCTCTCTGCTGTTACTATAAGTTGAATAATCTATTCCCCCCCCATAAAGTACAATTAACTCGTATTTGAGGCAATTCTTCTTGCACGCCCTTGCATAAAAAAGCACCGGTACATGCTGTCGTGGATAAGCAACTATCCCCCCCAAAAACTTTAAAAAAAATAACCAACCATCTTAAAACATCAGAGGTGTAATTTGAGGACTGCTGTACACTAAACCTGTCAAAGTGTGTTGCCATAAAAACTAAAATTGGATCAAAATGGTTTAACCGTTTCTGACCTGAGAAAGCACTCTAGAGGATTGAGAGGAAGAAAGGGTATAACCTGCTAAAAGTATATATTCTATATTGTACCGTGAAATTGGGACTATAAGGCGCGACTTTTCCTAAGCTTTCAACCCGATTTATGCTTCTTTTTTTTTTTTTTTTTTTTTTTTATAATGCCCACCAGGGGCGCCCAAGCTATAAAGGTGGGAGTGAGACACGTGGAATATGTGTCGAGGAAGACTCTGAAGTTTAATGTAACTTCACGCTTTGTGCATGAATAAAACTAGCATGAACAAACCCTCATCATGGAGAAGGTGTCAATCGAAAGGGGAGCACTGGCTACCACCTTGGGAATAATGTTACGAGCCTCTTTATGTGTAAACGGAAATAATGTGGCGAAACTAACCGCTTACAATAAGCAACATCCAACGAAGCAGAGATGTTTAATCCTGATTTCTATTTATCTGTCTGCATCGTGTGTTCTGGGGTAAATATTTCACATGGTTGGATTTTAAGCATTGTCTTTGATATACTGAATAGACCTAAGATTTATGGCCCGAACCCGAGGCAATTTCGGGCCGGGTCGGGCCTGAAATGTCAGTCATACGGTCGGGTCGGGTCGGGTTCGGTCCTGCTTTTTTTTTTTTTTTTTTTTAATTAATTAATAATTATAAATATATGTTCATTAAAAATATATACTTAAACTATGTATGGATACTAGACCAAGGAATACTTGTTATAAAATAAATAATTTGGATAAAACGGAGAAGGAGCTGTAATTGCTTTTAACGGAGCCAGAGCATGCTCTGTGCACGTGACGTGACGTGAATGCTGTCCTCTTAATAATCTTCCCCTCCGCAAATTCGCGTGATTTTGGCCTGGTATCCCCGATATGGACTCGTGATTGCGGAAATCATAGCGTACAGTGACGTTGGTGACTTTTCCATCCGCATTAACAAACGCATTTTGTAAAATACGATCGCGCTTTATTGTTTAAATAAACGCGTTATATAGACTAGAATCTCCCAATTATTATAATTAGCTCGCTTTATTTTGTTTTAAAGCGTATTATATAGAATACGATCGCTTTTGTCGGAAGCGTACATTGACGTTGGTGACATTTTCATCCGCGTTAAAAAAACGCAATTTGTAGAATACGATCGCGCTTTATTGTTTAAATAAACGCGTTATATAGACTAGGATCTCCCAATTGTTATAATTAGCTCGCTTTATTGTTTTAATAAGCGTTTTATATAGAATACGATCAGGGGGGGGGGAATTTGCATAGGAGTCGGAAAAGGGCACAACACGTCAACACCCCCTCAATGAAAGTGCTGCGCTAAAATCTTAAGGACGTACTACTACTGCTGCTGTGGATTATGGCCCAATGATCAAGTCGTCAAAATGACGGACGCCCTTAAATGTTTTCGCTACCTCAAAAAAAAAAACTCGTCAATGACAGATTGTCGCTTAATGTAACATCTGCAGTGCAGACACAGAAATATAAAAGATGTAAATGTTTATACAGTTTTATTTAACTTAGGCCTAGATGTTGTAACAAAAGGCAGAGTTTAATTTGTTATCATAAATCACCCCTCCTTATAAATAAAATATGTACTTTCGGGCCGGGCCAGCAAATCCAGTTAATTAGTCTGGCTCGGTCCGGGTCGGGTTTAATACCCCTCGGGCCTGCGTCGGGCTCGGGTGCTTTTTTTTGGCCCGATCTTACCTCTAATACTGAAGCTATTTTTACGGGCATTCAAATAAGTTGATGACGGCCCAAGGGATGCATTGGTGAATTAGCATGGCTTTATAGTTTATCTGTATATTTTTTCAGACTGATGATGTTTCTTTGACTATATTTTAAATTCCAAGAGTTAAAGCTTTTTAAGGATATCTCGCATGAAGTAGTTCAGCGCGTGTGTGTTTACACCTCGCCTATCTCTTATCTTACTTTTATCCTCTGTGTTCTGGCCACGGAGCGTATTACGCTGTAGGAACGAAGGTGGTGGGATTTGGAGGGGAGGATAGTTGGCTCATGTGTATGCTCACGGTTTTAATTTATTCTAGGATAAAAGTAAAAAAATGACAGTCCAAATGCCGACCCAAACCCAAGAAAAATATGAAAAAGAGATTATTTGAGCGCGTCTATGCACAACACAGGAAGATTGACAGAGGCTGCTATAATTTTAGCCAGAAGATGAAATCAAGTACAATATTTTGAAGTTACCTACACCACCTTTTCAGAAGTAACATAAACATGCGTAAACTGTTGAGGCTGAATTAAAACAATATCTCTGAATACATAATAATAACCAAAACTGGATACTTTGGTTTACTTACATTCCATTGCCAATATTTTCTTCAGGCATTACTCATGAAGAGATGGTGCAGGAGTCCAAAAGACATTGGCAGCGATTAGAGCAGAATGCACAGAAGCAGCAGAGGGTTTGTAGTCTTAATGAGTTCCTGGAAAGCATCAACATGTAAAACATATTTACGCTTTATGACTTGTTTCCGCCTCCCAGCCAATCCATTTCCCCCACCCAAGCAGCATGCCTGTCGGAGGGATGGGCAGCGTGGGGGGAGGAGATGGCATCTCGTCTGCAGGAGGGATGGGGGCTGGGCCCCTAGGAGGTGGGCTCGGGCGTTGCCGCCCCCTAAACCTGAAAATGAAGTTTGTGTGCGGTCAATGCTGGAGGGAGGGGCAAGTGAACGAGCCTGACAAGAACCTCAAGTACTGCACTGCAAAAGCAAGGCATAGGTGGGGCTCTAACACGTGCCGCATTTTCCCCGGAGCCGAAAACAACATGATGACGAAAAAATGTTTTTGTTTGCTAGTTGGACCAAGGAACGTCGAGTGCTGCTTGTAAAATCTTTTGAGAAGAAGAAGTGGGTCGTGGTTCGGCCTCTGCCTTTCTCCCGCACGTATCCTCAGCAATATGATGTGAGTGCTCACATGTATGGCTACAAATATATTCCATTTCAACCATGATATGAAATGTTATGGTAAAACGTTGTCATTTTCTTTCTCAGATGTGTGTCCATGTGATGAAGCAGAAAAAGTGCCATTATATCGGCAACTGCTCCTTTGCCCACAGCCTGGAGGAGCGAGACGTCTGGACGTACATGAAGAACAACAGTTGTAAGTAGAACCAATAGAGAAGTTTTAATTTCTTTTTTTTTCATATAATTGCTCCTCTGCTGATAATTGGAAGCAATTACCAGACAATGGCTCATCTTAATGTTTTCCGTCTCAAGTGAGAGACATGCAGCAGATGTATGAGCTGTGGCTGCAGCTAACCAATCAGAGCAGGCGCGCAGAGAGCACGGCCGTGACCTCGCCACCGGAGGACAAGCCGGTCACAATAACGGCCGACTTCAACGAGAGCGTGGTGAGTGATTAGCCGCCGGTCCTACTTCACTCGCCAGGTTCATGATTTACAATCTATAAGTAAGTAAGTGGCCGATTGGGATGACTGAGAAAAAAATGTTTCAGGGAGGCCGGCGGCTGTCTGGCGGGGATGACCTTTAAGAACGATCCAGCCGCCATCCAGACACAGGACTGCCTGTCACATCGCCATTTTGCTCATTGTGGGAGCCGACGTAAACCCAATACAGGCACACATATTAACACAAAACGTGAGCCACTGATCTCAAGCCGTCAATAATGACACAAGTGTTCTGTCCGTTTCTGGATTATCCCTGGATATACATCGACCAGTCGCCCCTCGTTTAGATTTTTAATCCTGCCAGTACACAAAGCAAATCTACAATGAGCGCGCTGGCCGCAGTTCTGATGTTTTGCTTGGGCAATCACATGAAATTCTGCTGAAAAATGGAGCCGAAATCTTGACCCTTATTGTTAACTCCACGGGCTGTTCGAAGGCGACCCTACTGAATGGAAAAAGAGGTTTGATGTATTTTCCCATCCATGGCACTGAAAAGGGTTAACAAAAAATGGTTGATGTCTAGATCAGTCAGTCAATGGCGTGTTAAAAGCGAGGCTCTGTTCGGAAAAGGGTACACTTGTGACCTTTTAGGAATGTTTTTGTTGTCATAGTGTCTGCCATATTGGTAAAGCGGTTTGAATGTAACTCCTAAATGCGCCTTTGAATTGGGGAAAATAATCAATTGATAACAAAACCGCCTTTTCCCGCATTCTCATCTCTTCCCGCCTCCACAAGAGTTTGTTTCTATTGCACACACAAACACTTCTTATTTCAAAATCTTACGAATAAACGTCTCAAAGACCACCCCAGTCTTAAGAAAACAACCTCAACTAAACAAGATCAGTGGTACCTTCAGATTTGTTTAAAAAGAGAAGCAATTGAAGACTAAGATTAATACAATAATATCAGTAATAAATAAAGTATTTAATTTGAAAGTTAAAGGATATTGACACATCTCTAGTCCTGCTGAGGCTTTTTTTTCTAATGTTTCAGCTTGTTGGTCCTGATGGTGTCAATATTTTTTCTTTGGTGCCTATGAGCAAAAACATGTATCAAGCCTTTAATGCAAACACACACGCAACATATTTACTTATAATGCTATACTACTACTAATAATCAATAACTTAGAATTCAAGCATAATAAATATATAACCAGACAACTGTATTGATTATATAGACTTTCTTATCGAAGTATTGCTATATGATATGTATCGCTAAACTAGACTATAGTGATTTCAGGAAACTTTACTTTTTTCATTTTTGTTTTTATGTTCCTTCTGCGGGTGGTGGGGTGGCTTGTCTTGGAGAAATCTCATCCGAGACACCCCCCCCCCCTTTAGCTTCCATAGGGAATCCTATTATTACGACTACTACTCTTTAGTACTATGAATATGACTATCACTATCGGATATTCCTCTTCTATATGCTATTGATTAAATGTTTGTTGATCGCAATGTATAACTATGTATCCTTGTATGAGTATATTGAATACCGGTAAAAGAAAATAATGGGGAAACATACACTTATATACTCCTACATATAGCGCCTTATTTGATTATAGTACACGTATTGAGAAATGATACATACCCTTATTGTATAACCCTGCTTACTATATACAGTATATGATGATTGAAAACCTATAATACATAAGCATCCCAGTAAGGTAATTTAGATAAGTGATGGTGGAGATGGTATGGTTTTGTTTAAGTGACTTGGCCGCTTATAAAAAAAAAACCTCCTGTGCACTGATTTGTCCAATGGAGGTTTGGATTACATTAAATGTTCATATATGCAAAATTTAATTTTCTTTAATTTGCAAAATCTTAGAAAAATAGGGTATTTCTCACGCCAAGTCGGTTCAATTACCTTTGTTTGATTTAAACTTGCCCTCATTTAGTTGGATGAATGTTTTCTGGGTTATTTGAATTTTACAATCATAAGGAAGGAAGAAACCAGGGTTGATGAACAGAAAAAGGCCTATCGTTTTGTTCTGTATTTTTTTTTAATCATGACATTGTTTTTTCTTGTTTTTATGGTTTGTGGAGTTTGTTCTCTCTCCCTGGTTGGAAATTAAATACTCAAGTGGACCAAATCTCTTGGAAGCATTTAATAAACACTTTTAAACAAAAAAAAAAATACAGTGTGCTCGTTTAATTCAGTAAAGAAGTTGCATTGAGAATGATTTACGCAACCGGACCAGTTTTCTTTTTTTCTCTCCTTAAGTAACACAGACGCCCCATTATAATTGGCAGTTCGGAGTTGATTGGCAGGCGCTTGGATCAATTGGAGGCGGGTGCGACTGCTATGCAAGAGGAATGAGGAAGCCAATTGGCCCCAAGTGACCTTGGGCGGTCCTTGTTAGGTAACGCGTAGAATGCGACAGAAGTTACGGCACTATTTTTTTTTTGTTATTTGTTCCTGGAGAACTTTGTTCGGCTGTCATTGTCAAGTGGATGTCTTACCTTCTTTTCATCTATTAGTTTTAAAATTGCTTTTTCATTTTTGGGGGTGGGTTGCATCGGGCTGCAAACATGACTACTGCAGAAATCCCGGAGATATTAAGATCTTTTCTGGAATCTCCTTTTTCTTTACCGAACTTTGACACATACGGTAAGTAAGGACAAACACGTTTTATGGACGTTAAATTGCTGCAAAAGTTACTTACCTGCAAAAGTTGTTACAGCCATCAAATATACCCGTTCCAACTCATTTGGCGAATTGTCACTTGGGGCCCCGATGTTTTTAGTCTTTTTTTTTTTTAATCGCTTCGCGAACATGTGACAGTTGCGTGTGCTCAACGTGGAACAAAACTATTTTGCACTTGTACACAAGAGGGCGCTATTAACTGCACTATGAACACACTTCAAATACCTCGGTACTCTACCATAATCGGTTTGAGTTCGTTAATCGAATAGTAAATTGTTCGAGTACTGAAACATTACGCTTTCAAAAACACCCCAAAATACGAATAAAATGTGTACCTAAACAAAAATGGTCATTTAGATGTGTAGATATTTTTGGAATGAAATACCACTTCGTTCTGATGTATTGCTGTACTTCAAATCTTATATTTTAAAATGGAGTACATTCAACACATTGGCGAAACTTCATTTGTGTACAGATCGTTTTTCTTTTACAGGTACCAAGTTTTTCTTCTGCTGACAATTTTTTTTGCTCTGTCTATATTTACCTTTTAAGTACAAAGTTAGATTGTTTAACAGTATGGGCGGGACCTCCGAAAAAGACAAGAATGCTTACGAGTTTTGCTGGTTGTTTTTTTTTAAAGTTATCTTTATACTTAATTCTGATAAAGTAGTCATTTTTAGAGGTAGGTTGTGTCGTTTGAGGTGTCCTTAGAGAAGATATTTAATTAACAACTTTTCGAGTATGTGTCATCAATACCCAACTAAATTTAAAGAACATTGAGTTCTTTTTTTTTTTTATCTTTTACCCTGGAGAGATGTCATACTGGTGATTATTTTTAATTCTAGGGTCCGACAGCTTTCACTGGTTTACCCCTGCCGCATCATACAGGTGCCCTGCCCATCCCATAGAACTTGCCCAAACATCCCACTATCTTTTTACAACACCTCTCCACTCATTCCTATCACCAACAATAGCTCTTGCTTTCACTAGATTTAGACCTCTTTCCTGCAGTGCACTTATAACACCATCCACGTCAATCGCGGCCTTCCTCTTGGTCTCCTTCCATTGACTTCTGCTCTGTAGATCCTCTTCAACATTCGCTCCTCATCCATCCTCTCCACGTGTCCAAACCAACCGCGTACTCTCTTATACTTTCAAATACAGTCCAAATGCTGACCCAACGTCCCCCAAAAAACGAAAAAGGACAAGTTTATTTGAGTGCATTAAAAAGTTTCACATACTTGCACATGCTACAAAATGAACTGCAGTGAGGATTTCAGCCTGTACAATAGAAGATAAAGATAAAATTAGCAATTATGTTAGATATTTGGCATTTTTACTTGAACGTATTCATCACTTTTTATTTTACGGTGTAGACTCTTTCTACAACTACAAACTTGTTTTTAATATGTACATGTTACTTTTGCACCTCCATGCTACATCTTTATGTATGTTTTTGTCAGTGGCGGGCCGTGCGGTTGACACTTAGGCCTTCAGCTCCAGTCTGATTTACTGACGTGTTATTTGAAACTAACCAGCTATATGAGCTCTTGAAAGTGGAATTTTCTATTTGATTTAGGAATATTTGGGTGGAGTAGAGATGATTTGGGCCCTGTGCTCTGCTACGCGACTCGTTCCCTGGGTCCACTCAGGAAGGACGGGGGGATACGTGAAGGGCCCTGTGCCTCGTAAAGTTTGTCTTTTGTATCAAAATCTAAGTTAAACAAGACTGTATAAACAGAGACAAAAAAGATAAATGACAAGATAGATTTTTTTTGTTTTTGTTTGGGTCAGCAAAGGAGAAGTTTGTCGTGACCTAAACGTAATGATTTATATCTTAGGCCCAACCGACTCCAAATTTCGGCTCCTGCTTAAGATCTTACTTGCGTTTGACCGTTTGTTGAAGGCTTCCTCGTTTCCAAATTGTGTGACCTTTCGCTTCTAAATCAACACAACAGTATATTTCCTTATGCTGGTTGGTCTCTTCTGTTGGCGTGATAGCTTTGGTTAATTATAGCACCCTAGCCAATCATAATATGTGAAAACAGTGATGTTAACCAACACTAGCAGCCGTTGAGAAGCTAACTCGGAATCGTATTGGCCAAAGCAACCCCTTATCGAAGACTGATGTTACAGTAGCGGGCCTTCAGAATTGATTGTGAAGACTTCTGAGTAGATTTCTGAGCCTAGTAACAACTACATACTGAAGCAGCGCAATCAAGGACAAGCAACGAAAAGAAACTGACAATTTGGAATTATTAAAAGATTATTAGGTATTGATGGACAAAATATAATAAACATCAAACGATTCAGATTTTTTTTTAGGCCGGCAGAGAAGGCCTTGCATGTCTTGACGGCCCACCATTGTTTTTTGTGTACCTTTTTATATTTTAAAGCGTTTTGCTCGTTCTTTGTAATTTGATCATATTGCATCATACTGTTAGCTGGTCTTAATTACAGTCTCATGTTCTATTACAGACTCTTGAATAGATTTGTTTTACATTATTCCCTGAGCAGGTTTTACACACTTTGAACAAAGTAGTATAGTGGAATCTAAACCGAAATATTTTTAATAGTAAAATTTGCTAGTTAAGGTCAGTGGGGGGTGTGGGGTCCTTTAAAAATGTAATTAATAATAAACTGTTTTGTTTAGAACTTGTTTTAACTTATTATGACCTTGTAGCAAAAGAAAAAGAGTCACAGTGACAAAGGCAAAATTTGAGAAAAACCCCCTCCCTTCCCATTTCCAACATTTGTTTATCCTTTGGATTTTATGGTATGTCAGTCTAGGCTTAAGTAATTTAGTTGTCTTGCTCCTAGTTCAAAGTTGGTCCCAATCACAGTATCGAATTAATATTTCAAAGTTTCTATTTGTCCTTCTTATTGTCATGTTTATTTTTGTATTAAGTTTTTATTAGATTACACTGTCTCCTCCATAGAGGACACAATTGCCAGAATTAAAATCATCCTTATTTTCATTGATAACAACCCAACAAGATTGGATATGAGACTCTGGTAAAACATGTTACAACGTGAAAGAAATAATATTAGGTTAAATGACACTAAGGCACATCGAATGGGGGGATAGTGTTCAGCACCTTGTGCGGAGGTCCAGGGTTCAATTCCAATTACAGCAGCCGCCCCGTGCAGAGTTAGCATGTTCTCCCCGTATGTGCGTCGGTTTCCTCTGAGCATACGGATTTACTCCCTCACCCCAAAAACATGCATCGCAGGTCAATTGAAAAGTCAAAATAGTCCCTAAGTTTGGGGAAATGAGGTGTCAGTCTCCGTGTGCCCTGAGAGTACAGGGTGTCCCCGGCCCACTGCCAAAGATAACTGGGATGGGCTCCAGCACCCAAGTAATAAGCGGTGCAGAAAATGGATAAATAGATAACACTTAATGTATACAAGGTAGTGCTTGTAGACTGGCCCAAGTTTTAAGTGCATCAAAACAGTTCAATGGCACAAGCAGGGACACATTTTAAAAAATAATAGTAGTGATATAAAATCCGAATACTTTATTTCGTTTACGGGTACTCTTATGTTGTGAAAAATGGCACGATTTGACCTTGAGCGCCTTTGTCGTCGTGAGTCAGGGCGCCATTAGTATGTGTTTTGGACTGCAGCACGTGTTCTTCAGCGTGACTCGTGTATCCTGTTCCACTTATCATAAAATGATAATAATAGCGTTGCTTATAGTGTTCTAAATGTTCAGGCTTGTGTATTTAAATGAAAAATATGTACGAAAACCATTACATGAGCGCGTCAAAAATAAAATGAGTTTCGACAATGTATTTTCCTCGTGACTTATTTTTTCCGCAATATATAAGTCGGTCAACCAATGACAGATCGGATTCATGATATAACGTCTCCGATTGGCTCTTCGGACTAGCCCGCCCAAATCGAAGAGTCGCTCATCAAAATTAATGAGCCTTTAACCAATCAGCGAAGGGGAAAGGGCGTGGTTTTATTTGCATCCGCCTCGTTTTGTTTTGGAAGTGGAGCTGATGTAGTCGACGGAACCGACATTTGCTTAAAACCTTTCCGAACTTTCGATTCGTTAAACTGTTTGTATCTGAGCAGAAGTCGCAAAAAAGAGTATTTCCTTATTATTTCTCGACGCGAGTGAAATACGTCAAGGGGGGAAAATGTCCGTGGAACCTATTGTCATCACGTTGGAAACGGCTGTCGGGCCCACGGTTTCGTTCCCAGGGGTTCTGAAGAAAGTCATGGAAATGCCTCCGCCGAATATTCTGGCCGGGGATGATGGTAAGGGACCGTGACAAATGAAAACAACAAAACCGGTCTACTTCACCAAAACAATAGAAGAAAAAAATATTATCGCAAAATGAATATAAATGTCGTAAACGTGGTAGAACCCGCATAAACATGTTATAAATAAATGATCCACATAGCCTGAATTCTGTTGGCGCGCGCCGCTTGATGTAGGACACGATGTACAGTACATGTGCTAGTGCAATCTCTTTGCGATGCAGTATTTGAATAAAAGCCTACCTTTTTATTTGCACAATTTTGTTAAATGGTGTTCACAGTTCGAACTCCCTTGTCAAGGTATATTTTGGGTTGTTTTTCTAAATATATGAATATGAACTGCATTTATACAGCGCTTTTCAAGTCAAAGTCCCAAAGCGCTTTACAGTGTGCTTCACATTTCCCAATAGCTGCCTTGTATTGCAGCCATGCAAGACGCTAACCTGCTTATTGGGGGTATTAGGGGTTCAGTGTCTTACCCAAGGACACTTCGACATGTAACATGGACAAGCCGGGATTTGAACTGGGATCCCTTGATCCCAAGACGAGCGCTCTACCTCCTGAGCTACCAAGTTCCTCTTGGGCAAAACGGGGAGCATTTACTTTAGCCAATGAAAAAACGAACAGAACAGTCTTTATCATCATTGATTACAACTTAGTGTAAATTGTCATACCTGTAAACTTCAGCCAATTGCTTCCTTTAATAATGATTGAAATTCCCCCCATTAAGCAAAAACAAACCTTATAAACCTAACGGCACCTATTTACTCACAGCAAGACGGACCCGTAGAGTAAAAACAAAGATAATGAACAACACAAACAATTCTGTCAGCATCTCTTAGTTTTCCTCCCGTTGGTAGTAAATTTAGCGTTGCTTATTATACATAGCAGTATTTTAAAAAAAGAAAACCCGTACAAAATGTGTAATACGGCATACACTATTTGAAATGACCAAAAATGTATAAAATATGGGGAAAACCTATAAATTGACAGGTCTGCATTGTTTACTAGATTACTAGTGGCACTCAGGATAGACATATAACAAAAGGTTAAAAGTTAAAATTAAGATTTAAAAAGAAAAATGTCATACAAATCAAGTGAAATTTCTAGCCTTTTATTGTTTTAATATTCCTGATTTCAGCTTACATCCATTCTAGTATACCTTTTCTCATATTTTGAGTAGGGATACTTACGTTTACGCCATAATAAATGTTTTACAAAAAATACAGTATTGTATCAATACCTTGTAAAGTCTTTGGGTAGCACACAAGATTTTGAACTAAATAAATGAAGTAAAAAAACATTGTAGGACGTTGTTCAGTCAATTGCATCTGAATTTTCATTATGCAACAAACCAATAGCAGACCAGTATTATTTACGATGTGGACCAATTCTAGACAGGCATCTTAGGGACATTATTATACATACTCACAAATATAAAGTTCCTGGCCACACAAAATAAAGTATTGTTTATTTTCTGTAGTGGGGAAAGTGGCGATAAGAGGGGCTGAATAAAACATCTTATACCATACTGTAAAAACATTCTAAGGCGAGGATGCCGTATACCAGGCTTCTGCTGTATTTGAAAAGGTCGAATTCTGAGTTTTCACATCTTCAATATTTTCCTGCTAGATACTGACAAGGAAAAGTTGGGACTTGACGATGACTCTGACCTCAGCGGAGGTGGCAGCGAGTTCAACCCGTCTGCCGCCCTCACCCCCGCCATTTGGGATAAGACCATCCCTTACGATGGCGAGAACTTCCATCTGGAGTACATGGACTTGGAGGAGTTCCTCTTGGAGAACGGCATCTCCACTTCGACCGAGGAGGACGCCAAGTCGGGGAAAGCGGCGGACAAGCCTGCTGAAACCGTGTCTCTGCTGCCCATCGACGAGCTTGTCAAGTGCGAGCGAGAAGTTGTGATCATCACCAACAGCGAGACGGACATCACCTGCGACGTCACGGCAGGTGAATGCAATAGGATTATGGAAAGCATTATGACAAAACATATATAACTTTAATTGATTTTAAGGCAACAGTTAAGTAACTGTTACTTTCAAAATGAAAACATTCACAAAGATTTACGATTAGTTTTCAGCAACCTAAACTCCGGCCAGGAACTGTCAGCTGCGGAAAAAGCTGTCCAGAGTTGCTCTTCAGTGGTGCCCTGTCATTTCAGGCTGTAAAGGGATCTGTGAACTGTGAATCTTTTAAAAAAAATGCTCCTTCTAATAATTAGTACTAAATAACTTAACAATTTCTCTGTCAAAATCAAGTAATTAGTTGTTATCTTAAAGAACTGGCAAAAAATACAGATAATCTCACCAATCCTCAGATTCGATACTCCATAAATACAGATGATCATGATTTATCGATTTTAATGTAAATAGACTTTTTAAATTCAAGTAATCTGTACAGATTTACTTTCTATATCAAGGAAAACGTGAAAAAGTTATCTATCTATTCATCTACCCTGGTCATATCCCTCGAGAGGGGTGACCGACAGCAAGACAAACACATACAGAAACAAAGAAAATAAAAAAGCGAAAAAGTAGCAAAAAACACACACAAAAATTTTTGGACCATGGCCAACCCAAATGCCCAAACACCCAAACAAGTTAAGCACCTCAGCACCCAAGTCGGTCGTGCTTTCGTCCCTCCAGATGAAACGGGACACAAGAAAGCGGCCATGTCACTCGGGTCATGGTAACACAAGACACTCTTCCGTTCAACAGCAGGGCCCGACAGCTTTCACTGGTTTACCCCTGCCGCATCTTACGGGTACCCTGCCCATCCCTTAGAACACGTCCAAACATACCACTATCCTTTTACAACACCTCTCCACTCATTCCTATCACCATCAAGAGCTCAAGCTTTCACCATATTTAGACCTCTTTGTGAAAAAGTTACTCTAAGGAAATCAATTACTTTTAAATTACGTAATCTTTAAAGTAAGTTATTTTTCAATCAGTAAATACTTTTCAAAAGAAGTAATTTGTAAAGTGAGTTACTTTTAAAATCCAGAAACTATATATATATAACCGTTTATGTAAAATAATTTGAAAAATAAAGTTATTTTTTAAAATGTATGTCATCAGGAAATTACATTTAAAATCACGTCAAGTAAGTTGCTTTTTAACTCAACACATTGCCAATGTAACAGTTATATCAAGCAATCAGTAAAATATCTATTATTAATGCCAAATACTTGAAGAGTAACTGAATTACTTTCAATAATCAAGTAATCAGAAAATACTTTTTGAATCAATAAATCGGTAAAGTCAGATATGGGTAATATAATTGGGTAGGTAATCTCTAAGGAAATAACTGTTGGTGTCAAATTATTTTAAAATTAACTTAGTTATAGGTCATAGGTGATTTACATTTAACATCCAGTCATCTGTAACGTAATTTAAAAATACAGTCATTGGTAAAGTAATAAAACATTTAAATGCAATAAATCAGTATAGTCATTACTGTTAATATCAAGTAATTAAAAAAGAAACAACGTTACTTTCAAAAATCGAGTAATCAGGAAAGTAAGTTACTTTTAAAATCAAGTGATATGTAAATATTTACTTTAAATGTAAAATATTTGGGAAAATATATAATCAGGTATCAGTACACTAAGTTACTTTTAAATCAAATAATCCATAAAGTAAGGTATTTATTACAAGCAAGTTACTATAAAATGATAATTACAATCACTTAATAAATAGTCACTGTGAGCTTCAATTAATTGATAAAAGAACAAACATTCTTTAAATTGGTAATGAATAAATTAATTTTAAAATCACTGTAATTGTGAATTAACTAGGTTACTTTTTTAGGATTTTGTCATTATTATTTCGGATTTTTTTTCTCACAATAGTAAACATGTTGTTTGCAGTTACAACAAACCACTTATCTTTTTTTTCTTATTTTTCCTTCCACTCTTATCTTGTGTCCTCAGAAGTGACAACAGACACAGAGAGGGCGAGCCCCACCCTCGAAGACCCCGAAGAGATCCAGGTGGACGTCAACTACGATCCGGACCCCACAGACCTCGTCCTCTCCAGCGTCCCGGGGGGCGAACTCTTCGATCCCCGCAAGCACAGGTTCACCGACGAAGATCTCAAGCCTCAGCCAATGATCAAGAAGGCCAAGAAAGTTTTCGTGCCCGATGAACAGAAGGTGGGCGAGCCCGTCAGTTTCAGAATTCATCATGTAGCTCAGTTACAGGGAATGGTACAAATGCCCTCACTCTCACTGCCGCGACCCAGGTTCGATTCTCGTTGTATACAATGCTTTGCAAGTATGGTCAGCGATGTGTTTCGATTGATCAATCATTGCACAAATATGGTGATACATCGTAAAACCTCATGTAGTAACACACACACATAAATGCTGTATGTATTTTTTGTGGTATCTAAGATGCACCAGATTATAAGGCCCATTTTTAAATTTCTGGCCAATTTATTTGGGTTTTCTAATTGCGCCTTGTAGACCGGATAATACTGTACATTTTCTATTATTATATGCCTTAAAAGTGGTATCGGTTTAAAAGCCATTTTTATTTTAATAAAAATTTGATTTTAATTTTTTCCCCCAAAATTTTATGAGAAATATAATGTATTTTTGACGCACACCCCTAGTCAAATACAACACACATTTAAACATTTGATATTAATTTGCTTTTTTTTTTTTCACTTTTTTTGTAGAAAAATAAAACACATTTTTAGGCCTTTTTTAAATTTTACCAGGTAAATAAGTATATATATATATATTTATATATATACACACATATATTTCTCAAATTATTTTTCCAGTTTCCTAAATGGGCAATCCGAATTTCTCATTTCTAGTTTTTTTTTTACTTTTATTTTTGTATAAATATTTTTAACTTTTTAGTCAAAAAAAAATCTTAGGAGGACGTAGTCTTCTTTTTAATTTACCGGATTAGACATTTAAATGACATTTTCCTATAAAATAAGTGCAAAGAATATATATATATGTAGTTATACAATTTTTAATTGTTATTTGTCCTAAAACCCACATATAGGAATTTATTTTTTACCACAAAATCCCGAATTAAAAGTAAATGTAAACAATATAATACAAGGATAAAAACAGGATAATGAAAAATATACAATTTAATGATAAATTATTAATGCAAATAATTTTTAACGTTTTTAAATTGAACACATTTTGAAAATATTTTGGAGAATACACTCAAGTTCTGAAAAAGGAGATTAA